>NC_069785.1:104172094-105372094 GCF_027406575.1 Nycticebus coucang
AGAGGGGACATGCTTCTTGATGCTGGCCTCAGTAATACTTTCTTGAATATGATACCAAAAGCACAGGCATTGAAAGCAAAAACAGATGTCAGACTACATCAAACTGAAAATCTTCAGTACAAAAAAAGAAACAATCTGGCAGCACCTGTGGCTCAGTGGGTAGGATGCTGGCCCCATAAACCGAGGGTGGTGAGGTCAAACCTGGCCCCGCACAAACTGCAACAAAATATAGCTGGGCATTGTGGCAGACACCTGTAGTCCCAGCTACTCTGGAGGCTGAGGCAAGAGAATCGCCTAAATCTAAGAGCTGCAGGTTGCTGTGAGTTGTGACGCCACAGCACGCTACCAAGGGCAATAAAGTGAGACTCTGTCTCTACAAAAAAGAAAAGAGGAACAAATATTTACAAATAATATATCTGGCAAGGACTAAAGAGGAAATGATATATCAAACTAAAAATCAAAACAATTCATTTTGTGAGGCTATAATAATGATGAGAGCAAAATCAAGATACTATTAAAAGAGGAAATTACAGGCCACCTTTCCTTCTTATTGTAGATCTAAATATAATTAATTTCAGCAATTTATTTAAAAAATGTGTCCTGACCTATAGGAAGAATCTCAAGAGTATAAGCATTTAATATTTTGTTAAAAATGTATCAGTGTAACTTAGCTCATTATGAAAGTAAGTGAGAAAAAGAATGTATGTTCCTTCAAATAGATTCATCAAAAGCATTTGTAAAATGAAATTTACATTACTGATAATGCAAATCTAGCAAAGTAAGAATATGTGGCTATGTTTAAAGTGACAAAAATATTTATTAAAATTACTCAGCAAACATATTATTTAAAAGGATTCACTATTAACATTTCTATTCAGTACCATAGAAGAAATCCTAGCCTAAGTGTTAAGGCAAGAAAAATAAATATAAATTAAAAGAATTGATATGAACAGAAAAACATTGTGCTCATTTGTAGACAACATGATTGTTTACAGTGAGGATCCAGAATGTTGTATGAGGAACACATTATATTCAATATGAAAATTTAGCAGGGTTTTGACAGCCAAGGGCAGCATTTAAAATAATAAGAATATAGAGCACTAACAATAAGAGAAGAAGAAGGAAAAAGAGGAGGATAAAAAGAAGAAATTGCATTCTCATATTCTAGAAATAAGAATATTCAAAATAGAATAGAAAAATCTGTTATAGTTAGTCTTAAAAACACAAAGGAAAAATTATTGGTAAATTTTATGAAAAAGTTATGGAAACTTCACGGTGAAACTGAAAAAAAATAAGAATAATAAGAATGAACCACACAAAATTTTGAAAATACAATTTTTTTCAAAAATCATCCCATGAATTTGATACAATTAAAACCAAAATTATGATTAATTTTTCATAAGTATTGAATAATAGGCAAATGACCCTGAAAAGATGTCTATCCTCACATGAATCAGAGAAATACAAATTAATATTACACACTATTTTGTATTTTTTAAGTGTACAAATTAAAATATGATGATAAAATTGAGGGTTTGGATAAAGAAAAATTTTTCATACTGTTTCTGGCAGTGTAAATTGGTCCAAAAAGTTTGAATGACAGAAATGTCAAAAATACGCAAGTCCTAAAATCCAACAATCTTGATTACAAGCTACCTATTCGAAAGAATTTTCTTATTCATGAATAAGAAAAATGTGTAAATATGCTCATGGCAACATTTTTCTTTTTATTTTAAACAATCTTTTTATTACCACACAATCAAATATCTATAAGGATTAGGCAGGTACCTTAAATAAGGAAAACATCCTGAGTGAACTGGAAATAGCATATTCTATCTGAGGAGGCAGATAGAATAATTGAATTGAATTGAGTTTTTTCTCATGTGGGTGTGTATTAAATCATCTACTGGATTCATATTACTATTGAATATATTAGTTACTTGCTTTTCCATTCTTGTAATACTTTACTAAGAAGAATGTTCCATCCAGGTTAATACAAAAGATGTGAAGTAACCATATTTTTATGGTTGAATAGTATTTCATAGAAATGCAAATCAAAACCACCCTGAGATATCAAGCCCCTGTGAGATTGGCCTATTTCACAAAATCCCAAAGTTGCAGATCCGGTGTGGATGTGGAGAGAAAGGAACATTTCTACACTAATGGTGGACTGCAAATTAACACAACCTCTTTGGAAAGAAGTATGGAGAATTTTCAAAGAACTCAAAATAGACCTCACATTTGATCCCATAACCCCGTTACTAGGTATCTACCCAAAAGAAAAAGAAACATTTTATTATAGAACATTTGCACTAGATTGTTTATTGCAGCTCAATTTACATTTGACAAGATGTGGCAACAGCCTAAATGCCCATCAACACAGGAATGGATTAATACACTGTGGTATATGTATACCATGGAATACTACTCAAGGCAGTATTTTGTCCTGGCAAAAGCATAAAGAGGGATGAAAAGAGGAACAGGGAGGGGAGATAAAGAAAAAGAAAAAGAGGATCTTCATTACAAACAGATAAATAAGCATCCCCCTCCCATACAATGGGATATCATGTAGAAATTGAACTGGACCTACCAGAGGATAAATAAAAGCAAAATGTGCTGTGAATAATAATGTAAATTATATACACGATGTCACTTTCATAAAATGTGAAACTATAAAGCAATAGCAAACATTCTTTCTAAATTCCTACATGGAATAGAAATAAAAAGGCATGCAGAAAATAATGCACATCAACAAGAGAAGAGTGTCATGTCTGAGAATGGTGAGAAAAAAAAGCATCGAGGGCATTATGTTTGTTTTTAATGCTTTGTTTTTTATTTTTTATTAAATCATAACTGTACACTAATGCATTTATGGGGTACAAAATGCTTATTTTATATACAATTTGGAATGCTTGCAGCAAACTGGTTAACATAATCTTCATCTCATTTAATTATTGTGTTAAGACATTTATACTCTATTCTTAATAGATTTGACATGTGCCCTTGAATTATGCACAACAATTCAACGTGAGGTCCCGCCAATTACCCTCCCTCAATCCAACTTCTCCCCTCTCCGTCCCTTCCCTTCCTCTTCCCCCCTTAATTCTGGGCTATAGTTGTATTTTATCATTCATATGAAAGTGTGTATGATTATATATTGGTTTAATAATAGTACTGAGTACATTGGATACTTTTTTTCATTCTTGAGATAATTTACTAAGAAGAATATGTTCAAGCTCCATTCATGTAAACATAAAAGAGGTAAAGACTCCATCCTTTTTATGTCTGCATAGTATTCCAATTGAAGCAACACCAAAAATATATTACTGGGATCTGATCAAACTAAAAAGCTACTGCACAGCCAAGAACACAATAAGTAAAGCAGGCAGACAGCCCTCAGAGTGGGAGAAGATATTTGCAGGTTGCATTTCGGGCAAAGGGTTGATAGCTAGACTCTACAGAGAACTCAAAGTAATTAATAAGAAAAGAACAAGTGATCCCATTTCTACATGGGCAAGAGACTTGAACAGAAACTTCTCTGAAGAAGATAGGCACGTAGCCTACAAACACATGAAAAAATGCTCATCATCTTTAATCATCAGAGAAATGCAAATCAAAACCACTTTGAGATATCATATAACTCAAGTAAGAGTATCCAGCAGATCCCAAGTGTGGAAGATGGCAGCTGAGTAACAGCTTCCCTGCAACTGGGCACAGTGAATCTGGGAAGATAAGACTCCAGGCATCTCTGGCTGGTGGGATCTGCCTATAATCATTCCTTTGAGGATACAGGGAGTCAGCAAGGGACTTGTGGATCCCAAGAAGATGACAAAAATAGTGGAAAACTGGCAAGTGGTTGCGTGTGTTTGATCAACCTAATCCCACCGGCAGCCATAAGTATAAGCAGCAGTGAGACTGCAAACCGGAAAGGTCTTACCTGTGAACTGTTTCGGTGTTTTTGGACTTGGCACTCAGTTGAACTGCCTTGGGGAGAGCTTGAGCAGGAGTGCAGAGAATGTTGGCCATTGTCTAGGGCCCCAGACTGAGCTGCTGAGCTGGACAGAGCTAATAGTGTTTGGCTGTGGGCTGCAGCGAGCCATTGTGAGAGAACTGCCCTGGTAATTTCTGCCCTCAGAGTCACAGAGCAAGGAATGGGCAGGAGCTAGCAACCTAGTGACTGAGCAGCCTAAAGGCAGGGACTGAGCTGCCTTACAGCTGAACCCTCAGGGGCAGAGTGAGACGGGTTTTGGCATACTGGAGCCTCGGGCTGTTGCCCTGGGTTAAGTGCCGTAGTATCACAGTTCATAGCAACCTCAAACTCCTGGGCTTGGCGTTTCCCAGACCTCCATAAGAGCTGCTCCATGACCCCCAACCCACGACCTGTGCCCGCCGGGTCTCCACATGCCCTGACCAGGAACTGCAGGAGCTGCACAACGCTGCTTCCTCCCTCCTGTAGCCTCCCTGTGTCCACACCAGGCACTCATCTGGCCAGGGACTCTGCTAGCCATGTGCCATCCAGAGCCCTCCCTGCCTCTGCACAGACCCCTTCTCCTTGGCAAGAGACTGCTGGAGCCCTGGGCTCACTGTGCCAAAGTCAATGGGTGCCAGGAAATCCCAGAACCGAGTGTACCACCTACTGCCCTGTTGCTGGATCCAGCGGTGTCACACTCTGGAGCTCATTCCACAACCAGAACTCCCTGACTGGGGCAACCCAAGGGAACTACACAGGGTCACTCCCTACAAAAAAACCAGCAACAATAGAATGATCATGCTGGAGTCTAATCTTGGAGAGACCTCTACAACTCTGAGGACAGCCAGAGGCAATGGTGAAAAACAATCATGAGGCAAAATCAACAGATAAACTCTGGTAATATGCATAATCAGACTAGATCAACTCCCCCAAGGATCATGGGGCAAACACAGCACAAGAACCCATGCACAAACAAATAGCTGAGTTGTCAGAAATCTAATTCAGAATCTGGACAGCAAATAAGATCGAATAGAATTCCAAGCAGTAACCCAAAAGATATCTCAAGACCAAATGAGCGAAGATTTTGACACATTGAGACAAGAAGTTGCAGCCCTCAAAGATCTGAGAAGTGCAGTAGAATCCCTCAGTAACAGAATGGAGCAAGCAGAAGAAAGGATTTCTGACATCGAAGACAAAGCTTTCAAATGCTCCCAACTCTCAAAGAGGAAGCGAAATGGAGGACAAAAACAGATCATTCTCTCAGAGAGCTCTGGGATAATTAGAAGAAAATCAATATTCGTCTTATAGAGATTCCCAAAAGTGACAAAGTGGCTTCACAAGGCACAGAGTCTCTTCTCCATGAGGTTATAAAGGAGAACTTTCCAGACATGCCAAGAGATTCTGAAATTCAGACAGCAGACAGTTTCAGAACTCCAGCATGACTCAACCCTAATAAGACATACCCCAGACACATCATAATCAATTTCACTAAAGTTAATATGAAGGAGAAAATTCTGAAAACAACCAGATGAAAGAAAACCATCACCTGCAAGGGAAGAATATTAGAATAACTTCAGATCTCTCTGCTGAAAACTTTCAAGCTAGAAGAGGATGGTCATCGTCTTTTAATCTCCTAAAACAAAATAACATTCAACCCAGGATCCTGTACCCAGCTAAACTGAATTTCATTTATAACGGAGAAAGGATATCCACATAGGGTCAGAAGAGATCAAACTTTCACTCTTCGCAGATGATATGATCATGTATCTGGAAAACACTAGGGATTCTACTACAAAACATTTAGAAGTGATCAAGGAATACAGCAATGTCTCAGGCTACAAAATCAACACCCATAAATCTGTAGCCTTTATATATACCAATAATAACCAAGCCAAAAAAACAGTCAAGGACTCTATTCCTTTCACAGTGGTGCCAAAGAAGATGAAATATTTGGGAGTATACCTAACAAAGGACGTGAAAGATCTCTACAAAGAGAAATATGAAACTTTAAGAAAAGAAATAGCTGAAGATGTTAGCAAATGGAAAAACATACCAAGCTCATGGCTGGGAAGATCAACATTGTTAAACTGTTCATACTACCCAAAGCAATATACAATTTTAATGCAATTCCTACTAAAGCTCCACTGTCATCCTTTAAAGATCTCAAAAAAATAATACTTTGTTTTATGTGGAATCAGAAAAAATGTCGAATAGCCAAAACATTACTCAACAATAAAATCACAGCAGGAGGAAAAACACTACCAGACTTGAGACTGTACTATAAATAGATAGTGATCAAAACAGCATGGTATTGGCACAAAAACAGAGAAGTAGATGTCTGGAACAGAATAGAGAACCAAGAGATGAATCCAGCTACTTACCGTTATTTGTTCTTTGACAAGCCAATTAAAAACATTCAGTGGGGAAAAGATTCCCTATTTAACAAATGGTGCTGGGTGAACTGGCTGGCAACCTGTAGAAGATTGAAACTGGACCCACACCTTTCACCGTTAACTAAGATAGACTCGCACTGGATCAAAGATTTAAACTTAAGACATGAAACCATAAAAATACTTGAAGAAAGTGCAGGGAAAACTCTTGAAGGAATCCGCCTGGGTGAATATTTTATGAGGAGGACTCCCCAGGCAATTGAAGCAGTATCAAAATATACTACTGGGACCTGATCAAACTAAAAAGCTTCTGAACAGCCAAGAACATAGTAAGTAAAGCAAGCAGACAGCCCTCAGAATGGGAGAAAATATTTGCAGGTTATACCTCTGATAAAGGACTAATAACCAGAATTCACAGACAACTCAAACATATTAGCAAGAAAAGAACACATGATCCCATCTCAGTGTGGGCAAAGGACTTGAAGAGAAACATCTCTAAAGAAGATAGATGCACAATCTACAAACACATGAAAAAAAGCTCATCATCCTTAATCATCAGAGAAATGCATATCAAAACTACTTTGAGATATCACCCTAACCCCAGTAAGACTAGCCCACATAACAAAATCCCAAAACCAGAGATGTTGGCATGGATGTGGAGAAAAGGGCACACTTCTATACTGCTGGTGGGAATGCACAATAATACGTTCCTTTTGGAAGGATGTTTGGAGAATACTTAGAGACCTAAAAATAGACCTGCCATTCGATCCTATAATTCCTTTACTAGGTTTATACTCAGAAGACCAAAAATCACAATATAACAAAGACATCTGTACCAGAATGTTTATTGCAGCCCAATTCATAATTGCTAAGTCATGAAAGAAGCCCAAGTGCCCATCGACCCATGAATGGACTAGCAGAGATGCAGAGTAAAAAGTGACAAAGAGAGAATGTGATGAACTGGGCATTCAAATTTTTTGAAAACTCAGTTTGGGCCAAGTGAAATATGATCATGGGCTGTGTTTTTCAAACTCTACTATTTTGAGCTCAGCAACTAGAGTCAAAGTTCCACAAAAGCAGACAATAAATCTAACTTATATACCCAGTATCTTAATTAAGCACCTACCCATTATATATAGATGCTCAGCTAGTATTTCTTTGATGAAAAATTAAAAATAATAAGTAAATAAAGGCTGTTCCATTCTTTCACTCAGTCAATTTTGCCTCCACTTCACCACCCACACTAATCAATTTAATCAATGGACAGATGTCAATAATCTGTATTTTTATGTGTTCTTCTATCTTTCCTGTCCATTATCCAAGTTGGATATGCAACATTTCTTAGGTAAAATTACTGCAGTAACTTCCTGATGGTCTTCCTTCAGGATGTCCTCCTCTGTTTTCTTCAATATACAGATTGAATTTCCTTGATCCAAAATGCTTGGAACCAGAAGTGTCTTGAACATTGGATTTTTGGGGAAATGTTTGCATATTCAAAATCAGATATCTTGGGGATGGTTCTCAAGTCTAAACATAAAATTAATTTATATTTTATATATAATTTATACATGTAGCCTGGAGGTAATTTTATACATTTTAAAAACAATTTTGTTCCTAAAACGAAGTATGTATACATGAGGTCAGCTGTGGAATTTTTATTGTAGGTGCTTAAAAAGCGTTAGTTTTGAGAAAATTTCAAATTTTGTGGGGTTTTTTTTGGGGGGGTTAGGAATGTGTAACTGATATTACAGGACATTATGTCCTGCTCAAAACCCTTTAGTATTTTACACAAAGTCTAAGTCCCTTAGCATGGTAGGAAAAATGTTCATGGTCTGGACCTTTCCTCATCTGCTTCTCATCTTCCTCAAGTCCTTATAATTTTAGCTTTTCTGAATTTTTCAGTTACTGATGCACGAGGTGAATTTTTGACACATTCTTCCTTCCACTTACAGTGCCCTTCAGCTGTCATTTGTCAGTCTGTCCATCTTTTAAGACTTTGCTTCCTCCAAGACCCTTTCCTGACCAACTCACTGTCAGAGGTGGACATCTGTTTTTCCTCCTCTTTGTACCACAGTGCTCTGCATTTCTTTAATTGCATTTATCTCACTGGCTCATTTTTGTGTTACTTGTCTGATTTCCCTATTTTATTGCTAACTCCTCGAGGCCAGAATCCAAATCTATTTCCCATGCTTGACACACGGCAGGTGGCCAGCAGGTACCTTAATCACTATTACAAATAATTATTATATGGCAGTGTATGCTCAGTGAATGTTGAATGATAACATTTAATATGAGTAAAGCAGAAGAGAAGTGCTAGGTATCATATAAAAGACATCAAGCAAGGATTTAGTTGAGAGAAAGTTCTCGTAGTAGAGATGACGTTTGGAATAAGCTTTGAGATACGGGTAAATAGGGAGGAGATAAATGATATTTAGTTATTCAACAATTATCAAGAAGTGACCATTTGCTAGCCACTGGGCCAGGCTGTGATGTTATCCAGCTCCTGTCTAGCCTTTGTCATCACATTGTAATCTTTATTTGATTACTACTTACAAGTGTAGACATTTTTAAGACATATTCTGAATTTTGGTTTATTTTCTTTTGTGATTGATGATGAAGAAATAAACTTACTAAATGCAGAATACAAATGTCTACATACAATAACTAAGAAAATGCCATGAAGGCTACGTTGAATAGTTTGATGAGAATGTTTCAGATTGTATATGAAACCAGCACATTGTACCCCTTGATTGCACTAATGTACACAGCAATAAATAAACAATAATTTAACAATAAATAATAATAATAATAAAAAGAAATACCACCTCTAAAATTGCACTTGAAATTGGACACATTTTTGCTTGTGACACAGTCTCACTTGGTCATATTGGGTACAGTGCTGTGGCGTCAGGCTGGCTCACAGCAAGGTCAAACTCTTAGGGTCAAGTGATCCCCTTCCCTCAATCTGTAAGGTAGCCAGGACTGTAGGTGCCTGCCAAATAGCTCTGCTAATTTTTCTATTTTCAGTGGAGATGGGGTCTTGCTCTTGCTCAGGATGGTCTGCAATTTGTTAGCTCAAGCAATCCACCCGCCTTGGCCTCCTAGAGTGCTGGGATTACAGGTGTGAGCCACTGCACCCAGCCTTATACTCATTTTTACAATGAATGTTATTAGTGATAAAAATTAAGAGATACTACTGTGGCCAGGTTGCATGAAAGCTATTTGCTAGTTTTAGTAAAAAATGAGTAAGGTCGTAAAACTCTTTTTTGCCTTTCAGAAGTGGCTTCCCATACCGATTTGAAAATAAATGTTAACACATAAGAAAAAGACAGCAGGTTAATTCTTAGACTCTGGTCATACATGTTAGATCATTTGAGAGCTTTCTTACTTTTTTTTTTTTTTGAGACAGAGTCTGACTGTGTCACCCTCGGTAGAGTACTCTGGCGTCACAGCTCACAGTAACCTCCAACTCTTGGCCTTAAGCGATTCTCTTGCCTCAGCCTCCCAAGTAGCTGGGACTACGGGCACCCACCACAACGCCCAGCTGTTTTTTGTTGCAGTTGTCATTGTTGTTTAACTGGCCTAGTGGAGTTCAAACCCCCCACCCTTGGTGTATGTGGCACTGTAACTGCTGTGCTATGGGCACCAAGCCAACTCTCTTTCTTAGAGTTTGTAAATCTTAATTAGTGGCTAAATATGTTATCCTCTTATCATCCCCTAATTTTCATACTCTAAAAGACTAACATAAGCATTTATCTACATTATACTCAAAATAAAAATAAACACCTCGGAATCATATAACTGAGAAATACATTTTTAAGTAGGAGACACTAAAGTTATAGGTTTAAAATAAAATACAAAGGTTGTTCTTTTTTCTTTTTGAAAAGTTTTTTTTCTTTTCAATTATGTGAATGCTGAGATGTATACTTTTATTCTAGTGATTTATCTAGAGATAAATTCCCTAATTGCTTCACATTAGCCTTTATTTATAAGCATTAAAATAGTTCACAAGTTGTTTTTTTTTTTTTTTATTGTTGGGGATTCATTGAGGGTACAATAAGCCAGGTTACACTGATTGCAATTGCTAGGTAAAGTCCCTCTTGCAATTTGCTTAAATCAGAGGTCAGCAAACTTGAGCCAGATAGGCATCTTGGTTTTGTAAATAAAGTTTTATTAGAACACAGCAACACCTGTTTATTTGTTTACCCTATGACTGATTCTCCAGTACAAGGGCAAAGTTAGGTAGTGTTGATAGAGACTGCATTGCTTACAAAGCCTAAACTATTTATTATCTGACCCTTTGAGTAATATTAATAGTTTGAAGATTCCTACTTTAAAGCATACTGCTATCTGATAGAGTATTACTATAATTTTAAAAAGCAGTTATTTATTGATACCTAAATCAAAACACAAAAGGTGATTTTTCCACTTCCAAAGTTTTCCTGTTATGCAATGAAACATTAAGGCTGTGTGAAATGCTATTGCAGTTATTCTTCATTCATGCTTTCTTTGATAGCATTGCCTTTGCTGTTTTGATGAGAGCAAGTGAGACTTCGTTCTTGTTGTATACAAATTTGAAGATCACCATGTACTGAAAGATTCCATTATATCTTTATATATATCCATTATATTCCATTCCCACACCCCCAAAAAATTGAGAGAGAAAAAATTTTCTCTGTGATGAATGTAGACCTTTTTTCTCTGCATAATTTTAATTTATAATATTGCATATAGAAATTCCCTTTTCTTTGAAAGGTTTGTGATGAGTTTACTTGCCTTGTTATTGACCTTTATGTTTTTATTACACAGAAGAAAGCTTATTTTGAAATGAAACCTTTATGTGTAATAACCTTAAAGTCATGTTATGTTTCATGAAATGTCTGAGCTATTTGTGAAATGTAGTACTTCAGCTGTTTAGGTTGTTTAGTAAACTGAGTTCTCTGTCAAAGAAGAAGATTTTTTCCTTTTAAAATCTTCTACTTATCAACAATAAAGTCTTGAAGAAAAAAATCTTCTAATTATTAGTTTGGCTAAATGAATGATTAACTTTATAGTGAACTGTGATTCTGTTTTGTAAAAAGTGGGTTTGGGGGGTAAAAAAGACTAAACAAGAAAATAACATTATATACAAAAGAAATTTGTCTGGTAAACTTTTGTCCTGAAATAGAATGATTGGCTATTTAAGAAAGTGAAAGGAAAGATGAAACAGAAAGTTTAAGATGTTTGTAGATCGTGCAGTTGAAATAGAACTCATGAGAGAGAATTTATAAAAAAATGTACAGGTGATCCAGTAGACTTTGCTTTATAAAATTTAATTGCCTGTTTCTTTTTAATTTACAAATCACATTACAGGAAGTTATCTTACCTTTTCAGTAAGTGGCCTAAAAGAAACAATCCCTATGTTGTCTGTATTGGTGAAGAGGAAAGACTGAACTTTAAAAGGGTTTAGGTTTATAGCCATTAACCTCCTATATTGCCTTTAAAATCTTTTGATTTGTGATCCCGTTTAAACAATTGTTTTAAGCTTTTGATATTTGGTAAATCTTCCAAAATCAAAAGTCTAAATTCATCTTTTTTCAAATAGTAAGACCATTGAATGTCTGAGAAAGACATATTTGGCCTATGTGGTGTGTTAAAACTGTATAGGAAATATTGTCAAATATGAAATGATGGTTAATTTTCTGTGGATTATGTTTATGTATATACATATGTTCTAATATTATAAAATATTAGTCTACATTAGTGTATGTTATCAGTAATAATTATTAATTCATCTCAGAAAGTGTGTGTTTTTTCCTAATAATGGGCTAAGTCCAAAGTTTGTTTTTCAAGAAAAGTAATGGAAATATTGACAGGGATCTTACATAGAAATTTCTGATAACTTTAGAGATCATATACCATTGGACTAAAAGCAAAGTTCCAGGAATTTAATTAAAAAGCTAAAACAGAACAGAAATTAATTACATGGGTCTGAACTAATTTTTTTTTGACTTTTTTGTTTAAAATATTACTGATTCTTTCTGTGTTCTGTTTTCCAAAAGTCAAAAAAACACTTTTCTGGCTTGGTGCACATAGCACAGTGATTATGGCACCAGCCACATATACCCAGGGTGGCTGGTTCGAACTCAGCTCTGGCCAGCAAAACAACAATGACAACTGTAACAACAACAAAAAATAGCCCGGCATTGTGGCAGGCACCTGTAGTACCAGCTACTTGGGAGGCTGAGGTAAGAGAATTGCTTAAGCCCAAGAGTTGGAGGTTGCTGTGAGTTGTCACACCACAGCACTCTACTGAGGGTGACATAGCGAGACCCTGTCATGAAAATAAAAAGCCACTTTTCCATCTTTTGAGCTAGTTATAGCTTTCAACAGTATATGTAATTATAAGCAAAATTTGAAACATTTTTCTCTCTCCTTGATTTCTTCAGAACTTGAAAACCATTTATAAGTATTTTTAATTTCTGAGAATATAATTATTTATATAAGATCAATAAGAATTTGTTTTCTTCTATGGGATACAATAAAAGACACTGGTTATTTTACCAAGTCTTTGACTGAATGACATTTTCAGAGGTGTCCAGACTGAGGTAAGGAATTAAGGCTGATAAAAATCCCATTAGAAAAACTGGCCAGGTAACTCATCAATAACATTTCCTGATCTGTAGTGAGTAAAACATGTCACTTTCTGACAGGTCTGGGAATTCCAATTTACTCTGAGACCTCGAGAGAAGAGGAATTTACCAAATACATATAGGTATCTTATAGCATAGATAAAACCTTGGCTTGTGAGAGACTTTCAAGTCTGACCTCAAATTCCTTATAGAATGTTCCAGCAGGGCGGTGCCTGTGGCTCAAAGGAGTAGAGCACTGGCCCCATATGCTGGAGGTGGTGGGTTCAAACCCAGCCCCAGCCAAAAAAAAAAGTTCCAGGAAATCCAATTGTAAAAGAAAGCCTTTAGTTAAAGCCTTGGTAAAGCTGAGATGGTTAATCAATATTCTCACTGCACTTGATACAAATCATCACACCCAGTATACTGAAAATACAGTTTGTTTTGACAATTAAGTTGATTCTGCTATAATTTGTTTTTAGTAAAATGGAAAATTAGAGAAAAATTTGATTCAAAAATAAAATACTGTGGCCTATCTGTATTAAATTACAGCCTTGTCTACAATGCAGGCTCATAGAATGAGACATAGCTGTTTAACTAAACTGATCTGTAACAGGCCTAAGAGACTGGCCAACGAATATAAAATTATATACAATTGTCAAATTGCTCCAATTTATGTTTTTCTTCCTGCATCTTAGCCCTGAAATAACACAGTAGGTTTTAATATGTAAAATCTTTTAATTTCAAAGTGGGTACTGAGGAAAAAAACAAAATTCAAAATATTTACCCCAAGATACATGCCACTCACATATTTCAGGATGATGCCCTCAGAAATAAACTACAAAAGCTTGCTGAGAATACTTGTCCCAATCTACAGACTAGATGCCAAAAAAAGTGTGATTAGAGATTTTTCTGACTCTAAGACTGATGGGAAAAAAACTTCAAAAGCCTTAAGGCTCAACAAAAATCACCTGTTGGCTACACTGGATGGAATCTGTGCAATATTAAACACTATCTTCTAGGTCTATGTAGATATCTCAGGAGAAATTAGAACCCAAATAACAAATTTCCCAGTAAGTGGTGTCACTACAACAGGGCCTCACAAGTGGCTCCACACCCAGCTGATTTTCAGGTATATTCACTTAAATTTCCCAGAACTTCAGATCAGTTCTATGGTAACTCTTAAAACTACGTATTATCTTAAAGAACTGTGCTAAGGCAGTGAATAAAAATACTAATGTTCTCATCATGCAAACCTTAGCCTCAAAACCCAGAACTTGTAGATACCTGTAGGTTGACTACTAAATGGTTTCATTTTCTTACCCTGGAAACAATCCTGACTTCATCCCTGTCAGTGTAAAACAGCAAGGTTGGGCTTCTCTTTACTTCTTTACCCTGGAGTAATTTTTGGGATGTATCTTCCAGATCGTACATTCTACAGGGCCCTGGACCCTCTACTCAAGATGACCTTTGAGCTCTGCAATGGCAAGCCCAGCCACCTCCTTAGCTACACTATGCCACCTTTGTCCTGCTTCCAGAAATCTGCATATGTTCCATCTGGTAACCAGGTTATCCTCAGGAATTGAAGGGAAAGACACAATGAACTCAGGGAAAAGTGGACAGGCCTCCAGGACATTCTACTTATGACCCGTATAGTGGTCAAGTTGCCTGGATGACATCATTCCCGAATCCAGCCTTATCCCCCTAAAGAAAACCAACAAACTCATGCTGGACCAGTGGACTGCAGAACTGTGCAGAAATGAGGGTTAAAAGCTTCAGTTGTCAGAGCACCAGCTGCAGGTTCACACTTGGCCTGGGCCTGCTAAACCAAACAGCTTCAGTTGTCAGGATGGGAAGTATATTATTCTCAGACGTCTTTGTTTGTCATTTTATTTAGTGTTCATCTTATCGTCTTTAGTTAACTGTGCTTACAACTTTCGTTGTTCTCAGTATAACTTTAAACCTAGCCATGGCCTAAAAAAATTGAATCCCAGGACAAGTGCAGTAAATCTCAGTAATTATTTCCATTTAAAGTCTATTTCATAGATACGAAATGTAGTAATATGAGTGAGGAATAGGCTGTAGTGTGCAGCCTAGGGCAGACTTGACACAATTGATCTAGTCAGTTTGGTCCTGCCTGACCTTCACCCCATGGCCAGACAGGTTCATCCTGAGGGCTGACACAGGCACAGGAGAGAGCTGGGCTCTTTCTCTTCTCTAGCATTGCAGTATTTCAGAAGGGCAGATCCCAGCCAGGACAGGCTGGTCTCTCTTTGCTTCTCTTTTCTCTGAGCCCTGCTTCCCTCTAAAGAAGCTTCCTGCATTAGAAGGCTTCTCTGTGTGGCAGCCTGTCTGGTGACATCGTCAGCATATGTGGATCAGCTTGATGTGTGAAGCATGGAGTCGAGTCCTGGAGGGAGAGGAGGACAGCTCGCTGCTCTCATTCCCTGTGTGTTGCCCCATTTTTCTGGATATGTGGTCAGTACGTGACAGACATGGTCCACATCCAACACTCTTCCTTGGTCAGCATAGTTCTTGGTTCACACCTGGCACACAGCAAGCGCTCAGTAAGTGTCCGTCTGGTGATTAATGCAGAGCCCATGTCACAGAGTTTGCTAACAGGATGATGGATCACCTCACTCCTGACTCAATCAGCATGTTGTGAGTGGTTCAAAATACAGGCCAGTGTTTCAACTTCAGAGACACCCCAAGAAGGAAAAATTGCTCCTTGAATGGAGTGATTTAAAGTACCACTGCTCTGCTCTCCAGGAAACATGGTGAGAGTGAGAACAATGCTGGGGTGTGATGCGGGTTTGGAGGGAAAGCAGACGGTGAGTCCCCAATTCGGCATCATGCTCCATGTGGACTGCTCCCCATTTCCAGTTCCTCCTTTGTGGAGATACACTGTGTTGCCTTCCCTAGTGTCCTGGGGAGAATGGACTAGGGCAGGAGAAACTGAGCTCAGGGTGCAGGGCGGTGACATGCCCAGTGCCTCCTGAAATGAGCTGTGGGGTTCTCTCCTCTTCCCTGCTGAGGCCTGGCTGTAGCTCTGTCGGCATCACTGGCTGTGGGCCCTCAGCCTCTTCTTTATCAGAGAATCCTGGGGAATGGAATTTGATGGATTTGCTCATTAGCCTCCTGGATTACTGAGGTTGATTTGATTGTGTTTTCTTTCTCTCACTGTGCATATGAAACAAATTTTTAGAATACATCTCAGCAAATCCTTTTCCTATATGCTGGACAGATGGAGAATGCCATTGTGTGGGAAGTGCAAGGCAATGGATTTCAAATGTCACCACATTGGCCCATCTCTCTACTTTTTATATTAGATTGATATGAGGGTGCAAATGTTTAGGTCACATTATTTTCATTTGTAAGGTAAAGTTCAAGTTGTAGTTGAGCCCTTTACCTGGGGGCCTGCTGAGCCCCCTTACATTGTGTATATTAGGTGACATCCCACCACTCCCCCTGTCTCCCCCCTCCCCTCTCTTGCCTCTCCCCTCCCTCTCCCTAGACTATACTTGTGTTTTTCTCTCATGTGGGTGTGTAGTTGTTTATCTATTTTGTTTCATGTTACTATTGAGTACATTGGAGACCCCCCACCCCCATTCTTGAGATACTTTACTAAGAATGTGTGTAAACGACATCCAGGTAAACACAAAAGATGTAAAGTCTCCATGTTTTCTATGGCTGAATACTATTCCATGGTATACATATTCCACAATTGGTTTATCCGTTCATGGGTTGATGGGCACTTGGGTTGTTTCCATGTCTTGGAAATTGTGATTTCAGCTGCAATAAACATTCTGGTGCAAATGTCTTTGTGGTAAAATGATTTTTTTTTCTTCTGGGTAGCGTCTATCTTCATACAGGTGAAAGCCAGGCCATCATTTCTGTTAGTCCTTAGAGCAGGAACATACAGGGATTGTCCAGCCAAACCTGCAGAGTGGCCACCGGCTTCAAAGGCTGCATGGTGAATTGGAGGGGGGTGAAAGTAGCCCTGCCTGAGGGTCTGCTCCATCCCTGCCAGATCCTGTCACTGAGACCCCCTCACAGGTGGGGTGCCAGTTGCCTTGTTGCTGCTAATTTCCCTCCCCCTCCCCCTGCTCCTTGGAGTTCCCTGCCTTTATCCACTCCCTTCTCCTGCTCCTTTGCATTGTGGGCCCAGCAAGTCAGTTTAATCACACCTCTCAGCTCTCTCTACAGGAGTTGGAGAAAGGCCCCTCTTATATTTTATAGGTTTCTTTCTCCCTGTAGCCACAGGCCACTTTCACTCCTCACCTCTCCCACTCCCCTCATATTGTGTCTGGTACATGTCCTGCAGGAGGCACGTATCCAGAGGTTTATAAAACAGGGAGAGGTGTTGGGCATGTGTTCCTGATTCACACACAAGCCGAGCTGTGCTTTAGGGCCTAGCTGTTCACAGTGTGGCTCTTGGACCAGCAGTGACACCTGGGGACTGTCAGAAATGCAGTCTCAAGCACTGAACACCCTGCTAAGACAGCCTGCATTCGACAAGACCCCACCCCAGTAAATCCATCTGCATGATCAGGTCAGAGCAGCTCTGATCTGGTATTATTGTGTCTTCCTTTTTCTACTTAACGATACACAGTTGAGCTCTATCTTTACTGCTCCGTATGTGGCCTGGTTTTTGCTTCTAATTGCTGCATTTCAGCAGCATTTGCCCAAGTTCGTCTCCACTTTTCTGTAATGAACGCTTCCTCTGGCCATCATGATCGTTATTAATTGACCCTTCCCTTCTGGCCAGAGATGATTCTCTGCTCCAACTTAGGATCATTCCTTCCTCCAAGGACTTTGTGCCTGGGTCTGAGACGTGGCTGCCCAGCCTGGGAAGATATTCTCTTGTAAGAGTGAATAAAAGCTTGGCAGCAGTGACATGGACACAGGCTGAAAGAGCAGGGCAGAGGAGAGGCCACAAGGGAGGAGCAGAGAAGAGGGACACAGAATGTCCTAGTCCCTTCCTTAGGCCCAGTGCACTAGTGCCTTTAAAATTCTCTCTTTTCTTTTTTCTATTCTTTTCATTTCTTTTCTCATGTTGTGTTTTCTTTTCTTTTCTTTCTTTCTCTTTTTTTCCTTCTTTCTTTCTTTGTCTCTCTCTTCCTTTCTTGTCTTCTTTTTTTCTTCTTTCTTTCTTTGTATTTTCTTTCTTTCTTTCCTTCTTTCTTCCTCTTTCTTTCCTTCTTTCTTTTCTCCTTTCTTTATCTGGCTCTCTTCTTTTTCTTTTTCATTTTTTAGTATAGTTATATATATATGGTTATATATATATCATTTTTTTAGTATGGTTATATATTTATGGTTTTATATATATATCATAAAATTTACCATTTTGAACATTTTTGTGTGTACAGTTCTGGGGCTTTCACACTGCTCTGCAACCAGGACACCATCTCCAGAACGTTTCCATCATCCTAAACTGAAACTGGGTACTTCTCCTCCTTTTCTGCTGCCAGCTTGTGTTGGTTTTTAGTCCGTGTAAAACAATAAAATGTAAAGAATTGGGCAACCTTTGTCAGTCAGCACTCAGGATGTCATCTGAGACTGGTCTGGGGGCTGGAAACTGCTCACCTGTAACAAGAGGCATGTGATGGGTCAGGAGGTAATGACCTCGGCTCACAGGGAGGCTCCAGTTGATACAGGGATTTTCTGACCTCAGATAGAGCATCTGAATTCATAAGTGCATATTTTAAGGAAGAAGACAATAGCTTTCATTAACCTTTCAAAGGGTCTCAAGAGTAACCTCAAAGAAAGGTTACTAATGGATGGGTTTTTTGAGGAGGAGAAATCGTTTTTTCCTCTTAACAGCACTCAACACATCACTTTTGATAGCCAGTGTATGGGTCCCTGCCCCCCATGCAGGAAGCAGTTACCAATGGTGTGTCCACACAACCTAATTCTGACACCACCTACCCGGGATTATAGAGGATCCTGCAGGCTACAGGCTCAGTGCCCAAGATGTCTCCATGGTAGGTGCTAACTGAAAGTAGCAGGCTTTTACCCACACTGACCGACTGGCTGTATTGGAGTTCCCACAGTTTGCTCAAATGACTCACAGAACTCAGAGAAATGCATTCTTACATTGACTGGTTTATTATATTAATAAAGGATACAATAGTCTGGACATGGTGTCAAACCCCTGTAATCCCAGCACTCTGGGAGGCCAGGGAGGGTGGATTGTTTGAGCTTAGAAGTTCAAGACCGGCCTGAGGAAGACTGAGACTGTGTCTCTACTAAAATAGAAAAACCGGCTAGGTGTTGGGCAAGTGTCTATAGTCTCAGCAATGGGGAAGACTGAGGCCGGACCATTTGAGTCCAAGAGTTTGAGGTTGTTGTGAGCCATGATGATGCCAGGGCTCTCTGCACAGGGCTACAGAGTGAGACTCATCTCAAAAATAAAAAAAAAAAAAAGGATGTAATAAGGAACACAGAGCAGGGGAAGATGAAAAGACACACAGAACAAGGTATGGAGGCTCCCTGCCCTGTTTGTGGTGCCACCCTTCAGGGTCCTTTGGGGTTCCATAAAGGGTTAATTACCTAAGTATGATTGATTAAATTACTAGCCATTGGTTATCAGCTTGACCTTTATCCCCTCTCCTCTCCCGGGAAGTCAGGGACTGGGGCCAAAAGTTTCAACCCTCAATCACGTGGTTGGCTGTCTTGACAACCAGCCACCAATTATCACTTCCACACTCTCAAATTGTCTCCTCATTGGGACCAAATATGCTCCTGTCCCCCAGGAAGTTCCGAGGGTTGTGTCTGATGCTCTGTGTCCAACGCTCAAGTCACCCAGGACATCACAAAGATCTTCAGAGCCTTATTGTGACCAATAAGAGCTATAAGGGGAAAAAGCTAACTGTATATTTCTTATTATATGACAGTGTCACAGATGATCTCTTCCTTTATTAGGAGAAATAGACCTGAGAATTTGCAGCCACTCAGGACACAGTCCCTGCCCTGCCTGGGCTCAGTCCTCAGAGGACATGGGTGGGGAGTGTGGGAGCTGGGAACTGACCACCCTTGGGGAGCAAATTAAGGGGCAGGACACCTCTGGGCTCTGTAAGCAGCCCCAGTCCTGCTATTGGGGACACCCCAGGGAAATGCAAATGGAACCGCCAAGTCCTATCGGAGACTTTCTCAAGGACAGCAGGGGGCACCATCTCCACCTAGTCTTCCTCCAACACCCAGGGACCCTCAGAGTCTGTGAATCAGGTGAGTGGGAGTTTTCCAAGCAGGAGACCCTGGGCCTGCATTCACACACCCCTGCCTTTGAAACATGACTCCCTTCTTCCCTGCTTGCAACCTCACAGTCACTTTGCAGCTCTGCATTGCAGTTTCTTCATCTGTTAAACAGGGACAGTCCAGTCCCCTACTGCTGGACAGGGTCGCTGTGCAATCCAGGCCAGTTAGTGAAGGTGGAAATGTGTCTTCACCTGAAAAGCTGCTGGAGCCGCAGCCCTTGGAGGGGCTGAGGAGCCACAACAGCCACACCCGCCACTAGCTGAGTGATCTAACAGATGCTTACACTTCTTGAACCTTAGTTTCCTCATCTGTCAAGTGGGACTAAAATATTTCCTATGTAATAGTGTTGTTCTCAAAATTATTTCCTATATAATAGTGTTGTTCTCAAAATTAAATGAAGACATGTGTACAACACTGACTGTCTTGCACATGCAATGTACAGACATGAGAGCTACTGTTATCATGAGAAAGCAAAGGTTGGGGAATGAAGTTTTTCTATGTTTGATATAGTGTCTTTAAGATCAAATGTCACAGGCTGGTAGACACATAATGTTTGTGGCTAGTGAATGTTTTGTTTGGCCCAAAGTATTTGTAAACAGAAATTTTTATTTGCTGTCAATGATGAAAAATGAGGATATGTTGTAGAAAGTCCTGACTTTCAAGTCTTTAAATTCTTTTGGAAACAATTGGAAGAGGCGACAGTGGTGGGCGGGAGCCCAGCAGCTGTGACTCATGGGTGCTTGCTGTACACATGCTGCAGGCCTCACTCTGTGTGGCCTCCATCGAGCTGGCCCCTGTGGATGTTGCTGGCCTGGTACCCGGGGGCCTATTGGTTTGACCTCCATCTTAGAAATGCTTTATCCAGTTTGGAGCTGGGATGTGAAGGAGGTGGAATAAGCAGGACAAAAAAAGAATAAGAGGAGAAAGACTTAGGTTGAATCAAATATTTTGAAACAAACTTTTCCTGTTGTTTTAGATCTAAGAAAATTCCATCACCAGACCTTGCCTCCAAGCCAGAGCAGCCGTGGTAAGAGCTCAAGCTGTCTATGTACCATGAAGCCCTGGCCACGGTCTCTGCTGCTGCCACCAACTCTGCAGACTGAGAGCCCCACACGTGGTGTTGAGTGACAGGAGACACAGCTGCCTGAGGGCACTGGCCAGGCCAGGTCACTGCAGCCCTGGATCCTGTCATCCATGTGACCTGTCAGGGGGGAGGGAGAGTCATTGCAGACTCTGACAAGGAGATGTCACTGGTTAGTGACCAGCCCAGCTGACTGTACAGAGTCATGGTTCCATGTGACCTGTGTGGGGAGGTACTAAGTGACTGTGCCATCAGCTGTGATTGGTGTCAGGCTGTGACCGGCTAGCAATTGTACCACCCGGTTTTGTTTTCCTTTTGCCCTGCCTCACTCTTTCTTCCTCATTCTTGCTTCCCTGGGGCTGCATCTCCAATGAAGCTTTAAATTCATAATTTTCAACCTGTGTGCCATGAGAGGTTCTCAGGTGTGCTGCGAAAATTCTTAAAGATCATTCATTAAACTATTTTTGAAAGAAGTTCCAAGCACAGTAAGTATATTCCTTTTTAAACTCTTTTTCTTTTCATCCACATAATTTAAGGGCACTGAAGAAGTTTAACTATAGGTTCAAGTGCGCCATGAGATAGGTTGAAAAGCACTGCTTAGCCTGTAAGCTTTTCCACAGGCTCTGTTTTCCAGGGAAACTGAAATAAAATGTATACATTCATAGCAGAAATCTTGCAAAATGCTGAGAAAAATAAAGATGGTAAAATAACTCAACCACAATCCTACTACCCAGTGATACCACTATGGATACATTGCAGGGGTCCTCAAACATTTTAAACAAGGGGCCAGTTCACTGTCCCTCACACCATTGGAGGGCCGGACTATAGTTTAAAAAATAACTATGAACAAATTCCTATGCACACTGCACATATCTTATTTTGAATTAAAAAAACAAAACGGCAACAAATACAATCACACCACCTCATGTGGCCCATGGGCCGCAGTTTGAGAACCTCTGCTACAGAATTTGCTGCAACTTCACTGGCTCCTCTCCCCCCCACCTCTCTCCCCTCCTCTCCCCCCACCCCTCTTCCTCTGCCTCCCCTTCCTCCTCCTCTCTCTGTCTCTCTCACTTCAACAGGTGAGACTAGGAGATTTGAGGCTGGCAAGAAACAACTTGACAAGGTACCTCAGAGAGGGCTTCATACTTGTCTTGCAGTAAAGAAGTAGCTTTTATAATGAAGATGCTGAAGAAAAGGATAATAAATTAAGTAGCAAAATAAGAAAGAGAGGTTAGGTGCATGAAAGAAGTTCAAGACTGCCTGCCTGGAGGGAATCTCCACTAACTGGGGTTTCCAGGACAGGGAGAGCAAGGACCACTCAGAGCATTATCTTTTCTGGCAGAAGAGAAACTAGCTATGAAAAAACTGGCTTTTTAAGCCAAGTACTTCATGGAAAAGGAGAGGCAGAAATAAAAGAAGGGGGGGAAATAATGCAAATTGAATTTATTGTGTTTAACAAAAACTCTTATAGGATTAATTGCTCTCTGAATTTTCAAAAGAGGTTGTTTGGCAATGTGGAAAAGAAATTATAAATAAATATGTATATTATGTAAATACGTTTGTAGTAAGACATCTGTGAGTGTCAAATGGTGCCATCAGTCTGAGAGCTTGCAGGCCCCTGTAAGGTATGAGAAATAACAGGCACACAGACATCAGAAGGCTAAAGACTTCCTCCTTGGTATTGTTTGCTAACTAGTTCTGGAGGTGACTCAGGATGTTTGGCAGAAAAAGTTTGGGGAATGTATTTTTGATTGATCCCAAATGATTTGGGGACAAAATTTAAATGTAGTGAGCATTATGTGGAGCTCATTCTCCTCGGGATAACTCTAGAGCTTTTCCCATTCACATCAATAATGAGATAATTTATCCTGATTACAGGGAGTACTGAGGGAAGTAATTCTCCTGTACTACCTCTTATAGTTCTTCCAAATTAATTAAAAACATCAAAGGTATAGAAGTTTAAAAACCAGTCATGGGGCATGCACAATAGCATTCGTTTTGATAAGCAATTGTAAATGACCCATGAATCGGAGATGCTTTCTTAGAATCATGGTAATGCTTTTTATTCCTTTCCTTTCCAGCTACTTAACAATCAGCTTTTAACATGTCTGAACCCAGGCGGCATTTCCCAGGAAGGGGCTGCACATGCCTGTCTGAGCCCCCACTCTGACCTGTGGCCACTGACCTCACCAGATGGGCAGACCCTCACAGCCTGTGTCAGAGGCCTTCCTCAGATGCAAACACTCACTTTATGCAGCCTTAAAAACATTTTAATTCTGTGCCAATATGTAAGAATCAGATTTCACATGAAAAAGCAGACTTTCGATTTCTGTTTAAAAATCAGAAGCATTGGCCAGGCTGCCTCTGCATTCTGCCAGGACAGAGCCTGCTAAGACCAATGTGTTGGTCCTTCTTGTATGTGGGTTGAGTTTGTGCCCACCCTGACTACTCTACTTATTTTTTCTATCTTCCTGAACTCAGTAGACCAGTCTTTCTCAACCTTGGTTATCTCGTAGCACACTTGAACCTATAGTGAAACTTCCACATCACACTAAAAATTATGTTGAATGAAAAAAAAAAAGAGTTAAAAAAAAAACAAGAATGTATTTAATGAAAAGAATATACTTTGAACTTCTTTCAAAATAATTTAGTGAATGATCTTTAAACATTTTTATGGCACACCTAACATCCTCTCACAGCACACTGTTTGAAAATCACGACTGTAGGCATTTGAACTTGGGACCATTACAGCCCTACTATCGTGGGCTGAATTGTGTTCCCCCCCAAGTTAATTTGTTGACGTTCTAACCCAAAATCCTTCAGAATCTGACTTCACTACATCCTTGAAGTTAGGTCTTCAGTGTGGTATTTATGGTAGAATGACCTTGGGTGGACCCTCATGCAATCTGTCTAGTGTCCTTATGAGAAGAGGAGATTAGGATGCAGACACACACAGGGAGACGACAGACACCTGCCAGGCAAGGAGAGGCCCTTAGAAGAAACTAACCCAGCCAGCCCCTTGACACAGACTTGGAGCCTCTGAAAGTATGAGAGGATCGATTTCTGTTGTTTAAACCACTCAGTCTGTCTGCCTTTGTTACAGCAGCCTGAGCAAACCCACACACCCATTGCCACTGTCAGCAAAATGAAGGCTCCGTGTCATGGTCCCTTCTTCCGAGAGGCGGAGAGGGAGGTTACCCAGAAAAATTAAGGTCTAAAGGAACAGAGGTTTTCTCAAGAGGACCCCAAGGATATACCGGTGAGGTCCTTCCTGTGGTGACTCAGTTGTTATAAATTTGTAGAAACTTAACTTCCTGGGACCTGGAAACAAATGCTTGCTTCACTTCTCTAAAAGCCAGAGCCAGCTTCTCCAGCTTGATTCAAACCAACCAATGAGAAAGGTACCTATGGTCCAGAACTTTTTGACCAGAGGTAAGAAGGAGAAAACTGAGCCAGTCAGGGAGCGTGGCTGTTATGAATTGTTCTGTGCCATCACTCTGCTGGCTGAAATACAGCTCTTCCTCTTTTAAACACAGTGTTTGGGTGCTCGTTCTCTCCACTGGGCTTTCTCTTCCTGCAACAGTGGGTCACTGTGAGTAACACCATCACCATGTCCTTGTCATTCTCATCCTACTGTTACCTTTGAGAAAAACAAAAGTGTAACAAATTTAGTGCAAAAATCTTCATGTCCTTTCATTTGTGATTCTAGAATCTATCAATGCTTCATTTCATAAAGTACAATGAGAAGAACGTTTATGGACCTGTGTATGTTAAACCAGCCTTGCATCCCTGGATGAAACCTACTTGATCATGCTGTATGACTTTTTTGATGACAAGCTGTAATCTATTGGCTAGGATTTTTTTTAGAATTTTTGCATCTATATTCATTAGTAAAATTGGTCTGAAGTTATTCTTTGTAGTTGGGTCTTTTCCTGATTTTGGTATGAGGGTGATGTTTCCTTCGTAGAACATGTTGGGGAAGATTCCTTCCTCCTCAATTTTTTGGAATGATTTCTGCAGTATGGGAATAAACGTTATTCACCATATCAACAGAAGCAAAAACAAAGACCATATGATCGTCTCAATAGATGCAGAAAAAGCATTCAACAAAATCCAGTATCCTTTTCTAATTAGAACACTGAAGAGTATAGACATAGCGGCATATTTCTGAAACTGATCAAGCTATCTGTGACAAACCCACAGCTAATATTTTACTGAATGGAGTAAAACTAAAATCTTTTCCACAAAGAACTGGAACCAGATGAGGTTGTCCTCTGTCACCATTACTATTCAACATAGTGTTCAAAATTCTAGCCAATACAATTAGACAAAAGAAGGAAATAAAGGGCATCCAAACAGGAGCAGAGGGGGTTAAACTCTCCCTCTTTGCTGTTGATACGATCTTATACTTAGAGAACCCCAAAGACTCACACAAGACTCTTGGGAGTCATCAAAACATACACTAATGTCTTGGAATCTGTTCCAAGATCCGATGTCTTTGGAGAAGGCACTGCTGCCAGAACAGGCAGCGTGCTGAATGGCAGAGACACTTGCTGGAAAGTACTGGCTGCACCTGACCTTTGAGTGCCACAAAGGTGAGGGCTACGAGTCCCCCTGCGCATGGATATACTGGGTGGCAGTTGGAACACAGCTCACTGCAAGAAGGAAGTCCACAGGCACGAGAACTTAAAGAGCAAGAGGAAGTGAAAGGAAAATTAGGGCAAGGAAACAGATAAAAGAAATCACTCATGAGGAAGAATCAGCAGAAAACTCCAGGCAACATGAAGAACCAGTCCAGAACAACCCTGCCAAGGGACCATGAGGTAGCTACTGCAGAGGATTCCACCCATAAAGAAATGTTAAGAATGACAGAAAGGGAATTTAGAATACACATGTTGAAAACAATGAAAGAAATGATGGAAACAATGAAGGAAACTGCTAATAAAGTGGAAAATAACCAAAAGGATATTCAAAAACAGAATCAAATAACAGATGAACGATATGAAGAATATAAAAAGGATATAGCAGGGCTGAAGAAACTGAAACAGTCAATTAGGGAACATAAAGATGCAATGGAAAGTATGAGCAACAGGTTAGACCATGCAGAAGAAAGAATTTCAGAGGTAGAAGACAAAGTTTTTGAGATAACTCAGATAGTAAAAGAGGCAGAAAAGAAGAGAGAGAAAGCAGAACGTTCACTGTCAGAATTATGGGACTCTATGAAGCGTTCCACCATACGAGTTATAGGAATTCCAGAAGGGGAAGAAGAATGCCCCAGAGGAATGGAAGCCATACTAGAGAATATTATAAAAGAAAATTTCGCAAATATCACCAAAGATTCTGACACACTGCTTTCAGAGGGCTATCGGACCCCAGGTCGCCTCAACTCTAACCGAGCTTCTCCAAGACACATTGTGATGAACCTGTCCAAAGTCAAGACAAAAGAAAAGATTCTGCAAGCTGCCAGGAGTAAGCGCCAGTTGACCTACAGGGGCAAATCCATCAGAGTGACGGCAGACTTCTCCAATGAAACTTTCGAAGCAAGAAGACAATGGTCATCTACCTTTAATCTACTTAAACAGAACAATTTCCAGCCCAGAATTCTGTACCCTGCTAAGCTAAGCTTCAGAATTGACGGAGAAATCAAATCATTTATGGATATACAAACATTGAGGAAATTGGCCACAACAAGACCAGCTCTACAGGAAATACTTAAACCTGTTCTGCACACTGACCACCACAATGGATCAGCAGCAAAGTAAGAACTCAGAAATTAAAGGACAGAACCTAACCTCCACACTGATGCAAAAGATAAAACTAAGCAATGGACTATCACAAAATAAGACGAATAGAATACTACCACACTTATCAATTATCTCAATAAATGTTAATGGCTTGAATTCCCCACTGAAGAGACAGATTGGTTGACTGGATTCAAAAACACAAGCCATCCATTTGCTGTCTGCAAGAAACACACCTGGCTTCAAAAGACAAATTAAGGCTCCGAGTCAAGGGTTGGAAGACAATTTTTCAGGCAAATGGAATTCAGAAGAAAAGAGGAGTTGCAATCTTATTTTCAGATACATGTGGATTTAAAGCAACTAAAGTCAAAAAAGACAAAGATGGTCACTTTATATTGGGCAAGGGAAAAATACAACAAGAAGACATTTCAATTCTAAATATTTATGCACCCAATTTAAATGCTCCCAGATTCTTGAAACAGACCTTACTCAGTCTGAGCAATATGATATCTGATAATACCATCATAACAGGGGACCTTAACACTCCTCTTACAGAGCTGGACAGATCCTCTAAACAGAAATTAAACAAGAATATAAGAGATTTAAATGAGACCCTAGAACAACTGTGCTTGATAGACGCATATAGAACACTCCATCCCAAAGATAAAGAATATACATTCTTCTCATCACCCCATGGAACATTCTCCAAAATTGATCATATCCTGGGACACAAAACAAATATCAACAGAATCAAAAGAATTGAAATTTTACCTTGTATCTTCTCAGACCATAAGGCAGTAAAGGTGGAACTCAACTCTAACAAAAATGCTCGACCCCACCCAAAGGCATGGAAATTAAACAATCTTCTGTTGAATAACAGATGGGTGAAGGAAGAAATAAAACAGGAAATCATTAACTGCCTTGATCATAACAACAATGAAGACACAAGCTACCAAAACCTGTGGGATACTGCAAAAGCAGTTTTGAGAGGAAAATTCATCGCTTTAGATGCCTACATTCGAAAAACAGAAAGAGAGCACATCAACAATCTCACAAGAGATCTTATGGAATTGGAAAAAGAAGAACAATCTAAGCCTAAACTCAGTAGAAGAAAAGAAATATCCAAAATCAAATCAGAGATCAATGAAATTGAAAACAAAAGAATCATTCAGAAAATTAATGAAACAAGGAGTTGGTTTTTTGAAAAAATAAATAAAATAGATAAACCATTGGCCAGACTAACGAGGAATAGAAAAGTAAAATCTCTAGTAACCTCAATCAGAAATGATAAAGGGGAAATAACAACTGATCCCACAGAAATACAAGAGATCATCTCTGAATACTACCAGAAACTCTATGCCCAGAAATTTGACAATGTGAAAGAAATGGATCAATATTTGGAATCACACCCTCTCCCTAGACTCAGCCAGGAAGAAATAGAGCTCCTGAACAGACCAATTTCAAGCACTGAGATCAAAGAAACAATAAAAAAGCTTCCAACCAAAAAATGCCCTGGTCCAGATGGCTTCACTCTAGAATTCTATCAAACCTTCAAGGAAGAGCTTATTCCTGTACTGCAGAAATTATTCCAAAAAATTGAGGAAGAAGGAATCTTCCCCAACACCTTCTATGAAGCAAACATCACCCTGATACCAAAACCAGGAAAAGACCCAAACAAAAAGGAGAATTTCAGACCAATCTCACTCATGAATATAGATGGAAAAATTCTCAACAAAATCCTAGCCAATAGATTACAGCTTATCATCAAAAAAGTCATTCATCATGATCAAGTAGGCTTCATCCCAGGGATGCAAGGCTGGTTTAACATATGCAAGTCTATAAACGTTATCCACCATATTAACAGAGGCAAAAATAAAGATCACATGATCCTCTCAATAGATGCAGCAAAAGCATTTGATAAAATCCAGCATCCTTTTCTAATTAGAACACTGAAGAGTATAGGCATAGGTGGCACATTTCTAAAACTGATTGAAGCTATCTATGACAAACCCACAGCCAATATTTTACTGAATGGAGTAAAACTCAAAGCTTTACCAGACAAGGTTGTCCTCTGTCACCTTTACTATTCAACATAGTGCTGGAAGTTCTAGCCAATACAATTAGGCAAGACAAGGAAATAAAGGGAATCCAAATGGGAGCAGAGGAGGTCAAACTCTCCCTCTTTGCTGACGACATGATCTTATACTTAGAGAACCCCAAAGACTCAACCACAAGACTCCTGGAAGTCATCAAAAAATACAGTAATGTTTCAGGATATAAAATCAATGTCCATAAGTCAGTAGCCTTTGTGTACACCAATAACAGTGAAGATGAGAAGCTAATTAAGGACACAACTCCCTTCCCCATAGTTTCAAAGAAAATGAAATACCTAGGAATATACCTAAGAAAGGAGGTGAAGGACCTCCATAAAGAAAACTATGACATCCTCAGAAAGGAAATAGCAGAGGATATTAACAAATGGAAGAACATACCATGCTCATGGATGGGAAGAATCAACATTGTTAAAATGTCTATACTTCCCAAAGCAATCTACATATTCAATGCCATTCCTATCAAAATACCAACATCGTTCTTTCAAGATTTGGAAAAAACGATTCTGCGTTTTGTATGGAACTAGGAAAAACCCCGTATAGCTAAGGCAGTTCTCTGTAACAAAAATAAAGCTGGGGGCATCAGCATACCAGATTTTAGTCTGTACTACAAAGCCATAGTGCTCAAGACAGCATGGTACTGGCACAAAAACAGAAACATAGACACTTGGAATCGAATCGAAAACCAAGATGAAACTAACATTTTACAACCACCTAATCTTTGATAAACCAAACAAGAACATACCTTGGGGGAAAGACTCCCTATTCAATAAATCGTGTTGGGAGAACTGGATGTCTACATGTAAAAGACTGAAACTGGACGCACATCTTTCCCCACTCACAAAAATTGATTCAAGATGGATAAAGGACTTAAATTTAAGGCATGAAACAATAAAAATCCTCAAAGAAAGCATAGGAAAAACACTGGAAGATATTGGCCTGGGGAAAGACTTCATGAAGAAGACTGCCATGGCAATTGCAACAACAACAAAAATAAACAAATGGGACTTCATTAAACTGAAAAGCTTCTGTACAGCTAAGGAGACAACAACCAAAGCAAAGAGACAACCTACACAATGGGAAAGGATATATGCATATTTTCAATCAGACAAAAGCTTGATAACTAGGATCTATAGACAACTCAAATTATTCTACATGAAAAAAGCCAACAATCACATATATCAATGGGCAAGAGACATGAATAGAACTTTCTCTAAAGATGACAGACGAATGGCTAACAAACACATGAAAAAATGTTCATCATCTCTATATATTAGAGAAATGCAAATCAAAACAACCCTGAGATATCATCTAACCCCAGTGAGAATGGCCCACATCACAAAATCTCAAAACTGCAGATGCTGGCGTGGATGTGGAGAAAAGGGAACACTTTTACACTGCTGGTGGGACTGCAAACTAGTACAACCTTTCTGGGAGGAAGTATGGAGAAACCTCAAAGCACTCAAGCTAGACCTCCCATTTGATCCTGCAATCCCATTACTGGGCATCTACCCAGAAGGAAAAAAATCCTTTTATCATAAGGACACTTGTACTGGACTGTACATACAGGTCAATTTACAATCGCCAAAATGTGGAAACAGCCTAAATGCCCACCAACCCAGGAATGGATTAACAAGCTGTGGTATATGTATACCATGGAATACTATTCAGCCATTAAAAAAAATGGAGACTTTACATCCTTCGTATTCACCTGGATGGACGTGGAAGACATTATTCTTAGTAAAGCATCACAAGAATGGAGAAGCATGAATCCTATGTACTCAATTTTGATATGAGGACAATTAATGACAATTATGGTTATGGGGGGGAAGAAGAAAAAGGGAAGGAGGGACGGGGGTGGGGCCTTGGTGTGTGTCACACTTTATGGGGGCAGGACATAATTGCAAGAGGGACTTTACCTAACAATTGCAATCAGTGTAACCTGGCTTATTGTACCCTCACTGAATCCCCAACAATAAAAAAAAAAAAAAGAAAAAAGAATACAGTAATGTCTCAGGATAAAAAATCAATGTCCACAAGTCAGTAGCCTTTGTATATGCCAACAACAGCTAAGATGAGAGTCTAATTAAGGACACAACTCCCTTCACCATAGCTTGAAAGAAAATCAATAACCTAGGAATATACCAAATAAAAGAGGTGAAGGACCTCTACAAGGAAAATTAAGAAACCCTAAGAAAGGAAATAGCAGAGGATATTAACAAATGGAAGAACATACCATTCTTATGGCTGAGAAAAATCAACATTTTTAAAATGTCTGTACTTCCCAAAGCAATCTACCTATTCAATGCCACCTCTATTAAAATACCAACATCGTACTTTCAAGACTTGGAAAAAATGATTCTTCATTTTGTAAGGAACCAGGAAAAAAACCATATATCTAAGGCAATTCTTAGCAATAAAAACAAAGCTGGGGACATCAGCATACCATATTTTTTAGGCTGTACTACAAGGCCATAGTGATCAAGACAGCATGGTACTGGCACCAAAATAGAGACATAGACATTTGGAATCAAATAGAAAACCAGGAAATGAAACTAACATTTTGCAACCACCTAATCTTGGATAAACCAAACAAGAACATACACCAAGGGAAAGAATCCCTATTCAATAAATGATGCTGGGAGCACTGGATATACACATGTAAAAGTCTGAAACTGGACCCACACCTTTCTCCACTCACAAAAATTGATTCAAGATGGATAAAGGACTTAAATTTAAGACAAGAAATGATAAAAATACTCAAATAAAGCATAGGAAAAACACTTGAGGATATTGGCCTGGGGAAAGACTTTATGAAGAAGACTTCCGTAGCAATTGCAACAACAACAAAAATAAACAAATGGGACTTAATTAAATTGAAAAGCTTCTGTACAGCTAAGCAGACAGCAACCAAAGCAAATAGACAACCTACACAATGGTAAGGATGTTTGCATATTTTGAATCAGACTAAAGCTTGATAACTAGGATCTACAGAGAATTCAAATTATTCCACATGAAAAAAGCCAACAATCCCATATATCAATGGGCAAGAGAGATGAATATAATCTCTAAAGAAGACAGATGAATGGATAACAAACATAGGAAAAAATGTTCATTGTCCCTAGTAGTTAGAGAAATGCAAATCAAAAACCACCCTGAGATACCATCTAACTCCAGTGAGAATGGCCCATGTCACAACGTCTCAAAACTACAGATGCTGGTGTTAATGTGCAGAGAAGGGAACACTTTTGCACTCCTGGTGGGACTGCGAACTAGTACAACCTTTCTGGAAGGAAGTATGGAGAAACCTCAAAGAATTCAAACCAGACCCCCAATTCAAACTACAATCCCATTACTGGCGTCTACCCAGAAGAAGAAAAATCCTTTTACCATAAGGACACTTGCACTAGACTGTTTATGGCAGCTCAATTTATAATCGCCAAAATGTGGAAACAGCCTAAATGCCCACCAACCCAGGAATGGATTAACAAGCTGTGGTATATATGTATACCATGGAATACTATTCCGCCATTAGAAAATGTGGAGACTTTACAGCCTTTGTATTAACCTGGATGGAAACGGAACACATTATTCTTAGTAAAGCATCACAAGAATGGAGAAGCAAGAATCCAATGTACTCATTCTCATATGAGGACAGTTGATGACCTAGTATGTGGTGGGGAGTGGGGAAGGGGAGCGCAGAGAGAGCAAAGGAGGGAGGGGATGAGGGTCTTGGTGTGTGACACAACTTTTGGGGGTTGGACATAATTACATGAGTGACTTACCTAACAAATGCAATCAATGTAACCTGGTTGTTTGTACCCTCAATGTATCTCCAACAATAAAAAAAAAAATACAATGAGAATGGCTGAGGAAAGCAAAACAAGAACAAAATGCACATTGATCATTTCAAAGTTGCTGTCCTCATAAAGGTGAAGCAGAGGGGGCTTCCTGATCTGTGGCTAAAACTGGCCTGCTTGGAGGTTTGGCTATTCCCTCTCTCTCTCTTCTAACAGAAGGAATGACCTAGAAAAATGCCAAAAAATATTTTCTGTCTGTGTAAGACTTTCACCATTTTGGGGGGGTATTAAAACCTATACCTCTGGCTCATGCCTGTCATCCTAGCACTCTGGGAGGCTGAGGTAAGCAGATTTCTTGGGCTCAGGAGTTCAGAGACCATCCTAACTAAGCAAGAGTGACTCCCCATCTCTACTAAAAATAGAAAAACTAGTGGGGTGTCATGGTGGGCACTGTGGTCCCAGTTACTGGAGAGGCTGAGGCAGGAGGATCACTTGAGCCCAGGAGTTTGAGGTTGCTGTGAGCTATGATGCCATAGCACTCTACCCAGGGTCAATGAGTGAATCTCTGTCTCAATACATACATACATACATACATACATACATACATACATACATACATACATACATCCTGCATTGTCCATGCCTCAGGCCAGTGGTCAGGAGGGGCTGGTGTCTTTTGTTCTTTGTGCCACTGAAGATGGCTCAGCTGAACTGTCTGCATGGAGGCCAGGGGGGCTAAGGTCTGGGCCTCTCTGGTGGGTGGAGATCACGGGGTTATAGCTCATGGAGAAGGTATTGTTGTTGCTGGAAAAATGGTGACTTAAATCTGGCAGACACACCAACAATATAGAGGAAGGAACCTTTAACTGCGGAGTGAACTCAGGTGCCTCAGGGCATAAAATGATAAGTACCAGGGAAACAGTTTTTTCAAACTATTTTTTTCTTTTTATTTATTTATTTAGACAGTCTCACTTTATGACCCTCAGTAAAGTGCCATGGTATCACAGCTCATAGCAACCTCCAACTCTTGGGCTCGAGTGATTCACTTGCCTCAGCCTCCCAAGTACGTGGGACTATGGGTGTCCACCACAACACCCGGCTTTAACTTTAGACATGTGGTCTTGCTCTGGCTCAGGCTAGTCGCCAACTCATGACTTTTTTCTGCAGCTCAGTATCAGCTGCATAGTTATAGTTATAACAAAGGGTACAAACAGTTAATGATTGTAATACTCAAGAAACCAAGGTGCTCTTGTTCCATAGTTTTTTTCTAAGATTATTTTAACTCAGTGAAAAGTTTCTTCTTATCTTTGGAGGAGTTTTTCTGAAGCTGCCTTCTTCTTTCTCAGGATCATTAAGAAGTATAAGATTTATTTATTTATTTCTCCTTCCTCAGGATGATACAAATTATTAATTGTATAGTCAAATGACAACAGCCTGGAACTGTAAGCTCTCCATTTGAAAGCTCTATCTTTCTGCTTATGTGGACAATGATGGCATTTAGACAATGGTCTCCATCCACCTCAAATGAAGAAATTAATTTCTAAGGTCCTCTTTCCTTCTCCTCAAACCATTTGACTTCTCAATTGTGATGCAGTGGCCTGGAGGACAAGGGCTGAACATTTGGTAATGTCCTGATTTCTCGGAAGGGCAGAAAAACAAGTCAGTTTAGGCTGGGGGTGAAGGACTTTAGTTTAGAAACTCCACTGTGACCCTCAATGAATCCCCAACAATAAAAAAAAAAGAAAGAAAGAAAGAAACTCCACTGTGGTGTGATCTTCTGGGCCCAGTGCAAGAACTCAGCCCAAGCCCATGGCCTTCTACCCTGGGTTTAGCCTTTTGGTCTTTCTCAGTCCCCCTGACAGAAATTTGATCAGTATATCCACTAAGCAGGCCTAAAAGGCTATTTGAATGTCCATGCCAATTTCTTCAGATGGGAAAACCGAGGCCTGGGGGATTTTCCCTGTGGCCCTCAGCACCAGAAGGATGAGAAGACTGAAGAGCAAGAAGGGAAAAAAGAAAAGAAAAAAAAAAGGAGAAAAAGAAAGAGTTGAGTAAAAGGGAATATTGACAAAAAGAAGAGAGGCACAAAAAGAGGGAGACAGGAGCACTATAGGTGTACAGTAGGGTACTTTGACCCAACCTTTAACCCCCCCCCAACCTCAGGGGATCGTGGGTTTGGTAGTTCCTTGAGGTCAGCAGCTCTTTGCTAGACTGGACACAGAAACCCACCTCACCAAGTAGACAGAAAAGAGAAAAATGCTACAAATGAAACCATAACAAGCAAACAGAAAATTTTATGGGATAAAATTGGGGGGAAAACCAAACAATATGGGTAGAAACACCAGCACAAATGAAGTTCTAATTGGTAAAGAAGGCAACAATGGAAAATTATATTTAAACTAGAAAAATGAAGAAAGAAAAGAAAGAAAAATGAATAGGAAAAATCTAGAGGGAAAATGTTGAAATTAAAAAAAACACACAGCAGTATATATATCTTGCTGAATATTTCTGGGCAACAGGTGATCTTCTGGGGTATGAGATGTCAATCACAAAGCTGACACAGCTATATGACGGAGACTGGAGGGCTCTGCTGATTTCTCAAACCCACAGGGTGGAGAGCATAAATCTCTCCTCAGCCCACTTTAAACTACTTAACCTTGGCTAAGCAGAAGCTTTCCCAGGAAAGCACTTGTCGCTGGGATCACTCCTGAAGTGGCTGTCCACTTACCCAGCGTGTCAAATGGGTCTCACTCTATGCCCCTGAGGGCCAGGGCTGTAAGGCATTTTAGTCCCCTCCGTTAGGCTGCTCAGTCACTAGATTACTCACCTAAGGTTTCCTGCCCGATCCTTGCTCTGTGACCCTGAGGGAAGAGCTTGTCAGTGCTGCAGTTCTCCCACAATGGCTCTGTGCAGCCCATAGCTGAACAGTATTAGCTCCGTCTGGCTCATCGCTCAGTCTGGGGCCCTAAAACAATGCTAAAGTCCTCTGCAATCTTGCCCAAGTTCTCCCAAGATGGTACAACTGAGTGCCAAGTCCTAAAAAAAAGAAAAAAACAACAACAAAAAACAAAACCAGCTCACAGGTAAGGCCTTTCCAGTTTGCAATCTCAGTGCTGCTTTACTTACAGTTGCTGGGTGGATTAGACCAAATGAACACATGCAACCACTTGCCAGTTTTCCACTGCTTTTGTTCTCCTCATGGGGTCCAGAAGTCTCTCACTGACTCCCTGTGTCTTCAAAGTGGGTGTTTCTGGGCAGATCCTGCCAACCAGAAATGTCTGGAGTCTTCTCGCCTCAGTCTCACCATGCCCAGTTGCAAAGAAGCTGTTACTCGGCCGCCATCTCGTTCCTTTCCCTCTTTCCATTCTCTTGAGGAAGAATTGCAGTGCTATAAATTTAGCTCTTAGGACTGCCTTTGCAGTATCACAGAGGTTCTGGTAATTTGTGTCTTCATCATCATTTTTGTTCCAAAAATTTTAATTTCCTTCTTAATCTTGTCTATAACCCAGCTATTGTTCAGCATAAGGTTATTTAGTTTCCATGTTTTTGTATGAGTATGTAGATTGCTGTTGTTACTGAGTTCAACTTTTATTCTATGATAGTCCGAGAAGATAAAATTAAAATTCTTTTAAATTTGCTGAGGTTAGACTTGTGACCTAAGATGTGATCAATTTTGGAGGATGTTCCATGGGCTGATGAAAAGAATGTGCATTCAATTTTGTTAGAATGAAATGTTCTGTAGATATCTGTTAAATCCAGTTGTTGAATGGTTATGTTTAAGTCTAACATTTCTGTTCTGAGTTTCTTATTGGAGGATCAATTCAACACAGCCAAAGTGTTAAATAGTTAAAATCTCCAACTATTATGGTGCTGGAGGAAATCAAGCTGCCCACGTCTGTTAGAGTCTCTTTTATAAATTGAGGCACATTCTGGTTGGGTGCATAATGTTAATAATTGAAATCTTACCATGTTGAGTGTTACCCTTAACAAATATGAAGTGACCATTCTTTTTTTTGTAGAGACAGAGTCTCACTGTACCACCCTCCTTAGAGTACCATGGTGTCACACAGCTCACAGCCACCTCTAACTCTTGGGCTTACATCATTCGCTTGCCTCAGCCTCCCAAGCAGCTGGGACTACAGGCACCTGCCACAACGCCCAGCTATTTTTTTTGTTGTTGTTGCAGTTTGGCCGTGGCTGGGTTTGAACCCGCCACCCTCGGCATATGGGGCCAGCGCCCTACTCACTGAGCCACAGGCACCACCCTGAAGTGACCATTCTTATCTTTCCTTACTTTTGTTGGTTTAAAGCCTATGGTATCTGTGACTAAAATTGCAACCCCGCTTTTTTCTGATTTCAATTTGCCCAAATTATAGATGACCATCCCTTCACCCTGAGTGTATATTTATCTTTTAAGGTAAGATGAGATTCTTCTATGCAGCAGATATCTGGCCTGAGTTTTTGTATCCAGTCAGTCAACCTGTGCTTCTTTAGAGGACAATTTAAACCATTCACATTATTTTAGAATATTGATAAGCCTTGCAGAATTTGGGTACTGAGTTTTTCAAAAGTCCAGTGAACATTTTGAATCCTTTCGCCACTGCAGAAGTTGGAATTTCATCAAAAATTTCTCAGTGAGTTTAGATTCGTTCATTTCTTTAAGCTCATCCATATATTTTCTATATTCTTTTTTTTTCCGAAGTTTTTGTTTTTTTTTTTAAATGTTGGGGATTCATTGATGGTACAGGAAACCAGGTTACATTGATTGCATTTGTTATGTAAAGTCCCTCTTACAATCATGTCTTGCCCCCAAATGATATGTCACACACCAAGACCCCACTCCCCACCCTCCTTCCCTATCTCTGGTCTTCCTTTCCCCATCCTTCCCTTTTCTGTATTCTACATATCTCTCTACTGACTTTTGGTTCTGTACTTTCATTTTCTCTTCCAATCCCTTTATTATCTTAATCAATCTTATTTAAATTCTCTTTTTGTTGATTCCATGAATTCTTTATAGGAAGAGACTTCTTTATAAATTGCCTCATGGTCCCTTAGAGGAGTTGCTCTAATTTGGTTATTTGTGGTGCCTGGGTTTTTCTGTTGGTTCTTCCTCATGTGTGCTTTCTTCTGGTTCCGTTCTTTGTGCACTTTTCTCCTTCACAATTCTTCCTTTGCTTCAAGTTACCTTGTCTCAGAGTTTAGGTGAGGAAGAGGCCTCTTGGTATAGGGTCAGAAGGCAAAGAAGGGTACAGCAAGCAAAGAGAAGTGAGGGTACAGGAGAAAGAGAAGAAGAGAAAAAGGAAATAAAAAATAAAAGGGGTAAGTGTAGGGGAAAAGCAAAAGGAAGAAAAAGAAGACAAAGAAAGGTAAAAAACAAGGGGAGAAGGGAGGCTAATAGAAGAAAATTGAGGAGCAGGTGAGATGGAGGACAGGAAGGGAGGATGAGAGTGATGGAAGAGATGTTGTTCAGCTCTGTCCTATGGCCACTCCTATAGCTCGAGGGTTGTGACAAGCTGAGCTAGGTGGGTTTCTCAAAGATAGGCCCACCTTACTTTTCTGACCACAGCCAGACTCTTCCTTTGCCAAATAAATAAATAAATAAGAAGACAAGAAGAAAAGCAAACACAAAACCCAAGAAGTAATAGTTGGATAAGGAAGAAGATAAGGGAAAAGAAAAAGAAAAAAGTAGAAAAGATCTGTATTGTGATCTTCCTACTACTCTCTTCCTAGGGCCAAGATTAGAAAGTTCTTCTGGCTTCTTTGAGCCAGGCTACTGCTGTGGTCAACCTCCTAGGCCACCACTGTGTCCCACTTGTCCTCAGCAACGAAAGGGTGAAAAAAGAAAGAAGAAAGAAAAAAGAGGAGTACATATGTACATATACATATACATATATATATACATATATATATACATATACATATACATATACATACATATATATACATATACATATACATATACATACATATATATACATATACATCCAACAGCACATTTAATTTTCCTTGATCTATGCATAGATCAAGGAAAATTAAATGTGCTGTTGGATCAAATTAAGGGGAGGGAGGGAGGAGGTATAAGGAAAGGAAACAGAAAGGCAACAAACCAAGAAAAAGAAAAATGCAATACTAGAAACAGGGTGGGGGTTCATGTCTTGGCTGATGCTGAAGTACTTTATGTGGGAGAGATGGAGTGAGTAGAAGGGACTCCATCAACTGAGAGAATGCCATGGGGAGTACCAGGGTGAGGGAGTAGTTCGAGCTAAAATTCTGCAACCAAAGCCAGAAAAAAAGGAAAAAATTAAAAGAATATAGATGTCCTTGCTCTTGTTGAATGTAAAAAATGGGATCTAGGAGAAAAATCCAAACTTAAAAAGCAACACGCATTGAAAGAAAATTTAGAAAAGAAAAACAAAGTAAAATTTTTTAAAAGCTAAGATAACCTGATATAAGCACTCTCAGCAACCAATTGAGGATGCTAAATTACAGACAAAAGAGAAGGAAAAAAAAAGAGAAAAGAAAAAAGCAATAGCAACCAAAAGAAAAAAAAAATTATATACAAGACATAGGGATTAGATATCTGTAGTATATTTATGCTTAATATACTTCCTGGACAACAAGTGGTGCTGTGAATTTGGGGGACAAACAACACAGGTATTAACCTCTGTCTGGTTCCGGGCTTAGAGCAGTATGCCAGCCTACTCGCTCCTGGTGGTTGCCTGTCCACCTCAGCACTTAGCTCCCACAGACCTGGGATTCCACAGTTCTCAACAGTTCCTCAGCAACAGGCCTCTGCAATCCTCTATATGGGGAGCAGGGGTCCCTGTGCCTGTCCCGAGTGAAGGATCACTCCCGTAGGCAGGATGCTGTCCACCTTGCCCTATGTCCCCAGCAAGAAGCCCGCCAGCACCATGGCACAGTGTTTTCAACAATGGTATGACCCTGATAGGAAATTGTCTTCCCCCAGGGATGTCTCCCCCACTGCCAAACCACAGCGAGGCTGCACCAGACAGGACCCCAAACTGGTCCCCAAATTCAGCTCGGGAGTATCTACTTCTTCATTCCTTTCAGAATTCCTGAGCCTGATAAGGGCACATGTTCACTTCCCGATGGGGGCCCAGCAACATGTCAGCTCACACTCGCTTCTGTGGTTCTCCTATATCTAGGAACCCCTTCCCTGTGTATGACCCATGGGTTGCCACCCTCGTCAGAGTGGCTCCAGCCAGCAATCCAATCTGGCCACTGTAGCCCTGGGTGTCTTCCCTCCCAGAGGCACTGCAGCATGGGGGAACCTGCCAAAACTTGCCCAGATGTGATAGTTCTCCACACCTCTGGCCAAATCCTGCTGTCTGCTTCCATGCTGCTCACTCCCAGCCACCACTGTACTCCATATGCCACACTGGGACTGATCCAGCCCTCTCCCTTTGCCCCTTTGCTCTAGGACGGCTCCACTAAAGGTCCTTCCCACCCGCCATCATGCACAGCCACCCATGAAAGGCATTTGTAACACATTAACTACTATGTGACTAGCATTTAGCATATGTTAGTTATGATCCTGGGGCCTTGTGAAGATATATAACTCACACATTTCTTGATCTAATAACACATCATGGCCCCAAGGAATTTTTTTTCCTGGTGTGGCAGTGAGTGTGTTCAAATGATATTTTCCTACTGTGAACATTTCCCTTGAGAGGAAACAAGAGAATGATCCCCAGACACTCTGTAATAAAAATATTTTTGTACTGCTTCCCCTTTTATTTTTCCCAGGTAGAGAGTGTGTTTGAATTTAAATTCTGTTGTGTGAATGATTCCTGCATGGGCGATGCCACAGAGATTAAGCCTGGGATTCAATGTGGGAGAATAAGGAAGGCTGAAAGCTCACTCAGGCAAATAGCAATTTTATTTCTTCCACCAAGGCTTATATAAGCACATAACTTAATCAATAAACATGTGGCTTAAAAATTGGCCCCAGGCCTCTTACTGCCTGGCACCCAGGGGCCTACAGATTACTGTATAACAGTAATAATCCAGCAGATTAACTGGATTAACTGATACCCACTTCACTAATATTACCTCAAACTATTCTTATGTGCTAAGGTTTAACCAGATTAACTGGTAACCACTTCACTAACATTATCTAAAGTTATTTTTGTGCTAAATAATCAAAAACAAAACCACAAAGCAAGGTTCTGGGGAAATAAGATGTTTGCATTCTGGACCTTTAACGGACCATCTGGAGGCAGTCAATCACCTTTAGGGAGTATTCTTGAAACAGCTGAGCTATACAGGTATCTGCCTACAGGCCTGCCCCGATGAAGCTCGGCCCTAAATCACTTCTACGTGATTAGGCCCCGAGCAACATGTATAGTTCTATACAGGTTCTTTCCCTTCCAACTCACAAAAGGCTTCAGACTTACCTTCACAAAAAGGAACCATTGAAAGGTTTACTTATAGGATTTTTGTCTATAATTCCCTTTTGGAAACTTTGCAGTGTGATGTGTTCTCAGCCACCTTCCTGTATTTTCATGGCTCTGTATTTCATAACTGTCTAGAATTAACCAAGATGCCTACAGCAGCCATCTAGCAGACATGTCCGTGAGTCATCTGCTAGAGAACAGCCTGAGATTGTACGGGTGAAGTCTCTCTTGAGAGTAGCTATGTGCCCTGGGGCCAAGAGTAGTCCTCTGGTACCCCTTCACCTAAAAAAACTAACTTCTTTGCTTGTTAAGATGTTCTTCCCTGTTCACCACATTCCCTCCCTTATTTGGATGCTAGTATTGAGGGGGAAAGGCAGAAATTAGTATTGCCCTCTGGAATTGTAAAGGAAAAGAAAAAAAAATACTTTCTAAAAGGACATGGAAAACCCACCTAGCAAAATGGTGTAAAAACATACAATGCAAAAAATGCACTTTAGGCACAGTGCAGTGGCCCCTGGGAGGGTAGTCACCCAGAACTTCACTGAGCAGAATAGGGGTGGGAGAATGTTCTCAATGTTAGGATGACCTTATTGACACTGGAGTCAGACATGTCTGTATTCCAACCAGTCCTGCCCCTCCCTGGGTTTACCACCTTAAAAAATTTTGTTTTCTTATTTGAGGCTCTGTCTTCCATTAACTATAAAAGCAAACCTCATCACAATGTATGATAAGAACAAACCTTCAGAATATTATGTTAACTGAAATATGCTGGCAACAATATGATGCATATTGCATTAATTCACTTACAGAAGCTACATTAAGTAGTCAAACTCATAGAAAGAGAAAATAGAATGGTGTTTGTTAAGGGTGTTACTCAAGGATTGAAGAGAGGGTAAAATGAATTTTTCCTTAGAGGGTACTGCATGGTAGATCTGAATGATTTAAACGTTCTAGAGATCTGTATAACAGTAAGTAACAAATACACTAAACACTACTGAAATATAAACTTAGAAAGATTTTTTTTATTATTATTATTGGGCATTCATTGAGGGTACAAAAAGCCAGGTTACACTGATTGAAATTGTTAGGTAAAGTCCCTCTTGCAATCATGTCTTGCCCCCATAAAGTGTGACACACACCAAGGCCCCACCCCCTCCCTCCTTCACTCTTTCTGTCCCCCCATAACCATAATTGTCATTAATTGTCCTCATATCAAAATTGAGTACATAGGATTCATGCTTCTCCATTCTTGTGATGCTTTACTAATAATAATGTCTTCCACGTCCATTCAGGTTAATACGAGGATGTAAAGTCTCCATTCTTTTTACTGGCTGAATAGTATTCCATGGTATACATACACCACAGCTTGTTAATCTATTCTTGGGTTGGTGGGCATTTAGGCTGTTTCCACATTCTGGCGATTGTAAATTGAGCTGCAATAAACAGTCCAGTACAAGTGTCCTTATGATAAAAGGATTTTTTTCCTTCAGGGTAGATGCCCAGTAATGGGATTGCAGGATCAAATGGGAGGTCTAGCTTGAGTGCTTTGAGGTTTCTCCATACTTCCTTCCAGAAAGGTTGTAATAGTTTGCAGTCCCACCAGCAGTGTAAAAGTGTGCCCTTCTCTCCACATCCACGCCAGCATCTGCAGTTTTGAGATTTTGTGATGTGGGCCATTCTCACTAAGGTTAGATGATATCTCAGGGTTGTTTTGATTTGCATTTCTCTAATATATAGAGATGATGAACATTTTTTCATGTGTTTGTTAGCCATTCATCTGTCGTCTTTAGAAAAAGTTCTATTCACGTCTCTTACCCATTGATATATGGGATTGTTGGCTTTTTTCACATGGATTAATTTGAGTTCTCTATAGATCCTAGTTATCAAGCTTTTGTCTGATTGAAAATATGCATATATCCTTTCCCATTGTGTAGGTTGTCTCTTTGCTTTGGTTGTTGTCTCCTTAGCTGTACAGAAGCTTGTCAGTGTAATGAAGTCCCATTTGTTTATTTTTGTTGTTGCAATTGCCATGGCAGTCTTCTTCATGAAGTCTTTCCCCAGGCCAATATATTCCAGTGTTTTTCCTACGCTTTCTTGGAGGATTTTTATTGTTTCATGCCTTAAATTTAAGTCCTTTATCCATCTTGAATCAATTTTTGTGAGTGGGGAAAGGTGTGGGTCCAGTTTCAGTCTTTTACATGTAGACATCCAGTTCTCCCAACACCATTTATTGAATAGGGAGTCTTTCCCCCAAGGTATGTTCTTGTTTGGTTTATCAAAGATTAGGTGGTTGTAAAATGTTAGTTTCATTTCTTGGTTTTCGATTCGATTCCAAGTGTCTATGTTTGTTTTTGTGCCAGTACCATGCTGTCTTGAGCACTATGGCTTTGTAGTACAAACTAAAATCTGGTATGCTGATGCCCCCAGCTTTATTTTTGTTACAGAGAACTGCCTTAGCTATATGAGTTTTTTTCTAGTTCCATACAAAACGCAGAATCATTTTTTCCAAATCTTGAAAGAACGATGTTGGTATTTTGATAGGAATGGCATTGAATAGGTAGATTGCTTTGGGAAGTATAGACATTTTAACAATGTTGATTCTTCCCATCCATGAGCATGGTATGTTCTTCCATTTGTTAATATCCTCTGCTATTTCCTTTCTGAGGATTTCATAGTTTTCTTTATAGAGGTCCTTCACCTCCTTAGGTATATTCCTAGGTATTTCATTTTCTTTGAAACTATGGGGAAGGGAGTTGTGTCCTTAATTAGCTTCTCATCTTCACTGTTATTGGTGTACACAAAGGCTACTGACTTGTGGACATTGATTTTATATCCTGAAACATTACTGTATTTTTTGATGACTTCCAGGAGTCTTGTGGTTGAGTCTTTGGGGTTCTCTAAGTATAAGATCATGTCGTCAGCAAAGAGGGAGAGTTTGACCTCCTCTGCTCCCATTTGGATTCCCTTTATTTCCTTGTCTTGCCTAATTGTATTGGCTCGAACTTCCAGCACTATGTTGAATGGTAAAGGTGACAGAGGACAAACTTGTCTGGTAAAGCTTTGAGTTTTACTCCATTCAGTAAAATATTGGCTGTGGGTTTGTCATAGATAGCTTCAATCAGTTTTAGAAATGTGCCACCTATGCCTATACTCTTCAGTGTTCTAATTAGAAAAGGATGCTGGATTTTATCAAATGCTTTTGCTGCATCTATTGAGAGGATCATGTGATCTTTATTTTTGCCTCTGTTAATATGGTGGATAACGTTTATAGACTTGCGTATGTTAAACCAGCCTTGCATCCCTGGGATGAAGCCTACTTGATCATGATGAATGACTTTTTTGATGATAAGCTGTAATCTATTGGCTAGGATTTTGTTGAGAATTTTTCCATCTATATTCATGAGTGAGATTGGTCTGAAATTCTCCTTTTTGTTTGGGTCTTTTCCTGGTTTTGGTATCAGGGTGATGTTTGCTTCATAGAAGGTGTTGGGGAAGATTCCTTCTTCCTCAATTTTTTGGAATAATTTCTGCAGTACAGGAATAAGCTCTTCCTTGAAGGTTTGATAGAATTCTGGAGTGAAGCCATCTGGACCAGGGTATTTTTTGGTTGGAAGCTTTTTTATTGTTTCTTTGATCTCAGTGCTTGAAATTGGTCTGTTCAGGAGCTCTATTTCTTCCTGGCTGAGTCTAGGGAGAGGGTGTGATTCCAAATATTGATCCATTTCTTTCACATTGTCAAATTTCTGGGCATAGAGTTTCTGGTAGTATTCAGAGATGATCTCTTGTATTTCTGTGGGATCAGTTGTTATTTCCCCTTTATCATTTCTGATTGAGGTTACTAGAGATTTTACTTTTCTATTCCTCGTTAGTCTGGCCAATGGTTTATCTATTTTATTTATTTTTTCAAAAAACCAACTCCTTGTTTCATTAATTTTCTGAATGATTCTTTTGTTTTCAATTTCATTGATCTCTGATTTGATTTTGGATATTTCTTTTCTTCTACTGAGTTTAGGCTTAGATTGTTCTTCTTTTTCCAATTCCATAAGATCTCTTGTGAGATTGTTGATGTGCTCTCTTTCTGTTTTTCGAATGTAGGCATCTAAAGCGATGAATTTTCCTCTCAAAACTGCTTTTGCAGTATCCCACAGGTTTTGGTAGCTTGTGTCTTCATTGTTGTTATGATCAAGGCAGTTAATGATTTCCTGTTTTATTTCTTCCTTCACCCATCTGTTATTCAACAGAAGATTGTTTAATTTCCATGCCTTTGGGTGGGGTCGAGCATTTTTGTTAGAGTTGAGTTCCACCTTTACTGCCTTATGGTCTGAGAAGATACAAGGTAAAATTTCAATTCTTTTGATTCTGTTGATATTTGTTTTGTGTCCCAGGATATGATCAATTTTGGAGAATGTTCCATGGGGTGATGAGAAGAATGTATATTCTTTATCTTTGGGATGGAGTGTTCTATATGCGTCTATCAAGCACAGTTGTTCTAGGGTCTCATTTAAATCTCTTATATTCTTGTTTAATTTCTGTTTAGAGGATCTGTCCAGCTCTGTAAGAGGAGTGTTAAGGTCCCCTGTTATGATGGTATTATCAGATATCATATTGCTCAGACTGAGTAAGGTCTGTTTCAAGAATCTGGGAGCATTTAAATTGGGTGCATAAATATTTAGAATTGAAATGTCTTCTTGTTGTATTTTTCCCTTGCCCAATATAAAGTGACCATCTTTGTCTTTTTTGACTTTAGTTGCTTTAAATCCACATGTATCTGAAAATAAGATTGCAACTCCTCTTTTCTTCTGAATTCCATTTGCCTGAAAAATTGTCTTCCAACCCTTGACTCGGAGCCTTAATTTGTCTTTTGAAGCCAGGTGTGTTTCTTGCAGACAGCAAATGGATGGCTTGTGTTTTTGAATCCAGTCAACCAATCTATGTCTCTTCAGTGGGGAATTCAAGCCATTAACATTTATTGAGATAATTGATAAGTGTGGTAGTATTCTATTCGTCTTATTTTATGATAGTCCATTGCTTAGTTTTATCTTTTGCATCAGTGTGGAGGTTAGGTTCTGTCCTTTAATTTCTGAGTTCTTACTTTGCTGCTGATCCATTGTGGTGGTCAGTGTGCAGAACAGGTTGAAGTATTTCCTGTAGAGCTGGTCTTGTTGTGGCCAATTTCCTCAATGTTTGTATATCCGTAAATGATTTGATTTCTCCGTCAATTCTGAAGCTTAGCTTAGCAGGGTACAGAATTCTGGGCTGGAAATTGTTCTGTTTAAGTAGATTAAAGGTAGATGACCATTGTCTTCTTGCTTCGAAAGTTTCATTAGAGAAGTCTGCCGTCACTCTGATGGATTTACCCCTGTAGGTCAACTGGCGCTTACTCCTGGAAGCTTGCAGAATCTTTTCTTTTGTCTTGACTTTGGACAGATTCATCACAATGTGTCTTGGAGAAGCTCGGTTAGAGTTGAGGCGACCTGGGGTCCGATAGCCCTCTGAAAGCAGTGTGTCAGAATCTTTGGTGATATTTGCGAAATTTTCTTTTATAATATTCTCTAGTATGGCTTCCATTCCTCTGGGGCATTCTTCTTCCCCTTCTGGAATTCCTATAACTCGTATGTTGGAACGCTTCATAAAGTCCCATAATTCTGACAGTGAACGTTCTGCTTTCTCTCTCTTCTTTTCTGCCTCTTTTACTATCTGAGTTATCTCAAAAACTTTGTCTTCTACCTCTGAAATTCTTTCTTCTGCATGGTCTAACCTGTTGCTCATACTTTTCATTGCATTTTTAAGTTCTCTATTTGTCTGTTTCAGTTCCTTCAGCTCTGCTATATCCTTTTTATATTCTTCATATCGTTCATCTCTTATTTGATTCTGTTTTTGAATTTCCTTTTGGTTATTTTCCACTTTATTAGCAGTTTCCTTCATTGTTTCCATCATTTCTTTCATTGTTTTCAACATGTGCATTCTAAATTCCCTTTCTGTCATTCCTAACATTTCTTTATTGGTGGAATCCTCTGCAGTAGCTACCTCATGGTCCCTTGGCGGGGTTGTTCTGGACTGGTTCTTCATGTTGCCTGGAGTTTTCTGCTGATTCTTCCTCATGAGTGATTTATTTTATCTGTTTCCTTGCCCTAATTTTCCTGTCACTTCCTCTTGCTCTTTAAGTTCTCATGCCTGTGGAAGTTGCGGGTGGGTTTAGATGGATTGAACACACGCGACCACTTGCCGGTTTTCCACTGTGTTAGTCCTCCTCTTGGGGTCCAGAAGTCTCTCGCTGACTCCCTGTATCCTCTCAGGGGTGATGATAGGCAGATCCCACCAGCCAGAGATGCCTGGAGTCCTATCTCCCCAGACTCACGGTGCCCAGATGCAAGGAAGCTGTTACTCAGCTGCTATCTTGCTCCGCCTCCTTTTGTCAACTTAGAAAATTTTTAAGGTGAAATGAGGTGACTCACTCCTGTAATACTAGCACTCTGGGAGGCCGAGGTGGGTGGATAGCCTGAGCTCACAAGTTTGAGACCAGTCTGAGTCAGAGCGAGACCTCATCTCTAAAGATACCCAGTCATTGTGGTGGTTGCCTGTAGTCCCTCCTACTTGGGAGGATGAGGCAAGAAAACTGTTTGAGCCCAAGAGTTTGAGGTTGCTGTGAAGTATGATACCACAACACTCTACTGAGCCAAGGTGGACAAAGTGAGACTCTGTCTCAAAAAAAAAAGGGGGGGGGGTATTTTTTTATAAGATTAAATTTCATTTTAATAAAGAAAAAATTCAACATTAAAAAAAAGTATTTTTAGGAATACTTTTTCCTGTGTTTTGTTTTGAGACAGAGTCTCACTCTGTTGGGTAGAGTGCCACGGTATCATAATTGCTCACAGCAGCCTCAAACTCTTGGGGTCAAGAGATCCTCTTCGGACGCGGGGATTGGTGTGCTCCCACTAAATGGGCACAATGTAATGGTAGAAGGCATGACTCCTCAGTGTGCGACACAATCACAATAAGGACTCTATCTAACAAATGCAAACATTGTAACCTTATTGTACCTCACATTGTTCTGAAATAAAAAAAAAAAAAAGAAAGAAATCCTGTTGCCTGTCTTCTGAGTAGCTGGGACTCTAGGTGTGAACCACCACAGCTGGCTAGGGTCTCCCTCTCCCTCTTGCTTAGGCTGGTCTTGAAGTCCTGAGCTCAAGCAATCCATGCACCTCAGCCTCCCAGAGTGCTAGGTAGGATTCCAGGTGTGAATCATCCAGCATGATAATACCTTTTGTTATGTGTTCTTTTAATAATACAATTTTAAACAGGTAACAAAAAGAGACAGTTTATAAATCTTTCCAAAAATTACCTTCAAATAACAAGTGTTTCTCTCACACACATAAAAATATAGATCCATCATTGAGCACATGGTGAAATTAAGACTGTTTTTATGACCATTCAACTAGATAAGATAAAACAAACATTAAAAACTAAGGAAGAGCTGGGGCTCATTGGCTCACCCCTGTAATCCCAGTAGTCTGGGAGGCCTAGGCAGGTGGATTGCCTGAGCTCACAGGTTCAAGACAAGCCTGAGCAAGTGCAGGACCCCGTCTCTAAAACATAGCTGGACATTGTAACGGGTGCCTGTAGTCCCAGCAACTAGAGTGGCTGAGACAAGACAATAGCCTGAGCCCAAGACTTTGAAGTTGCTGTGAGCTATAAGTACATGACATTCTACCAAAGGCGACGATGTGAGACTCTGCCTCAGAAAAGAAAAAAAAAAAAAAACTAAACAAGAAAATAAATATATAAGATAATCATAAAGAAAGTCTGTTAAGAAAAACACATACATATATTATTTGTGATATACATATGCCTAATATTTTGATTGAACCTTACATTGATTTAAAGTGTATATATAGAGTTACACACTCTTATCTAAGAATATAAGACACAGATAAACCAAACACACAATACACTGATGTTAAGGAAACTGACCTAACAAGAAACACAGTCATAGGGTGTTATAAAACAAGAATATTAGAAACTTTAGCTTATGAAATTCTGTATGGAAATTAATATAACATTAAAAAAGAATGTTTTTCTAGATAACTAGAAGGTTCAACTATGACCTATGATCCCTATGTATCTATAGAGAGCAGATATTTTCTTTTTTTTTGTAGAGACAGAGTGTCACTTTATGGCCCTTGGCAGAGTGCTGTGGCCTCACACAGCTCACAGTAACCTCCAACTCCTGGGCTTAGGCGATTCTCTTGCCTCAGCCTCCCGAGTAGCTGGAACTACAGGCGCCCGCCACAATGCCCAGCTATTTTTTGGTTGCAGTTCAGTCGGGGCCGGATTTGAACCCGCCACCCTCGGTATATGGGGCCGGCGCCTTACCAACTGAGCCACAGGCGCCACCCGGGAGAGAGAGCAGATATTTTCAATCACTGGCACATGGTGTATGAAAATACAATTTCACAGAAAATACACTATAATCAATAATAAAGAACCTCGGACAAAGTCTCTCCCAACAGGTAACAGCGCCTGGTTCAGTAATTTATTGGTGTTTCTGTGGAGCTAGTGAACCTTACCCCTTACTGGGCTGTAGGATCCTTTGCATACAGATACCTCTCCAGCTTTGGAAGGTGGGCTGAGGCCTAGGGTGAACATGCCAGCTAATGGAAAATCACCCCAGAGATTCTCTGCTTTGATTCCAGGAGATTCTGGCAGATCACTTCAGTTGTTCTTATATTACTGTTGTCGTGGCTGTTACCTGTATGTCTATGTGTTTCCGTCTATCTCTGTATCTATGGGCCCGAGTGCCTGGTAACCTTTGTATCTGTTTGTTTGTTCATTTGGTCTCAATGAGCTTGGTGTTACGACCTGCAACTCTGAGCTCCTAACACTCCCCTCCACTCTCACTCCGTGATCTGGAGACCTGCCCCCACCAGGAGTCCAGATTCTTGGGTGAACTCTTGAGAGGTGCAGACAGGACCTGGACTGCAGCTGGCCAGTGCGGACTCTGTAGCAAAGGAGCGAGAAGACGACGGTCGGCTAAGAGGGAATTACACTGCAGCGGTGGTGCCCCAAGGTGCAGAGCAACAGCCATCTTCAGCAATAACAAGGCCCACCCCCAGATATCCCATAGCCACTCCTCCTGTCTTCCTGGGCAACCAGATGAGGCCGAACATCTTCTCAGATGCAACCACCATGGAACAGACCTGGGACTGAAACACAGGCCCCGTGAGTAAAGGGTTTGCCTGAGGCGGCACTGACCTGGGTGGAACACGGGGACTAGAAAACACACCCACAGAGCCAGGAAACTCCCAGGGTGGGGCTGATCCAGAGGACCACTTTACTGAGCCTAAGACGCACCTGGCCCTCAGGGGATCACCAGCCTATAGACAAAGGAGGCCAAGAGGCTACAGCTGACAAGTGATTCTGCTCAGAATACAAACCCACAGGACTAAAGACAGGGCCTGAGGCACAGGTTCTGGGAACCCAAATCAGCCTCTCCTCTGCAGAAGAATCTAGCAGGGTGAGAAACAAACTCCCACAGGGTTGTTCCATTCACCCAGTAACATAAACTAAGGGTGGGGCTGGAACTGAGTGAACACCTCCAGCCTCCATCAAGTGCCTGAGGTTGACAGGCCACACCACCCCCTGCTGGATAAAAACAGAGAATAGCGGCCTAGACAAGCAGACACAGACTACGCTGTGACTTAGGCAGGTGCAAACCCCTGGAGTATCTGCTTACTGAAGAAAACTGACTGGGTCACAGCTCTGTGGGGCTAGCAGCGACTGGGTGTGACAGAGCTGCAAGGTGGGAAAGGAGGCATTATCTTCCCAGACTAATCTATTTACTGGGTGGCTCTTCCTGACTCCATGCAGCACCGGAGCAAACCATATTAGAGCAGTCACCAGACCCCTGTGATCCAGTTCCCAGGGACCTCTTGAACTCTCCCACCCGAGGCAGCTGCTGACTGAGACACTTGATTTGGACCTGTTGAATTGAGCCACTCACCTGGGGACTATCCAGCTGGGGCCCTGGGTGTGTGGTTGTAGGAAGGTTTGATTTTCCTTTTCCATGTGTTGCCTGTGGTGGGTGGGGTGACGTAATTGCTGGTATTTCTCCACAGCTGAGACTTCAACCCAGAGTAACTGTTTCACTAGGGTCAAATAGAAACCAGCTGAAAACAAGACAGAACCACTTAGCCCCTCTACACCAAGCAGGGCCCCAGTTTCTCAGGCCACAGCACTATACGGGTCCTCGACAAAACACCAGGGGAGAAATCAAAGGGAGTAAAACAATCGTGGGGCAGAATCAGCGGACAAACTCTGGTAACATGAATAACCAGAATAGATCAACCCACCCAAGGAAAGATACGGCAGATGTAACTGAAGATCCCATTCACAAACAACTGGCTGAGATGTCAGAAATCGAATTCAGAATTTGGATGGCGAACAAGATTAACAAAATGGAACTAGGAATTCGTGGAGAAATTCAAAAGCTGTCTCAAGAATTTAACGAATTTAAAGACAAAACCACCAAAGACTTAGACACACTGAAGCAAGAATTTGCAGCCCTCAAAGACATGAAAAATACAGTAGAATCCCTTAGCAACAGAATGGGCCAAGCAGAAGAAAGGATCTCTGACACTGAAGATAAAGCCTTTGAATGCTCCCAAACTCTCAAAGAGGAAGAGAAATGGAGAGCAAAAATGGATCACTCTCTCAGAGAGCTCTGGGATAACTCGAAGAAGGCAAATATCCAACTCATAGGAATTCCTGCAACAGATGAAGTGGCCTCACTGGGCGCAGAGGCCCTTCTGCATGAAATTATGAAAGAGAATTTTCCAGACATGCCTAGAGAAACTGAAATTCAGATAGCACATAGCTTCAGAACCCCAGCATGACTAAACCCCAAAAAGACATCCCCCAGGCATATCATAATTAACTTCACTAAAGTTAATATGAAGGAGAAAATTCTCAAAGCGGCCAGGCAAAAGAAAACTATTACCTTCAAAGGGAAGAAAATTAGAATGACTGCAGATCTCTCTGCTGAAACTTTTCAAGCCAGAAGAGGGTGGTCATCAACGTTTAATCTCCTCAAGCAAAATAACTTTCAACCCTGGCTCTTGTACCCAGCTAAACTGAGTTTCATTTATGATGGAGAAATTAAATACTTTAATGACATTCATATGCTAAAGAAACTTGCCATAACCAAACCAGCTCTTCAGGATATTCTCAGACCTATCCTCCATAATAAACAACCCAATCCGCTAATACAAAATTAAACTCACTCAGAAACTTCTGATCAAACTCCAACTTCCACAATGGCAAAAGGATTAAAAATGCCCACTAGACTTTCGAAAAACTCAATACCCAAAATTTCACCAGACTTATCAATACTCTCCATTAATGTGAATGGCTTAAACTGCCCTCTAAATATACATAGGTTAGCTGACTGGATACAAAAACTCAGGCCAAACATTTGTTGCACACAAGAGCCACATCTTAACTTAAAAGACAAATACAGACTCAGGGTGAAAGGATGGTCATCCATATTTCAGGCAAATGGTAACCAGAAAAAAAGCAGGTGTTGCAATTTTATTTGTGGATACAATAGGCTTTAAACCAACAAAAGTAAGGAAGGACAAATATGGTCACTTCATATTTGTTAAGGGTAATACTCCATATGATGAGATTTCAATTATTAATATCTATGCACCCAACCAGAATGCACCTCAATTTATAAGGGAAACTCTAACAGACATGAGCAACTTGATTTCCTCCAGCTCCATGATAGTCAGAGATTTCAACACGCCTTTGGCAGTGTTGGATCGATCCTCCAACAAGAAGCTGAGCAAAGAAATCTTAGATTTAAACCTAACCATCCAACATTTGGATTTAGCAGACATCTGCAGAACATTTCATCCTAACAAAACTGAATATACATATTTCTCATCAGCCCATGGAACTTACTCCAAAATCGATCACATCTTATGTCACAAGTCTAACCGCAGTAAATTTAAAGGAATAGAAATTATTCCATGCATCTTTTCGGACCATCATGGAATAAAACTTGAGATGAGTAACAACAGGAATCTGCATACTCATACAAAAACATGGAAGTTAAATAACTTTATGCTGAATGATAGCTGGGTCAGAGATGAGATCAAGAAGGAAATTGCCAAATTTTTGGAACAAAACGACAATGAAGACACGAACTACCAAAACCTCTGGGACACCGCAAAGGCAGTTCTAAGAGGGAAATTTATAGCGCTGCAAGCCTTCCTCAGGAGAACGGAAAGAGAGGAAGTAAGCAACTTAATGGGACATCTCAAGAGACTGGAAATGGAAGAACACTCCAACCCCAAATCCAGTAGAAGAAAAGAAATAACCAAAATCAGAGCAGAACTAAATGAAATTGAAAACAAAAGAATAATACAACAGATCAATAAATCAAAAAGCTGGTTTTTTGAAAAAGTCAACAAAATAGATAAACCTTTCCCTAATCAGGAAAAAAAAGAGTAAAATCTCTAATCTCATCGATCAGAAATAACAAAGACGAAATAACAACAGACTCCTCAGAAATCAAAAAAATCCTTAATGAATATTATAAGAAACTTTACTCTCAGAAATACAAAAATCTGAAGGATATTGACCGTTACTTGGAAGCACGTCACCTTCCAAGACTTAACCAAAATCAAGTGGAAATGTTGAACAGGCCCATATCAAGTCGGAAATAGCATCAACCATACAAAATCTCCCCAAAAAGAAAAGCCTGGGACCAGATGGTTTTACGTCAGAATTCTACCAAACTTTAAAGAGGAATTAGTACCTATATTACTCAACCTGCTCCAAAATGTAGAAAAAGAAGGAAGACTACCCAACACGTTCTATGAAGCAAACATCACCCTGATCCCCAAACCAGGAAAAGACCCAACAAGAAAAGAAAATTATAGACCAATATCACTTATGAATATAGATGCAAAACTATTCAACAAGATTCTAACAAACAGAATCCAGCAACATATCAAACAAATCATACATCATGACCAAGTCGGTTTTATCCCAAGGTCTCAAGGCTGGTTCAATATCCGTAAATCTATAAACGTAATTCAGCACATAAACAAATTAAAAAACAAAGACCATATGATTCTCTCAATCGATGCAGAAAAAGCTTTTGATAACATCCAAAATGCCTTCATGATCAGAACGCTCAAGAAAATTGGTCTAGAAGGGACGTTCCTTAAACTGATAGAGGCCATCTACAGCAAACCCACAGCCAATATCATATTGAATGGAGTTAAATTGGAATCATTTCCACTCAGATCTGGAAACAGACAAGGCTGCCCATTGTCTCCATTGCTCTTTAACATTGTAATGGAAGTTTTAGCCACCGCAATTAGGGAAGAAAAGGAGATCAAGGGTATCCACATAGGGTCAGAAGAGATCAAACTTTTGCTCTTCGCAGATGATATGATTCTATATCTGGAAAATACTAGGGACTCTACTACAAAACTCTTAGAAGTGATCAAGGAATACAGCAGCGTATCAGGTTACAAAATCAACATTCATAAATCGGTAGCCTTTATATATACCAACAATAGTCAAGTTGAAAAAACATTTAAGGACTCTATCCCATTCACAGTAGTGCCAAAGAAGATGAAATACTTGGGAGTTTATCTAACAAAGGACGTGAAAGATCTATATAAGGAGAACTATGAAACTCTAAGAAAAGAGATAGCTGAGAATGTTAACAAATGGAAAAATATACCATGCTCATGGTTGGGAAGAATCAACATTGTTAAAATGTCCATACTACCCAAAGCAATATATAATTTCCACACAATCCCCATTAAAGCTCCACTGTCATACTTTAAAGATCTTGAAAAAACAACATTTCATTTTATATGGAATCAGAAAAAAACTCAAATAGCCAAGACATTACTCAAAAATAAAAACAAAGCAGGAGGAATCACGCTACCAGATCTCAGACTTTACTACAAATCGATAGTGATCAAAACAGCATGGTATTGGCACAAAAACAGAGAAGTAGATGTCTGGAACAGAATAGAGAACCAAGAGATGAACCCAGCTAATCACCATTATTTAATCTTTGACAAGCCAATTAAAAACATTCAATGGGGAAAAGATTCCCTATTTAACAAATGGTGCTGGGTGAACTGGCTGGCAACCTGTAGAAGACTGAAACTGGACCCACACCTCTCACCATTAACCAAGATAGACTCTCACTGGATTAAAGTTCTAAACCAAAGACATGAAACTATAAAAATAGTAGAAGAGAGTGCAGGGAAAACCCTTGAAGAAATTGGGTTGGGCGAGTTTTTTATGAGAAGGACCCCCCAGGCAATTGAAGCTGCTTCAAAAATACACTATTGGGAACACGGTAAGTAAAGCAAGCAAACAGCCCTCAGAATGGGAAAAGATATTTGCAGGTTATGTCTCCGACAAAGGTTTAATAACCAGAATCCACAGAGAATTCAAACGCATTAGCAAGAAAAGAACAAGGGATCCCATTGCAGGCTGGGCAAGGGATTTGAAGAGAAACTTCTCTGAAGAAGACAGGTGCACAGCCTTCAGACATATGAAAAAATGCTCATTATCTTTAATCATCAGAAAAATGCCAATCAAAACTACTTTGAGATATCATCTAACTCCAGTGAGACTAGCCTACATCACAAAATCCCAAGACCAGAGATGTTGGCGTGGATGTGAAGAAAAGGGAACACTTTTGCCCTGCTGGTGGGAATGCAAATTAATACATTCCTTTTGGAAAGAGATATGGAGAACACTTAGAGATCTAAAAATAGATGTGCCATTCAATCCTGTAATCCCTCTACTGGGCATATACCCAGAAGACCAAAAATCACATCATAACAAAGATATTTGTACCAGAATGTTTATTGCAGCCCTATTCATAATTGCTAAGTCATGGAAAAAGCCCAAGTGCCCATTGATCCATGAATGGATTAATAAATTGTGGTATATGTACACCATGGAATATTATGCAGCCTTAAAAAAAGATGGAGACTTTACCTCTTTCATGTTTACATGGGTGGAGCTGGAACATATTCTTCTTAGTAAAGTGTCTCAAGAATGGAAGAAACAGTACCCAATGTACTCAGCCCCACTGTGAAACTAATTTAGGGTTTTCACATGAAAGCTATAACCCAGTTACAAGCTAAGAATAGGGAAAAGGGGGAAAGGGAGGGAAGGGAGGGGGGAGGTAGGTGGAGGGAGAGGGATTAATGGGATTACACCTGCGGTGCATCTTACAAGGGTATATGTGAATCCTAGTAAATGTGGAATGTAAAGGTCTTAGCAAAATAACTAAGAAAATGCCATGAAAGCTATGTTAACTAGTGTGATGAAAATGTGTCAAACGGTATATGAACCAAGTGTATGGTGCCCCATGATCATACTAATGTACACAGCTATGATTTAATAAAAAAAAGGAAGAATAAAAATAATAATAATAATAATAATAATAAACCTCAGGTAAGAATTTTTTTTTTTTTTTTTGCAGTTTTTGGCCAGGGCTGGGTTTGAACCCACCACCTCTGGCATATGGGGCTGGTGCCCTACCCTTTTGAGCCACAGGCACCACCCTCAGGTAAGAATATTTTAATTCATAGCACTTAAAAGGCTTTAAAAATAATAGGTTTTGCCTGGACGCTGTGGCTCATACCTGTAATCTCAGCACTCTGGGAGGATGAGATGAGTGGACAGATTGACCTCAGGAGTTCAAGATCAGCCAGAGACAGAATGAGACCCCCTCTCGACAAATGGCCAGGCATTGTGGAGGGCACCTGTAGTCCCAGCTACTTGGGAGGCTGAGGCAAGAGAATCACTTGAGCCCAAGAGTTTTACGTTGCTGTGAGTTATGACACTACTGCACTCTACTGTGAGTGACAAAGGGAGACTGTCTCAAAAAAAAAAAAAAAGAAAGAAAAAGGAAAAAGAAAAACCACAAAGTAGCTGGGACTACAGGCATGTATCCATGGAGACTTTTCACTCTCCAGAAGATGCTCTGGTGAACATATGGCCCCTCTCACCCCCACTAAATTACTCAGTGAACACTCAGCTATTTACATACACTTGGAAAAAGGAATTCCTCCTTGAATTCACAGAGCTTGAGCTAGAACTAAGGACACAGTAATACATGTAAATATGATGAAAGTGTGGTTTGGTAAGTATATTCTTAACTATGACATTTTATAATTAAATATCTGTAACTACTGTATTTTATCTAATCCTGAACAATATGGCCTTCTTGATTCTAGAAATTTTTGATGATGCAGGAACAGTAGAAATGTCCAGGGATGTGTTTCAAATCAAGAATGGAACCTCTGCTTGTTGTCAACAGGTCAGTTTTGTATCTTTTTTATTTCAAATCCTCACTGTGGACTCTATTTGGGGGTACACCATGTCTCTCCTATGACTTATTTTAAGAAACAGAGAATAGAATGTGGGGGATTGGGGTTTAGTTTTTCAGATAATGTATTTCAACTTCAATGACACTTTTGCACACTGAAACCCACTTGCCTGCAGAGCAGCAGTTGGACCTCACAGTGTGGATTGTGCCTTCACTGGGAAGGTTCTGTGATGCCCATCACCGTGGTGACATGAGAGTATATATCTTGGCCCCTCCTGCTGCCACTTGCCATTCAACATGGGAAACCTGAAAAGCCGATTCAAAGGTATGTTCATACTGACCTGTGGGATGCTCTGCTCCTTCACAGTGACTAGAGCATTTCTCACAATATTTTACTTACAAAATTATCCTCAGCATTTTCCCATGGGTGGTTATAGTGTGTTTCTGGTTTTGTTTGATTCCCCAATTTATAGTTGATACTCCTGTCAAGCAGGTTGCCCTAAAGTTTATCTCCTCCTTTCAAAAATAGATTCTTTTTTCTTATATCCTGTGATCCTCAAACATTGCTCAATTAGATGTCCCCTAAACTGGAAAATATGGGAACATCTATTTCCATGTCATTTTAACTTAATTGAGTACCTGCTAAAACCATTCATTTTAAAAATTTGGAGGAAATCCAGAAGGCAGGAGATGACTTTGTGGGTTTTCACATGTTAAACTCTGTGTTTCACACGTCTTTTCTTTTTCCTGAAATGTGTGCTGAGTTCAGTCAACTTTTGCCATGTCATTTCTGTTCATATGTAAATTTAAAAGAACAACAAATCTCAGTGTGTGCTCCCTGGTGTCACTATAAAACAAAACATGTATTGACTTTAATTCTATAGAGGCTGGTCAGATAAGTAGACAAGGAGGCTACTAGTTTATCTCAATAAACTACCAAAGCACCAGCCCAGATGGCTACTCTTCCAGTGAATTCTCCCTACCTGCTTACTCAGGTTTAATGAGTGGTAGGAAAGGTTATTGTTTGTGAAAACATTATGAGGCAGCTTTTCACAATGTCCTACAGTCTGAGCACACTTGGGGGACAAGCAGACACTGGTCATTCAGTGTGGTCACATGAGGGGCAGCTCACAGAGTGACAGTACTGGGGGAGAAAGGCCACAGATGTGATGCCAAGACCCTCAGAGGATTTCCTTCAGAGGAAACAGGGCCACATTAGGGACGGAAGATGTGTAAGGTAGAGGAGAGAGGATGTGTCGTGATCAGGGCAACCTCCTTATCCAGGCATGTCCTCCGGGGCATCAACTTGGATTCCCCTTGAACAATGGGTAGGAATGTTGGAGAAAGAGTCAAGGGAGCTCTTGAATCAGGAGTCCAGGATATGGTGGAGAGGTCCCAGTCATCAGAGGTCTATGCCTCCCATGGAACCATGTACCCTTCCCATGCCAGATCCATCACTCATTCATGATGTGATGCTAAAAGCCACTTAGCTTCCCTCAATGTCACAATCACTCAGTAGAGAACAGGAGGTACAGCACCTCCTCTGCCCGCCCACGGTCTGATGTGGGGATCACAGGTCATAATGCCAGACGTTCCCTGACAGCTGCAGAGCATCATACCCACAGAAGGGATGAGAAATCACCCTCCTGCCCTGCAGTGGTGCAAGCACAGTACCTGGTGTCTGGTTTGTTCCCCCTGCCATTTAGGAAACACGGAAGATGACTAAGGGACCAGTCCTCTTCCTCATGATTCACCTGGATTGAGTCATTTCAGTCTCCTCATGTCATAACAACAAACAGGCCTATTACCATTGTCATATGACAGTGCAGAGAACTGAGGACAGAGGGACCTCATGACCTTCTCAGGTGTGGGTGCCTGTCAATGGGCTTGGACCCCGTCCCTAACTCTGCACCACCAGCGCCCTGCTCTCTGTCTCTCTGCTCTGCTGCCTTTCTGTGTGGTCTCATCTCCATGAAGGCTTGGCCCACACAGGCTCCCTGAACCCCACGATCTCCCTGAAACCCAGCTTTCATCAGATGGCTCTGCTTGGAACTCAGTAAACAATGCAATCAGATGTTCAAACTCAGAATCCAATTTTACTAGTTCTCTCTGGACTTCTGTCAGGAAGATGCTTACAGTCGTCCCTATTGGGAAGGCACTAACCATGTTCTTTGCTGACAGCACTGACCCCCACGCCACCCCCGAGAGCAGAGCATTGTACTGCATCAGTTTTGGTCACCTGAAAAACTTAACGTGACCATGAAGGTTATTTACAATAGTGATTGGGTATTACTTGGTGTCCCACATGTAAGACAAACCTATGAAGAGTGTAAGCTGTCTTTTTCATGCAGCAATAGTTTAATTTTCCTAGTCATAAGTGCTGCTGCAACCACAGAATTCAATATACATTTTCAAGTCAAGATTGGTTCACATTCGATGGCAGACAATAATTGAAGCTCGTGTCTAGATACTACATGGTTATTGACCATTGGCATAAAAACATCTCACTGGACCATGCTTGGTGGGTGAGGCCTGTCATCCTTGCCCTTTGGGAGGCGGAGGCAGGAGGATCACTGGAGCCCAGGACTTTGAGGTTGCAGTGAGCTATGATGACACCACCCACACTCTAGCTTTCAATCCAGGGAGGCAGAGTGAGACCCTGTCCTGCCCTGACCCCTGAAAATATCTGCCTGAAAGAATGGTGCTAAATGATGATTTTTAATAAAGGCATCATCTCATCTAGAAGAGTTTGGGGTTGACATAAAAATGGATCCATGTTCCCCTATCAATCTTTCCTCTCTTCCCCATGTCCTACTTGCAACGATCAATAACATCTTCACTTACTGGGATACATTTGTTACAATTAATCTAAAACTTGACATCTGATTCTCCAAAGTTAATCATTTCCATTCAGGTTCACTCTTTCCACTGGGCATTTCTGTCAGTTGTGACACCTTCAAAGCTGTGTTGCCCATTGTGTCCTCACGCGGTGCCCCCTCCCTGCCCTCAAAGGCCCCTTACCTTACCACTTTATCACATTTGTTGGTCCACAAACCCTGGCAACTATTGAGATTTGCACTGTTTTTAAATTTTCACGTTTCCAGAATGTCATGTAGTTGGAATGATAAATAATGGAGTTGTTCTATTTATTTTATTTTTTTTGAAGGACTGATGAGAGCTTTGTTAGCACCCAGCAGACAGGCCGGTGGGTGGGTTGACAGGCCAATGGTCGGGTGTTCAGGTGGGCAGCAGGGGACAAGTGGGCAGGTGAACATGGCTCAGGCAGGTAGGCAGGTAGCAAGCAGGGAGGATGCAGTTGGGGGCTGCCCTGTGAGGGGTGTGGCATCCCTCTAGCTGCTGCCTGCTGGGGCCTTGGTCTGTGGCTTAGAACTCAGAACTCAGTGTCCACCACGTGGAAAGCTGGCCTGCCTGAGTCAGGCATTGATGAAGACCGAAGGCTGGCCTCCTTTTGTAGCTGAATTTCCTTTAGTGCAAATATGGAAGCAGTGTCAGGAAGTTTGTGGATCCGCTCCCCCAGACTGAAGAAGAATAGATGTTTCATGGCATCCTCTGCAGAGATCCGATTTCAACCCTCAAACTGTAGCAGCTTAGAGAGGAGGTTAGCCCCATTGCTATCAAGTTGGGGTGCAGGGCTCAAAAGGGCCTCAGTTTGGTACTTGGGATAGTTGTATGTCTTAAACTCCTCATTGGATGGCATGCCTGGCCACGTGTCCTCATTTGGGGTTCCTAAGATGCGAAGATGAAGTGCAGCTGTTCTTCCACTGCGAGCCCGTGAAGAGGGGTCGGCCATCTCATAGAAGATGCAGCCCACACCCCACATGTCAATCTGAGTGGAGTAGTCTGTGGACCCAAGCAGGATGTCAGGTGGCCGGTACCACAGTGTCACCACCTCATTAGAGTATGTCTTTGTTGGGATTGACTTGGCCCGGGCCAAGCCAAAGTCAGCTAGCTTGAGCTCTCCCCTCTTGTTGATAAGCAGGTTCTGGGGCTTGAGGTCTCGTGTAGCACCTTCTGCCGGTAGCAGTAGACCAGGCCACGGAGCAGCTGGAACAGGAACAGTTTCACTTTGTGCATGTTGATTACATTCCCACAGTCATCCAGGTACTGCTTCAGGTCCTTGTCCAGGTACTCAAAGACAAGGGTGAGGGATTTCTCCGTGTGGATAATGTCATGTAGCCTAACAATGTTGGCATGTTTGAGGTCCTTGAGCAGAGACACTTCTGGGATGGCGGTGCAGGGCGCCCCCTCTTCGTGTTCAAGTCTGACCTCCTTGAGTGCTACAGGGTTGTCTGTAAGCTTGCTTTTGCCTTTGTATACCGTGGCATAGGTATCGTCGCCCAGTTTGTCCAGCTTGATGTAGGTCTCTAGTTTTCCAAAGCCAATCTCCGACAGGCTGACACGAGGGAGGCGGCGGCTGAGGGGCTTGTCAAAAATGGGACTATTTAGAGTCAGCTTCTCAAGGTAACCCTCAGGCAGCGGATGTCAGCTGGTAGTGACAGGCGCTTGTTAATATCCTCAGCGGAGATCTGGAGTGGGGGATAGTTGCGCATGCGCACCCTCACTGGAGACTGCACCTCATCCTAGGATGTGGCCGAAGCCTGGTCACTCTCCCCATCAGACCAATCTTCAAGGACTGCTGGGACCCGCGCCTGCCGCGAACAGGAGGAGAAGGAGGTCGCGCGGCCTGAGCCTGGGCTGCCGCCCAAGGCGCCGCCGCTCCTGCCCGGTGGCTCTGAGGCTACTCACGCCCCTGCCGGTGGCCATGGATCCAATGAAGAAGAGCAAACTGCAGGTGTCCATGACACTCGGAAGTGGCCAAGGCATAGATAAGACCACAGGTGCCTCTGAGCAGATAGGCCTGGATGAGAGTGGCTGTGGTGGTGGTAGTGCCCTTGGGAAACCTCGATCTATATGCGGCCCACTCAGCTCTCACCAGAGATTGTGCACGAGGACTTGAGAATGGAGTTGTTTTAGACTAACATTTCACTCATCCATATATATTGAATGCTCCTTCATCTCTCTGTCATGGCTTGTGTAGATCTAACATTTCATCTGGCTTTTTATCTCCTTTGTTTCAGCAAAGCAATGTTTCTCCCGCTCCTGCTGCCCTTCAGTCGTCCCACGTCTCCCACCCATCCCTCTCTATCCCCAGCCTGTTCCCCTGACCCCACTCATGCCACCTCCTCGCCTCTGGTGCCCCCTGGACCTATTTAGGTCATCAACTCTTTCTCGAACACGGTCCCTGCCTGCCCCTGCCACTTCATGTGCCCTTTCTCGCCCCCGGTCCCTGCCCACCCTCACTGTTGCAAGGTCCCACCCCAGCCCCCTATTCCTGCCTGGTCACCTCCGTCCACAGTCCACTCCCAGCCCCCTGTTCCTGCCTGGTGCCCTCCCTCCACAGCCCCCTCCCAGCCCCCTGTTCCTGCCTGGTCACGCCCCTCCACAGCCCCCTCCCAGCCCCTTGTTCCTGCCTGGTGCCCTCCCTCCACAGCCCCCTCCCAGCCCCCTGTTCCTGCCTGGTCACCTCCCTCCACAGCCCCCTCCCAGCCCCTTGTTCCTGCCTGGTGCCCTCCCTCCACAGCCCCCTCCCAGCCCCCTGTTCCTGCCTGGTCATCCCCCTCCACAGCCCCCTCCCAGCCCCCTGTTCCTGCCTGGTCACCCCCCTCCACAGCCCCCTCCCAGCCCCCTGTTCCTGCCTGGTCACCTCCCTCCACAGCCCCCTCCCAGCCCCCTGTTCCTGCCTGGTCACCCCCCTCCACAGCCCCCTCCCAGCCCCTTGTTCCTGCCTGGTGCCCTCCCTCCACAGCCCCCTCCCAGCCCCCTGTTCCTGCCTGGTCATCCCCCTCCACAGCCCCCTCCCAGCCCCCTGTTCCTGCCTGGTCACCCCACTCCACAGCCTCCACCCAGCCCCCTGTTCTTAGCAGGCCATGCCCCACCACAGCCCTCTCCAAGTCCCGAGCCCCTGCCCACCTGCAATTGTCTTCGGTCCCTCTTCTGCTGGAGATCCAACAGAATTGCCCCAGAGCGACCAGCCAGGCAACCCTCGCCACCTGCACACTGCCCACTTCGCAGGCTGCGTTGGTGGCGGTAGCCCCGTTACAAGTCCAGGAAGAACCAGGATGTGGGGCCACCAGTCATTGCCTGGAGTGGACTGGCCATGGACTGGAAGCACAGGCAAGCACTTTACTCTGCAGCATGCCTTTTTCTCAGTTGAAGTGAAAGATACCCCTCAACAAAATGGGTCTTTTTCCCTGGGACCCAACATCATGGGTTTCTGTGGCCTCTGATGCTGCTGTGACAAGAGGCCTGTCCCTAGACAAGGTGGACTTCCCCATGAACTTGTGCCTCCTCCTCTGAGGTATTTTTTCTCCTTGGAAGGTGGACTGCAGGCTAGCATCACTACGTTGTTTATGTTATAACCTTGTCAATGGCCTTGTCAATGGCCTGGCCAGCCATTGATAAGGTTATAATACAAATTTTGAGGGGACAGAAACAGTGTGACTATAGGAGATGTAATGGTAGAAAGACTCACCTTCACATTATTTGTTCTCCAGGAATTTGTTTTGGTGTTTCTCTCACCATTAGTGTGAAATTGACTTTTGCTCAGCCCTACAAATGCTATGGAGTCATTTCCATTCTCATTAGCATTTTCTGCGCTGCATATGGAAGAGGGAACGCAGAGCAGTAAAGCAGCGCTGTTGGAAGAGTAAGGACAGGAACTCTAGGAGCAGACGCGGTGGGAGCGTCTTACCAACGTGACAGTGGAGGTGCTGGTGTTTTGTGCACATCAGTTCTCACTTACCATTGATAGGTCCTTGGAAACTGCAACTTTAAGCGAAATGACATTCTCTATTCCATAGAAATTTAGCACTTTTTTTCAATTCACCTATGGTAAAATTGCTTTCCTCAATAAGTACATCATTTTGCTTGAAGTCACAGTTGCTTTGAACGTATCAATGACATTAAATGAGGACTTACTACATGTGTGTATATATGCGTAGAAGAATTTAATATATATGCATACACATTATATTTGTTATTTGGCTTAAATAATGCTGATGCAGTGTACATGTGTGTGTGTGCGCATGCCTGCATACACTGAGTATGTACACTGACACATTATATCGGGTGTCCATAAAGTTTGGCTGTAATTGCACACAAAATTTATAGACACCCTGTATACTGAGGCATCATATGAATAAATACCTACATAATGCTAAAACTGTATATTTTTAAAACAATGTTATTGAATATTTATTTAAACAAGTGAAATAAACATCTATGATAAAAAAGACTTTAAATTTGAAATAGAAAAATAAAAATTAATACATTAGGAAAATTCTATTTGATGACTATTTTCACGTGTGGGTAATAATTTTAAAATGACACATTTTGTGTCAAAATATACATACCATTTATGGTCTTAATTTCCATCGTAATGTATGGAAAAGAATTCAAACTTGAATCCCTTAATTAAAAGCCATATTTTTTATATTCTTTTTTATTTCATAATTAAAAATAGCTGGTTTTAAATTTCATAAGTCCCTAACCCCAAATAATACTTAAAAAATAAATTTTCTATTTCATGCAATCACACACTGGATATTTATAGAAATATAAAATTCTTTTTTTGGAACTGAAAATTCCATTAATGAAATCAAATACATTGTGCAAGTGGGATAAAAATGTACATACCACATCCAGCCTTCCCTGTGCAGCTGTATTTTTAATCATTTCTATCACATGGGAAGAGTTAATCATGGGGAGAAAAAAGCCTTATGGTAGTGACAATTTTGACTATAAAAGAACACTGATAACGTCTGTTGATGTTTTCAGATATACAACTATTTTCACCTTTAGTACAACAATGAACTTATTTTTCATTTATGCTACCATCTAAAACTGCATATTTTTACAAACTGGTATTGGAATCTCAGCCAACACCTTTCTCCTCCTCTTCTGCATCTGATCACAGGGTGAAACCCACAGACCTGACCATCTGACACTTGGCCTTCGTTCATGTGTGAAGTTCTTCACCATGCTGTTATTGGGGTCTCCAGAACTTTTTGGGTCATTGAACTTTCAGAATGACCTTAAATGCGAGGCATTTTTCTACTCGAGCAGAGGGATCAAGGATCTCTCCATATGCACCACCAGCCTCCTGAGCATGCTCCAGGCCATCACTGTCAGCCCCAGCACCTCCTGGTTGGCCAGATTTAAACGTAAGTCCACAGATTATGTCATCCATGTTTTATTCTTTTTGTGGTCCTGCACCTTGTCTTTTAATCATAGCATGATCTTCTACACCGTAGCTACTTATAATTTGACCAGACATTTACTGAAGATAAACACTTCTCACTTTCCCCCATGAATCCCATCATCAGGGGACTTCTTTTTGCTCTGTCATTATCCAGGCGTGTCTCCTCTGTAGGAATCATGCTGCTCTCAAGTGCTTACGTGGTGATCCTCCTGCTCAGGGAGCAGAGATGATCCCAGCACCTTCACAGCACCAGACTCTCCTCTAAAGCCTCCCCAGAGAATAGGGCCACCCAGACCATCCTGCTGCTAGTGAGTTGCTTTGTGGTCATGTAGTGGGTGGATTTTATTATTTCATTCTCCTCAACCTTGTTTTGGGCATATGGCTCAGTCATCCAGAATGTCCAGAAGATGCCACATTTGATCCTTTGGTGCTACTCAGTTCAAACAAAAGAATAATGTTCTCCAAAATATACAAAATAAGTGGTATAAAATAAAATTAATTCTCTGAAGAGTAGGTTTTTCTGTCCTCAGTTACCTTTTCAGGTAGAAGATAATTTGTTTGATTTAATTGCCATGTATAAAAATTATACTCTTATTATATATCAGTTACTTAAGAACTGATGCTGCTTAAAAGCTTCATGATTGGACTTCCATCCACTGCCGCCATGGGGAAGGTGAATGTGGCCAAGTTGCGCTACCTGAGCCGGGATGGCTTCAGGGTTTTGACCAGGGTTGAAATGGCCATGAAGAACCTTGAGATAGTTCCCTGCAGTTTGATCACCTCTATAGCTGGCTGTAATAAAGTTTTAAGAGAATTAGTGAAACATAAACTCATAGCTTGGGAGCGTACCAAGACTGTCCGGGGCTATTGATTGACAAATGCAGGCTATGAATATGGCTTTGAAAACACTTTGTTCCAGACAAGTAGTTGAGTCTGTTGGAAACCAGATGGGTGTTGGCAAAGAATCAGATATTTACATTGTTGCAAATGAAGAAGGATGGCAATTTGCATTAAAGGTTCACAGACTAGGAAGAACCTCCTTTTGAAATCTGAAAAACAAGCATGATTACCATAAACACAGGCATGATGTGTCTTAGCTTTATTTATCTCCTCTCTCTGCGGTGAAGGAATTTGCTTATATGAAGGTGTTATATGGGAGGAAATTTCCAGTTCCAAAGCTAGTTGATTATAATCACCATGCAGTGGTCATGGATGGATCGATGGATCGATTTCCCACAATGATCTCAACTTCTCATCCCAGTGCTGAAGGGTATTTCAACAGAGATGTCAAGTGCATCAGAGATTTCTTCATGAAGTTTTTTGGCTATGAAAGTGAGCTTTATCCAACCTTTAGTGATGTCAGAATAGAAGGCTCTCTTGATGTGGAGGTTTCTTCCAGCAGCTACACAAAGGAGCTACAGGCTGGTGACCACCTGCTGCAGCCAGTGGGCCCAGATGAGAGGGCCACTGAGACAGAAGAGGGACCTCAGTTTTCATTTTCTGATGAAGTGTCAGAAAAATCAGAGGTTTGTAGTTCCAAAGATGAAAGAGAACAGAACTGTGTGGACCAGTCGGGTGGCTACAGATCATTCGAAGACCTGGAACAGATCAGGGAGGACAGTTCATCAGAGCAGAGTGCTGGCGCACACCACTTTGAAATGACTGACTTCAGCCAGGTTTAGAAAAAATGAAAGGTCAGGTTGTTGGCAAAAATTCCATAGCTGAATTTTCTGAGGAGAAAAACAGAAATGAAAATTACCTGAGACAAGGTGGTCAGACACATCAAGGAGAAGCCTCTGCTGGCTCTGAGGAGTGTGTGGACGAATGCTCTCATCTAACTGCCTTGTGTCACTGAGTAAAGAATCCAGGCCTCTCAGAGATGAAAAGCATATGGGAGACATTAATTGGTGTAGAACAAGAACTCTGAGTATTACTTCTTCTACGGGCAGTGTTGTGAGCTGTTCAACAATTCGTCCCGAACTCGTGAAACAGAAGGTGAAACGTCAGTTGACAAAACAGCAAAAATCAGCAGTCAGACAGTGATTACAGAAAACAGAAGCAAATGTGTTTACCGAGCAATAAAGGGAAAACATGCGAAGTATTAAATCAAGTTGGAAGCAGCTAGCTTTGGGGGAGAATAATATATATTTTTGATATTTCTTTAAAGTTACTCTACTCCCCTTTTAAGTCACTTTTAGTCTTCTTTTGCATCAAGGCCAATATATAAAAAGATGAATAAATCCGATTTCATTTATAAAAAAATGAAATGATGGTGAGTAGAAAGCATATGTTCACTGGCTTCTGATTATGATGCTCTGTATGTTGCCAACAAAATTGGGATCATTTAAACCAAGTCGAGGTGGCTCATTCTAAATATATAACGTTTCATCATAAAAAAAAAACCCAAGAAATTTGTTATCTTTTAATTTGCTTTCCTGAACTTCATATCAGAAAACTTCTCTATCTAAAGAAGCTCCTATTGGTAATAAAATTTATCAATGTTTTACATTATTCATTTATTTTTTATTTCCAAAAAAAATAACATGTTACCCTTATTTTGTAAAGACATTTTAGTTAGGTATCCAATTATAGCATGGACACTATTTCTCTCAGCACTCTTTATTTCCCTGTTTTCTGTACTATGCAGGCTCTAGAGATGACCTTCTCACCTTGCTTCATACTCCATAAGAAATTACAATTTGAAAATAATTTGATTTGCACATTTGAAAAAATTTACATTTGGCATAAGTTCATCTAGCAATTTTCCTGGTTCAGTCAAAAAGGATAAGTTGAGCAGTCCCCAAAGCCTTGAGGTCCACATGGTTATAAAGTTTCTGAAGGAAAACTGACTTGTTGGTTTGATTACTCCTATGAATTCTTCTTTTAATTTACTTGTGCTCTTCGAAAGTGCCCATATTTTTCGATTCAATTTGTTAAGTAATTTATGAATAATGATAACATTTGAGTATTTTTAGATGTCTTCACCAAATAGTATTTATGAATATCCTTTTGCCCAAAACATGAACTATAAAGTGGCAATCTTCCACTTTAATGTATGAGACCTGATTACAGCCAGACTTACTGTTTTTCAGTCCCATAAATTCAGTATTGATAGAATTAATTATGTAAATGTAGGTCCTTTGGCTCCAGTGAAAATGCTTTCTTCTTATCAATACTTGAACTCTGGGGGTGCCTGTAGCTCAGTGGTTAGGGCACCAGCCACATGCTCCCGGGCGGGTGGTTTGGAAGCCACCCAGGCCTGCTAAACCAAAATAATATAGCCGAGCACTGTGGTGGGCACCTATCGTCCCAGCTACTAGGGCAGCTGAGGCAACAGAATCGTTTGAGCCCAAGAGTTTGAGGTTGCTGTCATGCCACGGCACTCTACCAAGAGTGACAAAGTGAGGCTATCTCAAAATAAGAAAAAATAATACTTGAAGTCTCCTAAAGTAATGTTGGTTTAAATTTTCTCCAGTAGTTATTTAAAATTATCTTAGAGGAAATGTGCATGTGGTTATTTACATATTACTTATGGGTTATGCTGTAATTGATGGTTTCTACTGTCATTTCACAGTACTTATAAAAATCTTTCCCATAGGGTTTAAAAATTATTTTATCTTCTGTTTAGTATCAAAAATGATATTTATGTGTGTACCTAATTACCAAATCAAACTTTTTAACAAAATTACTTAACACTTTTTGTGTTCATTAATTTGTTTTGTACCAGAACAGTTGATTTCTATGATGCTTTTAAATCACCCAAATGATTATAAATATGTCCTCACTCTGAGCTATATTCCAAACTTATTATCATTAAATATATATACATAAACACATAGGAGTTGTGTCAAAAAACAGGTATAATCTAGGTTTTAACAAATCTGCTTTGTCATTATCTCTTTGTACCGTTCTTTATTTACTGTGTCATTTTCTATTTTTATTCAAATTTATATTTGTCCACCTAAATATTGATGAGGAGAGATAGGCTCGGATATATATATATATATATATATATTTTTTTTTTTTTTTTTTTTTTTTTTTGGCCACAGTCGGGTTTAAACCCACCACCTTCGCTATATGGGGCTGGTGCCACACTCCCTTGAGACACAGGCACTGCCCATGGCTCGGATTTTTATTTTGAGTACAATTAGAACATTCTTCAAATTTCTATAGATTATATGCCGCCATTTATCCCATGTAGTAAATATAGGAATTAAATACAAGAAGTACAATAATGGCCTCCTTCTGCCCACAGGAGACCCTGAGACATTGAGGAAACTTTGCTAAAAACCTTTATTTTTGCATATTAGTTTTTAAAATTTTGATCTCAACTGCCTTAAAATCTAGAAATGTGCAATATGATAAATTAGAAATAAATCCCTATACAATCTCTACAAATTAATATAATAAACTCAGGCAAAAATTAAAATATTAAATTCATTTGAAACTTTTCCATATACAAGCTAATTCACTGAGAAACACTATCAAATACTTAATGCAACAAAAAAATAGCCAGGCGTTGTTGCGGGCACCTATAGTCCCAGCTACTTGGGAGGCTGAGGCAAGAGAATCGCCTAAGCCCAGGAGTTGGAGGTTGCTGTGAGCTGTGACACCACAGCACTCTACCGAGGGCAATAAAGTAAGATTCTGTCTCTAAAAAAAAGAAAGAAAGAAAGAAAGCAGCAGTATTGGAGGTAAAATGACACTTCATGAATTATGATCATTGGGTAAATGTAAAATCATGTACTGTAAAATCATCAACTACTGCAAAATATATATATATATATGTACCATGGGAACTTAAATCTAGATGCTGATCTGTCTTTTTATATTCCGCTGTGGTTGATGTGAAGACTGCCCCTTTGTGATAATAACATATATGTTAAAAAAAACCCAACAACACAGAGAATGTAAATCATAGGAAACTTTAATGAACTGTATTGACTGAACTATGCCATGTATCATCTTTTATATTATTAAAGCTATTGTCATATATTACTTTCATTAGCAAACCATCCCATGACAATGGATTGTGTAGAGAAGAACATTAAGAGAAGAAATATAGTGAGGATTTTTTACAATATGGTTTTACCTCAATAATTATAGCAGGAATTGAGAAACCACAATGTGTTATTTGTTGTGAAGTTGTATCAGCCGAATCTATGAAACCGAACAAACTAAAATGCCATTTTGATAGCAAGCATCCTAGCTTTGCCAGCAAGGATACCAAGTATTTTAGAAGCAAACCTGATGGATTCAAGCCAGGCTTGACACTGGTGGCAAGTACCACAAACAAAACATAGCAGCCATTGAAGCTTCACATTGGGTGGCACTCAGAATCACCAGAGCTATGAAACCTCACACCACTGCTGAGGATTTATTGTCGCCAGTGGCCAAAGACATTGTTCAAGTTATGATCAGAGGAGAATTTGTTATGAAATCAAGTGCAACTTCCTTGTCTAACGACACTGTCGGCAGAAGAATAGATGACAGGTCTGCTGATGTTCTTGATCAGGTAATCCAGGAAATTAAATCTGCTCCACTTCCAATATTTAGTATCCAGCTTGATGAATCTACGGATGTTGCAAACTGTTCACAGTTACTGGTTTACGTGATGATGGCAACTTTCAAAGAAATTCATTGTTTGTCAGCATCATAACTCTCATAAGGACCACAAGTATCTTAAATTAGAGGGAGAGACATGAAAAGTTGTATTGCAGAAATCAAACCTATAAGGCAAAAGCAAATATATATGTTAATCAACTATTTGGATGAATTAACTGATACTGCCAACTCAGCATAGGCTTACCCTTCATTGTGATCAAAAGGGAAGATTTTCTTTGCTACCAAGAGTTACTTACTTTGAGCACTCTTGCGAACATAATGCAGGAACAGATATCTTCAACAATTTTCAAGACACAAATGTACTTGAGTAGAATCTGGTTTAAAAATAACAGTTCAGAGGGTGGTGCCTGGGTCTCGAAGGGGTAGGCACCAGCCCCATAGCCAGAGGTGGAGGGTTCAAACCCAGCCCCAGCCCAAAACTGCAAAAAACAAACAAACAACAACAAAAAAAACCCCAAAAAACAGTTCAGAGGTTTATTATGAATGATGCAGAGATGAGGGGCAGGCCACGTTGTGGTCTGCCAAATAGTACTATTGATATTTGGAAAAACATGTCAAAAGAAAGCAAAATACAAGAGAAAATGACTTTCATTACATTGATATTTTCCTTCCAGAGACACCTGGGAAATTATATGGTTTAAATTTTTCAGGAAAGGTAGCACTCTATGTCTCAGGAACTGTTTTGTGCATTAGTGAATCAAAGGAAATCAATAATGAACAAATGAACAGGAAAAACTGGCCAACTTTTCCTGAATACTCTGACTGTGAAATGGGTGTACTAGTCAGGTTCTCTAGAGGTGAGAAAAACAGTGTGTCTATATATATAGTTCCACTGTAATCTTTGGGGCTGTCTATGTGCTGAATAATGGTGTTTCAGTTAACAACAGACCAAATATACAAGGATGGTCTCAAAAGACTGTACTGGAGCTGCCCAATATAGCGATGCAATTTTTTTATTCTTTTTTTTTTTTTTTTTAAGGCAAGTTCTCATTATGTTGTACAGGCAGGAGTTCGGTGGCATGATCACAGATCATTGTAACCTTGAACTCCTGAGTTCAAGTGATCATCCTGGTTAGCTTCCCAAGAAACTGGGACTACAGATACCCACCACCATGTGTAGATAATTTTTTGTTTGTTTTTGTTTTTGTAGAGACAGGTCCTCCCTATGTTTCCCAGGCTGTTCTCAAACTCTTGGCCTCAAAGCAATTCTCCTGTCTTGGACTCCCAAAATGCTGGGATTATAGGTATGTCCAGCCAATTTTTAAAATCTTGTCTACTGTAATTTCATGGCACTTTTTCTATATCTAGATATACAAATACTTACCTCTGTGCTATGATTTCCTAGAGTGTTCAGTACAGTAAATACTGTACAAATTTGTAGCCTAGAAGCAGTAGACTATACCACATAGCCTAGGTATATAATCCATCTAGCGTTGTATCCGTCACAGCCTGTAAAGATAGACTCGGACCCCACTTTGGTAAAATCAGATGGTGATTTTATTACACCTGTGCAGGGGACCGCTGCTCTCAAAGGCAGGCGGCCCTGAAGTGGAAGGCAGGTTGACTTTTATACCTTTTTTGTGCCACGTGGCAAGCAAGTTAGTACAGAAGCAGAATATTGCAGCTAGCTCAGGGTGGGGTTACAGCTTGAGAAACACAGCTTGAGTAAGTTTCTACTATTGTTTGTTTACGGGAACCTATAGCTTGAGAAACACAGCTTGAGTAAGTTTTCGCTATTGTTTGTTCACAGGAACCTATAGCTTGAGAAACACAGCTTGAGTAAGTTTTCACTATTGTTTGTTCAGTGGGAACTAGGGAAGGTTTCGGGAACTTGGGGACTTTGTGTTTTCTTGTTCTGAAGCCCTTTCTCGAACTCTACGGGGGTTGGGGGAATGCACTGAGGTTTTGGGAGCTAACAGGCTTTTATACTAGGTATGTGTAAGCATACTCAGTAACAGTCTCACAATGATACAATTACTTAGGAATGCTTTTCTCAGAATGTAGTTTCATCATTGAGCAAGGCATGACCCTATAGGCATAAATCTACATCCAAACACATATATATCTTGATCTATCTAACTGGAGTATTAAGAATTGACTTACATGATTTTAGAGACTGACAATTCTAAAATCTGAAAGGTAGACTAGTAGGCTGTTGACTCAGGGAAGAGCTGATGTTGCAGTCTCCTGTGTGAAGGCTGACTGGAGGCAGAAATAATTCCTCCTCAAGGTAGGGTAGTCTTCACTGTAAAACATTTAGTTGATTGGACAAAGCCCAACCACCTCATGGAAAAGAATCTGATTAACTCAAGTCTATTGAAATGTTAATCACATCTTAAAAACTGTCTGCACAGGGACATTTAGACTGGCTTTCGATGAAAACCTGGGTGCCGTGGAGCTCTGGTGTGGCACATCCCTGGCAACACTATGTCAAAATAGGAGGCAAAGTTGGAAGGCGAAGCTAGTGCTGGGTCCTCTGATCCTCGAGTGAAACCCACATCAATAGATTAGTACCTCCATCAGGGGTGAGTGAGGTGTAGCTCTTTTGAGAATGGACTCCCTCCAGAGAAAGTGGGTTGTTAAGAAGAGGCTAGTTCCCTAGGTTTCCTTCTCTTGCTTCCTCTGTGGCCACGTGATCTCTTAGGACATGCTCACTGCCTGTGTGAGTAGAAGCAGCCTGGTGGCCTCACTAGATGCCGCTGCCCAATCCTGGACTTTCCAGCCATTAGAGTTGGGAACAAATTAATTTCCTTATAAATTGTTAAGACTCTAGTGTTCTGTTATGGCATCATTAAAACAGACTAAAACATGTGATCTAGCCAAATTAATACATAAAATTTAACATCACAGCAGAGCAGACAGACAATAAGAGTATAAGAATAGGATTATTATTAACAAAATTCTTCGTTCTGTTTCATTTTGTAGTGTTAACATTTACTGATCTAATCTTCTGGAGTGTCTAATCTCTCATTAATCCCAGTCAATGCATTTTTCCTTTCAGAAGTTGTAGATTTTATCTCTGTAATTTAAATTTGTTTTTTATGCTTTCCATATCCCTACTTACTTTATCTGAACAGATGAAGTATGGTTATTTTAAATGCTCTAATGTCCTTATCTGTTGGCTCTAATATCTGTGTCAGTTCTGGTTTTGAATGACTACTTTTCCTCCTTTTGACTGGCCTTCTTTTTCTGCCCCCTTGCATTATTGATACTTTTTATTGTATTCCAGATATTGTGAACCTTGTGGGGGGTGTTGCATAGTTTTATATTCTTAGTCATATTTTTCTTTCTTTTTTTTTTTTTTTGTGTGTGTGGTTTTTGGCCGGGGCTGGGTTTGAACCTGCCACCTCCGGCATATGGGACCGGCGCCCTACTCCTTGAGCCACAGGCGCCACCCCTTAGTAATATTTTTCAGTGTTATTTGGAATCACTGTTAAATAGTTTGGAAATAGTTGAATGTTTTAAGATCTTCCTTTTAAGATAGAATAGCCTGAACTGGAGAAAGATTCGATCTGAAGATAATTATTCCCCACTGCTGATGCAAATCTTTTCTGTGTATTCTACCCATCCTCCTGGAGGATACTTCTGATTAGTTCTAAATCATACATATTGTTTTATTAACAAGTATATATTTCTGTACCTCATTTAGGAAGAGATCCTCCTAAAATTATTGTAAACCAAGGAATGAACAAAAGGCTTTGGGAGTCTTTGTAAAATCATGGATCTCAGGAGAGAATAGTCATGCTTTTGAAATTCAAGATCATTTTTCAGAACATGATGGCTGAAGCTTAATCACCTTCTGAACATAAACTATACATGGATCACTATAGAGGTTTTGAGACAGACCGTGTTATGGTCCATTATTTCATGTCTACGTAACACGATCAACAGTGTCTTTTCACATTCACCCCTCCAGTTTCAACTTGCTAGGTTCATTGGTGTTGCGGGGAGGGCTTCATCTGTTTTTGTCTGCATGGATTGTATGTGTTGTGATTTTTGTGTCTCTCAAAAGTTTCAGCCTACCTGTATGAGTGTGCTATGGGAGGTCTAAGACCAGGTAATAATTCTTGTTTCTTTAAAGACAATTTTTTTCTATAATCAAAACATCCCAAACCTATCATCAACTGTTTATGGTCACCTGAATCCTTAGGTGGGGAATGCTTCAGGAAAGGGAGACATCCAGATTTAATTATTAACTTTTACTGGAGTTTCGATAGAAATAATTCATTAAAAATAAGGTCTATCAGGCTGGTGCCTGTGGCTCAGAGAGTAGGGTGCCGGCCCCATATACTGAGGGTGGTGAGTTCAGACCCAGCCCTGGCCAAACTGCAACAACAACAACAAAAAAAATACAAAAATAAATAAACTTAATTAAAAAAAAAACAAAAATAAGGTCTATCATTGTTCTTAGTAAAGTATCTCAAGAATGGAAGAAAAGGTATCCAATGTACTCAGCCCTACTATGAAACTAATTTATGGCTTTCATATGAATGCTATAACCCAGTTATAACCTAAGAATATGGGAAAGAGGGAGAGGGAGGGGAGGAAGGAGGGAGGATGGGCAGAGGGAGGGTGATTGGTGGGATTACACCTGTGGTGCATCTTACAAGGGTACATGTGAAACTTAGTAAATGTAGAATATAATTGTCTTAACACAATAACTAAGAAAATGCCAGGAAGGCTATGTTAACCAGTGTGATGAAAATGTGTCAAATGGTCTAAAAAAATAGTGTATGGTGCCCCATGATCGCATTGATGTACACAGCTATGATTTAATATTAATAAAAAAAGAGCTCTATGACTTTTCCACTATAGTAGACTTTCTGTTACAATGATTTATGAACTAAGTAGTAAAAGAAGACATAGAAAGCAATTTTCAAGGAAACTGGCTTAGGAACAAGCCCCAGGCTGGGAAGAGGTGGTGATAAAAGAACCTCTCAGTGAGACTTTTTCACAGATATCTTCTCAAATTTGTGAAACCGGAGCAGGAAAACAAATTGAGGCACACATACCAAATGCCCAAATGTTCAAAATGTGTAACTATAGCTATCTGTCAATACACATCTTTTATCCTTCTGATCTGAGAAATAGTTTATACCTTCGTAACATAGAAGGCTGGATTGGAATTTAGAATGGTCAGACCTATGTATGGAGCCAATGTTGTGCTGTCCGCTCTGGAAAAACAAACCAGGAGAACAATCAGAGCAGCTCCTGGTTCACACAGTCAGTTTTGGATTTAGAAATCCTAGAAAAACTCTAGGAGCCAGAAGTCCTCACAGACGTCTCTGTCAGTTGGGCGACGCTGGGTACTTTTGGAGGAACCCGAGAAAAGTGCTCTGCTCTGTAGGCCCCAGAGCACCTGCAGTCCCTGTTTCTGAAACTAAGAGGATGCTCAGTCCAGTGAACAGTAAAAGCTACAATAGTATTTCACTTCTTTTTGTTGTAAGCAATGTAGGACCCACAGCCACCTGTAAGAAAGACTTGGACCCCACTTCAGGTATAAATCAGATGGTGATTTATTACACCTGTGCAGGGGGCTGTTGCTGGGATAGCAAACAGCCGAAGTGAGGGGCAGGTGGACTTTTATACCATTTGCGCCATAGAAGCAAGCAGAAACAAAAGCAGAACGTGGCAGTTAGCTAGAGGCAGAGTTACAGTCAGGGGGCTATAGCCTGGTGATGCATGGCCTACATCGTGATGGTTGGCACGGAGACGGCGTGGGAGATACAGTAGCTTGGGAACTTCGTGTAGGTAATTTTTCCACCATTGTTTAGCCATTGCTAGGGGGTTGGGGGAACTGGGAGAAATTCCCTGTTTTATTCTGAAATCTGCCTTTGAGATTAAACAGGGGAACATGTGTGGGACTAAGGCTGAAACAGGCTGAGACAAACCTGGGTCTTTTAGGGAGCTGCTCTTTATCACACCTTCTCCCATGTTTCCCTAGGCTTCCACTATCACAAGATCCATCCACTGGTGATGGGGACAGGGGAGTTCTGGAACTTTCAGATTCTGCAAAGTTATCCCTACTCTACCTCCACTGTGCCCCAAGCATCCAGGAATCTGCTCAGCAGGGTCCCCTTCCCTTAGGGATTCTCCATCCTAAGTCCCTGCTTTAGGCCCCCAGAATCAAACCTCTTGTCACATCCCTGGATGGCCTCATCCAGAAGAAAACCCAGATCTCAGAGGAGACCAAGAAATCATCCATCGTTGCCCATGCTCAAAATGAGGCATGCTAGAAGACAGGGGCTTCCTCAACTTCATTTTCCTTTCTTGCTATCATTATTATTTTCTTTTTTTAGGAGACTGGTTTTGCTTAGAGTGAAAATATTTTGCCAGGGACAAAGTTAACACAAAGAAACAAACAATAAAAAAATACCAAAAAAGAGAACAGTTAAGTGCAGCTCGACAAGTCCCGGCAGCTCTTTTGCACGACAGGCTCATCCCTGGGCCCTCACATGTGCCTCACACACCTGGGCCTGCACATGTGGCTGCAGCACCACTTGTCTGTCGCACCCACTGAGACAGAGGTGCTGAAATCCTTCAGGCAACTGCTCCACCAGGGGACATCTGCAGCTGTCACAGAGTAGCTCCCTCTGAACTTTAACAAGACAGACAAAAGTAAATCGTTCCATGGGCTGGGCTAGGCTAGGGGATGCACTCCGAGCATAGGTGAGAGGCAATGTCTCCTTTTGGCACCACAAAGTTGGTATCTTTGAAGTCAGAAAACTCTCCCAGATGCCCTTCTCCCTCGCAGCTGCCGGTGGCATGGCCATGCTCAGGGCCATGACCATACTCTCGCTGTCCTCCATTTTCAGCTGCTGCTGCTCTGGCTGCTCTGGCTGGTGGCCATTCTGGCGCTGGGCGGGGAGGCTGATGCTGACACGTGGGCTGCCAGCATGCGGAGGGCTCGCTGCTGCGGGGTCCACCTGGCCATGGACTGCGCTGGGGATTGGTACCACGTGAGTACCATTTTGTGTTACAGATTTTATTGGTTGCTGGTGTTGACCTAGAGGTGCCTGTTGTACTATGGTGACCACATGGACACGGGTGGTCTGTGACGGCTGAATGATCTGGCTGGACACGGGTGGTCTGTGAGGGCTGAATGATCTGGCTGGCAGCGCCTAGTGTGGCATGGCTAGTTGCGGGAATAGTTTCTACTTTCACGTCCCTGTCATGACCGTTCTCCCCTGGCTCGGACTTCGTGCGGGGCAGCACAGCCACCTGAGTGACCACAGCTTGTCCCGCAACAGTGTAAGTGTTTGCTGGGGCTAGTCCAGCCACACTGGTGACCAACACTGCTGGTAACTGGTGGATGACGTGAACTGTCCGCACAACGGGCGGCTGGGAGGTCGGAGTGGTCACTGGGGCTGCAACCATGTAAGGGATGGCCTTAAATGGTCTGTGGCAGCTGTCGCTGAACAGCAATGAGGACTGGCTGGCTGGGCAGAGGTGACCCTGGTGGCTCTGGGCACACCGAGCTTCCTGAATGACAGCTAGTTTGAGCTGTGAGGCGCCAGGCTCAGGTTCCAGGGGTGTGGGCGACCCTTCCCTGGACAGGCTCTGGAGGTCTGGGTGCCGCTGGAGTGAGCAGACAGCGCCCAGTGTAACTGGGAGAGGCCAGGCGCTCCTAGAAGAGAGCTGTGCCAGGGGGGTTCTAAAGCAAGGCACGGCCCCTAGGCCGTCTTTTCCTAAAAGTCTGCTCTATTGATTTGCTTTCAGAGGCAGGATCTATCCCCCAGAATGAGCTTTTGCCTGGTTCTTCCTGGGAACGTGCTACTTTGATGAAGTAACGATTCAGAGAGAGATTGTGGTGAATTGAATTCTGGCAGCCCTTGTCCGCAGTCCTGTACTGGGGGTAATTTTTTTTGTGATGTGTGTGTAAATTCCATTTAGGGTAAGTTGTTTATCAGGAGCCATCCTAATTGCTTGTACTATTAACTGTGCACAGGAATAAGGTGGCTTTGAGCCATCCTTTGGGCTGTCTCCTCCGGAAGCTTCCTTCTCATGTTCTGGCTGAGAGTTTTCGCCATTAAATTGAGGTCAGGTGGCATCACTAGGCCCACTTTGTACCCTGAACACCCTGCTCCGGGTGGGGGGTGGGGGGGGTGGCTGGATGGGCAGGAGTTGGCAGCAATGATGGCCCTGTGGGGGAGGGGACGGGCCACGGTGTCTGGAATGTTGATGGTCAGGGGCAAGATGGGCGGCCGTACAGCCTTCACTGGGGACTTGGACCTTCCTGCTTCTCCCTCTTGTCGCTGCACAGGGCGGTGAATGTGATCTTGACCTTTGTGCTCGGAAACCTGAACCTGCACACGCGAGGCAGCTGCCCCCCGGCACCCTGTGCCTCTGGAACAGCAGTCCACGCACACGTAGTTCTTGCAGAGGCAGCGTAGCCACCAGTGTCGGCCTGGGCTGCGCGGCCAGCAACTCAGGCGTGAAGATCTCAAGGTGGCACTGGGAGATGAAGCTGGAGCGCCCCATACTCTTGTCCACCAAGCCTTGCCACGAGTTGCACCAGAGGGTTAGGGAGCGCTCCTTCATCAGATACTCGAACTCGTGGCCAAGCCGCCGGTGGGGACCCGCCACCCAGGCGCGCCGCCCGCCAGTGGGGGACCCACACCCAGAGCGCCACCGCAGCCGCAGCCATCAATCAGCCTTAATGAGGGCCCGCCGGCGCGGGTGCGGGTGGGGGGTGGAGGCCCAGGCTGGAGGTCAGGCGCCTAGCTCCACAGCGAGGCCTCCTCAGCGAGGCGGAGCCAGGTCTGCCTTCCTCTAGGTCCTCAGAGCCTTGGTGTCCCAGTTTTCTCTGTGAAGCCAAGGCAGTTGCCTAAAAACTCTTGTGCACAGATCTGAGATGCTGCTTCAGAATCCAGTTTGGCTATCTCAGATAACATGGAAGATGTTTGGAAGGAATTGTCAGGAGAAAGGTTTTCCTTAAGGCTCCAATGTGTCATCTCTTCCCACCCCATAAGCAGTGAACTAAATGAGTTGGGGAAAAGGCTCCCATCATATTATATTCTGGGGTAGAAATAAATTCTGATTAACCTCCACATAACTTCTCTCCCCTGCTTAGACCCAGGGGCACCCTGCTTCTGGCTTCCCAGCAATTTCCTGGCATTCCCTCTGACATGGGGTTGGGGGGGCGCCTGGCAAAGAATTCTGTATTATGCTCTGGGGAGAAACCCTTAGGCAACATTATCTGGAGTTTCAGGAGCAGGAGAAATCTGTGTTCTGAAGTAAGGACAAAATTGTTCTCACATTACATTTTTACATTACAATACAAAAATAAATAAATATAAAAAATAAAACACTTCCTACAGTAACAAATACATGTGAAGTCACCCTCAGGCACATCATCACCAATGTTTCTTAGACATTTGTCAAAATTATTCACTGTTGAAATTTTTTTTTTTACAGTTTTTTGTTATAAGTTAATAATTAAAGCTACCAATCGAGAAATAGTTTTTTAGATACTAAATCACCAGTAGGGAGTTTATTTGTTGCAAAAATATGTGATTCTTGATGAGATGATGTTGGTAGAAATTTGTTTCCGGAGATATCCAAGGTGATAAATCAATCTTTCCTTTTCTCTCCGGGAAACCTAATCGCCCATACTAACACCCACCCATCTGATGAGTAGTAATCACTTTGATAATCACTTTGACATTATGGGTGTGGTTCTCAGAGGTCCTATAAATTAGAGACTGTCAAGGAGTCAAGCTCATTCTTCTCTGTAACAGGCAGAGTTGAGTTGGGAGCTCACTTGGCCTCGCACACTTCTGAAAGCTACTACCCCTACCCTGTGAGGTCCTGATCCTAACCTGACTTCATACTGCTCCAGCAAGCACTGGTGACGTCACAGATGTAGTCATTAGGTGAGTACCCAATCTGCACGAATCCCTACCACTTTCTATCACTGAAATAGTGTAATTTTAATTTGCAGATCAGTCAATTGAAATTGTTTTTATGGAGTGATTTTGCTCAGTTAGTGAAAATGACTCCTATACTCTAGTTGAAAGATAAACTATTTTATAAAGTCATCTTAACTAATTTTTAATTCATTTAATTTTTAATTCAGATGATTTTTCTGTATTATTTTATGTATGTCTTCATTGTTTACCTGGTAATATTCAAAGATAGGTTGCCAGATGACTTATAATTTTGTACTTTTTGTAGATTCTACAAATTGGCTAGGAATATTTTGTCCTTTTTTCTTTTCTTTCTTTTTTTTTTTTTGAGATAGACCCTCACTATGTCGCCCTTGGTAGAGTCCTGTGGTGTTGCAGCTCACAGTAACCTCAAACTCTTGGGCTTAAGCGATTCTCTTGCTTCAGCCTCCCAAATAGCTGGGACTACAGGCACCTTCCTTTTTTTTTTTTTTTCTGCTGTTGTCATTTTTGTTTTAGTAGGCTCGGGCCATGTTTAAACCCACTTGCCCAGGTGCATGTGGCCAGTACCCTAAACTCTGAGCTATGTTTGCAGAGACTGGCCAGGAACATTTTATTCTATAAATATGTTATACATGCATACATACATTACATACTACTTTATAAGTGGTGCTTCATGTACACATAGAAGAGATATGCAAATAACTGATAACTTTATTAGGAAGATATTGCTCTTGACAGTGGCAATATTGTCACTTTAGAAGCTTCCATTTATAAACTTAAATACTAAACAATGAGTAAATGTTTAGGCATTGAAAAAGATGATATTAGTGATCATGAAGGAACCTCAGTAATGAGAATGCTATCTGTCTTTATCTACTATAGAAATGAGAACCCCAGTTTTATTGTACAATGAATTTTATTACATGATATTTATTATTTCTTCTCAATGTGAAAGTATGCCTGGTGTTTTTCAAAGACCTGGAAGATCCAATTTCAATTGTGTATTTACTGGTCTGTGGTGGAGAACAGTCATGAGGTGGTGAGGGGAGCCATGACTTGGAAACGTTCTAAGAATGACCCCCAACTGCCCTCTTCCTTCAAGAACAACACGTTTTTCTTCAACTTGTTTTTCATCCTCTCCCAGGAAGCTTTTACCTTTTACTTCACTCTACGGAAGTCTTGTGATAAAACAATTGTAATGGACTAGATTGTTTTTCATTACCTTGTTTATAACCTTTTCCCTAGCACATACACAGCCCATGAAGTTGAAGATATTTTTCCTTGGTTACGCTGTCTCTGCACAAACAACTTTAACTTTCCCTATATACTAAAGCTGATTTCTTTGCTTGAGGCTGGTGATGAGCATGGCTGCACCACTCCTCCCAATCCTATATTTATGTTTCTCTTGTTATTCTTAGTTGCCCACCATTATCACTTTGGTTTTTCTCCATCAAGCAGGCTCTAGATATTCGATTTGTATGCAAGATATAGATAATAAAGATAGAACAGATTCAACAACTTAGGGTATTTATATAAAAAGAGACTGGTCGAAATATGATCCAATTTTACAAAGTTAAGTTTGTCTCCTGTATTCAAAAGTTGATTTTGGGAGGGAATCTGTCAGAGACAACAAAAGACATCAATGGAGAAAATTTGTTTTATAAACATGTTGTATATACATTTTTCTTATTCATTTTTATCAATTGGTTAGCTGGAAGGTATTTTCTACCTCATGAGTGAGACACACAAGACACAGTGGCATTTTCTACATTACTGCATTTTATTAATTTTTTTCTTTTTGTGAAACATTTCTTATCTATTGATAAGGACCTTGTAGTCAGCAGTGTATCTTTGAGTTGATTGAGACATAGGGCTTGGAAGAGGAAATGTACCAGAAAATAATTGCTGATTGAATTAAATTGTTGTTTAGAGAATAACAGGTGCTTGGTTAGCTGATTTTAATTTAGATCTGAAACATTAACACTTACTTTAGAGTGATGTTGGAGACGTGTCATGGTAGGGGGATTCTAACAATTAATTGAGATCAAATTTCAGCCCCTACTTCCATTGTCAAGTCAATGACTGGCAGTGAGAATTGACTGATTTTCAGATCCCTCCAGACCAAACTCCTGGAGGTACAGATTGGGTTAAGCTCCTGTAGTTTGAGCAACTTGAAGGAAAGTAATACAGCACAAAACATGCACATTTCTTTTCTTTCTTTCTTTCTTTTTTTTTTTTAATTGAGACAGAGTCTCACTTTGGAAATTCAGTAACCACTGGGCTTAGCCAAATTTCTCAATATTGATTCAAAATCAATCTGATGTCAGAGAGGAAAATAGGTGATAAAACTATGGGCATCATAGCTTACAGCAACCTCCAACTCTTGGGCTGAAGTGATTCTCTTGCCTCACCCTCCTGAGTTTCTGGGGCTACACGTGCCTGCTACAAAACCCAGCTATTTTTTTTTTCTTTTACCAGGCATGGGCCAGATTCAATTTTAACAGACCCAGGCTGGATTCTATTCACCAGCCCTGGTGCATGTGACTGAGTTATCGGCGCCCAGCTGAAAACTGGTACATTTCTAGAGGAGAAACAGTTTGGTAAGGTAGATACATGTTAGATAAGTACCCAACCAGTTATCTACAAAGCTTGAGAAATCTGTTTGTGCCTCAGTTTCCCATTTGTGTCATGCAAAGGAAAGCCTATTCTGCTCTACATAGGAGTTCATTATTCAGTCAACATATGAGTGTATTTTTGGTTAGACTTTTGCTTCATTAGGGCAGAAGAATAAATTCTAATTTTCTTTCTTTAGTAACATGGACCTAGATATACTGCAAGCCTTCCAGAGGGAAATCACCTGTGCCATCTGCCTGAACTACCTTATAGACCCAGTCACCATAGGCTGTGGACACAGCTTTTGCAGGCCCTGCCTCTCTCTCTCCTGGGAAGGAGCCCCAAATCCTGCCCACTGCCCAGAGTGCAGAGAACCATCACAGCAGAGAAAGTTCAAAACCAATATTGTTCTGAAGAATCTGGTGTCCGTTGCCAGAAAAGCCAGTCTCTGGCAATTCCTGAGCTCTGAGGAACAAATGTGTGGAACCCACAAGGAGAAGAAGATGTTCTGTGAAGTGGACAGGAGCCTGCTGTGTTTGCTCTGCTCTAACTCCCAGAAGCACGGTGCTCACAGACACTGTCCCATTGCAGGGGCAGCTGCGGACCAGCGGGTAAGGGATGCTTCTAAGATCACATTGAGAGCTGGAGGGTGGTAGTATTAAAGAGGGTAGAAGGAAGATGAAGATCATGAGGAAGAGTTTTCCATTCTTTACCATGCCTAACATGTACTGGTATATGCCTAATAGCTATATATATAGCTGCCTCCATGAGGTTAGCATTCCAATAAAAGGATGGTAATGTGAATTGATTATTGTTTTCATTAAGAGGATTATGCAAACATCAACCGAAAGCTCTCATGTTCAGAGATCATTGACTATGAAAACTACGTAAAGAAAATTTTGTATTGGAAACACATTTACCAAAACTTGACAGATATGTTAGCTTTAAGTACATTGAAATGGGCATTAGAGAAGCAGTTGTAGATGGACATCATGAGGCAGGATGCTTACCTGAAACCTCCCCAAATATATCAAATATTTATTTGTTTTACCTTGACAGTGATTACATCACATGTGGGCTACAGTCTGAAATCTTCTAATATAGAAAGTTATACAGAGTAAAAGTACAAGATAATCCTGCCACTCTTCCCAACATACTTTTATTGAACATCCCTTGACTCTCTGCATCAGTCGGGGTCAGAATTCTATACTGTTTGTTTTTCTACTGCTCACATTTGTATCTTTCTTGCAGGCTAAACTCGAAAAGCAAATGAGATCTTTATGGGACAAGATCCAGGAAAATCAGAGAAACCTCAGAGAGGAACAAATAATGATTAACCATTGGATGCTAAGTACAGGAAATGTTTCCATCAGATTCAGCTTGGGACAGACATGCTACAACATTAGCCATTAAACGCCTGACCTGAAATCATGAGTTCTTACATTCAATGAATTGATAGGTTTATGGGAAAAATGCAGGTTGTCTTAAAGATACATACATAGGGAAGATGAGAAATTTTAGCCAAATGTAGCTTCACATGCAAAAAATTTGTTACAAAATTTTATAATACATTTCTCTATGTGTAGATACATATATGTATAAATATAAGTCATATAAAATGTAAAAATATAAAATATAATATGAATATATGAATTTTGCTTATATTGTGACCTTTGGGACACCCTGCTGTTGGGCTTTTCAATGGAGGGTCACATTTTTCTGAGGATTTCTAGACCCTAAGGTAAGAACAACCACAAAAATTACCCAAAGTAAGGTGGATAAGGCACACACACAGGGTTTGAGGAAATTCAGTAACCACCGGGCTTTGCCAAATTCCTCAATATGGATTTAAAATCAATCTGATTTCAGAGAGGAAAATAGGTGATAAAAATTCCATGGGTGCCTCAGGCAAAGATTTATGTGGGAGATGAATTCTAGAAAATACAGAGTATGTAATTGCATATTGTAAGCCTTTCATTGGGGATGGAAAAGCATGAACAGCAATTTTAGAAGTGTGCCTGCCATGGTTAAAACGGTTTGCACAGAAGCTAGACAGTGATACTGGTAGGAGAACATAGAACATGTGAAGAGATTGACAAAGATGGACAGAACAAAAGCAAAAATACTCAGCAGACTTAGAAAACAAATACGTGATTATTGGGAGGAGACGCAATGAAATTAGAATTCCTGTTTTTAAAATGTCTGGCCCATATGAGGCCCAAGGTCATATTTAGGAGCACCATGGAAATTAGGAGAATAGAAATCTTTTTAAGGGGTTAGGTTCAGAAATTTTAGATATGTTGTTCTTGTCTGATGGCTTCTAATCCTATATGTAATATACAATATTTCTTCTAATTTAAACAATCAGGTTGCAGAGTGGGGAGACTAATGAGTTAAACAGATCACAATAGCTCATACAAAGTTTTAATAAGACACCTTAAATTTCAACTGTTTGAATGTCGGATTTCAGATTTGAGAGGATATGTAGTAAAGAAAGTAACTGGGGAAGGTGACTCTCCACTGCCTGCCTATTTTTAGAGATGAGGTCTTACTCTGCCTCCGGCAGGTCTTGAACTGGAGACCTCCAGAAATCCACCCACTCAGAGTGCTGGCATTACAGGTGTGAGCCACCACACCCAGCCTCAGTGTTTCTGACGACCAGAGATATAAAATCAAAGAGCATATCTATGAATGCCATCAATTTTATGAATCTTTCATTAAAACTTTGTTATTCTTCCTCCAACCAATATTACTTTTACATGCCAAAATCTACAACCGATATAAGTATGGTAAAATGTTTATCTAATTATCATTGCTTAATCAAATACCAAGGAATAAATAATTGGAAAAAGATTGCGTATCCAATAAAATTTTTGTATCTTTTTCCCAGAATTTTATGCTAAATAATTAACTAGACATTTATGTTAAAAGGTATAATTGTTAATATATTCATGGATGCTTTCTATTGAAAGTATTTTAATTTATTCAAAAGTGAATATTGATGTAATTCAATTCTCAAATTACTGGATGCTATACTTTTATTCGTAATGTTTACTTGAAAAATATGTGATCTGCCTCAAGCCTATGAGAGGCTATTTAGTATGATTGTAAATATGATTAGTATCAATTTTTTCCAAGAATTTTTAGTACTAAATGTAAACTCCTCTAAGAAAATCTAAAGAAATACTTTGTCGAGGGTAGTGGTTTGAATCATAAGACAATGCTACATCTAGGCACACGTTGTGTAATCAGGGCACTTATCTTGTGTATTGAAGAGAAAAACATTCTAAATTTTTAAAATATATTACTTCACCAATTGTTTCTTAGATAGCAAAAAACAGGACAGTGTAAATAATACTGACATATCTTATAGTAAAATGAAATAAAAGCCTTGAATAATATTTGATATGATAGAGGACATATAAATCTTGAACGGTAATTGATGTAATGGGAGCAGAAATAAAAACACCTTTATAGATAGGAGAGAAAAATAAAAATAATGCCCATATCTTTACCAATATCAGAGGTCAGCAAAGATGACTCCTGTCAAAAAGGTCACAGAGCAATGAAAATCAATGTGCTCCAAATAGCCTCCATCTTTAAAGAAAGCATAACTAAGATTACTGTATGAGAAATAATGCTTCTTGAGTGCTTGTGACCAAGGAGCACATAGTGGATTTAAAAATGATTTATTTATTTAGGCTGTGGGCTAATAAACTGGTCATGATTAACAAATTTAAAAAAAGGAAGGAAGGAAGGAAAAAATAAGAGATGAATTGTGGATTGTGACAACTGGACAATATGAATTTAAGCTGTGCACTGCTCATGGGTGGAGGGCAAGAGCCAAAGAGAAACAGGCGAGGTGTGCGTGCAAGTTAAGGTGGCCTGGAATGTGACATGGGTAACCCATTTCCATCTCCTTACAGGAATATGTGCTTCTAGTGAGAAAAATGACCAGGACCGAATATGCAGAGCTTCACCAGTTCTCTATAAGGAAGAAGAACAACATTTGGAGGAACTGGAAAGGGAGGGCTGGAATATCCTTCAGCAACTCAAGAGAAGTGTGGCCCAAATAAATCAAAAGTGGAAACAATGAAAGGAAATGTATGAGGAACTGATGGGCATGTGCTATAAACCAGATGAGGAGCTACTTCAGGTCAGGACTTGCCCTCAGCTCATTGGCTACATGTTTTTTTCGTTATTGTTGCAGTTTTTGGCCTGGGACAGGTTTGAACTCACCACCTCTGGTATCCGGGGCCAGCGCCCTACTTCTTGAGCCACAGGCGCCACCTTGCTACAATGTTAATCTCCATTATTACTTTGGTCCCCAAAATATTTCTCCTTATTTCCACATCTTTGCGGGGAGTCATTTTCTTTGTTTATTTTTTTTAGACAAAGTTTCACTATGTCGCCTTTGGTAGAGGGCCGTGGCGTCACACCTCACAGCAACCTCAAGTTCCTGGGCTTAAGTGATTCTCTTGCCTCAGCCTCCCAAGTAGCTGGAACTACAGGTTCCCGCCACAATCCCCGGCTCTATTTTTTTTTTTTTCCTGTTGTTGCAGTTGTCATTGTTCAGCTGGACCAGACCGGGTTCGAAATTCTCACCCTCGGTGCATGTGGCTGGTGCCTTAACCACGGTGCAATAGGGCAGGAGCCTGGGGGTCATTTTTCTATCTGGATATGATATACTACACTACTCCGAGCCATGCACAACAAACCTCTGTGAAATTGTGAGTAGTTTCTCCTCAGAAATTTTCCTTCAAAACTTATTTACCTTGATTCTAGTAAGCAGAAAGAGACCATTCGGTCGTTTCTTTTTTTTTTTTTTGTAGAGACAGTCTCACTCTGTCACCCTCGGAAGAGTGTTGTGGCATCCCAGCACATAGCAACCTCCAGTTGCTGGGCTTAGGTGATTCTCTTGCCTCAGCCTCCTGAGTAGCTGGGACCACAGGCACCCACCATAACACCTGGCTATTTTTGTTGTTGTTGTTGCAGTTTGGCCAGGTTTGGGTTTGAACCCACCACCCTTGGTATATGGGGCCAGCGCCCTACTCACTCAGCCACAGGCGCCACCTTCCATTTTTGTCTGTAAGGGAAAATACAGAAATATCTGGCACAAGCTCACACTGATTTCCTCATTCTCTGTGGATGTCCTAGATTTGAATTGTCCTAATTCATTGGCCTTGGGGGATAACCCCTACCGAGAACACTTGGCAGACATTGGATGGTGGCAGGAGGTTGCTGACTGTGGTTCCTATCCATGCACTTCTCTCTCTTCATGTCACCCTCAGGGTTATGAACCATCAAGAGTTCAGTCTGTTACTGGGTTGTACTTGGCTTATCCTTTCAGAGGAAAAAGGGACGTGGTTGATAAGAAGACTTAGGGAATGTTTGTGATGAGTAATTTTCTTTACTTTCCCAAACCCTAAGCCTGGATAGGCACAACATCCAATATCTGAGACCTACTGATGAGGTAAGTTGGACCTTCAATGTGAACTGGGGTACCTGGTTAGGACAGAGATCAAGCTGTTTCTAGCGATTGAAGCCATTACATATTAGATTATAGCTATTACGTTGTTTATGTGACCAAGCATTCGTGTGCTGTTCTGAATACCATGTCCGGTACTCCCTTTACCACAAGTTAGTCTTGATCTCTGCCTGGTGGCTCAGAGGGGTATGTTGAAGGGCTGAATTCACAAGTGGCCAGAAGGCATCAAACTCAGAGAAATCTTCAGGTGTGTGGCCTAGATTTCCCCAGGATTGTAGTTAAAAGCAAGTGTCTCTGAGACTCATGAGATAAAAGTATTTACGCAAAGAGAAAAGTGAGAAAGGTACCCCATGAATGGTAGAATCCTGTAAGGAGTTTGTGGAGGTAAGCATGATTCGGAAGCAGTCTTTGAGAAAGTCTTTTCTGTCGTATACTTATGTCTCTCTTAAGCATCATGATGAAGTGTTTGGCAGCCAAATTATCATCTGAATCCTTCTTCTTCCAGGAGTGAGTCTGTGCAGCTGCACATGCCCCAGCCTGTGTGTCCAGAGCTCAGCGTTAGAGACATCACTGGACTGATGGACAGATACAGCTGCTACCAGGGTGAGTGTCAGCCTGCGGTGTGACTGGGAATGCCCAAGTCCACTCTGATCATGTTTCCTATAGCCAGTGTTTCCTTCTTCATTGGTCTTTCCTTTAGGAGAGAAAGAAATGCCGTGAACAGGATAGACATGTGTTTATTGCACTACAGTAAAAGGAAGCTGGTGCAAAACTAGAATGAGAAAAAAAATCAAGCAAAAGGTCTGCGTTAGAATTGGAATCATTCTTAGGGAGCTTGTCAATGCATGGAGTCATGCAGAACTGTGAATGTGTTCAGTACCTCTGAGTTCTTATTAAATGCAATTAGTGATGCTGATGTTTCATTTTAAAATATATTTCCTGTAAAATTTTGAAACATTGGACTTCATACAATGGGAATTTCAATTGAAATTATCATAAATAAATGAATAAATTAAGTAAATGCAGGCCATATTTTATAAACAGAAAGAAAGCCAGTGGTTAAGGAGGCAGGACCTAGAGCCCAGCGGCACATCTAAGGCTAAGGCAGGCGTGCTACACCTAAGGCAGAGTGGCAGATTAGTCGTAACATGAAACTAGGAGTGAAAGACACAAAATTCCTAGTAGGAAGTCACGTTCTCACAAGCATGTTTAGCTTAAGTGCTCAGGAGCTAGCCTACAGTAACATGGGACCCATTTCTCTAGGTCTCAGATTCTTCTTTCCCCTCTCCAGAAAACAGGAAGGGAAATGTAGGGAAGTTTATTGCTGTGGAATTATAGCTCCAGAATTTCCATGTGCCATGAAATGTAACCAGGGAGCGGTAGGCCTGGCCTCCTCTACAGTCTCTGAAGTTGGAGAAATCTCCCCACTATGATTAGGTCCTTTCTGCTTTATTATTATGGGCAGCTTGTGAATTGATACAGTTCTGCCAGAACTGCCTTCTTGGTTGTCTTGACCTATTTATTCCTCTGACCATCCAGGTAGACATTCATACCTCAGAGATAATTTATTTGTAAAATAGATGTTGACTGAACTATTGTCTTCTTTCCACAGTGGAGATTTCTTTCCACAATGAAGGCTGTTTGACGATTTGAGAGACTTCACATTTAGATCTCACAGTCAAGATCAGTCTTTGAATCCTGAGAAATCTAACTATTTTGCCGCATGGGGAGACCAGGCCTTCACCTCTGGGAAGTATTACTGGGAGCTGGATATGGACGACTCTCGGGACTGGGCTCTAGGGGTCTCTAGAGATTACCCGATACGCAGACTTGGCACAATGCTTGTATCTGGGGACATGTTTCTTCTTGCATGTGTGAGGCAGGATAATCAGTACACTCTCTGGACAACCTCCCCAGCGATTCCGCAGTTTGTAGAGAAACCTGTGGGCCGGGTTGATGTGTACCTTGATTTGCAGGGTGGAAGTGTGAGTTTTCTGAACGTTGCCAAGAGTTCCCTCATATGGAAGTGTCGCGCTGGCTCCTTGGGTTTCCCTGTCAGGCCTTTCATTATCACTGGACACAAATGAGCAGGGATGAGGCAGGAACCTGACTGCAGGTCTGGGACCTCCATGTGCTGGGGAGCCCTTCTCAGCTGAAGAAAATCAACCCACTTTATTGTCTTGAAGGTTTTGTATTGTCATGGAATCTCATTTTATTGTTATTCAATAAAATAGTATAAAATGCAAAATTCTGTTGTCCCACTTTCTTTACATTGAAATTATCTCTTGTGGTCTGGTACCTAAACGTGCACTGCACTCAGCTTGCTCACATGCTTTGTGAGCTCCCTGCGGTTCTGAAAATCTTTGGGTGTGTGATTCCACCTTAATGAGCGCAGTTAGTACATTCTGGACAGACCTGGTTGGCCACGCTGCTCCTATCAGCATGTTATTAACTCCTTCTTATGAAGCTAATAAATTCTATAGATCAGTTCACCTTAAGAGAAAATATTTCACAGTGAAACTTCAACTGACTGTCAGAGGGAGGACAGTCTTTCTGTATATAAACACAGAAGAGCTGGTTCTTTTACAAAAGTGTAAATTAGAAGACTTACAGAATGTGTCTCGTATTCAGACCCCATTCTCAGCAGGTAACATACTGTGCAGGACATAGTGAGTACTTACAAATATTTGATGAGTGAATAGGTGTAGGTGAATAAAGGTGTAAGCAAGCTGCCTCCAACAGTGTGAGTTCACAGTGTGCTGCTCCATCATCTCTGCTAGTGGTCACATAGAATACAATTCCTCAGGGAATTACATCATTACAAGAAAAAGGTTATTTTGAACAAAACGTGGTTCCCAAAGTTTGTAGATACTGATCAAGAATATTAATCAAAACCAAAAGTAAATTAAAAATTTCTATAAAGCACATGCAGTGCTAAAACACAGTGTAACTGGTTGGTTAGAAAATGCTAAGGACAACCTGGATTGAATAAATGATTGTGGCTAGTGGTTTGCTGCCAGCTCCAGCAGCATCAGTATCACCTGGAACTTGTTGGAAATGGAAATTTGAGGCTCCTCCCAAGACCACCTGAATGAGACACTCAATGGGTGAGGACAGCCATCCATGGTTTAGCAAATCTTCCAGAGGATTGTAATGAATGATAATGTTTTGAGAAACACTGATTTGGCTGATTTACAGAGGCAAATCTCAGTACATTTCTTCCACCTGAGGACCTAGGTATCCATTGAGTCGATTTGATTCTATACAAGTGATCGTGTATTTCTCAGCGAAAAAATATAACAGGAGGGGTGGCGCCTGTGGCTCAGTGAGTAGGGCACCGGCCCCCTATAGCTGAGGGTGGCGGATTCAAACCTGGCCCAGCCAAACTGCCACAAAAAATAGCCAGGCATTGTGGCAGGTGCCAGTAGTCCCAGTTACTGGGAGGCTGAGGCAAGAGAATCACCTCAGCCCAGGAGCCAGAGGTTGCTGTGAGCTGTGATGCCAAGCACTCTACAGAGGGCAACGAAGTAAAGTCTGTCTAAAAAATATATATATATATATATATTTTGAGGACATACATATATATGAATAATAGGAGAGATGAAATTTTCTGAAGGAGAATTTTGGGGAATCAGAAAATAAGTCCATCATTTTCAGTGAAAGATTATGTTCGTGGAACAAACACATGTTCATGGAACATCCATATGGTCTTTTATATTTTGAGTTATTTGCTTCATATAATAAAGGGAAAATCTCCTTTCTTTAGTTTAGAAAATATAGGAAAAACACAGTATCCAAAACAGTCCTGGTATAAGCAGAACAATGAATTCATGAGTTAAGTCTATTTTCTTAAATATTAGTTGGAAAAGACATTGCAATCAAATATTCATTTTTGTCATAGTTAGAATTGTGCCTGCCTTCCTTCCTTCCTTCTTTCTCTCCTTCCTTCCTTCTATCATACTTTCGGTAGAGATGACGGTCTAACTATGTTTGCCTAGGCTTGTCTAGAATTTCTGGACTCAAGCAATTCTCCTGCCTTGGCCTCCCACAGGGAGGGATTACAGGTGTCAGCCACCATCCTTTGCCTGTTGGTTGCATTTTCTTACCTCTCTGAAAAATACCATTGAATGATGACAAGACTCCAATGGCTTTCTTTATGAATATAAATGTTGTACATGATTTGAGTAGCAGCAATGCTACAGCAGTATTCTTTTATGAGTGAAAATATCAAATATGTATTCTGAAATATCAGTGGCAGATGCTATAGTCTCCAAGTGCTGTACCAATTAAGCCATGGTCCCTTGGTGTGGGGATGGAGAATGAAGATCCCAGAAACCACAGAGAAAGGCTCAGGTTCACCTGATGCATGAGTGCTGGCTTATGACTGACCGGTCAGGTACTGCAAGTGGATCACAGCAAATATGCTGAGATACTGACCTGATAGCCTCAAAAATCACCTTTACATGAATCAAGTTAGTTCAATGTGAAGGACAAATTTAGAACTTTAAAAACGTGAATAGGTGTCTATCCTTTTAGCCTAATGTTAGAAAGACATTTCTAAATAAAGAAACAAAACTTACATAATAAATAATGCAAATGATGATTAATTTAATATGACTTGGAAAAATAAGAAAGTCTTTAAGACACAAAAATGGAAGAGAAATGCTGGGGAAAATATTATAACACAAAAAATGTGTAACAAAGTATAAATATCCAGAACATATAGCCGCAGACTGACAGTACAAAGATATACAGTCTCCTCTCCTAAGTACAAGAGTCTACAGTAATGAGTTCACAGGAAAAATGTCTGAAATACATGTAAAAAGATGCTCCAACCCACCTGCAATCAGATAAATAAAAACTATGAAATAAAAAATTACTTCCTTTAGATAAATATTGAAAAAATACAAAGGTTTGGCCACACGTGGAGAAACCCAGAATATGTCATTTTGTAGAAATCGTTTGTAGAAATTAACGTTTTGTAGAAATCTCTTAGAGCCTAATCCAGGCGTCCTCAAACTTTTTAAACAGGGGGCCAATTCACTGTCCCTCAGACTGTTGGAGGTCCTGAATACTGAGTACAATTTAAAAAAAAAAAACTATGAACAAATTCCTATGCACACTGCAAGTATCTTTTTTTGAAGTAAAAAACAAAACGGGAACAAATACAATTCACAGTGCTTCATGTGGCCCGTGGGCCACAGTTTTAGGACGCCTGGTCTAATCTCTAGTAATGCTCATTGTGTAAGCAATTAGACTCCCAATTAATCCTCTAAACTAGACTATGTGCGCCAGGTACAAATTTATTCTAACAACAAAATTAACAATCATGGGAGGAATAACAAGGATAAAAAGGAAAAACACAGATCACTATCAATTCCCCCAGTGCTGAAATTGATGAACAAATCATAGTACAATCCTATTAAAGAGAACAGTGTGTAGTGACAATTACCAAACTACAGCTACCTGCTACAAATTGGATAAATTGAAAAACAAAATCATGACGCAACAAAAAAAGAAACAGTAGAATAAATGGAGTACGATGTTTCTATAAATTTTAAAACATGCAACACTGCACAACTGTACAGTCTAATATTGAGGGTCAGCAGTGCAGATGGTGAGTGATGTAGGTAAGCAAATGTGTGGTACAGGGTGAGCCGCCTGAAAGCTGAGGTCCTGGGCAAGAGGGCCATGGGCAAGGGAAGAGTCACACGCTAGACCTGAGAGATAAGAACCACAGTGTCTGACAACCTGTTTTTTAATAAATTAAATATACATATTTCATAATTATTTTGTATTTATTAAATATGAAATAAAAATTAGCAACCCTACATTCAACGAATATAACCACAATAAAACACATAAACCAAAGTATGGCCCTGGCACACTGGTGTTCCCTCTCTGCTCCTGGTTCTGCTGATGCTACAAACAAGATCTTTTTTTTTTTTTGAGACAGTTACACACTGTTGCCACACTAGAGTGCAGTGGCATCAGCCTACATCATCCCAGCTCACAGCAACCCCAAGCTCTGGGCTCAAGTGATCTTCCTACCTCAGCCTCCCAAGTAGCTGGGATTACATGTACCCACTACAATACCTGGCTAATTTTCCTTTTTGTACTGGAAATGGGGTCTTACTCATGCTCAGGCTGGCCTTGAAGTCCTGAGTTCAGACATTCTCTTGCCTCAGTCTCCCGGAGTGCTAGGATTACAAGTGGGAGCTGCTGCACCCAGCCAGGAACCAGATGTTGGCTGACTGAGCAGAGGATGTGTGGAGGATTGCTGGGGTGGGAGCAAGGTTGGTGATCACCAGGCAGGTGCCTCCTTTAACTTATCCCAGAGCAGAAGGATGGGGAAAGGGCAGATTCCCTGACATACCAGGGTCTGGGGACAGGGTGATGCTGCTAGTTCCAGAAGGACTTGTGCTGTGAGCCCCGTAGCTGTGATGTCCTTGAAGGGCACAGGGCTTCACAACTATAGTCTTATTAGCCAAAAATTTGGCAAACTCCAATGGGAAGACTGAAGGAATTACCTTCTACCTCCCCACTTTCCTGTTACCTATCTTGAAAATTTCCTCCTGTGCTGAACTCAGGGGCTTTGACTACAGTATCTTATCCAGGATTCATAGTGAACAGAGTTTCCTGAAGCCCTAGCCACCCCCTGTAGCCCAGCACTGTGCTGGGCTCGGGGCCAAGGCCAAGGGTTCCTGTGCCTACCCCATAGGGAAAAGAAACACCTGGCAGTGACATGGGGGAGGGCAGGTGGCTGGCACTGTGGGAGTCCGAAGGCTGCATGCGTTGTCTTCAAAGGGATGTTGCCTGGTGGCATGTGGCTTCAGATACTGGGATACATGGGGAATAATCCAGTGCCTTAAACTTCCTTCTTATATTGGTCATCACCAGGAGTCACCAGATATGGACAGTGCTATTAGGCATGAGGGTGCCTGGCAGTTTTGGCTGGAGGACCCTTAAACATTGAATCAGTAACTGGGGAAGAGGATTCCAGGTCAGGGGTTATTAAAAGACTCTCTACTCCTGGGAGTTGCCAGGCAAGGAGGATCATGACTGGACCATACCCTTGAACTGCCTCCTTTCCTGCTTTGGTTTTGCATTTAGTGACGTCCTCCGGGGCTTCTCTTTCTACCTGGCCCTCCATGCCATAGGGCTGTGGTGAGGAGGCCACCCTCAGTGGGGGCCACTCCTCACAGTGCTACAGGCCTAGATAGCCTCACCTGTAGAAACCCTCTTGGAGGCCCTCACACCAAAAACACCAGGCTTACACAATTGATTGAGCAACACGCATCTAACAAAAGCCAATGTTGATAAAATGAACATCTGACAGGACAATGGATCCATTCATTGAACTCTAAGCACTACCTAAGCTGGATAAAGATAAAAGCAGATACAATGAATAGCTGTGTGAAGTAAAAAATTGAATCCAAAGTTCGACAGTCTCCCCACAGACTTGTTGTGGGCGAAGATGGAGTAACAAGGACCAACTTTGTTCTTCCATCTTAAACAAGTAAAAACCAGAAATACGATAAGAAAGAATAGCTTTCAGACATTAGGCAAAAGGCATCACAGGATACTAAATACAGGACAGGAGAGGTGCAATTCCCACATCAGCCTGGCTTCCCTGCACACTCGGGGGTCGCAGGCCACTCTGCCTGCTGAGCACTGGCCCCAGGCCAGCTCCCAGAGTCAAGGCCACACTTCCGGCTGAGCCTAGGAGGACAGAGCGCAAAGTGGAAATTCTCTTGCCTCAGCCTCCCAAGTAGCTGGGACTACAGGTGCCCACCACAATGCCTGGCTATTTTTTGTTGCAGTTTGCCTGGGGCTGGGTTTGAACCTGCCACCCTCGGTATATGGGGCAGTGCCCCACTTGCTGAGCCACAGGCGCCGCCCTCCCCATGCTATTTTAAAACACAAACCTGACCAAGCCACTCCCTCCTCAGACCTGCTCTCAGGCCACCCATTTTTCTTGGAATAAGGTGGAAATCCTTCTCCAGGCCTCCATGCTGAGGGCCTTTGGCCCCCCGCTCTCCACTGTGCCATGCCCACCCTAGGCCCCCCACTCAGTCCCTCCTTTACAGGAATCCTTGTCACTTCAGGGCAGTGGCACACACTGCCATGTGTGTCTGCTCTTCCTGCTCTTTGCTCCTACTACAAGCCTCAGCGTGAAAGTCCCTTCCTCCAGGAGCTTCCCCCACGGAGCAGATTTGGTCAAGACCCTGTCGCATTTCCAGCAGGACCATCATGCTCTTACTGCGATCAGACCAGATAACATCTAAGCATTTCTGGACCTCACTTTAACCCATCACATTGGACACTCCATGAGAGCAAGGACCACGCCTTCTTTACCCATGAATCTACAACCATGGAACTGGTGGATACTTGTTGAGTGTGGGCAAGTGTGTGGGCCGAGTGGAGCATGGCACAACTGCGTGCAAATAGGGAAGGCAACAGAGAGAAGGAGAGTGGGAAAAATCTTTGCCACCCCCGCTGCATACTTGGGGGGAATAGGAAATAACCAGGCACAGTGATGGGAATAGCAGAAGCAAATAAATGGGAGTCCCATCACTCTTCCCTCGCTGGAGGTGGCAGGGCACCGCCTGGCCGTTGGAATAGCCAGACTCTCCTGGCAGGTCACTCTGAGGAGAGCCGTGTAGTGAGAATCTCAGGGAGGAATGCCCGGGATGCTCACTCGGCTGCTGTCTAGCAGATGTTTTCAATGACAGATAAGACAAGAAGAGATCACAGACCGAGACTGAATGGCCTGAGATTTAATTTCAGTCTCTCTCCCTCCTGTCCCAGGTTGAGAGAGTTTAGAAAGTCTTATCTGCCAGCTTTTCCTCTCTCTGTCTGGCCTCAGCTTCACAGGGGCAGAGCTTGTTCGGATTAGCAGTGGGTCCAGAACGCTGAGGTCTGGAGCCTGGAGTTAGCGGATGCAGCCACCCGCACACCTGGAGCCACACCTACTACACAGCCTGAGGGGCAGGATGGACAAGGAGGAAATAGGCAAAGGTCTTTCAGGAGTGGAGTCCTTTATGGCTGTTCAGGGGACCTTGGGGCGCCAAGCAGGCAAGACCTCCCAGGAAGGACCTTTCCTGACCAACAGGGAAGCCAGTCGGGAACACAGACCTAGGACCGGGACTGTGAGGACTCAGCAAGATCTGCAAAACTGTCACTTCACCCCTGCCATTTGTCACTGCCTTCTGCTTGCTCAGAAGATCCCCTTAAAGCAAACAGCCAGCACGCTTCTCTCTGGAGGTGATACAGGAAGGAAGCCATGGGGTCTGTCTCACTTCAAAAGAAAACCCAAGAGCTAAGGTGGAGGTAGGACTTGGCTTCCAAAGGAGGAGGAGCAATCACAGACTCCAGCACAGTGGCTCTCAACCTTCCTAATGCCGCGATCCTTTAATACAGTGCCTCATGTTGTGGTGACACCCAACCATAAAATTATTTTCATTGCTACTTCATAATTGTAATTTTGCTACTGTTATGAATCATACTGTAAATATCTGATATGCAGGATGTTCTTAGGCGAACCCTGTGAAAGGGTTGTTCAACCCCCAAAGGGGTTGCAACCCACAGGTTGAGAACTGCTGCTCCAGAAGGAAGGAAAAGAGACTCCATGGTTCACTAGGGCTCTGCAGCATCAGGGCTCCTGTGGGCGACAGCGACTCACATCACTGCTTCCCGGGAGCATCTCACACCACTCTCAACAGACTCTCCCACCCCACTGTGTATGCACACACCACACACACACCCTCACATCCCCACCCCAGTGTGGTCACCCATTCTGGGATGAAGGAAGAGCCAAAGTCCGAGTCACCCTGTGCTTTCTCTGTGGACAGATCCCAAAGAGCAGGACATTTCCAGACTACCCAATTGCAAATCCCCAGGAGTCCTATGAGAACAAAGATGGCCCAGCCCTATCTTCCCCATGATTCTGATTGAGCAGATGTAGGATCATAAACTTGCATTGCAGACTAAATGAAAATTCCCAGGTGATGTGGATACTGCTGTTGGTCACCCATGGCCGGCTATGGTCAGGCCGTAGGGAGATCAGTGTGGGGGTGTTTACAGAGGGATATGGCCCTGGGAGAGCCTGTAACAGAGAGCAGTTGTGGAAACTGGCCTGTGACATGTAGGCAGGAGACAGACAAAGAGTTTGACAGCAGGAATGAATAGGAAAGGGTCAGATGGAGAGCAAGTTTCTTTTTCTGAGAGCCCTAAATAGCCCCCAGGGCTCCAAAACCACACCCACCTTTATGCTCTCTCACTTCCTTAAAAAGTCAAACATACAGTCACCATACAGACCCAGAAATTCCACGCATAGGTGTAGACCCAAGAGAACAGAAAACAAGTGTCTGAACAAAAACTTGAGCATGAATATTTATAGCAGTTTTGTTCATAACAATCAAAAAGTAGAACCAACCCAAATGTCCACCAACTGACAAATTAATAAACAGAATGTGATATATCCACACAATGAAATATCATTCAGCCACAAAAAGGAAAGAGCTTTGGATACTTGCTGCAACATGGGTGGAACTTGAAAACACACTGTGTGGAAGAAATCAGTGTGATTCTTGAAGGGCTTGTATCACGTGACTCTGTTTCCCTGGAATTTCCAGAAGAGGTAAATCCACAGGGGCACAGTGCAGATTAATGATTCCGGCAGCTGGGGTTGCCGCAGAAGGATGGGTGTGACTGCGTAATGGTTGTAGGGCTTCATTAGGGGATGATGAAAATGTTCCAAAATTCAACAGTGGTGATGGTTGCACAACACTGAATTGTACACTTTGCAGTACTTAAAATGGTGAATTTTGTTATGTTTATTGTACCCATATAAAAAACATTAAGCCCTTGCTTACATTTTCTGTTTGTTTATACCCCACCTGTGATGGCTAAACTTAAACCCAGGACTTTTCGGGCTGTGTACACATGAGTAGAACACTTTGGGGAAGTGGCTCAGAAGCAGAGCCCTTGCCGTCATTCGCCACAGCTCAGTAGCTCCTGTGACACTAGGGGATGGAGAAAGACTCCATCCCATCCCATGTGACAGGCTTATGTCATAAAGAGGAATAGTGCAAGTTTCCTGCTCCCACACCTTTTAAACTAGGAGTAGGCATCAGGCTTGCTCCTGGGGACTAAGCTCAGTCCAGTGAGGGGACCAAGGCTGTCTGTCTTTATGGAGTCAGGAGGACAATGGGCCTTTGGGCGGCAGCAGCAGAGAGACTGCAGCCTGACATAGACTCCCCGCGCCCGACGTGGAGTCACTGTGTTTCACACAGGCCCACGAGAGACCACGTCCTCCTCTCCTCCGCTCACTCACCCTCTCTGTCAGAGACCACGTCCTCCTCTCCTCTGCTCACTCACCCTCTCTGTCGTTGTTCACTCTGTGTCAGGCACTATAACTGGCACTGCCCCAGCCATGCACAGACAGGGCCCCGCCCGCACGCAGCTTCCAGCCCAGTCAGGGCTACTGCACTCTGGGGAGCCTGGCTCCTAGGTAAGCCTCCACATCTGTTAGTGCTGTGACCTGGTGACAGTTCGCATCCCTCTGTGTCTCGGCTTCTTCATCAAGTGTGAAAATGCTGTGTGCTCGGCAGAATAACACAGTATCTCATTTACCTCAATTTATAATGTTGCACGAAGTGCCAGATTCACTGAGTTCTCCAAAACTACAAACACTGCATTTCCAGGTATAATGTGAGCTTTTGCCCAGATGTGCACCTTTTGGGCCCAGATTTTTGAGGGAAAAATAAAGATACACATTATACACGGGTAGTACAGCTTGGAGCAGGGGGCCCGGTGGACCTCCCAGAGCTGCCTCATCCTCCCACATGGGCCTGTCAGGTATACAATGTCCCAGTCCAGGAAGATTTGGGATCTGGTGGGAGCAGCAGAGTGGCCTCCTCTGAGAGCTGTGATCAGGGGACGAGGGTGGTGGCAGGGTTGGTGAGAAAGGCCATACAGAGGGGACTACGGAGCCCTGTGTAGGTTTCAGGGACCCACTTGCCTTCCCAAGGGCCAAGTAGAGGGCAGTGTGACCTACATGTTTACCAGGGGAGCCTTAGCACTTCTCAGATACGTCTCTCCCAGCTGAAAGCTGAACACTTTCTCAAGGGAAATTTTCCTGAAAATTTGGGCCAAAAACATGTGTGCACATTATGAAAACAATGGGTGCACATTATTATACATAGGAGTGTATTATACACAGCAAAATACAGTATTTTTTAAAAGTCATTTTAAGAATTTTTTTTGCTTGTTTTTATTTATTCTAAACTATGGCAAGCATTCCTGATGTAATACAGTAGTCTTTCTAGTGTTCTTAGAAACGTGCTATCTGTTTTTTCTTTTATCCCTCTGAACTTGAAGTAAAATAATAACTTAAATAACCTGAAGTAAATTATACTTTAAAAAGAATCTCAAGTGTATAAGATGAGAGATTCAGAAATAGACCAATCAAGGCATATTTGGCTTCAGCACCCAGGACTTTGGACGGCAGCCTCCATCTTCTCTACCAGTAGTTGGCTTCAGAGAGCACTTCATTAGGCCAAATCCTAACTTCTCTCTGTAACACAGGTCATCTCAGGTCTAGGAAGGGGATCATGCCCCAGCTCAGCTGCCCAGCGAGGGCTGAAGGTACAGGACACAAGGTGGACGGAGGACAAGGTTGGAGGGAGAGTGAGCCCTGTGGGCCAGCAGGAGGTGGCTGGGCCCACACCGGGGCCAACAGCAAGTATTCACATGGCAACCCTAACTTCCTCCCCTCCCTGCTGTGACGCCTGACCCTCTGGGCAAGGCGAGGACCCCTTAGCCTGGGCCATGTCCCTGCTCTTTCATGCCATTTTACCCAAAGCCCGTGCCCTGCACAGGGTGGTTTCTTTAACATTTGGGCTAAAGCTAGAGAATAGTTTTCAAGACTTCTTTGGTCCAGAAGACTAGGGAGGAGCCGCCCTGAGAGACAGTGCCAGGGAGAAGAGAGGACCAGGCGGTGGAGTCGAGCATCCCTGAGCTGCCTTGCCTCTGCCTCCATCAAGAGATGGGTGACTTTACCTAACAATTGTAATCAGTGTAACTGGCTTATTGTACCCTCAATGAATCCCCAACAATAAAAAAAAAAAAAGAGAGAGAGATGGGTGACTCAGCAGCTGCCTGTCCCCATCCATCTAAGAAAAGCACAGCACACATTGCTGCAGCAAGCAGAGGTTTGCACGTGGGCTGGGCTGGTTATACTGTGCAAAATTTAGGCAACAAGTATCAGCATCTGGACACTACAAAATTAATTTCTTGCTCAAGTCTCACATGACCAGCAGGGGTCAGCAGGGTGCTCTGCTGCTCAGGGCCTTTCAGGGACCAGTGGAGGCTGGTGGAGGTCCCACCAGGTCACATCTGCACCATCCAGAATCCACCCAGTGGGAGAAGAAGCCGAGATGTCTTTGCACTGGCAATTAAGTGCTGCAGCTTGGGAGGGGACACTCATTTCCACTCACAACCCGTTAACCAGAAACAGCCAAATGTGATCATCTCACGTGCCTGGAAGGAGAGAAGAGCTGGCTGTGACCAAGCGCTGGAAAACTCTAACATGGTCCCCACTAGGCCAGCACTCTCACCTCCTGAAACCATCATTTCCTCCCGTGTTTTATTGTACAAAAATACTGTAACAATATAAGAAATGAAGTGGAAATGAGCCCTCTGCAATTCCATCACTCCAATCAACTGCTTCTGCTTTTCGTTGTTTTCTCCTCCATACTCTATCCACCTCTGAAGATGATTTTATGTGATTTAGCTTTTTTCTCCATGTGTCACCCAATATTGGTGCCAAACACTTTCCATTTGGCTCCATGATCTCCAGTAGCATTGCTCCAAAGGCTGTAACCATTGCAATTTATAGGTCCTCCTTCAACAATTTAGCTGCTCACCTGCTCGCTGCTGGCTTCGAGCACTGGCTGCACATCAGGCTTGGTACTTGAGCCTAACCTGTGTTGCCTGGTTTAAGCCTCACAACACCCTGAAATGTGGACACCATTGTTCATACTGTAGGGATGTGAGACTTGGCAATGGTGACTAAAGACCTTATCAGCAAATAAGTAGCAGAGCAAGAATTTGAACCCATGATGTAACCAGGTTTTCTCTGCTGTGAATCATGCTTTGAGAAGCCCAGGGGACGTATCCTGCCTCTGGGGCCTCTTCTTTAACCCTAAACCCTCTTGACCCCCATTCATTGGCATGGTGAGACCTTCCCCAGAGAAGCCTCCCATGGTATCCAAGGTGATGTGGCCCTTTACTGAAGATTGCCCTGAGTAGACAGGAAAGTGTATACACGTGTCACTCAGTAGAACTTCCTAGAAGCTTGTTTTAAGTGCATCCTTTTCTTGTCACAAAATGTCATCCTGCACCTCAGCTTCTTCCCTGTGCCCCACCACCTCTCCCCAGAGCTCCCCCTCTAGACCTGCTCTAGCCCAGGTCTAAAACCTCCTTGGGAGCTACCTGCCCCTGTCCAGTGCGTTCTCTGCTTCCCACCCCCTCTCCCAACTTCCCCTGGCGGCATCTGCACCTCTTTCTGGGGCACAGCAGCTCACTCCCCCCCAACACACTCTCCAGTTCTCCTTCCCAGCCAACCCAACAAGATGCACTTCTGGACACAGACCCAAGACACAGGCCAGCTACAGGTCCCTCCTCGTTAAGAGTGACAGAGGGCAGCACACGTGTTAAGTTAACAAGGTGTCCTTCCAGGCCTCACCCTCTCCCTCATACTTCAGTTTATTTCCTTAAGGCACATCCAGGACACCCAGGCACAGGCTGCAGAAGCACAGCAGACCCCCTCTCGGGTGGCCATGAGTACAGGGGTGTGTCCGTGAGCTGAGCTGAACCCACCCCTAGACTGATGTAGGCCCCTTCTCTCACGACAGGCCCTCAGGGACCTGAAACAGTGGCACACGTAAGTCTTCCTTTTCAGCTAAATGCCCTGGATCCTTGGTTTGGTAAAACCCAGGGAGGCATTAAACCAGGAGGTTCGATGCTACTTGGCCACACGATAAAAACTTTCATATCAAGAGTGAGCAATGTGACAGCATGACAACGTGCCAGTTGAGGCAGAAACTGCACTGACAGGTACTCGGGAGACGCAGGTGCTAGTTCTAGGATCTGGGTCTGAAGTCTAAAAGCATCGGACTAGCTACTTAACTGGCCTTCATCCTCAGTTTCCTCATCTACAAAGCAGTCATAACTTACTATGCAGTTGGCTCTGCCCGCCAGGTGGTGTTTAGACAAACAGACGACGCACCAGAGAGGGCTTTGCATACCATAAGGCGGGTCCAGCTGGCAGGAATGAGCTCCTTCCCTGGAGTGTCTTCATCTAGGACAGGGTCATTTGTCAGCTCTCCCCAAAATGCAGAGGAGGGACCGACTGCTTCCTGCTGCCTTCCTAGCCTTCTCAAGGCATGAATCAGCCTGCCTGTAAGGGCAGGGTGAGGGGCGGGAGGAGGCGATGACCCCACAGTGGCTGTGCTGTGTCATCCAGCAGAGGCAGGCAGCCCAGAGTAGAGGCATAAACAATACCTTGAGGTAAACGATGACAAACAGCTGGAAATTTTCCAAAGCTTTCCCTCAAAAGCTGCCTCCTCAGCCCATTCAGGGATGAAACAGGGACTGCCAGGGCCCACAGGAAGGTCAGAGAGAGATTGGGGGCCAGGCACAAAGCTGTGTGCAAAGGGACCCTGTGAGTGTGCCCTTTCCAAGCTGCATCCTAAGCTGACCACTGAGATCTTTCTGAAAGTCTCTGGGTCTTCTTTTCCTAAGCCTGGAAGGAAATTAGCCCAGTTTCCTTTCACAGGAATTGGAGGTCAGAAGCTAGAAGGATGCCTGCTTGGTGACATGGTGGTCACAGATGCATGTTAGCCTGCTGTGTGGGAGGTATCGAACAGCTAGATGTTGCTATCATAGCTGTGTCCTGTGGGCCAATCAGGACAGAGGCCCAAAACTGAGCTGTTCCTGGGAGACCCTCCCCAGGAGCCAGCACCTGCCCCACAGCACACCTCCTTACGAGGTGGCTGCACCAGGCATCCCATCTGAGCATCCATGCCCTCCTCTGCCAATCACCCATGACACAGAACCCAGAACATTGTTCCCACTCTCACGTATTCACGCCTAGTGGTTGGGACAGACCATGAAGGATGACACCAGCGAGCCCGTGGCACATCGCACGTCAGGGGAAGGAGACGCTGTAAGTGCCTACACACCAGGAAAGCAAGGTCAGTGAGACCGAGAGAGGGGAAGGCAGATGCTGTTTTGTATGGAAAGAGCATGGAAGTTACCTGACATCTGAGCAAAGGAGGAAGGGAGCGGGAAGTCCTTGTACAGAAGAAAGAACAGTTCAAATCAGTTCAAGGGTCAGGATCAGAATGAGCTGGGGTTGCCAGGAGAATTGCTCATTAGCTATTATGGCTGAAGGAGAAGGAACAGGGTGGGGGAGGAGAGGAGGCTGGGGAAGGATGGGGAGATTGTTTTAGGTGTTGTATAAAAAGCCTTTGGATTTCACACTGAGTGAAATGGAAAACCATTGCAGATTTCTGCACAAAGCGATGGTATTTTCTGACTTAGGTTTTAAAAGGGCACTCCAGCTGATGTTTGGAAGAGTGTTTGAATTCAGATCGTATTTTATGTTTAGACTCAATAACTCAGAGTTGTAAGTGGGGAGGAAGAGAAAAAGATTCCTGGTTTTGAAGCAGAAAGGAATCTTCTGCCTAAACCTCCTCACGTGTGGCAGAACTGGTCTCTCTGGATGTGGGACCCAAAAGAGGGGCCCAGTTGACCAGAAACAGAAGCCTGGCAGGTACAGACATCAAGCTGCCTCTTTGCAGGCCCAGGGCCATCCAGAGGCTTGGGCCTGGAAGGAAGCTGCAGCTCAGCTACCCGGAACCGGAGCTAAAAGCCCCCACAGCCCTCCAGAAGGTTGTCATCCATCAGGGCTGTGTTGGAGAACGTTTAATAATTGGTTCTGAGTAAGGGCAGGGAGTCTGATGTATAGCTCTTGCCAATCTCTGAGGTGTAAATACTCCCACCGTGGTGTAAATACTCCCACTCTGGCTGATTTCAACCTGCCGATGGCTTAAAAATCAGCTTGCAAAATTCCTCAGAAAGTAACAATTGGCCCTTACAACCAGTCCAAACTGGCTCCAGGGCACCCCTGCTGTCTGTGACCACCATGTCACCAAACAGGCATCCTTCTAGCTTCTGACCTTCAATTCCTGTGACGGGAAACTGGGCTATTTCCCTCCTAGTCTTGGGAAAAGCCCTCTTGCTAAATCCCTTCTCTCACAGAAAACCTATTGGATTCAGTCATAATGCATCTCAGCTTGGGTTAGAACAAAGGGCTTTAGAATTTTTTTCCCAACTGGCTCCTTGTGAATCTCACCATTGAAATTTAAAAAGAAAAAAAAATTCCTTGGGTCTTCAGAAGGAATTGGAGGTCCAGAAGCTAGAAGGATGCCTGCCTTGTGACCTGGTGGTCACAGAGTCATGCCACCTATGGAAGGTATTGATAGCTACAAAGTTGCTAAGGACCTGCAGGTACAGATTTTGGGACTTTGAGGGTGTCTCTAGGTACAAGCCCATGCCAAAGGAGACATCTCCAGGAACAGCAGAGCAGATGGACTGATCTAGAAGGTTGAATTGGTGTCACTTTAGGACTTTTTGTCTCTGCCGTGTAGAGGGTAGGCTCCCACATAAGATGACTCCTGTGCTTAAACACCTACCCAAACCAGGTGTGAGTGAGTGAGACTTAACTAGTTCTGTTAAAGGTGACAGAGAAAGGTGGGAATGAGAAAGGAAGCACCATAGTTAAAAACTCAGACATGAATTAAACATCCCTTCATGGGAGGTATTTTCAGTAGACATTGAGTAGAACAGGCAGAAAAATTTCTCTTCTTCAAGGCTAGCAGTAAGGGCTTAGTTCCACCTATGACACTCTTCAGTTTATATTTGATGTGGCATTTGATCTCTATAACAATCCTGTAAAAATTGTACTCATTTCATGGTCAAGAAGACATTAAACACAGGTTGAGCATCCTTAATCTGAAAATATGAAATGCAAAACTTTTTGACCATTGGCATGAAGCCACATGTGGAAATTTTCACAGCTGACCTCACGTGATAGGTCACAGTCAAAACTTTGCTCCATGCACAAGATAATTAAAATATTGTGTGAAATTACGTTCACACTATGTTTATAAGGCATATATGAAGGATAAATGGGTTTTGTGTTTATTAGACTTAGTTCCAGAATCCAAAAAAATCTGAAACTGGTCCCAAGCATTTCAGATGAGGAACACTCAACTGTACTGTGACTTGGCCTTGGTTACACATGTAGTGAGTTGCATAGCAAGAACTTGAACCCAAGACTCTCTGACTCCAGGTTTAACTTTCCTTCCAGCATACCCTAGTTGCTTCCAGAAACCATTTAGCCCATTTTGAGTTTTCCAGAGTCCTAACTTAAAGATCACTGTGGTGTGATTTATACAACTGTTTACCCAATATCCCAATATTTCCACCCTCTTTTTATAAACAGAGACATACCAAAACATGGCATCCTTGCCTGTTGCATCAAGTGGTTGTGGTAAGCAATGTCATATTCCTGTTGGAGCCCCATCCGCTTGGCCACAGTCACTCGTGTGTGAGGCTGTATTATTAGCTGTATAATTGCTCGTACAAGGCTATAAACTTCCTTGCCCCTCTGGTATTAGGCTTGGCCATGTGACTTGCTCTTAAGCCACTGAGATTTAATGGCTAGTTGTTACTGCATCATAACCCAGCCTATGCCCAGCCCATGCCATAGTCATTGGGCTAATGCAGCCCTTGCTCTGGAACTTTTAAAACCAAGGACCAGGATAATTGATTTCATTGAATGACTAAATCTATTACCTAAAACTCAGAGGACCACCATGTTTTGGGGGATTGAGAAGGAGAGGAAGCCAGTGAAGGATTAAAGAGGAGAAGGAAAATGATGTCTAGATAGAACAGAGAAAAAGATCACACAGTGCAAATTTGGAGGTGGTGGTGACAGCAGTTCTGTAGATTCCTTTATACCTAGTTTCTTACTGTGCCTTGGTTCTACTCTCCTTGGATTCTCTAAACCTGCCAGAGAATATGCCTTATTTCTCAAATCAGTGCAAGGTTGATTTCTGTTTCTTACAGCTTGGACTCTACTTTATTCATCTCACTTTCTGGAGGAGATACTGGACCCAGAGAATGGATGGGCCTTGCCCAGGTTCTCAGCACCCAGTGTGGCAGCAGCTGACTTTCCCTGACATGGCCCAGTGCAGATGCAGAGGCAGAGGGGAGGTGTGGCAGGGGAGTGCTTGGGCTTCACCTGTGTCTGAGGGCTCCATTATCCTGCAGGCTGAGTTCCTAGCCAAGGATCGGGAGCTCTTGGAATTGGGGCAGGGAGGAGGGCAGATAACAAGCTTGAGGAAAACCCAAAATATCAAGACACTGAAAGACTGACACATAAAACAGGAGTTTCCCCCCAATAGTTTGTTTACCTTTTTTCTAAATATTTTTTAAAATCTGTATTCATAATTGTAAAACCTAAGGCATTTAGAAAAGTATAAGGAAGAAAGTAGAACATCACCTGAAATCCCATCCCTCAGAAAGAAAGTCATTGATGTATTAGTGATTATTCACCCAGCCATTTCTCCATGCCTCTCTATAGAGCTATATAAAAATAGATTCAATTTCTTACAAATGGGATTGTACTACATATGTGGTTTTGAAAAATTTCTTTCACTTGATGATATGTCATGAACATTATCTATGTCATAAGTACAGAGTTATACTGTCATTTTTAATAACTACGTAGCATTTCAGCCTATGGATGAATTGACCTTGGCATGCTATCATGAGGTTCCTTTAAAGGCACAACATAGCAGGACATCGGAGAACATGATCTCTGGAGCAACACTGCCTTGCTTTAAATTCCAGTCCCCGATTCTCCCGCTGTAAGACCTCTGGAAAGATGCCTAGCTCTCTGGCCCATTTCCTCTTTTGGAAAGTGAAGATGCTAAGAGTACCTTCCTACTCACAGTGCTCAAATTGTGTTTGAATTACTAAAAACAATTTAATACACAGGAAATTCTTAAAACAGGGCCCGCATTACAGTAAAGTCTCATTAAATGTTATTATTATTTAATTATATTTCATTAACCCATCTCCTATTGATGGATATTTAGGTTGTTTCCAATTTTTCTATTATCATGAATTATTTCTGCAAAGCAATAAACATCTGCTACATCCATTTTGTCCACTTGTCAAGTGATCCCTTTAAATAAATTCTTGACAATGAATTGCTTGGTTTATTGCTATGTACATAAAGTATTCAATTTGGTATTTGTTCTCAAACTGCTTTCTAGAAATATTGTGCTAACTTACATTCTAATAAGCAGTGAGAAAGAATGCCCATTTCATCAGACCCCTCACCAGCACTGAATTTCGTCAATATTTTAAAATTTGTCAACCTGTAGGTAAAAAGTAAAATGTTCTAAAATTATTTGCATTTATTTCATTGCTTGAGAGAATGGCTATTTAGTTTTGTTTGTTGGCCATTCGTATTTCTTCTTTTATGAATTTCCTGCTCATCTCTTCTATGCCTTGTTCTATTGGATAATCATCTTTTTTTAATGATTATAGGAGTTCTTTGTAAATTACCTCCATTAAAATGTTCCTGTCATATTAGGGGTGCTGGATAAAATACAGGACATCCAGCTAAATTTGACTTTCAGACAAACAATGACATACTCCACACTAAAAAGTGATTCACAGTCTATTTAGAATTCCAATTTAACTGGGTTTGCATTTCTATTTGTTAAATTTAGCAAGCCCATTGTCATAATATAGCAAATTTCTTTTTCAGTTTGCATTTACTTTTGAATTCTGTTATGGCGTCTTTTTCCATAAAGAAGTTTATTTGGATGTTTTATGATTGCATCTATCAGTCTTCTCCTTCACAGTTTCATGAATATTTATAATAGAAAGGATTTCAGAATCCTAGATTTATGGCAAATATTTACCTACATAGTCATCTAATTATTTTTTGGCTTCACTTTGTTACGTTTAATATTTGATGGATCTGGAATTTATTTTGGTCTGGGGAACTGATGATTAGTTATTTCAGTGTCATTGATTTAAAAGTTCATCTATTCCATCAACCTGACGTGCGACCTTAAACACTGCATCTTCTCACAAATATTTGGAGGTCTTCATCCTGCTCCACCGCACAATCATCTCTGGATCAGTAACGTGTTGATTTTTTCTTTGTGATAGAGGAAGTGTGTGGGATGGATGGATGGAAGTGTGTGGGATGGATGTGTAAGCAGCCAGGTGCAGAGGTTCTGCAGCCTCAACACCTGCATCTGATTCCTGGTCCCCCACTTGTAGCCTTGTGGCCTTGGGTGTAACACCCTACTGGGCTTCCGTTTCCTATCATTATCTGCCTCATAGGGTTGTTGTAATGAATAAAATGCACTAATAGATATAAAGCACTTCCTTAAATAGTAAGCACTCAATGTTGTATTTTATTTATTCATTTATGCATGAGTGCATTTTTTCGTTTTAATATCCAGCAGAGCTAATTTCCCTTATTTTCTTCTTTATCAACATTCCATTGCCTGTTCTCTAATCTTCCACAAGACCCCTAGAATCTTGTCAGGGTAAAAAGAAAATCCTACCCCAGAGATTGCACTGAATTCACAGATAAAGAAACAATAGAGTTACAATGTTTTCTTCTTCCTGCCCCAAAACAAGGCTTATATTTTATTTTTATTCTTTTATGTTACGGTAACTTAATTTATTTATGTATATTATTATTAAATCATAACTGCATACATTAATGCATTCATGGGTACAATGTGCTGAATTTATATACAATTTGGAATGCTTACATCAAACTGGTTAACATAGCCTTCACCTCACTTACTTAATTGTTAAGACATTTATTACTCTACTCTTAATAAATTTAACATGTACCCTTGTGATATGTACCATAAAGAGCTAAGTCTTCTTTAGTCCCCAGTAGGGAATAGAAGTGGGTTGTTTTAACAATGCAATACATTCTCTGATAAATTTATATTCCTAGCTGTTTATGGGTTTAGTGAAAATGGGATTTTTCATTCACATTTCTAACTGGCTAGTCGGTGCACAAGAACACTGTTGTCCTGACACGTTAATTTGGTAACCTGCCAGTTCATTGGAAAAGGCTACTATTTCACTCACTCTCCAGTTTGAACTTTCCGACTAGACGATCACATCCACTGAAAATAGTAATCGTTTTTCTCCTGCTTTCCAATTAAATATACATATTACATATTTAAATTTTTTAAGGCACAAGTTCAGTATTTTTACACTTTATTTCCTTCTCTTGCCTAATTGCATTGACCAGACTTTCCAAACTAGTCTCCTGGTCTTGCCCCTAACTCTAATGGGAAATATTTGTCTGGCTAGTAAGCATAGTGCAGGCTTTGAGAGGGTTGGATTTTTTTTTTCTTTGTAAACGGTAAAGTGAGTGTGTGAAGGGAATGGTTTTGAAGAGCATGTCTGAATTGCCCAGATTGGTTTGTGCGCTGCAAGAGCTCTTGGGTCCCCTCCCCGCGCTGCCAACGCTCTGCCCCGGGGGCTGAAGTTTCTCTCTGCGTTTCCGCTTGAACAGCGTCCAGCTGCCTTGCCTTTAAAATGCCAGGGTGGCTGCGGCTCTGCTCAGAGCCCCCTCTCCGCGGCCGGCCTAGGTTCGCCCGCGCCGCCGGGGCGCTGACTCAGCCGCAGCCCCGCCGCTCCCGCCGAGCCCGGCCGGGGCAGCGCTCCGCGCGCCCGGGTGCCCACTGTGTCCCCGGCGACCCCCAGCCCCCCGTGCCCCCCGCGCCCGGGCGCCCACTGTGTCCCCGGCGACCCCCAGCCCCCCGTGCCCCCCGCGCCCGGGCGCCCACTGTGTCCCCGGCGACCCCCAGCCCCCCGTGCCCCCCGCGCCCGGGCGCCCACTGTGTCCCCGGCGACCCCCAGCCCCCCGTACCCCCCGCGCCTGGACGCGATCCGTGGCGGCCCCCGGCTGGGCTCCGGCCGGGCGGGGACTCCGCGCGCGCACGGGACGGGCCTCGCCAGGTAAGGACTGCAGGAGCATCGCGGGACCCACCGCCGCGGCGCCTGCGGGGTTTGGGGGCAGCACGGTGGGCTGCAGGGCGTCCCTCAGGTCCCCGGCCGCAGGGCCGGCTCGGAGGATCGGCTAAGTCCGGCTGAGCCCCGCCGCGGCGGCGAGGGACCCGCGTGGGCGACGCTGTGTTTGGGCGCAGGCGCCTTACTGAGCCCTCGCCTCCGGGTTTGGGGATCCTGGGCCCTTCGAAGGGCTTGGGGAATGAGATTTGAAACTGAATCAAAGTTAGAAATTCCTTCCTGTCAAGTTCAGCGCTTAACACCCGGTCTGTACTTGTGACTGACGGTAATAGAAGCGCTATTTCTCGGTGTAGCTGATGAAGGTCACAACTGATGTAACTTCTGGGGAAAGTTCTGTTGGTGGCAGCCTTCCTAAAGAAACGTCGCGGCTCGGTTGGATTTTGACCTCATCTGTGCCGAAAAGCCTAATCTAAGCTTTCAAATATTTTTTCCATTATCCGTGGAGAAGTGAAGAATGGTTCTGGGAATGTCTGGGGGAATGTGTTCTAGAACTGCATCTGATAACAGAGTCTCTGTTGCCCATGGGGAAAGTTCTGGAAAGGACACCGTTAGTCCAAAGCGGTGCACCTCCTCGCTAGAAGCACAGGAGGGTCAGAATGGCCTGGGGAAAAGTTCCACCGCGGTCCCCATGCTGCTGTCACTGGGAGCAGTCTGGGCAGGGTCTTAATTACCCTGTGGGTTTTCCTGAGTCTCCCAGGATTCCAACCAGATGAAATCTTACTCTTCACGGTAAAATATGCATCCAGTGAGTTGGGAGATGTGGTCCCAGAGGCTCTGGAGCTCAAGTCTCCCACACTCCCTTCAACCTCATCAAGCCTCCTCTGAGATCAACTGTAGTTAATCTGATCCGTGGTCTTTGTGAGCCTGCAGGGTGGGTTTAGGACATTCTAAAGCCAGAACACCCAAAGCTTCAGATGTGATTTATACGGTGGATTTTGATTAAGGCAACATTTTCAGGGATGGCTCAGCATGAGATATATACTGGTTTTGAAGACAAATATGGGAGAAAAAAATCAAATTTTACCTCCTTAGGAAAAAAACTGTTTGGAAGCAAATGGTGACATTTATCCAAAAGAGAAATTGTGGGGAAGCTGTTCATTTATTCTGTGTAAGCTTTGCATTCATATATTCTTGTTCCAAATGATTGATTTCCCAATCACTTGTTCTAGTAATACTATTTATTATTGTATTTATGAACAAAATGCAAGTCATTAAATGCATGAAGTATAATATATCTCTGAAATCAAAGAAGTGTGGAAAATTGTAGAAAATGTCTGGCCATTTCATGGTTAAAATGTAAATTTAAAATAAACAAGGTTATGGGAAGGGGGGGCGTATTTTAAAAAATAATGTGTATCTTACTCAGCCTGAAAAAAAATATTTCAAATGGAAGCCTGGTTTCTGCTTATAAGTTGTGATACAGAAAACTGTGTATTATTTCCTTGCTGGGTTAATGATAGAAGCAGCCATTCTGAATATATTGCCTTGCTAGTTAATCTTTCTCCCACAAATATTTACACTACCAGGGCACACTATCATAGCACTGGCTCAAAATTTGCAGCCCTAAGGTGGTTTGTTTGTAACAAATTGTTCAAATGCGATACTATTTCCATGACTTAAATGGAAAATTAAATGATATCAAGGAAAATGTCCTTAAATTATCCTGTCTGGCCACAATAGAAAGAACAGTGTTCATAAAATTGACAAGGTTCCAAGACTCTGAGGTTACATCTTCTAATAAGTTCTAATGCAGAGAAAGACCATAATGGCTCTGAATTTTGGCATTGAAGACTCTGGAACTGGGCCATGTGAGTGAATTTTGTAGATAACTGATGTTCACTATTAAAGGTGACTGCCTGTTCCACTATTTAAACTGTTTTGGAAGGAAATATTTCTAAAGTGTGTTATGTGCCTTCCACATTCAAAGAATTGGCTAATGGGAATTTGTACATTTCCTGATGACTCGTGATCCGCTCGGGGATAATCAGCTGTGGAGTGTACATAAAGGGAGAAGGAACCCAGTCACTGTGTCAGATAGATCAGCATTTAGTCCTGGCTCTGCCACTGTCAGATGACCTTAAGCAAGTTGCCTTTTTGACCTTCAGTCTTCTAACTTGTAAAACCCCAGGGTAATAAATACCTCAAAGTCAGTTCCATTTATTAAGCTCTTACTATACACTGAACATTTTTATATGCCATTATGTAATTCTCAGAGTAACAATTATTATCCCTATTTTCCAGATGAGGAAATTAATGATCAGAGAAGCTACTGGAATTACCCAAGGTTAATTGAGGTGGGAGAACTGGTATCTAAAGTGGGACCATCTGGTTTTGAAGGCTATGTTCTTCTCACCTGTGTTGTGCCTGTTGCATGAGATTGCTCAGAGAGAAATATCTTTGATAGAGCATCAACACACAAAAAAATGTAGCTTCAGCTCAGCGCCCATAGCACAGTGGTTACTGCATCAGCCACATATACCAAGGGTAGCATGTTCAATCCCAGCCTGGGCCAGCTAAACAATGACAACTGCAACAAAAAATAGCCGGGAATTGTGGCGGGTGCCTGTAATGCCAGCTACTTGGGAGGCTGAGGCAAGAGAATGGCTTAAGCCCAAGAGTTTGAGGTTGCTGGGAGCTGTTGACGCCACGGCACTCTACCCGGCGCGATAAAATGAGACTCTGTCTCAAAAAAAATAAAGTAGCTTCACTTAACTATAATTAACAGCTCCACTTTGTCAGGATTAAATTAAATGGGAATTCATGTTTGGGCCCTCTATAAATGGTCAGAACTCTATCAGTTATCTCCTGGAAGCTCCTCCCTGCCCCTGAGACTCAGTTTCCCCATTAATAAACATAAACTTAGAGAAGTATCACCTTCCTGGCTGGATTGCTGTGGGAATCATAGTTGAAGGATGCAAGAATTAGCACATAGTGGGTGCTTTACAAACGGCCCTTGTGAACCTTTCCCTTCCACAGTCTGCTCTGTCACTTCACAGTGGACATTGGTGCTCAGTAGATTTCCTCTCTGTGTCCTGGACATCCCCAGAAGGTCCCTCCTGTGCCCCAATGACTGTGATGCTTCAAGTCCCTCCAGGTGGAGCCCCCTTGGGAAGACCTAGGAAGATAGTGTCATTGGTGGGAATACCTACCCCGAGTATCCTCACTCCACCACATATCCCTAGAGCCACAGGCTTTTCAGAGGCCCCTGTAGCCCAGAGAGGCTTCCATGCAAACGAGCATCCTCTAGGGCAGCTTGGTCCTCAGGCCCCTTAGTGGTGTCCTACCTCGGTGCTGGCTCAGGACTGCTTTTGCCCCTTGCTCAAGTTCTAGTCTGAAAGCAGAACGAATGCCTCCCTGGCCCTCTGCTCAGGGCCACAGCATCATCCTGGCCCGCAAGTTGTTCCCAATCATGAGGCAAGAACAGGCCAAGACAGAGGAATGAAAAAGAAGGGCTCTTTCCCACATAAACTAGAGCTTCTCAGGCTTTCCCACTGAAAATTATAGGTGACAGAAGATATAACCCTGGGGTCTCAGTGAATGGCCTCAAGGCACACATCTTGTATTCAATATAGAGTTTAGACTGTCTTTGTAGGAATTTTGTATTCTTCCCTAACAGATATGACTCCTAGTGCTCGGCCCCATTAAAACCCTGCAGCCTCCCACAGTGGCATTCCATCCCCGTCCTGAGGAAGGACCACTACAGTCAGAGCAGGGTCATGAAGACAAGACAGGGAAGTATGCTGTCACTCCCACAGTCCAGGTGGCAGATGTGGGTGACTGAAACACAGCATTCTTCCCATGGACATGAACTTTCACACTCAGGTGGCCACCGTGGGTTGCCCAGAGGTGGCAGGCACAATGACACCTGTTTGTCATTTAGAGATTAACATTGATAGCCAACAAAGGGCCTCATGCTGCATAGCCTTTGTCATCAGATCCAGCTCCCTCTGGCTACCCTGACTTCTCTGTGGCTCACATGAGTTCCCTGTGCTCTAGAAGACTGCAAATAGATGGTGTCAAGCCTCCTTCTCTGGCTTGGAGAAGACATTTACTAATCAATCATGGCACTCCTTCCCACGGAGCCAGAATGAGGCCTCAGAATCCTTCTCAACAGTTGCCTGGAGTTGGCTCTGGAAATGGTATTCGGTTGGGTACCACAGACAATGAGAAGACATTGAGGAGTGTTAAGCCAGGGGAATAATGTGATGGCAAAATTCCAGAAAGCCTTTCCCCAAGTATGTTTCCTTCCCTCCTCACCTTCCTCCTCTGTCCATGCTATAAGCCACAGGGGCATCTGTAAAAACTACCCCCATGAGCCAAACATGCCCCAAGACTCCCATGACAAACAGTGCTGATGCAGTGCTGTTAGGCCCAAGGGAATGTACCTGTGCCCACATGGGCCTGCCTGCATTCCACCAGGTCTGACTTAGACAGCCAGGACATCAAAGAGAATGAGACATGAGACTTGAGGCCCCATGGAGGGGAATAGCCACAAGCACCAGGTCCATGGAGAAAATGGGTTGGACCCGCTGTGCGCGCCCCCATCAGCAGTACGGCTGTTCAGCTTCTAAGATGATGTTCTGCTTGGAAAACAGTCTGTTGCCTTCAGTGTTCACGGATGTTTTGGAGGGGTGCTTGTCTTTACAGGGTCAATGGATTTAACAAATGGACATTCTGAATTCAATTCATGGAGTAGAATTGTTCAGTGATAGTCAAAGCATGTGTTCCTTTTCCTTGTGGCCCAGTTAAAATGTTAGTATATTCCCTCTCGGTGTCTGCAGAAGAATAAAGGAAAGTTACTGCCTTCAGCAAACTAATCTGTGAACATCCTGCCTCTCCCTGGTGGCCACATCTCCAAGTGAACAAGAACATTATTGCTAATCAATATGCATGCCCAGTGAACTCCAGCTGTCCTAGACTTTCTCTCATTCTTCAGCAGTTTCTCTGGTTTCTGAGGGTACACATCAGAAAGGTTAACGGGTTTCTATCTTAGTGTGGGTATTCGAGGGTCTCAAGGGTGAGACCATTGTCTACAATGGAATCTCTCCTTTACCACTATTACCCCCACCCTTCTAGGACGGTCCCACCCCCGCAAATCAGAGAAGATATTCCCCACCTGCGATTGCAAGGAGGGGACTCCTGCCTGTGCTGCAGACGGGCAACCGAAGTTAAATTAAAAGAACTTAACTCTTTGACTATTCCCGCAAAACTAAATGTTTCCTCTTAGAAGTACCTCAGAAGCACAAGAGATGAGGAAAGAGGGGCAGTTTACAGAAAGAGCTTTCTACATGTGAAATGCCGCTAAGATGGTGGGTGGATGGGCATGGGAGGGATCTAGTAATCAGTACCATAGCTGGTAGACTCACAAATTATGGGACCTTGGAGATGTTCTCCTGGGGGAGCATGGGGGCCTTCTGTGGCCAAATTCTCCTGGCCTGGCTTTAAATCTTAACTCCACCACTGACCAAAGACACATCTCCCCACTGCTCTCAGCCATGGCTTTCTTTGGGGGCAGAATGGAGAGCAGAATGCTGACCTTCCAAGTTTTAGGAGGAGCTTACTGAGGAGTATATGTGAAATTAACCAGCGCCGTGCTTGTCACATACAGGCCTGTGGAAACGCGTGGCATCTGAATCTGATTGTGAGACTGTACCTTACACTGTGAGAAGGCAGCAGAGAAATGCCCCGAGAATCAGCTGGAAGGCTTATTATAAAAGGCAGCTTCCCATCCTACCCCAATTCCCTAAACTGACACATTCTGGCACAGAACTGGTAAGGGACATTTTTAACAAACTCTGAGAGATTATTAGGCATGATAAACTTTGGAGTCTAATGTTGGAGAATCACTGACCCGGCTTGGGCAAATTAACACAGTTTGCACACTTGCTTGACTCAAAACTCCCCGAAGTCCATAGCTCATTCTGTCTGGACAGAAAAACGTGCCCTCTTTCTCATTCTAAACACAGAGACACACACATTAGCTCATGCAACAAGCTTCACACAAGGGCATTTCCTAATTTTCTGCTTTCACAAATGTCACAATGCAGTCGGCTGGCAGCACGGCCTGCAGCCAGAGCTTCCCTGTCCAGGCTGACGGAGCTCTGATCATCACCGTACCCGGCTGGAAAATCACTGAAGGACAAACAGCAAAGCCCAGATCTGATACCACTGTGTCTTTTAACCCTTACTCCTCTGCAACAAAAGTCCAGAATTACTCCACTTTCAGCCTACATGTTGGGAAGTTTCTCTCTGTCTATCTTTAATCTGTTTTACTCTATTTCGTCTCCCCCTTTTATATAAAGTGAGCTTTGGAATTACAGACCATCTGCTTCTTTGGAGGACAGAGATTTTAATAGCTTAATAGCTGAGTCCTTTGGATTCAGAACAAGAAATACTTTTCTTTGCTTTTTGAGACAGGATCTTGCTCTGTAACCCATGATAGAGCCGAGCCACGAACTCCTGGGCTCAACCCATCCTGCCTCAGCCTACCGAGTAGCTGGGACTACAAACATCTACCACGATGCCCAGCAATTGTTTTTATTTTTTTGTAGATATGGGGGTCTCATTATTGCTCAGGCTGGTCTTGAACTCCTGGACTTAAACAATCCTCCTTTCCCAGCCTCACAGAGTGCCAAGATTTCAGGTGTGAGCCACCGCATCTGTCCTCAGAACAGGAAATATTTACCATTTATTTTATAAGTGTACATTTTTGGGAAAAATATTTTTCTGATTATATGACTTACAGATGTGCTGTGTGGGAGTTATGGAAATGCTAAAAGAAACAATAAAAGAAGAGAATATCAACTACATATAATCCCAGACATATAACATTTTATTATTAGTACTTCCTTCAGTTTTGACCTGGTGTTGTTGTTGTTTACATGTATTTGGCCTATGCTACAAAATTGGAATCTGTGAGAATGAAACACAATATATTGTGGTGAGGAACACTGGTGGCTGGGGTGGGGTGTCTGGGTAGCAGGGGGCCATCCAGGGCAGATCTTGAAGAGAGGGGAGTTTGACAAGGGCTTTGAGCAACAGGCAGGATTTGGATAGCAGAGATGGGCAGGTGGCAGTTCAAGTAAACTGGTGGGAGAAAGATACAGAGTGGGGAGGGACAGAGCCTCAGAGTTTTAAATATATCCTTAAGTTCCTTGACACTCATTCCACCATGAAGTGGAGTCCACAGTCCCTCCCCCTTGAACCTGGCTGGGTCTTCTTGGCTGTCTCAATGCATAAAACAAGGTGGAAGTGACGTTATGTGACTTCTGGGACCAGGGTAGGAAAGGCCATACAGCCCCTGCCAGGCTTTCTGGGTAACTTGCCCTGAGGCCACCATATGGAGAGAGAGAGATGTCTGAGGATCTGCAGCTATGGAAGTGTCCCCAGCTCGGACACCACACATTTTGGGTAAAGGGACCTTCCTGAGGCCCCTTCAGCCCAGTCTGAAGGTAACTTTGAGAGAAGTCCTCAGGAGAACCGCCCTGCTGAGCCCAGTTACCCTTTAGATTTGTAAGCAAAATAAATGATCATTACTGCTTTACAAATAAAGAACCAGAATAGCCTTAGGGAATAGCATTTACTTGAAGTTAACAGAAGATTGCTGTGGGCAATGTGGCTGGCAGGGCTGTTGGGGTCAGAGCCTGGAGGCTTCATGTCCATGAGGGGCATCAGAGGCTCCAAAAGTCTTACTGTGAGCCTTCACCTGAGGAGGGATAGAATAATAGCTGTTGGTGTTGGAATTATCAACCCTGTGTGTGGTACCTGCTTCTGGGAGGCTGCAGTAGCTGTGAGAGGACTGAAGCACAGGGGTATGAAGGACTTTACCCAGGTCCTGATATGGTGACTGGGACTTTGGCTGGGATTCAAAGCCCAAGGACTGGGGCCTGGCTCTACCCTCAACACCATGCTCAGCCCCAGTTCAGAGGAGGCTGCCGGACTGCAGATGGGACCATGTGCCTGAAGGAACTTTATGCAGTATAGGAAGCCTGCTAGTGTTAGGGGCTGGATCTTTCCCACAGAGAAAGTTCCAGCACCATTGCATCACCAGGAAACATATTAGAAACACAACTCCTGTCACTTGTATCACCTTTGCTCTGACCACAGAAAGCAGTGTCTAAGTCTGATTTGCTCTTTCTCATGGCCAAACTATGCAAAGCCCCCAGTCCTTGCTGGCTTGTCTGCCCTGCACCTCTCTTTGGTGAGCCCTCTGCACAGCTCACAGAACAGCCCGCCTGATCCCCAACACGGGTGGTCTTTACTCGTCCTGAACTAGCAACCCTGTCATATGTGTGTGCTGCATGTCCACCTGGGAGAATGGGGTCTGGCTTTGTCTAGATGGCTCCCCTGGCCAGCCCTTGTCAGGCTGTGTCTCCTTGTGGTTCAATTTATGAGGAGTAATTTAAGACTCATCACACCTTCTGCTCACTGTGATGCATTCTTCAACAGCGTGTCCCTCACTACTGTCCTGAGCACGGGCTCTGGGCATAAATTCTAAGGCCATATCTTTTCGTTTAAATCTTGCTTGTTGAGCTCAGAGGAAAGAAGGCATTTAGGAGAGTATGAGTAGGATTATTTTATGTTCAGCAGAAAATAAGCAGATGATTTCAAGGACTCTGAGCAGAAAAAACTAATTAACTATGGCTGGATTGTTCTCCTCATTTGCTACATTCTTGGTGAGCAGGATATGAAAAAGACCTCTCTCCATGGATGCAGAGATGCAGAAGAGGGCGGAGACCTGGGCAATGTGGAGTGCAACTCCTCGTGGCCCTCCAGGTGACTCAGAGCACCAGGCCCCAGAATCCACCACTGTCTTCCCCTCATGCCAAATGCTCTTCTGTGTTGGCGACTCTGTCTAAGCCAGCAGCCCCTGGAGGGGGTGCCATGGTTCTGTTATCATGAGAAGGGCACAGAGATTCGGGACTGGTGATTGGTGGGTAAATCCTGCAGGATAGTGCACCTGCATGCTCCACCTCACCACCCCCAGCTTGTAGTTGGAGACATCATTTACTCATGGGGGCAAGGAGAGAGAGGCCTTTGTATCTGAACTTGGCTTTAAATGAAGGAAGCAAGATGATGATGGTGAACAGTCTGGATTCTCTTAATGCCTCTGTCCAAAGGCATGTGGAGGCCACAGAGGAGACCCCTGAGACCCCAAAAGCCAGGCCTTGAAGGACAGAGGCTCTTCTCACTGCCTCCTTTCTGAGCGAAAGGAAGGGGTTCAAAGGAGTCAGTTGACTGGCTGGGAGGAGCTGCAGCCCAAGGGGGCACAGATGAAATCTCTTACAAGGCTCCTAATGTTCCTGTACCACAATGATCACAGGTTCTCACTCATGGCCTGCTTCTTTAAAGTCATGCGCGTACAAGGTGACAAAATGAAATGCCTGCCGAGGCAGAGAAGATGACAGAAATGACTGCCCCAGGCTGTTTCTGAACCACAGGGCAGCAGTCCCCAATCTTTTTTGTCACCCCAGAGACTGGTTTCATGGAAGATAGTTTTCCACCGATTGCAGTGGGATTAGATTCTCATCAGGAGACTCTTGCATGCACACTTCACAGTAGTGTTTACTCTCCCGTGAGAATCCAAGGCTGCCCTCCCCACTCCATCTGACGGGAGCAGGAGCTCAGGCGGTGATGGGAGGAGTGGTGGGTAGCGGCTGTTAGCACTGATGGAACTTGCTCACCCTCCACTTACCTCCTGCTGTGCAGCCAGGTTCCTAAGAGGCCATGAACCAGTGCCCATTCTTGGCCTGGGGCTTGGGAACCACAGGTATGGGGAACAGCGCAGATTGAGGAAAAGTAGCCCCATAAGCAGTGAAAGGGGTGCCAGAGACTCAGCTCCAGCTGCATGTGGCTTGACAGAAATGCAGCCGGGTGGAATTGGACAACTTTCCAAAAGCAGAAGCCCCACATTTTATGTGAAGAGTTGTAAGAACTAACTTTCAAAATTAAAACCACCATCCAGCCCAAACATGACTTTCTGCTTGCCCACATCCACCAGAGGTCCACCATCCTCTGATTTAGATGCTACCTTGGTGTTGACTAGTGAGTTGACTAGTGAGTTCTGGCAGATTTTCAAACTTGAAGGGGTGGAATGTTTTTCAAACACAGTTCCCTGAGCTTCCCTAATGTAGAAAACAGATGATTCAGAGCAGTTATGGTTGAAGAGGAGCCCAATGGAGCCATCCTGCGGCCTCCCCTTCTTGCCCAGCACATCGAGGCTTCTAAATCGTTTAACCTATTGCCCAGGCTACAGGAGCCCCCCTGGTGGGCCAGGAGAGTTTCCACAGATTTCAAAGATATCCAACTTGCCACCAAGTCCCGAGCACCTAGCATCCCCACCTGGACTATGAGAACTCCCTTTAGGACCCTTCTGCCTTCCTGCCTCTTGCAGAGGGGACAGTCACTCCAAGTGGCCAGGATGCAGCTCACAGTTCAGCCTCTCTGTCTCTCCATAGAGTGCCCCCCAGTCTTCTCAGCCTACAGAGCACAGTAACAGACCCCCAGTTATTTGCCTCTCTAAGCCCCACTTTCTGCTTCTAAAAAAACAGGAATCCTCATCCCTGCCCTGCCCAGCTCGCCTGGGTGTTAGTGGAACGGAAACTGGGATGTGGTGGGGCGAGTGTTCCAGGCGGGGAAGCTAGGCAGGAGAAAGGGTTTATGGTAGGTTTGCCTACCTGGGTTTTTACTGGTGGGGTGTGAAGAACTTGATTTTGGTGTTTCTGCTCCTCCTTCCCTAGTCTGCAATAGGCAGCCTTCCAGGAAACAGGTCAGCCTAAGGTGCTGTGGGCAGAACGGGGGTGCTAAGGAGCAGCTCTGTTCCCCCTTGGGCAAGTGCACCTGACCTCCACGGGCACTCACCATCTCCACAGACATGAGGGCCTATTCTGTGTCCCCAGCTGCATGCAGGAGGCTGGGACGCAGAACCAGGCTTGCTGTCCTCATGGGGCTTGGCCACTGGTGCCCAGACTGTACCAAAGCAGAGAATGGGAGATAAACGAGGGCATTCCCAACCTCATGGCTGCTGAAGCCTTTACATGCTTGAGCATATAAAGCCAAGAGTCATCAGAAACCCAAGGGAGCAGGGCAGTTAAGATCAGAAGAGGTTGTATTTGAACTTGGCCTTGAAAGATTTCCTATGGAGAATGGTCTCCCTAGCAGAAAGGTCATTTGAACAAAGGCATAGAATGGGAACAGTCCATATGGAGTCTGCAGAAGGATGTATGAGAAAATAAAGAGCAGAAGTCAGGAAAGAGGAGGGAGGGGTGGGAAGTGGATAGGAGGGGAGGGAAGGAGAAAGGGGAAGGAAGAGGGGAGGGGGAGACAGGTAGGAAGGGCAGGGAAGGAGAAAGGCAGACTCCCACTGCTCTTAGGGAATCTAGGCAGTAGAGAGTTGAAAGGCCTTCCCTGCTGCCTTCTCCCCTTTCAGCCCCACTCACCTTCCCAGAGGGGGATGTCTCTTAGTGGGAAGCCTTCTCAAATGATGCCCCTGCATGTTCCTACTGCCCTGAGCCCCTGAACCCTGACTTTGGAGCCAGGTAGTCATGCTCTGGGGCTTTGCTGCCCACAAACACAGGCTTAGCTCCCCAGCTCCATCTCTTAGTTACATTTGGCTGACAAGAGCCCCCATCTCTGGGGATAACAGACCATGGTGAGGGTGGAGCACAATGCTGGGTTAAGGATTCTGTGAACAGCTGCTGGTATTTGCCATGTCTCAGCACTTTCTATGCAGTAGAGCTTGTCTCAGTAGAATGTGTCTCCCCAGTGGTTCCCACTGAGGCCTGACACAGAGGAGGGTGGAAACCAAAGGCAGCCAGCTCTGGGCTCTAGAGTGTCTGAGGTCTGGCAAAGCCCCAGGACCTTGATTTGGATTCATTCCACTGCCTGCTTGGGAGAAAACAACATCCCTCATTAAAAGCTTCTTAAGCCTTTATTCATTGGATTTATTTTTACTTACATTTGCCACTGATTTTTATATCTTGTACTAAGTGTCTCCAATAAGCAGATGCATTTTCAAGAACTCTTATCAATGAAATGATATGAAACAAATTAGCTTCTGAAATCCTGGTCCCCTTAACAGATCTGGAAAGTTCTCAGGACTTCCAGAAAGGAGTCGTCCAGAGAGACTTTCACCCATTAGGAACCAATGCTATTGCTAAGAGCTTTTTATTTGGCAGGGGGGTGGGGAGGTGTTGGCAGGTATACAACAGTAAGTCAACTGTGCAATTCAATTTAACAAATAGTGCAGGTTTGTGGATTATTATTAGGGGGACACAAGCCATGTTCCCATTTGGGATGCCTGGCAGAACAGGCAAAAACAACAGAGTTGCAAAGAAAGAGAGAACTTGGTCCTACTTGGGGATAAGGGACCTTCAAGTTTATGCCATTTGGACAGCCCTCCTTAATAAAGTAATGCAAAATTATAAAACAAAATTAAGTACAAAAGTGAATACATAGGATAAGAAAATAAGTCACCATAAATTACAAATAATAAAAAATTTATTATAAATAAGATACATTTAATTATAAATATGATAAAAATACTATAGACATCACAACTTTTGTAAAAACTTAACATAATTTTTTTAAGTTCACTACTTGTTTAATCAACCTTTATGATATTTTTACTCCTCCTCTTTTTTGGCTACTTTGAGCTCTTCATTTTCAACTACTTTTGTAAATTCATTTTGATAGAAAATAGAAATGTTGTCAGTCTTTTTGCATAGTTGATCATTCTTTGATTTTCATTGACTTACTTTAGAATGGCATCTTTTCACTTCATAACTCACTATTGATAAGATTATTTCTGAGGAAACGTCTAGGGAAGTTCTTTCACATATGAGCTATAAGATTTCTGGCATGTCCAACTTTTTTAGGCACTGACAAATCATCGTTACTCCTCTGGATTGACGGTACTCACTAACCCTCTGTCTGTGATGTCCCCACTAGAGTGGTGGGTTAAGAGCTCCATCTTGACTGTGTTGCTGTATTTCATGTCAAACCAGCAGGAATTTAATAAGGGCGGCATTTCAGACCAAGGGGAGAGCATGGGCCAGCCTGAAGGGGGCTGCGGGGGAGAGGGTTGCTATAATCTAGAATGTCCAGGCCAGCACAGGGGACAGTGAAGTGAAGGTCTAGAGACTGCATAGGAGCCAACAGGGAGTGAGAAGCAAAGTCCAGTGCTGGCAAAGGCTCTGGAAATAGACTCACCTTCCCTTAATTACAGAACCAAAGGCCTCTCTGTGGGTCTCAAAGCTTGTGAAAGCCAGTGAAGTATATTCTTAAAATCATTAGCCAGCAGACAAACCTTGGTTTGAATCCTCCCTGCCACTTAATAAATGGCCCATGAAACCTCATTTTATGTGACAGCTTTATGTAAAAGTCACTAAGATCCAGATAAATATATACCATCAAACCCAAACCAAATGTAGTCCAAACTCAACTTCTCCTTGGTCCGATCCCTCAAATGCTATAGATCTGCAAAGGCCTCCAGACTGGAGGGGAAGTGAGCCCAGTGGTGAGGTGCTCGGAAAGAAAGGGGCAGAAGTTTAAGTCAAATGCGGTTGATACTTTTGAAACATTTATGAAAATGTGAACATACTGTTTGGGTGCATGCCTCCCAGGGTTTTAGAGGGGTCCAGGCAAGTGAAGGGCTCTGGATCGTGAGTGCCCTTAGCTTCATGGTAAATGCACCTCTGAAGCAGGACACAGGTGGTCAGGGAAGGCTTCCTGGAGGAGGGGGCAACTGAGCCAGGCCTTGGAGACTTGTGCTGGTCAATGAGGATGGATGATCCTGGTTCAGGAACAATGGACAAGAAAAGCTGAGTTGTCATGGGGATTTGTATAGGAGGGGAGGACAAAAGGGCCTTGAATCCTTGACAGAAGGAGCTGAACTTGATTCTGTGGACAGTTGGGAGCTGCAGCTGATTAGTGCGGCCATCTGGCATAGGATGGAGAGGTGGGCAGCAAGAGACCATGGTCAACACCTGGGCACAGAGGGCTGTGTGGCTCAAGGGGAGTCTGGAAAGCAATAGCTGAGTGGAAAGGGCTTCAGAAGACAGAGCCACGGGGGTGAGAGAATCACTTGAGGCCAGAAGTTCAAGACCAGCCTGGGCAACATAGTGTGACCTCATCTCTACAAAAATTAAAAAACACAGGTGTGATAGTGTGTGCCTCTAGTCCCAGCTACTTGGGAGACTGAGGAGTCTGAGGTTATGAGCCCTGATGACACCACTGCACTCTAGCTGAGGCAACAGAGCGAGACATTGTCAGGAAAGAAGGAAGGGAGTCAGAGAGAGGGAAAGACAAAGAAAGGAAGGAAGGGGGAAGGAGGGAGGGAAAGAAGGAAAGAGAGAGAGAAAGGAAGGAAGGAAAAAGGACTCTGACATCTGAATTTCATGTGTCATGATTTCAATCTTTTATTTATTTTTTTTTGAACCATTTAAAAGTGTTATCTCATCTTGAGGGCCTCCAAAAAACAGGCACTGGGGCTGCATGTATGATAGATTAACACAAAATAATAACAAGCAGGGGGCCAGATTTTGCCCAAGGGCTAGTTTTTCCATCCCCGACCTTACCCTGTTCTAACGCAGTGGGGATGTCCCAAGGGCCCATGACCTACCGTGCTTCCCACACCACTCATGGTGATCCCGCCTGTTCACCAAACACATTCTGAGAACACTGGTTCTGAGAGCCTGAACCTGCAGGATCTGGTAGGATTCCCAGGAAAGGTAAGTCTAGTTGGAAACCTGGTTGAGGGATGTTCATGCCGTGCTTGCTAGGTGCAGGAAGCAGCCGCTCTTCTCAGGGCCTCCCCTGCATTCATCCTCCCTGCGCCCACCACCGCCCCACAAGGAACTCGCTGTTGGTGCCCGTTTCGCGGACAGCTGGGGTTTGAAGGGATAAGCGATTTGCTCCAGGCCACCCCCTCAGGAGAGCCAGAACCACATTCAAGCGTGTTGAGGGTTGGAGGGTGTTAGTAGGGTCCTGTGTGGATGATGAATGGGAGGAGGCTCTGGGTCTTACCTACAGAACCCCACGATGCCGACTGTGTGAGCTGAGAGCAGCATCCTGGGATACCCAGTAAAGATGTCCAACTGGCAGGATCGGCCCCCCGAGAGAGGACAGGCTGAAAATGGAAACTGGGACTTGATTTCCCCTGCAGCCTTCCACAGTGTCGTCGTGCCACTCCCAGTACGCCGCTGTTCCTGTCAACCAAGCCCACAACTAGGTTATGCAAATGAGCACAATTTAGGGCGCATCCCTCTGAGAAGCTGTGGCCAGCGGTCCGCCTGGAGGGCGCGTGCACGCCGGGGCCTCTGATGGGGAGGCGACCGCCCTGAGTCCCTTCTGCAGCTGGCCTGGCGACACCTCCCGGAGAGAGAAAGTTCTCCAGGCCTCTGGGGCTCAGGATCCCTGTTACGTCCTTGACAGCACCTAAGGGTTGACTCCAATGGGAGCTCTGAATGGAGGAACACAGGACCCCAGAGCACTGACACTCCAGCTGTTTGGCCAGGCAGGGAGGGCTGCATGGGGATCTCTTGCCAAACTAGTGCAAGAGCCCATGCCCCACCATCCTCTAGGGAAAACCAGGTAGGGGCAGAGGAAGAGCCTGGCTGTGAGACATAGAGGTCGTGCAACCTGCCCAAGGTCACGCAGCCACCAAGGGGCAGAGCCACTACTCAAACTCTGGGGGACCAAGCCTCAGTCTGCTGCTCTCTGCTGCCTCATTGGAGAAGGCCAAGGTCAAGAAGGGAGGAAAAAACACTGCAGGCCTGTGTCCACAGATGGCCTGATTGATTATGCACTGTGGGGCACCAGGGTGGGAGGGCAGACCCCTCTGTGCAGCTTTTATAAAAGGGACATTTCGGACATTTTGACACCCGTGACTTAACACAGCGCCATCAAAAGAGCATGTTCAAACTGTGGACTTGTGCACAGTACACAGCCCATCCCACCCCACCCCAGCCCTGCCTTGGCCCTGATTCTCACCCATCCCTGCCCTGATCTCCCTACTAATCTAGCACATCACTGGGGTTAAAAATAAACATGTTTAATCATTTGTTTTCCATGTTTAATCCAAACGCCCAAGTCTCAAGAGAACAGCCTTCCAAATGTCAGGTTTCCATAATCAATGCCTGTCCCCAAATCCTTTCCCCCAGGAAGTTTGGAAACACAGTGAAGTGAGACATCTGGGGTTTCTTTGCTTTCCTATTTCCGCCTGATGCTCTGCACATGGGGACCTGAATCCTCCAAAGCAAGGGCCAGGTCTGCTGGTGAGGACCCAGGCTCAGTAACTTGTTCAAGGTCGCTCAGCTTCTCCACAGCGGGCTTGTTCCTGTTCTGAGAGTTGGGATGGAGGAGTAGGCAGGGACCCCTGTGATGGTGACCCCATTCCTGAGCACTTATGGAACCCCTGGGTGAGCCCTATGGATTCACAATGGCCACAGGCACCCATAGGGATGTATCTGTCCTGATAAACATCTTACAGATGCAGAGGAATCCTGCGACTGATGTGTGCACAGCCACTGCAGCTGCCTGCCTTTGTGGGGCCATTAATTTCAGGGAGATGAATTACTCCCTGAGACAGCCAAGCCAGTTGCTTGTGGCTTGCTGTTGTTGGTCTGAGTCACTGTGGGGGCTCCCCACCCCCTCAGCCCTCTGAGGGCTGGCAGGATCTGAGCAGGATCTGAGCCTAGCGTGGTGTGGCCCCCAGCTCACTCTGGGCAGAGAGGAATGCTCCTTGGGAGACTTAGTCATTGCAGGATGTCCCCTCGTCAAAACAGAGCAGGGACTATGCTCTGAAGAGCCAGGCGTGCTTTGAAGTCTGGAGGGCAGGAGCATCTTGTCCAGCCTGACTAGAGGATGGGCACCCACAGAGGGAAACTGTAAGAACAAAAGTACAAACAGCTCATAATATTATTGAGTAAAATTTTATTCTACTCTCGGCAGCATTCCATAAATTACCTGGTATTAGGCCAGGTAATTTAGACATATATTCTCATTTACTCTTCTCGGAGATCCAATAAGATTCACTGGGATATTATTATCCCCGTTTTAAAGGTAAGGAAACTGAGACTTGAAAAAGTTACATTGCTTGTCTGAGTCATACTGCTGGTAGTTATGCGCCAGACCCTGAGCCTGGGTATTATGTGTCAGAAACTGATCCTTTTTTTTTTTTTTTTTTTAGAATATTCCAGGGGCACAAACATCTCAGTTATATAATTTGCTTTTGTATTTTTTTTTTTTTTTTTTTTTTTTGCAGATTTTGGCCAGGGCTGGGTTTGAACCCGCCACCTCCGGCATATGGGGCCAGCGCCCTACTCCTTTGAGCCACAGGCACCACCCTGCTTTTGTATATTTTAAGTCACGGTTATAAGTCTTCCCTTCACCCAGAAGGTGTGCAACGTACCTGGTAGGTGTAAATTTACCCATCTCCTCTGCTCCCTCCTGCCTACTTGAATTCCACTGAGCTTTGCTTCCGTAGATGAACTAGCGTCAATTTAGTATTGAGTATGTGTGGTGTTTGTTTTTTTTTCATTCTTGCTGTACTTCACTTAGAAGAATGTCTCCACTGGGTGGCGCCTGTGGCTCAGTGAGTAGGGCACAGGCCCCATATACAGAGGGTGGCTGGTTCGAACCTGACCCCAGCCAAACTGCAACAAAAAAATTGCGGGGCGTGTGGCGGGTGCCTGTAGTCCTAGCTACTCGGGAGGCTGAGGCAAGAGAGTCAGCTAACCCCAAGAGCTGGAGGTTGCTGTGAGCTGTGACACCACAGCACTCTACTGAGGGTGACAAAGTGAGACTCTGTCTCTAAAAAAAAAAAGAAGAAGAAGAATGTCTCTATTTCCATCCAGGTTGTTGCAAAGGATACGAGGTCAGCATCTGTTCTTATGGCTGATCAGTATTCCATAGTATACAAACACATTTTATTAATCCACTCTTGTATTGATGGGCACTTGGGTTGTTTCCACATTTTTGTGATTGCGAATTGTGCTGCTATAAACATTGAATTGCAAGTGTCATTTTTATAAAATGTCTTTTTGTCCTTTGGGTAAATACCTAGTGTAGGATTGCAGGATCAAATGGTAGGTCTACTTTCACTTTTTAAGGTATCTACATACGAGGTTGTACAGAGGTTGTACTAGTTTGCAGTCCCACCAGCTGTGAATGACTGTTCCTTTCTCTCCACATCCACACCAGCATCTGTTGCTTTGGGACTTTTTGATTTGGGATTTTAAAAATGACAATCAGAGTAGAAATGTCAGCTCTATTTCCTAAAATGTCTGAGTTAAGTGATACCTCATTGTGGTTTCAATTGGCATTTCCCTGATGATTAAAGATGTTGAGCATTTTTTTTTTCATGTGTTTTTGGCCATTTGTCTATCTTCATAACAAAAGTTTCTGTTCATGCCTTTGCCTACATTTTAATGGTGTTGTTTGATCTTTTCTTACTGATAAGCTTGGGTTCTTTTAGATTCTGGTTATCAGCCCTTTTTTGGTTCGATAGCAGGCAGATATTTCCTCCCATTCTGTAGGTTGTCTATTTGCTCTATTGATCGTATCCTTCCCTGGATGTTCAGAAATTCTTAATTTGATCAAGACCTGAATTCTTACCCAGCTGGCAAGTGAACATTCTGCAAGTGTCGGGGTTCTTTACTTGGAAAGGGCTTTGAGATTTCAACGGTGGTAGTGGGAAATTATTGCAAAGGCATACACACCTGAGTTACTGGCTGTGCTTGCTGATGCTGAGGGGAGGTGGAGGGTTTGATTTAAGGGAGTGGGGGCCACAGACAGAGCAGCACAGCTTCAGGAGGCCTGGGCCTGCGGTGGTTGTTGGGGTTTTCAAGGGTTTTCATGAAAGGGCACCTTGAGCAAGAGTAGTGTCAGGCTCCCAGGGCGGCTCTCACTGCTCATCCCTGCTGTTCAACTCCATTTCATCATTTGGAGAAGAATGGTTGATTCTTTGCATTAACAAGAAAAATCCATCAGAGACTTTCTGCCAGTATTAAAGAGTTAAAAGGTAAATGATTACCTAAAGACCACAGACGAAATGACAGATTAGAAATGTAAGCTCTATTTCCAAAATGTCTTTGGCTGCTGGTCTGATCTAAGGGGAATGGATATTTCCAAATACATGAGAGTAAGTGACTCCACTGTCATTCAGACAGGTGTGGGGGGCACAAGGGAGCCAGGGTTTTCCCTTTTGGCTTGGTGGCATTCCATCCACACTGTGAGGCATCCTCACAGCCTGGTTCGCAGCCCTCCTCATCTCCACTGCTCACCTGCATGTTGCCAGCACTCAGTGCTTGTCACCTTCAGATCCCACTGCGTTCCTGTTGCTTCACTCTCCCATGCCCATCCTAAGTCTTTCTCTGCAGCTACAACTGAAACCCCACGATTTCCATGGCCTTGTCTTACTGTGGTCCAGAAGCGCCCCACCATCCTGGTGACTGGGACAGGGACCTTTGACATCGCTTAGCTTGAAAACCATAGCAACCCCATCGTTAATGCTTGAACAACCCCATGGATGGAAAACCTTTTCCGAAACATAAATTATGCACAGATATCAGCTGCTATTCTCAATGTGCACAGACCTTTCTCCTGTGCTTAGATGGGAAATAATTGTACAAAACTTAATGTGCTTTTTTCTTTCTCATTCCTGGGTATATGCCACCCCATATCCCCCGCTTACTTCATCCTAGGCAACAATTCACTAGGGAGGATGGGAGAATGTTACAGAAGGCATGCAGAAAGAAAGGCCACAGGAATCTCAGTTCCTGACAATCAAAAATATGATTATGCAGCAGAATAATAGCCTTGCAAGCCAGGCTCTTTTCTCGAGAAGAAATTTTCCAAGCTCCCTTATTTCTTTCCTTATTTAGCATATCACAAACCAATTTAGAGGAGCTGGCTTGTAAATTTCTCCTGTGGTTTAGAGCCATGTTCATGTCTTTAATGAGGTATGAGCTGCATTCAGGAAGAAGTTGACACAGGGGAAGTTTAGAACATAAGGTGGGGGGGAGGGGAAGGGCAAAGAAGATAATAAAAGAGACAAAGAAAGTGACAAGACTCTGTCTCCTAATTTCTCTTCCCCTAGCTGCGATTAAATGGGGCAAGGTGCATGAAATAATTTGAGAGATCACTGAGGGCTTGGCCATGTGGGACTGATAGAAAAGCATCTCAAAGACTGCCCCACATGAACTTGGAGGGCAGGAGATCCAAAGAAGTAGTGGTCAGACTCTAGCGTGGAATTAAACTTATTATCAATAACAAGAAGATAACTAGAAAATCTCTAAATGTTTGGAAATTAAGCAACATACATTTAAATACCCATGAGTCACAGAATAAGTCATGATATAAATTACAAAATATTTTGAACTCATGGGTTATAGCCAAAGCACTACTTAGAGGAACATTTATAACTCCAAACATACGCATATGTAAAAAAAAGAAAAGTCTAAAATCAATGACATAACCTTCCAACTTAATGAGGCAGAACAAGAATGGCAATTTAAACCCAAAGAAAATCAAAAGAAAAATAAAGAATAATAAAGATAAGGGTAGAAATCAATGGAAGCAAATATACAACAAAGTTAAGAGTTTCCTCTTTTAAAAAATTAATAAAGGACAAGGGTATATGTGAACTTGGTAAACGGTCTGTGAAGCTACTGAATGATGCCCCATGATTATATCAACGTACACAGCTATGATTTAATAAAAAAAAATTAATAAAGGGCTGGGCTCACGCCTGTAGTCCTAGTACTCTGGGAGGCAGAGGTGGATGGATTGCCTGAGCTCATGGGTTGGAGACCAGCCTGAGCAAAAGCGAGACCCCCATCTCTAAAAATAGCTGGGTGCTGTGGCAGGTGCCTGTAGTCCCAGCTACTTGGGAGGCTGAGGCAAGAGAATCACTTGAGCCCAAGAGTTTGAGGTTGCTGTGAGCTGTGATGCCACAGCACTCTACTGAGGGTAACAAAGTGAGACTTTGTTTATTAAAAAAAGTAAACAAATAAAAAATAAAAATTAATAAAATTGATAAACTGATGAAGAAAATAGAAAAGAAAATACAGGGTAGCAACATGAGGAACGAAAAGGGTCATTCATTACTACAGTTCGGCTGACATTAAAAAATAGAGAGTGATATGGACAACTTGATCTCAATACATTTATCAATTGGATGAAATGAACAAAATTTCTTTTAAAAGTATTGGTCAGGATGAGAGTGGCTGGGTTTAGCTTTCCCAAGCAACTTGGTTATGTATAGCCATTGGGCCAGCAAGGGGGCTTAGCACCCCATTGCAGAGATTGGGGTGAGCTGCAAGATTGTCGGGCCAGGTGAAGAGCAAGGGGCTGTGAGGCTGAGAGATTTTTTTTTTTTCCACATTGACACAAGGATACAAATGTTTACATTACATTATTTTCATTTCTGAGATAAAGTTCAAGTTGTAGCTGAGCCCTTCACCTGGGGGCCTGCTAAACACCCTCCTCACATTGTGCACATTAGGTAAGATCCCACAAACTACCCTCCCTCTTTCCCTCTCCCCTTCCTCTCTCTAGACTATACTTGTGTTTTTCTTTTGTGTGGGTGTATGTTGTTTATATATTGGTTTCATATTAGTATTGAGTACATTGGATACTTCTTTTCCCATTCTTATGATAGTTCACTAAGAAGAATGTGTTTCAACTCCATTCAGGTAAACATAAAGATGTAAAGTCTTAATCTTTTCTTATGGCTGAATAATACTCCATGGTATATATATGCCACAGTTTATTAATCCATTCATGGGTTGATGGGCCCTAGGGTAGATTCCACATCTTGGCAATTGTTAATTGAGGTGCAATAACATTCTAGTGCAAATATCCTTGTGGTAAAATTATTTTTTTTTCTTTGGAGTAGATACCTAGTAATGGGATTGCAGAATCAAATGGAAGGTCTTTTAGTTCTTTGAGAATTCTCCATACATCCTTCCATAAAGGTTGTACTAGTTTGCAATCCCAACAGCAGTGTAGGAGTGTTCCCTTCTCTCCACTCTAAGATATCACTTAACTCCAGTGAGATTAGCCCACATCACAAAATCCCAAATATGTAGGTGCTGGTATAGGGCTGAGAGATTTTGCAGCCAAGGAACCAAAACACAAAGCCCAAGTTACTGTGCTAACAACTTGTGCAGTGGAGGCCTGCAGGGCACACAGACCAGGCAGAACAAGGGCCTTGTCCAGAGGCCACTTGGACACAGAACCCACACACCATTCCTCTCACCTACCATATTGGGGAGGGAAGAAAAAGAAAACTATCTCAAGGACTTCAGACTTTTCCCTGGAGAGCCTAGATGTTGCCATTAGGTACTGCATAAAATCATTGGATAAGATAAGATTTAATCTGTATCAGATACTGGAAAAAAGATTACTTTAATTATAGGCAAAATATACACATTACATTTTCTCTGCATATCAGAGTTATGGTATTAATGATTTCTAATTTTGGTACACTGCCTTATTTCCAAGAGGACAATAGAAATGTCAAAGTATAATTTTCAAAAGGTTAAAATTATGACTCTCATGCAAATATATAAAATGAGCAAGTGGCAATGATTTATTTAATTCCCTAATAGCAAACCAGTAAATGAGTAAATCTGGTGCTATGGTCTGAATATTTGTGTAAATACTATATTTACATATATGCTGAAAAATGAATATCTACTGCAATCACATGAAGAGGTTAGGGCTTTGGGAGGTGATTTGGCCATGAGGATGGGACCCTCATAAATGGAATTGGTACCCTTCTAAAAGAGGCCTCAGAGGACCACCTTGCCCCTTCCACCATGTGAGGACACAGCAGTAAGGCACCATCTATGATTAACCAGCTCTCACCAGACACCAAATCTGGCATTCTTTAAACTTCCCAGGCTCCAGAACTGTGAGAAATAAATGTTTGAAGTTTATGAGCCCCTAGTTTAGAGTATTTTTGTTATAGCAGCTCAAACTGAGACAGCTGGTCAAACAGAATTGGAGAAAGTGATTCTTTATAGTCACTGAAAGAAAGGTTGCTTGAATAAGATTGCTAATTAAGACACAAAATTTGTTATTGTCCTACAGGACAATGAAACTATAGCCTTTGGGATAATCTTCTCTACCAAGTCTTTGCATTGCTATCAGGTAAGAATCATCTGCCTTGCTACCTGTTTTCTACAAGTACTTCTGTGCTTCAGAGCTGTAAAATATTCTGATTCATAGCAAGAAGCAGGTCAAACAAAGGCACAGCCACAGAAAATCGAATAGCCCCTGGGCCAGCCTGCCAGGCATATGCACACTCAGCAAGGGTGTAATAGGGACTTGCAGTAATGCTTTGGCCTCATTTCCAAATCTTGGATAAGTTTTCTTAACAGAAGTATATGAGCATGGGCCATATGGAATATTGTGAATATTTAAGTAAGGAGAACTAAAAGTCCTCATTCTTATCAATGGAGACACCACCTCCACCTCACAAGAGACATTTAGAGACACATCATTACACTTGCCAGCCCAGTGGGATGCAATTTGGGATTGTACTGCTGCAGATCCAGGCACAGAATTTATTTTCTGCTTCATGTGATTCTGTCCATTGGGTCCATGTCCTTCAATTGATTCTGAACACCACTAAGAATCCCATTGCCCACCTGTTGCTTTCCCAGCCCTCATGCCCATGCTCCTCCTGGTTCCCCTCAGCACAAGGCCTTCAAGCCATGATGTGAAAGGAGACTCTCACTCACAGAGCATATTCCAACCTGGGCAGAAATCTCTTTGTTTGAGATCAATGTAAAGGGAATTTTTTTAACTACATGCAATGTATCTTTTGTATTTCTGTGTGCCTAATCTTCTTCCTAGTCTTCCCAAAGCACACTATACCAGAATGCAAAAAGAAGGAATGGGCCATTCAGCTTTTGACTTGCATAGACAATATTAGAATTTGTTTCATCCAGATAATATTGCTTTTGAAAGCCGGAAGACCATGGGAACAAAATATTTTCTCAAATCCTCTGGTTTCCATCAGAATATCAAGATTGTAGAATTTCTATGGAATAATATCCATTCTATCCCTACACGTACCCCTGAGGCAGTCAGGCTAGGAGATGGGACATCCAGACTGGAGATGGGCACCCAGAGGGAAACCATGAGAACAAACATATGAACAACAGCTCATATTTTCTTTTTTTTGTTTGTTTTTTTGAGACAGAATCTCACTACAACACCCTTGGTAGAGTGCCGTGGCATCACAGCTCACAGCAACCTCAAACTCTTGGGCTTAAGTGATTCTCTTGCCTCAGCCTCCCAAGTGGCTAGGACTACAGGCGCCCGCCACATTGCCCAGCTATTTCTTGTTGCAGTTGTCATTGTTGTTTAGCAGGCCTGGGCCGGGCTTGAACCCACCAGCCTCGGTGGCCAAGTCCCTACTCACTGAGCTATGGGCACTGAGCCAACAGCTCATATTTTCATCAAGTAAATATTTTAGTCTACTCTATGGCAGGTACTATGTTAGGCAATTTAGACATACATTCTCATGTATTCTTCTCAGAGATCCAATAAGATTCATTGGGATATTATTATCGCCATTTTTAAAGATAAGGTAAGTGAGACTTGAAGAAGCTATGTTGCTTGTCTGAGGCCACACTGCTGGTGGTCAGGCGCCAGACTCTGAGCCTGGGTATTCTGTCTCAGGACCCGAATTTTTAACCACTGCATTTCCTGTAGTGTGGGGTAACTCCTAGCTCCTATGCACCCCTCCACCCCACTTTGAATCACAGAGGAATCACTTAAATAGTCTCATGTGTTTGTAGATATCCTTCTGCCATAGATCAGGCCAAAGAAATTTTTAGGAAATAAAGCTGATGTGAAGTGAACATTCTGCAAGTGTCTGGATTCTGTCTTTACTTGGAAAGGGCTTTGAGATTTCAATGATGGTAGTAGGAAATTATTGCAAAGACATATACACTTGAGTTACCTGGCTGTGCTTGGAAGTAGAAACTGCTTGCTGATACTTTGGGAAGGTGGAGGGTTTAATTTGAGGGAGTGGGGGCCACAGACAGAGCAGCACAGCTTCAGGGAGGCCTTGGCCCAACCTGGGCCTGGGTTGAGAGTTTTCATGAAAGGGCACCTTGAGCAAGAGTAGTGTCAGGCTCCCAGGGTGACTCTCACTGCTCATCCCTGGCATTTCAACTTGATTTCATTACTTGGAGAAAACAGGTTGATTCAGCCAGGATGTGGTGGCTCATGTCTGTCATCCAAGCACTCTGGGAGGCCAAGGCAGGTGGATCACCTGAGCTCAGTAGTTACTAAAAAATAGAAAAAACTAGCTGGGCATGGTGACAGGCATCTATAATCACAGCTAATCAGGGGGCTAAGGCAAGATGATTGCTTGAGCCCAATTGTTTGAGGTTGCTGTGAGCTATAATGTCTGATGATGTTATAGCGCTCTACCCAAGGCAACAGAGTGAGACTCTGTCTCAAAAAATAAAGGAAAGGAAGGCAAGGGAAGGGAAGGTAAAGAAGAGGAGGGGAGGGTGGAGCGGGAGGGAGGGAAAGAAGGAAAGGTTGGTTGTTTGCATTAACAAAAAAATACATCAGATTTAGCTTTCTTGTGAAAGTGTGAGTGATTATAAATTTGTTTCATAATAGTACTGAGTACATTGGATACTTTTTCTTCCATTCTTGAGATACTTTACTAAGAAGAATATGTTCCAGCTCCATCCTTGTAAACATAAAAAAGGTAAAGTCTCCGTCTTTTTTAAGGCTGCATAATACTCCATAATATTTAAGGCTGCATAATATCCATGCATATACCACAATTTATTAATCCATTCATGGGTAGATGGGCGCTTGGGCTTCTTCCATCTCTTGGCAATTATGAATTGAGCTGCAATAAACAATCTGGTGCAAATATCTTTGTTGTAAAGTGATTTTTGGTCTTTTGATATACACCTCATAGAGGAATTGCAGGGTCAAACTGCAGGTCTACTTTTAGATCCCTGAATGTGAGGGTAAATGATAGGACCATTCCTATGGTTCATATTGCAAGGGTACATGTCAAATCTATTAAGTATAGAGTATAAATGTCTTAACACAATAATTAAGTAAATGAGATGAAGGCTATATTAACTAGTTAGATGTAAGCATTCCTAACTGCATATAAAATCAGCACATTGTACCCCATAAAGGCATCAATGTATACATGATCTATGTGTTTAGGACTTAATAAAAAAAAAAATCCATCAGAGACTCTCTGAGAGTGTTAGTGAAGTAAAAGGTAAATGATTATTTAAAGACCAAAGATGGAGTTACAATCAGATTAGGAATGTAAACTCCAATTCTGAACATTTCTGGAACAGGTGAGTATGATCGAGTACAGTGCTCTGTGGACTGCCTGGTGAATGTGATCGAGGGCAGTGCTCCTCAGACTGCCTGGTGAATGTGATCGAGGGCAGTGCTCCTCAGACTGCCTGGTGAATGTGATCGTGGGCAGTGCTCCGCAGACTGCCTGGTGAATGTGATCGAGGGCAGTGCTCCTCAGACTGCCTGGTGAATGTGATCGAGGGCAGTGCTCCTCAGACTGCCTGGTGAATGTGATCGAGGGCAGTGCTCCTCAGACTGCCTGGTGAATGTGATCGAGGGCAGTGCTCCTCAGACTGCCTGGTGAATGTGATCGAGGGCAGTGCTCCTCAGACTGCCTGGTGAATGTGATCGAGGGCAGTGCTCCTCAGACTGCCTGGTGAATGTGATCGAGGGCAGTGCTCCTCAGACTGCCTGGTGAATGTGATCGAGGGCAGTGTTCCTCAGACTGCCTGGTGAATGTGATCGAGGGCAGTGCCCCGTGGACTGCCTGGTAAATGTGATCGAGTGCAGTGCCCCGTGGACTGCCTGGTGAATGTGATCGAGGGCAGTGCCCCGCGGACTGCCTGGTGAATGTGATCGAGTGCAGTGCTCCGCGGACTGCCTGGTGAATGTGATCGAGTTCAGTGCTCCATGGACTGCCTGGTGAATGTGATCGAGTTCAGTGCCCCGTGGACTGCCTGGTGAATGTGATCGAGTGCGGTGCTCCGTGGACTGCCTGGTGAAGCCCTCCTGCTGGGGCTTTTCCAGCACTTCCAGCCTATCATGGATCTGTGCATGGCTTTCCTGTTTGTGGGCAGTGCCTGGTGTGCACCATGTTTGACTCACACATAATCAGTCTGTGCCTGACTCAAGGAGGGAGCCCACTAAAACACACTTAGATGTCACCATGACCTCCAATTACTTCAAAAGTTTCCTAACTCTTACTCTGCAATTCTGTGAACCAGGAACAATAGTTTGTTCCTGGAGGAAGAGCATCAAATACTGACATAAAAAACCCATGAAGCCTAAAACCTGTCCCTTCCAGCCTGGGGACACTGCTGAGAAGAGAGGAGACCGATGATGAGGATGTCAGGTGACATGTTTTTGTTTTCCAGCCATAGCCGGGGCTTAGGGTCACACATCTTAGGGACTTTCAAAATATAAGTTGAGGATGGGCAGGATGGCTCACGTCTGTAATCTCAGCACTCTAGGAGGCTGAGGTGGGTGGATTACTTGAGCTCAGGGGTTTTAGACCAGCCTGAGCAAGAGCGAGACCCCATCTAAAAATAGCTGGCGCGGGGACCTGTAGTTTCAGCTACTTGGGAAGCTGAGGCAAGAGAATCCCTTGAGCCCAAGTGTTTGAGGTTTCTGTGACACCATGGCACTCTACCAAGGATGACAAAGTGAGAGTCTATCTCAAAACAAAGAAAAAAAAAAAAGGTCGAGCCAGAAGTGTTCAGATTTTGGAATGTTTGCATTACACTTACTACTTGAACATCCCTAATTTTAAAATTCAAAATTCAAAAGGTTCCAATGAACATTACTCATCACATCAGTGCTGGCAAAGTTTCAGATTGGGGATCTTCACATTAGGGATACTCAACCTGCACCCGGCTAGGACGTGAGGAGGTCAAGATCGTGGGGCCAGCAGCTCACTTTCTGGGCATAACATGTGGGAAGCTGTAGGACACTAGGACAAACCAGCTATGCTCACCACAAGCAGGAGGAATGGCGTGAAGATGGTGAGAGTAACAAACAAGGCACCGTTCCTGGCTCCCTCCTGCCCGTGTGAAGTGAGCAGGGCAGCCAGCATCACTGTCCTGCCAACGTCTGATGTGAGAAGAGCAAAGGCTCAGCGGCAGGGCAAAGGGGGAACCATGAGTGAGGACTCGGAAACAGGGATAAACCTGACCTACTATCCCAAGGGGATAGAGGGATCAGGCAGCAGTCACCCTTCCAGGGTGTTAACAGAAGCCCGCAAGGATCTAAGGACACTGCATGGATCTGAAGACCCTCCTTGTCCATTGCCACAGGGACACAGAGGCAGAACACATTTTATTACACTTCTCTTTATTGCTCTTCAGAGATGCTGCATTTTTTTAAATTCAAGGCTTGTGGCAACCCTATGTTGAGCAAGTCACTTGGCACCATTTTCCAACAGCATGTGCTCACTTCATGTCTCTGTGCCTTATTTTGGTAATTATTGCAATATTTCAAACTTTTTATTATTATTATATCTGTTAAGGTGATTTGTGGTCAGTGATTATTGATGATAAATATGATCAGTAAGTATTGTGTGTGTTCTGACCACATCACTGGTACCAGTCATTTCCCACCTTTCTTCCTCTTCTCTGACCTCCCTAGTCCCTAAAATACAGCAAGGTTGGAATTATGCTAATCAATCACCTTATAACAGCCTCAAGTGTTCAGGTGAAAAGGAGAGTCACACATCTTTCACTTTAAATCCAAGGCTAGAAATTTTTTGACTTAATGGAAAAGGCATGCCAAAAGCCAAGATGGGTCAAAAGCAAGGCTTCTGTGCCAAACGGCCAAGTTGTGAATGCAAAGGGAAAGTTCTTAAAGAAATTAAAAGTATTGGGTGGCATCTGTGGCTCAGTGGGTAGTGCGCTGGCCCCACATACTGAGGGTGGCAGGTTCGAACCCTGCCCCGGCCAAACTGCAAAAAAAACCCCAGAAAACTAGCTGGATGTTCTGGCCGGCGCCTGTAGTCCCAGCTACTCAGGAGGCTGAAGCAAGAGAATAGCCTAAGCCCAGAAGTTGGAGGTTGCTGTGAGCTGTATGACACCACGGCACTCTACTGGGGACAACAAAGTGAGACTCTGTCTCTAAAAAAAAAAAAGAGAGAGAGAGAGAGTATTACTCCAGTGAACACATAAATGATTTAAAAAAAAAAAAAAAAACAATCTTACTGCTGTTATGGAGAAAGTTTGAGTGGTCTGAGTAGGAGATCAAACCAGCCACAACCATTCCTTAAGCCCAAACCTAATCTAGACCAAGGCCCTGACTGTTCAACTCTCTGGAGGCTGAGAGGGGTGAGGAAACTGCAGAAGGAATGTTTAAAGCCAGCAGAGGTCAAGTCATGAGATCAAAGGAAAGAAGCCATCTCCCTCAGAAGTGCAAGGTGAAGCAGCAGGTATTGCTGTGGAAACTGAGCAAGTTATCCAGAAAATCTAAATCTCAGATAATTGATGAAGGCAGCTACACGAAAAAACACACATTTTTCAATGTAGATGAAACAGCATTATATTGGAAACAGATGCTATCTAGAGAGAAGAAGTCAAAATCTGGGTTTAGGACACAGCGCCTGTGCCTCAAACGGCTAAGGCGCCAGCCATATACACCTGAGCTGTTGGGTTTGAATCCAGCCCGGGCCAGCCAAACAACAATGACGGCTACAACCAAAAAATAGCCTGGCTTTGTGGCGGGCGCCTGTAGTTCCAGCTACTTGTGAAGTGGAGGCAAGAGAATCGCTTCAGCCCAGGAATTGAAAGTTGCTGTGAGCTGTGATGTCACAGAACTCTACCCAGGGGGACAGCTTGAGGCTCTGTCTCAAAAAGAAAAGAAAAGAAAAGAAAGTCTGTGCTCAAAGAGTCAAAGAACAGACTGACGCTATTGTTAGGGGTTAATGTAGCTGGTGATGTTAAGTTGAAGCCAGTGCTTCAACTATTCCTAGGATTGCTAAGAATTATGCTAAGTCTATTCTGAATGTGCTCTATAAATGGAACGACAAAGCCTAGATGACAGCACATCCGTTTATAGCATGGTTTACTGAGTATTTTAAGGCCACTGTTGAGACCCACTATGCAGAAGAAAGGATTCTTCTCAAAATATTATTGCTCATTGACAGTGTACCCAGTTGCCTAAGAGCTCTGATGGAAATGTACGAGGAGATTAATGTTGTTTTCAGGCCTGTTAATACAATATCCATTCCGCAGCCCAGGGATCAAGGTGTCATTTTGGCTTCCAAGACTTATTACTTAAGGAATACTTTTTTTAGGCTATAGCTGTCATAGACAGTGATTCTTCCAATCAATTTTGATAATGTAAATTGAAAACCTCCAGATGTCATTAAGGACATTCATGAGTCATGGGAGGAAGTCAAAATATCAACAGGAATTTAGATGAAGTTGATTCCAACCTTCATGGATGAATTTGAGGGATTCAAGATTTCAGTGGAAGAAATAATTGAAGATGGGTAAAAATAGCAAAAGAACTAGAATGAAGAATGGAACCTCTGAGTGTGCAGTGAGGTGGGGAAAAAGAAGTGGAGCCTGAAGATATGACTGAACTGCTGCTGTCTCATGATGAAACTTGAACGGCTGAGGAGAGGCTTCTTATGCATGAGCAAGTAAAGTGGTTCTTGAGAAAAGATCTCCTGATAAAGATGCTGAGAACATTGTTGAAATGACAACAAAGTATAAAACTGCGTGAACTTAGCTGATAAAGCAGCAGCAGTGTTTGAGAGGATTGACTCCAATTGTGAAAGAAGTTCTACTGCGGAGAAAAGGGAACACTTCTGCACTGCTGGTGGGAATGCAAATTAATACATTCCTTTTGGAAAGATATATGGAGAACACTCAGAGATCTAAAAATAGATCTGCCATTCAATCCTGTAATTCCTCTGCTGGGCATATACCCAGAAGACCAAAAATCACAACATAACAAAGATATTTGTACCAGAATGTTTATTGCAGCCCAATTCATAATAGCTAAGTCATGGAAAAAGCCCAAGTGCCCATCAATCCACGAATGGATTAATAAATTGTGGTATATGTATACCATGGAATACTATGCAGCCTTAAAGAAAGATGGAGACTTTACCTCTTTTATGTTTACATGGATGGAGCTGGAACATATTCTTCTTAGTAAAGTATCCCAAGAATGGAAGAAAAAATACCCAATGTACACAGCCCTACTATGAAACTAATTTGGGACTCTCACATGAAAGCTATAACCCAGCTACAACTTAACAATAGGGGGAAGTGGGAAAGGGGGGGGTGGGTAGAGGGAGGGGAATCGGTGGGATCACACCTGTGGTGCATATTACAGGGGTATTTGCGAAACTTGGTAAATGTAGAATGTAAATGTTTTGGCACAGTAACTGAGATAACGCCGGAAAGGCTATGTTAACCACTGTGATAAAAATGTGTCAAATGGTTAAAAAAAAAGAAGTTCTACTGTGGATAAGAAATCCCTCATCACAGGAAGAGTCAATCCAGGTGGCACACTTTATTGCTGTCTCCACCCCAGCCTTTAGCAGCCACCTCCCCAGTCAATCAGCAGCCACCAACACCAACACGAGACCCTCCACCTGCAAACAAATTGTGACCCACTGAAGGTTCAGGTGATTATTAGCATTTTTTAGAAATGAGGTGTTTTTAAATTACAATATGCACGTTGTTTTTATAGAGATAATGGCATTGCACTCTTGGCACTGCAATGTAGTGTCAACATAACTTTTATGTTACCCAGAACACCTAACCTTGTGCAACTCACTTGATTGCAACACTCACTTTGTCACATGGAACTGAACCTGCCATATCCTGGAGGTATGCTTGCAGTAACCCCTTACATGCCCTGAGGTCAGCTCGGGCAGCAGAAAGGAGATCAGGAAGAACTCCCAGAGCCTGCACGCACCTGAAGAACAGACTGCTGAAATTATCCCTGTGGGAAATGGGAAATTGGATGACTAATATTTAAAATGAAAAGAGACCTTCAAGGGTGAAAGACTGTGTGCTATGTTCATCAATAACGTTCCCACCACTACCAGTGAGGGGGGCGCCTATAAAGGGCAGGCAGTCATCTGCAGCGGGAAGCAGGGGTGCAACTTCCTTGCACGTCAGGGGTAAAGTGAGTGCACTCCTTGTACACTAGTTGTTCGCTTGTTTTGTTTTTCTTTGTAACATTAAATAAGAAGCTACAACTCAAGAGTCAGGGGAAACATGCAGCAAATGATGTATTTCACAAAACAGAAGTAAATTTTAAATAGAATCTGCTATGTATACTCAGTAAAACTCAATAAACCATGATCCTTATGAATAAGATATGAAGAGCAGACTAGTTAGTGAGCAAAAGAGCAAAGAGAAGGGGAAAGAGTACTGTTTGTTTCTAAAAGATTAATTTTTTTCTTCTCTGCTTTCTTTACATCTTTCTGAAAATGCCACAGAAATAAAAAATAGATGCAAAAGTCAGTAGCAGGGCTTGGAGGCAAGTCAGGGTGCTCTCAGTGGATCAGAAAGGGGTAGGTTAGGAATTTCTGGATGATGTGAAGCATATGGGGTCAGACTGAGAATCCATGGCTGAACGGTCAAGGGTCCCATAAAAAAAGGTTGACCCTCATCAAGAGAGGGGTGGCTGGCTGTCCCAAGCAGGGTAGAGAGGCCCTCAGGGTCAGAAGGCCTCAGGCACCGGCAGCAAGGGGGCCCAGAGCACTCAGCCCTGGGGAGCTGGAGAGACAGAACTTCAATTTGAAAAGACTCTTTTCCCATTGGAAATGCTTGCCATTTGCCACAGGGCCTCACGCATGGACTGCTTCCTAAATGAAGCAGAGAATCTGTTCTGGGAGGCTCTTAGCTCAAGCAAGAGGGCCCAAGAGAGGTGAGAAAAGGGCAAGTTAGTGCCACCAAAGCAGATATTGAATGAGAGGTAAACTTCTGCAAATTAAAAATGTCCTGATGTTTTTATAACATTCATTTGAATTGCTTCCTCATTTCCAGCTAAAATGTGTCCAACTCTATTAAGACCTCAACAGCTGGGTCTGGAGGAGAAGGCAGGTTGAACTGTGGTCATTGAACAAACAAAAGACATTCATGAATCTCTGCTCTAAACCCAGGAGCGAGGAGCCAGTTTAAGGACTCACTCTTGCAACTTGAGATTTTCTTCCTCACTAGCTTTTGAGCTACCTACTTCACCCTGCTGTTGGGTAAGCAGAGGGAAGAGCTAATTTCCTTTTGTCTCTGACCGAGCACTCCAAAATAGAGCCCACCTGTGGTTCCATCCTCAGTCATTGGCCTGGGTGCGCCCTGCTGTGGACCCCCTCAGCCCTCCTGCTATGGAGCCCCTCAGCCCTTAGAGAGGATGGCTGGGGTATAAATAAGAAGGCGATTGCTGAGGAAGCCGTCATCCACCAGCATAAATGAATCTTCACTTCTTTTTTTTATTAAATCTTAGCTGTGTACATTAATGCGATCATGGGGCACCGTACACTGGTTTTATAGACCATTTGATATATTTTTATCACACTAGTTAACATAGCCTTCCTGGCATTTTCTTAGTTATTGTGTTAAGACATTTATATTCTACATTTACTAAATTTCACATGCACCCTTGTAAGATGCACCACAGTTGTAATCCCACCAATCACCCTCCCTCCACCCATCCTCCCTCCTACCTTCCGTCCCTCTCCCCCTTCCCCATATTCTTTGGTTATAACTGGGTTATAGCTTTCTTTCTTTTTTATTTATGTATTTATTTTTTATTATTAAATCATAGCTGTGTACATTAATGTGATCATACACTGGTTTTATAAACTGTTTGACACATTTTCATCACACTGGTTAACATAGCCTTCCTGGCATTTTCTTAGTTATTGTGTTAAGATATTTACATTCGACATTTACTAAGTTGCACATATACCCTTCTAAGATGCACCACAGGTGTAATCCCACCAATCACCCTCCCTCCATCCACCTCCCCCCTTCCTCCTCTCCCTTTCCCCCTTCACCCTATTCTTAGGTTATAACTGGGTTATAGCTTTCATGTGAAAACCCTAAATTAGTTTTATAGTAGGGCTGAGTACATTGGGTACTTTTTCTTCCATTCTTGAGATACTTTACTAAGAAGAATATGTTCCAGCTCCATCCATGTAAACATGAAAGAGGTAAAGCCTCCATCTTTCTTTAAGGCTGCATAATATTCCATGGTGTACATATACTACAATTTAAAATCCATTCGTGGATCGATGGGCACTTGGGCTTTTTCCATGACTTAGCAATAATGAATAGGGCTTCAATAAACATTCTGGTACAAATATCTTTGTTATAATGTGATTTTTGGTCTTCTGGGTATATACCTAGTAGAGGAATTATAGGTTTGAATGGCAAATCTATTTTTAGATCTCTAAGTGAGATCTCCAAACATCTTTCCAAAATTAATGTATTAATTTTCATTCCCACCAGCAGTGTAGAAGTGTTCCCTTTTCTCCACATCCACGCCAACATCCCTGTCCTTGGGATTTTGTGATATGGGCTAATCTTACTGGAGTTAGATGATATCTCAAAGTAGTTTTGATTTTGCATTTCTCTGATGATTAAGGATGATGATCATTTTTTCATATGTCTGTAGGCCGTGTGCCTGTCTTCTTCAGAGAAGTTTCTCTTCAACTCCCTTGCCCAACCTGCAATGGGATCACTTGTTCTTTTCTTGATTATACGTTTGAGTTCTCTGTGGATTCTAGTTATTAAACCTTTGTCGGAGACATAACCTGCAAATATCTTCTCCCATTCTGAGGGCTGTCTGCTTGCTTTACTTACTGTGTTCTTGGCTGCGCAGAAGCTTTTTAGTTTAATCAGGTCCCAATAGTGTATTTTTGAAGGTGCTTCAATTGCCCGGGGGGGTCCTCCTCATACAATACTCACCCAGACCTTCAAGGGTTTTCTCTGCACTCTCTTCTAGTATTTTCACAGTTTCATTTCTTAAGTTTAAATCTTTAATCCAATGAGAGTCTATCTTAGTTAATGGTGAAAGGTGTGGGTCCAGTTTCAGTCTTCTACAGGTTGCCAGCCAGTTCACTCAGCACCATTTGTTAAATAGGGAATATTTCCCCACTGAATGTTTTTAATTGGCTTGTCAAAGATCAAATAACAGTAAGTAGCTGGATTCATCTCTTGGTTCTCTATTCTGTTCCAGACATCTACTTCTCTGTTTTTGTGCAAATACCATGCTGTTTTGATCACTATCAACTTATAGTATAGTCTGAGATCCGGTAGCGTGATTCCTCCTGCTTTGTTTTTGTTTCTGAGTAATGTCTTGCTATTCGAGGTTTTTTCTGATTCCATATAAAACAAAGTATTAGTTTTTCAAGATCTTTAAAGTATGACAGTGGAGCTTTAATAGGGATTGCATTAAAATTGTATATTGCTTTAGGTAGTATGGACATTTTACCAATGTTGATTCTTCCCAATCATGAGCAAGGTATGTTTTTCCATTTGTTAATATTTTCAGCTATTTCTTTTCTTAGAGTTTCATAGTTCTCTTTATAGTAGAATCCCTGGTATTTTCCAGATATACAATCATATCATCTGCGAAGAGTGAAAATTTGATCTCTTCTGACCCTATATCGATACCCTTGATTGCCTTTTCTACCCTAATTGAAATGGCTAAAACTTCCATCACAATGTTAAAGAGCAGGAGGATCTATCCCACACTGCCAGAGGAGTGTTGAAATCTCTGACTATTACAGAGTTGGAGGAAATCAAGTTGCTCATGTCTGTTAGAGTTTCTCTTATAAATGGAGGTGCATTCTGGTTGGGTGCATAGATATTAATAATTGAAATCTCATCATATTGAGTATTACCCTTAACAAATATGAAGTGACCATTCTTATCCTTCCTTACTTTTGTTGGTTTAAAGCCTATTGTGTCTGCAAACAGAATTGCAACATCTGCTTTTTTCTGATTACCATCTGCCTGAAATATGGATGACCCTCCTTTCACCCTGAGTCTATATTTATCTTTTAAGGTAAGATGTGATTCTTGTATGCTGCAAATATCTGGCCTGAGTTTTTGTATCCAGTCAGCCAGTGTGTACCTCTTTAGAAGACAGTTTAAGCCGTTCACATTAATGGAGAATATTGATAAGTCTGGTAAAATTTTGGGTATCAAGTTTTTTGAAAGCCCAGTGGACATTTTTAATCCTTTCGCCACTGTGGAAGTTGGAGTTTGATCAAAAGTTTCTGAGTGAGTTTACATTTGTGGTAGAGGATTGGGCTGGTCATTATGTTGGATAGGTCTGAGAATATCCTGAAGAGCTGGTTTGATTATGGCAAATTTCTTCAACATATGATTGTCATTAAAGTATTTAATTTCTCCATCGTAAATGAAACTCAGTTTACCTGGATACAGGATCTGGGGTTGAAAGTTACTTTGCTTTAGGAGATTAAAAGTCGATAACCACCCTCTTCTGGCTTAAAAAGTTTCAGCAGAGAGATCTGCAGTCATTCTAATATTCTTCCCTTTGTAGGTGATGGATTTCTTACGTCTGGCTGCTTTCAGAATTTTCTCCTTCATATTAACTTTAGTGAAGTTAATCATGATATGCCTGTGGGATGTCTTATTGGGATTGAGTCGTGCTGGGGTTCTGAAACTGTCTGCTATGTGAATTTCAGAATCTCTAAATGTCTGGAAAATTCTCTTTCATAATTTCATGGAGAAGGGCCTCTATGCCTTGCAAAATCACTTCTTCACTTTCAGGGATTCCAATGAGGTGGATATTAGCCTTCTTTAAATTATCCCAGAGCTCTCTGAGAGAATGATCTGGTTTTGCTCTCCGTTTCTCTTCCTCTTTGAGAGTTTGGGAGCGTTCAAAAGCTTTGTCTTCAATGTCAGAAATCCTTTCTTCTGTTTGCTCCACTCTGTTACTAAGGGATTCTACTGTATTTTTCAGATCTTTGGGGACTGCAAATTCTTGTTTCAGTGCATCAAAATCTTTGGTGGTTTTGTCCTTTAAATTTGTTAAATTCTTGAGACAACTTTTGAATTGCTCCTCGAATTTCTAATTCCAAATTTTCCTCCATTCTATTAATCTTGTTGGCAATCCAAATTCTGAATCCAATTTCTGACATCTCGGCCAGCTCTTAATAATGAGATCTTCAGTTACATCTGCCATATCTTTCCTTGGGTGGGGGAGTTGATCTACTCTGGTTATTCATGTTACCAGAGTTTTTCCACTGATTCCACCCCATGATTATTTTACACCATTTGACTTTTCCCCTGGAGCATTGTTGAGGACCCATACAGTGCTACAGCCTGAGAAACTGGGGACCTGTTTGGTGTGGTGTGGCTAAGTGGGTCTCTCTTGTTTTCAGCTGGTCTCTGTCCAACCCTAGTGAAACAGTTACTCTGGGTTGAAGTCTCAGCTGTGGAGAAATACCAACAATTAAGTCACCCTGCCCCCCACAGATAACAACTGGAAAAGGAAAATCAAACCTTCCTACAACCACACACTCAGGGTACCCCCTGAATAGTCCAGGCGATTGCCTCAGTTCAAAAGGTCCAAATCAATTGTCTCAGTCAGCACCTGTCTCGGGTGGGAGAGTTTAAAATGTCTTTGCAACTAGATCACAGGGGTCTCCTGAACAACTCAAATAGGACTTGCTCCGTTGCTCCATGAACTCAGGAGGACCTACCCAGCTAATAGATTCGTCTGGGAAGGTTGATGCCTCCTTCCTCACCTTGCACCTCTGTCACACCCAGTCACTGATAACCCCACAGGGCTGTGACCCAGTTGCCTCCAATGAGCAGATAGTCCAGGGGTTTACACCTGCCTGAATCACAAGGAAATCTATGTCTGCTCAGCCAGGCTGCTGCTCTCTGCCTCTATCCAGCAGGGGGAGGTGAGGCCTGACAACCTGGGGTGCTTGATGGAGGCTGGGGGGTGTTCACTCAGTTCCATCCCCTTCCCTGATTGATGTTACTGACAGAACAGAACAACTTTTCAGAACAACTTTGCAGGAATTTGTTTCTGTCCCTGCTAAATTCCCCTGCAGAAGTTTTGAGCTCCTAGAACCTGTGCCTCAGGCCCTGTCTTTGCTCCTGCAGGTTTGTATTTGCCACATGGTTAGCTGTCAGTTCTAGCCTCCTGCCTTCCTTTGTCTATAGGCTGATGATCCCCTGAGGGCTGGTGCGTCTTAGGCTCAGTAAAGTAGTCTTCTGTGTCAGCCCCGCCCTGGGAATCTCCCGGCTCTGCGTGTGTATTTTCTAGTCCCCACATTCCACCCAGGCCAGTACTGCCTCAGGCAAACCCTTTACTCACGGGACCTGCGTTTCCATCCCAGATTTGTTCTGCGGTGGTTGCCACCTGAGAAGATGCCCAGCCTCCTCTGTTTGCCCAGAGAGACAGGGAGTGTGACTTTGGAATATCCAGGGGTGAGCCCTATTGTTGCCAAAAACAACTGCTGCTTTGCGCCTTGTGGCACGGCCACTCTGGCGTGGTTCCCTCTCAGCTGACCATCCACTCCTCACTCCCATGCCCTGTCCACACCCCTGGAGAAATCACCCAAGAATCTGGGGACAGGCCTCCAGTCCTCAGAGTGAGAGTGGAAGGGAGCACTGGGAGCTCAGAATTACAGGTAGAAAATATATACAGTTTTATACAGTTTTATGCCTGGCAGGAGAACACCATGGCACCCTAGTAGGGGAGGTAGGTCCAGGTTTTAGAGGGTCTCTCCTGTGGAGTGTAGTGGGAGGACCTTTGATCTCTGCTCGTTTGTATGTGGGGTACTCTAAGCTGTTCTCATGGTGGAGGGGACTCCCGGCTGCTTGGTGATGGATTTTGTACTTTTTGTTTGTATCCTTGTGGTCGCAGCTCGCCTCAGTGGGGTTGATGTGCGTTCTTCAACCTTCTCTCTTGGTGCAGCTCTAATCCACCAGGTTACTTGCTAAATTTCTGTCCTTTAACTCTCCTTCTGGATGGGAGCCTCTGTAGAAAGCTGGCTTCAGTCACCCATCTTGTCTCCGCCCCCTCTTCACTTCTTTTTTCTTTTTTTTTTTTTTAAAGACAGAGTCTCACTTTCTCACCCTTGGTAGAGTGCAATGACATCACAGCTCTCAGCAACCTCCAACTCCTGGGTTTAGGTGATTCTCTTGCCTCAGCCTCCCCAGTAGCTGGGACTACAGGCGCCTGCCACAACACCTGGCTATTTTTTTGTTGTTGCAGTTTGGCTGAGGCTGGGTTTGAACCCACCACCATCAGTACATGGGGCTGGCACCCTGCTCACTGACCCACAGCACTTCTTTTTATAAAAGTAAAGCAAACAAAATAGGAGGATGACCGATATCCCAGCAAGCTTAGCAATTAGGACAAATAGCCTCTAACTAAGAAATGGTGGTTCACGCCTTTAATCATAGAACTTTGGGAGGCAGAAGCAGGCGAATCTCCTGAGAACAGGAGTTCTAGGCCAGCCTGAGCAACATAGCAAGATCTCATCACTAGAAAAAATAGAAAAATTAGCAGAGCATGATGGCATGTGCTGATGGTCCCAGATACTGGGGAGGCTGAGACAAGAGGATCATTTGAGCCCAGGAGTTTGAGGTTCCCATAAATGCTATGAAAATGCTACTGTACTGTAGCCCAGACAATGGAAAAGATAAAAACTGATTTTATGAAGTGATAATGTTACAACCCAACCAGGTCCATTGACCACTGCTCAAGAGGAAGCCGATAAACTGAGACAGCAGCGGCCACAGCAGAGAAAGAGTTTAACACCACAGGAGCATGTGGAAGTTCTCCAGTCCGTCTTCCCAAGAATCTGGGAGATAGAGTTTTTACAGATAGTTTGGCTGATGGTTGGCTGGATTCAGGGTGCAACCGCAGGAGTGTAAAAATTGTCTTATTTGCTGAGTTGGTCTTGAGTGGGAGTCACAGACTAGTTGACTGAGTTCCTCCTGCCAGGGGTGTGGGTGGTTTGACCCTTTCACCAGAATGCAGAGTCTGGACTATGTTATCTGTGGGAGCAATGAAGAAGGCTGAGAATCTTCAAGACCATCAGCTGTGTGACCCCCCAGGAGTAAGCAATTTTAGAAGAGCAAGTGGGGAACAAAGGCTGATATATATACACACATATATTTCCCCTTGTGGCCCTTTATTAATTTCATAAAGGTCAGTTTAAGTCTCCCCCACCACGCCCAGAGTTCATGCCACCTCATTCCTGAGGTGTGGGCTAAGGAGATGGAAAGGACAGATTTTCCTTTATTGAGTACCAAACCATAATGATAACTTGGGATTTAATAAAAGGGAAATGAGTTTGAACTGAAAAACAAAAATAATAATGTCACTGGATTGAATGGTCTCTAACATCATTGTTTCTGATTCTATATTAAAAGACTGGCGATCCAAAAACAAGGCTCAAATTACTTCAGCAATTAGTTGCAGGAAAGTACATGTCATCTTCTTGGTCCCCTGCTGCTATATAACAGTTGTCAAGCTTGTCAGAAGGAAAGGTGAAGGGCTCAATTCACAGCTGGAAACAAATGATGTATATTCTTTGGAAAAGAAACATCTCTTCCCTACTTGTCAAACTTTGAGCTTTTTGTCAATAGGCTTTAAACCAACAAATGTAAGGAAGGATAAGCATGGTCACTTCATATTTGTTAAGGGTAATACTCAATATGATGAGATTTCAATTATTAATATCTATACACCCAACCAGAATGCACCTCCATTTATAAGAGAAACTCTAACAGACATGAGCAACTTGATTTCCTCCAGCTCCATAATGGTCAGAGATTTCAACTCCTCTGGCAGTGTGGGATTGATACTCTAATAAGAAGCTGAGCAAAGACATTTTAGATTTAAACCTAACCATCCAACATTTGGATTTAGCAGACATCTACAAAACATTTCATCCCAACAAAACACATACTTCTCATTAGCCCACAGAACATACTCCAAAACCGATCACATCTTAGGTCACAAGTCTAACCTCAGTAAATTCAAAGGAATAGATATTATTCCTTGCATCTTCTCGGACCACCATGGAATAAAAGTTGAACTCAATAACAACAGGAATCTGCATACTCATACAAAAACATGGAAGTTAAATAACTTTATGCTGAATGATAGCTGGGTGTCAGAGATGAAATTAAGAAGGAAATTGCCAAATTTCTGGAACAAAACGACAATGAAGGCACGAATTATCAGAACCTCTGGGATACCACAAAGGCAGTCCTAAGAGGGAAATCTATAACACTGCAAGCCTTCCTCAATAGAATGGAAAGAGAGGAAGTTAACAACTTAATGGGACAGCTCAAGCAACTGGGAAAGGGAGAACATTCCAACCTCAAACCTAGTAGAAGAAAAGAAATATCCAAAATTGGAGCAGAATTAAATGAAATTGAAAACAAAAGAATTACACAACAGATCAATTTATCAAAAACTTGGTTTTTTGAAAAGGTCAATGAAATAAATAAACCTTGGGCTAACCTAACCAGGAAAAAAAGAGTAAAATCTCTAATTTCATCAATCAGAAATGACAAAGACAAAATAACAACAGACTCTTCAGAAATTAAAAAAAAATCCTTAATGAAAGAAACTTTATTCTCAGAAATATGAAAATCTAAAGGAAATTGACTAATCCTTGGAAGTACGTCATCTTCCAAGACTTAGCCAGAATCAAGTGGAAATGTTGAACAGGCATATATCAAGTTCTGAAATAGCATTAACCATATGAAATCTCCCTAAAAAGAAAAGCCCGGGACCAGATGGCTTCACGTCAGAATTCTACCAAACTTTTAAAGAGGAATTAGTACCTATATTACTCAACCTGTTCCAAAAGGTAGAAAAAGAAGGAAGACTACTCAACATGTTTTATGAAGCAAACATCACCCTGATCCCTAAACCAGGAAACAACACAACAAGAAAAGAAAATTATAGACCAACATCACTAATGAATATAGATGCAAAAATATTCAACAAGATCCTAACAAACAGAATCCAGCAACATATCAAACAAATTATACATCATGACCAAGTTGGTTCTATCCCAGGGATGTTGGCGTGGATGTGGAGAAAAGGGAACACTTCTACACTGCTGGTGGGAATGCAAATTAATGCGTTGCTTTTGGAAAGATGCTTGGAGAACACTTAGAGATCTGAAAATAGATCAGCCATTCAATCCTATAATTCCTCTACTAGGTATATACTCAGAAGACCAAAAATCACATCATAACAATGATATTTGTACCAGAATGCTTATTGCAGCCCAACTCATAATTGCTAAGTCATGGAAAAAGCCCAAGTGCCCATCGATCCATGAATGGATTAATAAATTGTGGTATATGTACACCATGGAATATTATGCAGCCTTAAAGAAAGATGGAGCCTTTACCTCTTTCATGTTTACATGGATGGAGCTGGAACATATTCTTCTTTGTAAAGTATCTCAAGAATGGAAGTATCCAATGTACTCAGCCCTACTATGAAACTAATTTATGGCTTTCATATGAAAGCTATAACCCAGTTATAACCTAAGATTAGGGGGAAGGGGGAAAAGGAGGGGATGGAGGAGGGAGGTGGACGGAGGGAGGATGATTGGTGGGATTACACCTGCGGTGTATCTTACAAGGGTATATGTGAAACTTAGTAAATGTAGAATATAAATGCCTTAACACAGTAATGAGGAAAATGCCAGGAAGGCTATGTTAACCACTGTGATGAAAATGTGTCAAACTGTTTATAAAAGCAGTGTATGGTGCCCCATGATTGCATTAATGTAAACAGCTATGATTTATATAAAAAAAAAAAAAGTTAAGTGTCCCATTTTGCCATGTGTCTACCAGGAGTGGGACCAGAAAACATATGCTTGATGCAGCCCGGGAGAGCCTCAGTCCTGGGGAGCAGGGGCACAATCCTCAGAGTTTTCCAATGAAAGATATGTTGAGATGGACATTTTTAAATGTCATTTTGTTTTGTGTAGCAAAATATTCAGCAAGGTGGACATTTTACATTTCTTCCTGGGAGACAAACTGCTGATGAGCACACTGTGGTAAATGCTAGGAAGAGGCAGTGTATGAGGAGCCTTGTGAGTGGGAACTGATTAAGACTCCACCCCCATCCTCCCAATATTCAAGTTACAAAACCCTCTGCAGTAGAGGAAAGAGCAAGAAAAGAAAGCCCCTGAAATGAAATTGTCTTGGGGATAAAAGGCATTAGGCCTGGGGGTGGGCTGCTGCTGTGAGCTGGGTTATCTTAGGAGAGAAGTGACTCTGAATCCAAGATGCTGTGTATTCTGGGACAAGTTCCAACCAGCCATCTTGGGGGCCAGAGAGTGCCCTGGAGGGTGGCCATATGTGGAAGCAAACCTACAGGACTATGACATTGGAACTCTTGACAGAGAGCTAAGGACAGTAGGAAATCCCCTTTCCTGCACAGAACCCCTGCCGCAGGGACTGGGGTAGACGTCCCAGTCATCCACCAGCCTCCCCAGGTGATGGGGCAGCATCCTTTGTCCTCATGGAGGTGTTGCCTCCGGAAGGCACAGGTAAACTAGCCCTGTGGTCATGAACAAGTACCTTGGGGACTTATTTAATCATAAGAAACATACTCAAAATAGGGGATATTAGAACTTGAGCTATTCAATGGCAGTATTAAGAGGAAATATGTTTGTGCCCCAAAGGGGTAAGGAGGAATATATCTGTTAGAAGCACAGGGGAGAACTCTAAATGGTGGCCACCAGGCAGTGGCACAAGAAATGGAGCCCCAGTGCTGGGGAGCCCCAGCTGCAGGCCATGGTGCCCTGAAGGACATCGGGCCCCTCCATGGACTCAGCTTTGCCCTGGCTGCTGGACCCCAGTAGGGGCCCAGCACTTAGGCCAAGTAGACACTCTTGATCAACCCCCCACAGAGATTGTTTAATTGGATTTTTCTAATTCATTTTGAGCCATTTTGACCATTTACATTTTTCTACAGAAACACCCATATCACTGAAGTTTTCTCCAGACAGAGTTTTACATGGCACTGGCTCGTTACCTTTTTTAATCTCCTTCGTATCAGTGCTTATAACCTCTTTCTCATTCCTAATGGTGTGTATTTGCCTTTTTTTCTTCTAGATTAAACTTGTCCAAAGTTTGTGCAGGTTTAAACTATTTCAAAGATCTTGCCCTGGGGTTATTTTTAATTCAGTTGGTTTTCAGTTCTGTAAATCATTAATTTCTACTTTTAACTCCACTAGTCTCATCTTGCGGATTTTCTTTCTTTTTTTTTTTTTTTTTTTTTTTTTTGCTCAAGCTATTGCCCTGGGTAGAGTGCTGCTCACAGCAACCTCCAACTCCTGAGCTTAAGCAATTCTCTTGCCTCAGCCTCCCAAGTAACTGGGACTACAGGCACCCGCCACAACACCCGGCCATTTTTTGGTTGTAGTTGTCCTGCTTGGCAGGCCCAAGCCAGATTTGAACCCACCAGCTCTGGTGTATATGGCTGGCGCCTTAGTCACTTGAGCTACAGGCAGCACCCTGGATTTTCTTTAGGTTGTTTATATAACTTCCTAAATTGGTTCCTTTTTCACTGCATTTAATTCCTTTGGTTCAATAATAAAAGTTTAGATTTTGCCCCAGAGTATAAGAAAAACTCACTCACTTCACCTTATAAATTTTCATATGCAGAGTTCTCATGATAGTGATTTTCTAAATATTCTATAACTACAGCTTAATTTTCTCAATAATTGACTCAATAATTATTTTTAATGTTACTCAAATCAAGATGCTTCTTGGTTTGTTAGTCTGTTTAATACTTTGTGGTCAGAGATGCAGACTACAGAATTTTTACTTTTCAAAATGAATTTATGTTCCCTCGGTAAATCTATATTAAGTCAATTTTTGTAAATGTTTCAAAATGTTACCATTTGAAATCAATGTATATTCCCCACAGGCAATAAAAACATCTATTCAGTTTACTACTTATACTAGTCAAAATATTTTATATAATTCTACTAGGGTTCTCTTTTTTTTTTTTAGAGACAGAGTCTTACTATGTCACCCTCGGTAGAGTTTTGTGGCGTCACAGCTCACAGCAACCTCCAACTCTTGGGCTTAAGTGATTCTCTTGCCTCAGCCTCCCGAGTAGCTGGGACTGCAGGAGCCCACCACAATGCCCAGCTATTTTCTTTTTTTTTTTTTGGCAGTTTGGCCCGAGGCCGGGTTTGAACCTGCCACCCTCAGTATATGGGGTCAGCGCCCTACCCACTGAGCCACACGCGCTGCCCTCTTTTTTTTTTTTTTAAGACAGAGTCTCACTTGGTCACCCCTGGTAGAGTGCAATGGCATCTTACCTCAAACTCTTAGGCTCAAGTGATCCTGTTGCCTCAGCCTCCCCCTGAGTACTCCATTGTGCTGAGACTACAGGTGCCCACCACAATGCCCAGCTAATTTTAGAGACAGTGTCTCGCTCTGGATCAGGCTGGTCTTGAACCTGTGAGCTCAGGCAATCCACCTGCCTCGGCCTCCCAAGTATTGGGATTTTAGAAATGAGCTACTGCGCATGGCCTACGAGGGTTATCTTTAAATGTTCAAACACATATCTGAGCCTACACTTTTCTGTCAATATTAAAATAAAATACTATTTATTGACCTTACCCAAATAATATAAAAGATGTATTTTACTACAATTTTTTCCCACCTTACCCCCACTAATATTTATTGAAATAATATGGAATTTTAGATACAAATTATTGTTGTAATGCTTTTATGTTATATAAGTTCTTTCAAAAATTATTTTTAACATTCATGTTATTTTATACCTCTATTATAATTATTTGCACAGTAGATTATTGCTTTATTAGTTTTATTGTTCTCTACATGTCTTTCCCTCAGGTGAATTCTTCACTTTGATTTATTTCTTGGTGGTAGAGGTATCTCTTCAAGCAATTTTTTATTGCTAGAAAGGTTTGTAGAGGTCTCACATGCACAAGGGAGGGATTTACAATCCTGCAATGTCTGAAATGTCTTTCTGTTGCTCTCAGGCTGAAGACCACCGTTCAGCACAGGATTCTCTATGCTTTTCCCTTCAAAGTCCTAAGGACACTGCCATCATGCTCAGATGCTCGGTGTTGTGGGAAGAATGAGGCGCCAGCCCGTCGCCCATCATTTTCTGCCTCTTTAGCAAGCAACCTGTTCTTCTTTCCCTTTATATCCCTACAGGGATGTTACCCCTATTGCTTTTGAAAATCAGAGATTACTAAGAAAAATGTAGGTGTAGGTCTCTTTCTGTTAAAAATGGTTTATATGTACTTAGTCCTTTCAAGCTAAAGACTTAAGGCTTTCTTCAGCTCAGGAAACTTTTTCATTATTAGTATTATTATCATTATTATTATTATTATTTCTTCTGTTCTCTCCTCCTGAAATTCCTACTCCAAATATAATTGAACCTAGCTATATCATGACCTGTATTGTTTGAGCAGTCAAATTCATCCCAGGCTTTATTTCTGGGATGAGAAAAGTTCTCTTTAAAGTTTCCAGGAAGCTTAAAATATCTGAGGCATCTGGCTGGAGCAGGTTGTGGTGAGAACTCAACCCTCCTCTTCCACACCCCTGTGTTGTCAGAGCCTAGATGTGACATTTAGCTATGCGGTTGTCTTCCACCCTTCAGCAGGAGGCACAGGCAGGAGCCACCATGAAGCTATCAGAAGGATGCTCTAGCTCACGGGAAAGATCAGAGAGACCTGGGGGCCAAGTGCAACCAAGAGTGGGAGCAAATGAGGCAGAGAAGCTCTCATCCCAACACAGCAAAGATCAGGCAGCCTGAGCCCCCGAGAGAATCCAGATCCCCATATGCAAACTGAACCCCTGAGCCAGGCAGAGGTATCAGGCACTTGGGCTGCAGACATGCAGACGGGAGTCCAAAGCAAGCTGGATCCAAGCAAACACAGGCAAATTTGTGGTTATCACAGGTGCTGAAACTCAGAAAGAGAAGAGGCCACAACTAATTTAAAGGTTGGCTGGGTGAAGTGACTTACTCCTGAACCCAGCACTTTGGGAGTCAAAGGCAGGAGGACTGGTTAAGGTCAGGGGTTCGAGATCAGTCAGGACAATTTACCAAGACCCTCATCTCTAGAAAAAGTTTTAAAAATAGCTGGGCATGGTAGTATGTGCCTGTAGTCTCAGCTACTCAGGAGGCTGAGGCAGGAGGATCGCTTAAGCTGGTTGTAGGGAGCTATGAAGATGCCACTGCAGTCTTGCCCAGGCAACAGAGCAAGCTATGTCTGAAAAATAAATAAATAAAGCTGGAAGTGACCAGGAGCTTCCAAGTTGTGTCTGTCCCTGTGCTAATGGAAGAATGGGAAAGATGTGCTCTAGGGAAGGACAATTCTTACATTTGACCCTCAGGACAATTCCACAAGATAAACATAATTACCTCTGTTTTACAGACAAGAAGATTGAAGGCTTAATTAGGGACAATATTTTGACCCTTTACTAGTGCACCCAAGATTTGGACCCACATCCAAAGGGGAATTGGTCCTTGCTTCTTCCACTTCCAAAGGGCCCTGGCTCCTGGCCACATTATTCCAGTTGCTTCTGTGGTCACACTGCCTTCTCCTCTACTGTAGTCAAATCTCCTTCTGCCTCACAGTTAGGACCACACTTGCAATTACATTTAGGGCACGCTCAGATAACTCAGGATAATCTTCCATCCTCAAGATCCTTAACTCATTCATACCTGCACAGTCTTTTTTACCACATAAGATAACACTCACATGTCTATGGATTATATTGTGGACTTTCTGAGGGACCATTGTCTGCCCTCCCCATTCCAACATCCCCCAAAGTCTCAACCCTCTATTGCATCAAACTCCAAAATCTCATACTTTAGATCATCTAAATCAAGTATGAGTGAGACTGTGGGTATGACTCACCCTGGGGCAAAATTTCTTGTCATATGAGGATCTGGAAAAAAAGGTATCTGCTCCTGAAAATACAATGATGGGACAGGCATAGGGTAATAATTATATGCATTCCCATTTCAGAAAAGAAAAAAACAGAATAAATAAAAGAGTCATCAATCCCAATTACACAACAAATGCAAACAATGTAACCTAATTGTATTAACCTTGTATTAATCTGAAATTTTTAAAAACGAATAGAATAATTCTCCGTTGTTCAAGACTGCACCCTCTCTGCTCACAGCTCTGCCCTCTAGAACAAGGCTGTTCCCTTAGAGTCATCCTTCCTTTTTCTTTAAAGGTAGCACATAGTTTCAGCTTACTAGTTTTATCAGCACATCTTCTGCCTGTAGAATTTTGGGAGTCTAATAGCCTTCTTTTATTTCATCTTGTATCTGCCCATTTTTATCCAAGCTGGCAGTGTTTCTGCTGATATAACATTCTCAAAAATATTGTGGATCTCCCATGTATATTATGATGATTTACTGTTTGAGACCAGAGAGTCCCCCAAGAAACTTTTTCTGGATAATCCCATCTTTTTGGCTTCTGCCAAGATGGCTGAGGGAATCCATGAGTGACACATCTAATTTCTGTAGCTCTAGCAAATGGTCGTCCAGTCCTACTCTTGCCCTTTCTTGCAGAGCATAATTTCATGGTAATGCATGTTCTAATTTTCACATTGTTTGCAACACAGATAGGCTGAGAATCCTTGAGGGTAAGGACTAGGTCTGACTCAACACCGAGTGTCCAAAACACACTATGTTACCTGGTCTGACCTTCAGTGGAAGCTTCATATCTTTAATAAATACAGAAAATTAACATTCACCTACCTGCGTTCAAGTTACCCCAAAGCAGACTGTGAGGCAGTGATTCGTGCGTAAGGACTCATTTGAGCTCCAGGAGGAACTGGAATGGGACTGAAGTGAGCAGGACAGTGAGGGACAGTGGCCCAGCAAGGCTGAGAGCTCAGATGAGGGATAAGTTCCCAGAGTGCTCCAGAGTATAAATTATGCAGCAGTTTGTCCTCCCTCAGGACGGGTAAGCTGGACTTTGATACTCCTACAGGAGTCAGTCATTAGCTATGGACCACTCTAGGGTGACACAAACTCCCAAGCATGTCCAGGTCTGCACATATGGGTCAGACTGCTCGAGTAGCCCAGGAGGAGTCTTCTAGGAGGTATAAGTATCAGTTGCTAGAAGAAAACATGCAGGCTGTGAGGGCTGTACATGGCTGAGTGGTAAAGGTAACCCAGGGAGGTCTGAGTGAGACCAAGAGCTTCAGCCTCATATTATAAAACAACACAGCAGAATAAGTGCGATGGTTCACAGAATCGGAAATAATGATGATGCATTCTCTTGGCAGGAATGCATTTTCTTGCTTTTCTCTAAAATGGTGCTGTTTCATACTGCCTCTGCCTCTGAAAGATTTCTTAAAGGTTAGGGATGTTTCAATATTGGAAGATAATAAATCCTAAACACAATCTCCCATTAACCCCATCCCTTCACTCACCTTTCCACCATCCCTGGTAGTTGTCATGATTTTAATTCTCTGTCAACATACACTCATCCTCTCCCTCTGATGGGCCTGTTAATGGTTCTGATGGAGGGGTGAGGCCACTAAGTGCAGCCTGTAGGACACTGTGATTGCTGGGGGGGTGGGAGGGGGTATGACACTAAACATCTCGGTCCTGAGCAAACGCCATTCACTTAACCCATGTGCTGGTTTGGGGAAGTGAATCTGAAAGGTCACCTTTCATAATGGCTCCACTTCTGTTTGTAGAACCAACTGATTACTGCTTGTGGTAGGCTCTGAATCTTGTTATCCTGGGTGAATTCATGACATCCCTATGGCACACTGTTTGTCCCCTCAGTGATAAGTGGGAGTGCTTTTTCATTCCTTCTGTCTTTCTACTGTCGGTGGCTGCAGGCACCAGCCAAGCACAGGTTCCCATCCACCAACATCTACTGTCAGAGGGCTTAGAGGTATGGGCCTGACCTGCCTTCCAGGGGGTAGTGGCTCATGGTCAGACCCAGACTTCCCTTAAGGAATTTATTGCTATGGACAGACTTGTGTCCCTCTCTCTGCCCCTGAAATACATAAGCCGTAACCCCCAATGTGACTGCATTTAGAATAGGGCTTTTGAGAGGTAAGTAAGGCTAAATAAGGTCATAAGGGTGAGGTCCCAGTGAAATAGAATTGGTGGGTTTGTAAGACACACACATCAAGGAAAGGCTGCGTTAGCACACAGTGAGAAGTCAGCAAGAGAGCCCTTCCGAGCAGCAACCCTGCTGGACCTTCAGCTGGGAATTCTAGCCTCCAGATCCATAAGATAATGAATTTCTGTTGTTAAACCACACTGTCTGTGGTATTTCATTATGGCAGCCTAAACAGACGAAGACACAGAAATAAAGAAAGCCATCAACACAGACAGGGAGGCAAGTCAGGGACAGCCTTGAGCCCGTGTCCTTCACAGATCCTCCAAACAGATAGCAAAGCTCACATGCTGTACAGCTCTTATTATCTTGTCACGTCATTAAATGCAGATCCAGGGAAAGCAGAAAGGGAGCCAAGACACGAGACTTGAAAGGCAAACGTCTCCCTTCCTATCTACACATGCCACTTTCTCTGGGGTGGTGGGAGAACAGCTTCTGGCTCATTCTGGTTTGAATCCAGCAGATTAAAGGTGGAAAGAGTTTACTCATACTGTGGGGAGAAATAATGAGCACTAAGGCAGTACTCACTAGAATTAATGTTTAATTTAGTATAATACTTAACACTACACTCTAGTGCACTGAATATGTGAAGCCTGGCTCTGCCTCGGGACCACTTTGCCTGCAGAAAATTAAGAAAAACAACAGGGAAGGTGGCAAATGGATGGGAAGAGACTTAGAGGCCAGTGGAAGGAAAGGGCTGTCTCTAGACAAAGAATGATGACGGTCCTCAAATGTGGCCAAAATGCCAAGGACATCTTTTTCTTATCCACTTCAAGCATATTTCTAACCTATAACTTTTTTTTTTTTTTTTTTATTGTTGGGGATTCATTGAGGGTACAATAAGCCAGGTTACACTGATTGCAATTGTTAGGTAAAGTCCCTCTTGCAATCATGTCTTGCCCCCATAAAGTGTGACACACACCAAGGCCCCACTCCCCTCCCTCCTTCCCTCTTTCTGTTCCCCCCCCATAACCATAATTGTCATTAATTGTCCTCATATCAAAATTGAGTACATAGGATTCATGCTTCTCCGTTCTTGTGATGCTTTACTAAGAATAATGTCTTCCACGTCCATCCAGGTTAATACGAAGGATGTAAAGTCTCCATTTTTTTAATGGCTGAATAGTATTCCATGGTATACATATACCACAGCTTGTTAATCCATTCCTGGGTTGGTGGGCATTTAGGCTGTTTCCACATTTTGGCAATGGTAAATTGAGCTGCAATAAACAGTCTAGTACAAGTGTCCTTATGATAAAAGGATTTCTTTCCTTCTGGGTAGATGCCCAGTAATGGGATTGCAGGATCAAATGGGAGGTCTAGCTTGAGTGCTTTGAGGTTTCTCCATACTTCCTTCCAGAAAGGTTGTACTAGTTTGCAGTCCCACCAGCAGTGTAAAAGTGTTCCCTTCTCTCCACATCCACGCCAGCATCTGCAGTTTTGAGATTTTGTGATGTGGGCCATTCTCACTGGGGTTAGATGATATCTCAGGGTTGTTTTGATTTGCATTTCTCTAATATATAGAGATGATGAACATTATTTCATGTGTTTGTTAGCCATTCGTCTGTCGTCTTTAGAGAAAGTTCTATTCATGTCTCTTGCCCATTGATATATGGGATTGTTGGCTTTTTTCATGTGGATTAATTTGAGTTAGTTACATGAATGCTTTTAAGAGTACAAATAAGGTGTGGGTTTGAAACGCAAAATTGCCCAGATTGGCATTTTAGTAAACATTACCAAACCTGCATGAGAGTCCAAATTAGTTGGGTTTTCCTAAGAAATGTTGCAAAAGATAGAAACATGGGGTGAGAACATTCACATCTATGAGCTTTCTCTGAACACCCTGCCCCAGCCCTGGAGTAGTGCACAGATTTGGGTGCACATCTTGTATCTGTGTAACCTTTGGGCCATGATGGCCTCATTACTAGCTTTTTCCCTAAAACCCTGACTCAGGACTTGTTTCCAGCTCCTTCTTTGGATTTTTCATTTTCCCTATGGCTTTCCCGCAGCATTTAGCAGGACACTTTGTCACTTGGACATGCTGAAACACAGTCTTAAATCTGCACATTTTTAAAGTACGCAGGGTCAGCCCAAGGGCCAGTCCCCTTAAGAGTCAGTCACTGTGGTTAGAATGCCTGGCTCCTCAGCCAGGCCACCTCCAGCCATCCCCAGAAGACAGCAGATGGAGTGTTTGGCTGGTGCAGGCTCGATGCTGAAGGACAACGCGGTTATGCTGAGACCAGTGAGCTGGCCACTGGGAAGGCCAGCAGCTGAGCTCCCAGGGAACTGCAGACAAGTCCAGTGCTATGTGCTCTCCTGGGTGTTGTGTCCTCGCTTCAAAACACAGCTGGACAGAACTTGCGCCCACTTGGTAATTAAGGTTAATGAGCACACTCCATCTGGAACACAGGAAGACAAATCTGCTCTTTATGTCCACATTCTTGGCATCCACCCCAGCTGGGAGACACTGGTAATCTTCCCCAGTGATATGTCTCTGGGTTACAGGACCCAATCCTAGTCCTGGACAGGATGGGGAAAGGTGATCCCTCTGAGATCTGACCCCTGCAATCTGTATGAAATATCCGACATTAACTTGAGGCAGAGCTTATTCCTGGGATTTCAGGGTCAGCGTTTGAGAGGCCAGACTGGGTCGTGGAAACTCCAGAGAACCCACCCTTCCCTGACAGCCACTAAATACCTATGTGGAATCCACACTGTGGGCCCAGGGTGTAGGCAGGAAGTCAGAAATACAGGGCGCTTGGGGCCTTAGTGTGTGTCACACTTTATGGGGGCAAGACATGATTGCAAGAGGGACTTTACCTAACAATTGCAATCAGTGTAACTGGCTTATTGTACCCTCAATGAATCCCCAACAATAAAAAGAAAAAAAAAGAAAAAGAAAGAAATACAGGGCGCTCCAAGTTCAGCTGTACCATTTACTCTGAGACTATGAGCAAACCCCATCCTACCCCTGCACTCATCTCTTCATATATGACATGGAAGGAAGTGGGCTAGATCTGTGTTTTCAAAGTATGGTCCAAGGAACCCTCAAGGCTCCATGGATGCCAAAGTGGAAGGTGCACTGTGCACTCACTGCAGTGACGCTGCTGGCGAGAGTGACGGAGCGGTTCCTTGGTTAGGAGCTACAGTATCACAATATACTTCTTTAAAAAAGACAAAGCAAAAACACTGACATAATAATTGCAGATTCTCCATGATGGAACTGTAAGTTCTTATTATGCTGTTGTTTGGACTTTCCTAAGTTCTAAATTTCTCAAAGAATAGAACAACTATAGCAGGAGCAGGTCTCAACCTAGAAGTAAATAAAACACTGACCCCTCATCCCCAGCACAAGTTCATGTACATATAGAAATTTAAAGTTTCTTTTTATTTCATATAAATGGTGTTGTGTTTGAGTTATTGTTCCTCAACTTACTTTTTTACTCAACATAATTTCTTGCTCCTCTTCTGTTTGTGTGCACACGTGTGTTTCTATTTAATAGCTTCCTTGACACACACACACCACGGCTGTTGTAACCATTTCATTCTTGACAAAAGTTAATTATGTTCCCAGTTTTTCACTGTTATAATACTGCAATGAACAATTTTCAAAATCCCAGACCAAAAAAGCAATAGAACTTTGACCAAACACCTATTTCCTCATCCTCGGGCCTGGCCACATAGTCGGGAGTGACTATTAGCAAGTGGTCCATGTTCTCAAGTTTTGTGCTTTTGCAGTCCATTGGTTACTGAATAATCCAGATTAGTTTCCCCAACACTGTCTTTGAGTAGGCTTAAGGAACTAAGAAAAAAAAAAACTAGAATTTAAGACATGCCAAGAAGGAACAGCCCAAATAAACATCTCAGGTTCTCAACTCAAAACCCTGGAGAACACTCTAGAAGTATTGTCAAACCAGAGGTAGACGGTACCCTTGTTCATAAGACATAACCCCTACCTTGAACTACGTGATCTAGTGAACTGTGGTGATCTTCCTACACTCTGGCCGCTTCCCAGAGCAAATGGTAAACCCCTCTGCAGGAGGATAATGTCACCACAGCCACTACAGTGTTTCACCTCAATGCTCAGTGTTCCACTGAAATTGTTTTTTGGGTTTTTTTTGTTTTTTTTTTGTTTTTATTGTTGGAGATTCATTGAGGGTACAATAAGCCAGTTACACTGATTGCAATTGTTAGGTAAAGTCCCTCTTGCAATCATGTCTTGCCCCCATAAAGTGTGACACACACTAAGGCCCCACCCTCCTCCCTCCATCCCTCTTTCTGCTTCCCCCCCCATAAACTTAATTGTCATTAATTGTCCTCATATCAAGATTGAGTACATAGGATTCATGCTTCTCCATTTTTGTGATGCTTTACTAAGAATAATGTCTTCCACTTCCATCCAGGTTAATACGAAGGATGTAAAGTCTCCATTTTTTTTAATAGCTGAATAGTATTCCATGGTATACATATACCACAGCTTGTTAATCCATTCCTGGGTTGGTGGGCATTTAGGCTGTTTCCACATTTTGGCAATGGTAAATTGAGCTGCAATAAACAGTCTAGTACAAGTGTCCTTATGATAAAAGGATTTCTTTCCTTCTGGGTAGATGCCCAGTAATGGGATTGCAGGATCGAATGGGAGGTCTAGGTTGAGTGCTTTGAGGTTTCTCCATACTTCCTTCCAGAAAGGTTGTACTAGTTTGCAGTCCCACCAGCAGTGTAAAAGTGTTCCCTTCTCTCCACATCCACACCAGCATCTGCAGTTTTGAGATTTTGTGATGTGGGCCATTCTCACTGGGGTTAGATGATATCTCAGGGTTGTTTTGATTTGCATTTCTCTAATATATAGAGATGATGAACATTTTTTCATGTGTTTGTTAGCCATTCGTCTGTCATCTTTAGAGAAAGTTCTATTCATGTCTCTTGCCCATTGATATAAGGGATTGTTGGCTTTTTTCATGTGGATTAATTTGAGTTCTCTATAGATCCTGGTTATCAAGCTTTTGTCTGATTGAAAATATGCAAATATCCTTTCCCATTGTGTAGGTTGTCTCTTTGCTTTGGTTATTGTGTCCTTAGCTGTACAGAAGCTTTTCAGTTTAATGAAGTCCCATTTGTTTATTTTTGTTGTTGTTGCAATTGCCATGGCAGTCTTCTTCATGAAGTCTTCCCCCAGGCCAGTATCTTCCAGTGTTTTTCTTATGCTTTCTTTGAGGATTTTTATTGTTTCATGCCTTAAATTTAAGTCCTTTATCCATCCTGAATCAATTTTTGTGAGTGGGGAAAGGTGTGGGTCCAGTTTCAGTCTTTTACATGTAGACATCCAGTTCTCCCAACACCATTTATTGAATAGGGAGTCTTTCCCCCAAGGTAAGTTCTTGTTTGGTTTATCAAAGATTAGGTGGTTGTAAGATGTTAGTTTCATTTCTTGGTGTTCAGTTCGATTCCAAGTGTCTATGTCTCTGTTTTTGTGCCAGTACCATGCTGTCTTGAGCACTATGGCTTTGTAGTACAGACTAAAATCTGGTATGCTGATGCCCCCAGCTTTATTTTTGTTACTAAGAACTGCCTTAGCTATACGGGTTTTTTTCCGGTTCCATACAAAACACAGAATCATTTTTTCCAAATCTTGAAAGTACGATGTAAGTACTTTGATAGGAATGGCATTGAATAGGTAGATAGCTTTGGGAAGTATAGACATTTTAACAATGTTGATTCTTCCCATCCATGAGCATGGTATGTTCTTCCATTTGTTAATATCCTCTGCTATTTCCTTTCTTAGGATTTCATAGTTTTCTTTATAGAGGTCCTTCACCTCCTTCGTTAGGTATATTCCTAGGTATTTCATTTTCTTTGAAACTATGGTGAAGGGAGTTGTGTCCTTAATTAGTTTCTCATCTTGACTGTTATTGGTGTATACAAAGGCTACTGACTTGTGGACATTGATTTTATATCCTGAAATATTACTGTATTTTTTGATGACATCTAGGAGTCTTGTGGTTGAGTCTTTGGGGTTCTCTAAGTATAAGATCATGTCATCAGCAAAGAGGGAGAGTTTGACCTCCTCTGCTCCCATTTGGATTCCCTTTATTTCCTTGTCTTGCCTAATTGTATTGGCTACAACTTCCAGCACTATGGTGAATAGTAAAGGTGACAGACGACAACCTTGTCTGGTTCCAGTTCTAAGAGGAAAAGCTTTCAGTTTTACTCCATTCAGTAAAATATTGGCTGTGGGTTTGTCATAGATAGCTTCAATCAGTTTTAGAAATGTGCCACCTATGCCTATACTCTTCAGTGTTCTAATTAGAAAAGGATGCTGGATTTTATCAAATGCTTTTTCTGCATCTATTGAGAGGATCATATGATCTTTATTTTTGCCTCTGTTGATATGGTGGATAACGTTTATGGACTTCCGTATGTTAAACCAGCCTTGCATCCCTGGGATGAAGCCTACTTGATCATGATGAATGACTTTTTTGATGATAAGCTGTAATCTATTGGCTAGGATTTTGTTGAGAATTTTTCCATCTATATTCATGAGTGAGATTGGTCTGAAATTCTCCTTTTTGTTTGGGTCTTTTCCTGGTTTTGGTATCAGGGTGATGCTTGCTTCATAGAATGTGTTGGGGAAGATTCCTTCTTCCTCAGTTTTTTGGAATAATTTCTGCAGTACAGGAATAAGCTCTTCCTTGAAGGTTTGATAGAATTCTGGAGTGAAGCCATCTGGACCTGGGCATTTTTTAGTTGGAAGCTTTTTTATTGTTTCTTTGATCTCAGTGCTTGAAATTGGTCTGTTCAGGAGGTCTATTTCATCCTGGCTAAGTCTAGGGAGAGGGTGTGATTCCAAATATTTATCCATTTCCTTCACATTGTCAAATTTCTGGGCATAGAGTTTGTGGTAGTATTCAGAGATGATCTCTTGTATCTCTGTGGGATCAGTTGTTATTTCCCCTTTATCATTTCTGATTGAGGTTATTAGAGATTTTACTTTTCTATTTCTAGTTAGTCTGGCCAATGGTTTATCTATTTTATTTATTTTTTCAAAAAACCAACTCCTTGTTTCATTAATTTTCTGAATGATTCTTTTGTTTTCAATTTCATTGATCTCTGATTTGATTTTGGATATTTCTTTTCTTCTACTGAGTTTAGGCTTAGATTGTTCTTCTTTTTCAATTCCATAAGATCTCTTGTGAGATTGTTGATGTGCTCTCTTTCTGTTTTTCGAATGTAGGCATCTAAAGCGATGAATTTTCCTCTCAAAACTGCTTTTGCAGTATCCCACAGGTTTTGGTACCTTATGTCTTCATTGTTGTTATGCTCAAGGAAGTTAATGATTTCCTGTTTTATTTCTTCCTTCACCCATCTGTTATTCAACAGAAGATTGTTTAATTTCCGTGCCTTTGGGTGGGCTTGAGCATTTTTGTTAGAGTTGAGTTCCACCTTTAGTGCCTTATGGTCTGAAAAGATACAAGGTAAAATTTCAATTCTTTTGATTCTGTTGATATTTGTTTTGTGTCCCAGGATATGATCAATGTTTGAGAATGTTCCATGGGGTGATGAGAAGAATGTATATTCTTTATCTTTGGGGTGGAGTGTTCTATATGCGTCTATCAAGCATAGTTGTTCTAGGGTCTCATTTAAATCTCTTACATCTTTGTTTAATTTCTGTTTAGAGGATCTGTCCAGCTCTGTAAGAGGTGTGTTAAAGTCCCCTGTTATGATGGTATTATCAGATATCATATTGCTCAGACTGAGTAAGGTCTGCTTCAAGAATCTGGGAGCATTTAAATTGGGTGCATAAATATTTAGAATTGAAATGTCTTCTTGTTGTAGTTTTCCCTTGACCAATATAAAGTGACCATCTTTGTCTTTTTTGACTTTAGTTGCTTTAAATCCACATGTATCTGAAAATAAGATTGCGACTCCTCTTTTCTTCTGAATTCCATTTGCCTGAAAAATTGTCTTCCAACCCTTGACTCGGAGCTTGAATTTGTCTTTTGAAGCCAGGTGTGTTTCTTGCAGACAGCAAATGGATGGCTTGTGTTTTTTAATCCAGTCAGCCAATCTATGTCTCTTCAGTGGGGAATTCAAGCCATTAACATTTATTGAGATAATTGATAAGTGTGGTAGTATTCTATTCGTCTTATTTGGTGAGAGTCCATTGCTTAGTTTTATCTTTTGCATCAGTATGGAGGTTAGGTTCTGTCCTTTGATTTCTGAGTTCTTACTTTGCTGCTGATCCATTGTGGTGGTCAGTGTGCAGAACAGGTTGAATTATTTCCTGTAGAGCTGGTCTTGTTGTGGCCAATTTCCTCAATGTTTGTATATCCGTAAATGATTTGATTTCTCCGTCAATTTTGAAGCTTAGCTTAGCAGGGTACAGAATTCTGGGCTGAAAATTGTTCTGTTTAAGTAGATTAAAGGTAGATGACCATTGTCTTCTTGCTTGGAAAGTTTCATTAGAGAAGTCTGCGGTAACTCTGATGGATTTGCCCCTGTAGGTCAACTGGCGCTTACTCCTGGCAGCTTGCAGAATCTTTTCTTTTGTCTTGACTTTGGACAGGTTCATCATAATGTGTCTTGGAGAAGCTCGGTTAGAGTTGAGGCGACCTGGGGTCCGATATCCCTGTGAAAGCAGTGTGTCAGACTCTTTGGTGATGTTTGGGAAATTTTCTTTTATAATATTCTCTAGTATGGCTTCCATTCCTCTGGGGCATTCTTCTTCTCCTTCTGGAATTCCTATAACTCGTATGTTGGAACGCTTCATAAAGTCCCATAATTCTGACAGTGAACGTTCTGCTTTCTCTCTCTTCTTTTCTGCCTCTTTTACTGTCTGAGTTATCTCAAGAACTTTGTCTTCTACCTCTGAAATTCTTTCTTCTGCATGGTCTAACCTGTTGCTGATACTTTCCATTGTATCTTTAAGTTCCCTAATTGACTGTTTCAGTTCCTTCAGGTCTGCTATATCCTTTTGTATTCTTCATATCGTTCATCTCTTATTTGATTCTGTTTTTGGATTTCCTTTTGGTTATTTTCCACTTTATTAGCAATTTCCTTCATTGTTTCCATCATTTCTTTCATTGTTTTCAACATGTGTATTCTAAATTCCCTTTCTGTCATTCCTAACACTTCTATACTGGTGAAATCATCTGCAGTAGCTACCTCATGGTCCCTTGGTGGGGTTGTTCTAGACTGGTTCTTCATGTTGCCTGGAGTTTTCTGCTGATTCTTCCTCATGAGTGATTTCTTTTATCTGTTTCCTTGCCCTAATTTTCCTTTCACTTCCTCTTGCTCTTTAAGTTCTTGTGCCTGTGGACTAAGGGTTACAGGACCAGAAGGGTGAGAAGGTTGAAGAGAAAAAAAAGGGGATGAAAGAAAGGAGGACCGAGTGATAAGAAAAAAAGAAAGATAGAGAAAGGAGAGGGGGTGGGTATAAGGAATATTGACAAAAAGAAGAGAGGCACAGAAAGAGGGAGACAGGGCAATATAGGTGTACAGTAGGGCACTTTGACACAACCTTTAAAAACCCCACCTTCTGGGGGTGCCCAGTTGCGTGGTTCCCTTGAGGTCAGCAGCTCTTTGCTAACCTGATCAGACACAGTACCCCACCTCCACCAAGTAGAGAGGAAAGACAAAAATGCTATAAATCAAACCAAAAGAAGCAAACAGAAAACTTTACGGGGATAAAATTGGGTGAAAAACCAAATTATATCGGTAGAAACACTAGCAAAAATGAAGTTGAAGTTATTAAAAAAGGCAGCAATGGGAAATTATAATTAAACTAGGAAAATTGAGAAAGAAAAAGGGATCTGTGTGGAAAAGATTGAAATTGAAAAAACAAAAGAACATCAGCAACGTCAAAATAAACAAACAAAAAAAACAACCAAACAAAAAAAAATAGAAAAAAATACACAACCAAAAACAAAGCAGTTTGTATATGTTATTGAATATTGTCTGGGCAACACGTGGTCTTCTGGGGTATGAGATGTTAGTCACAGTTCTGATACGACTGGAGGCTGCTGATTTCTCAAACCCCAGCAGGTAGACACCCTAAATCTCTCTTCAGCCTACTTAAAAGGCACTTTGAACTTGTAAACTTGCTGAGCAGAAGCTTTCCCAGCTTTCTCGCTGGAATCGCTGCTGAAGTGGCTATCCACTTACCCAGTGTGCCAAAACCGGTCTCACTCTGCCCCTGAGGGTTAGGGCTGCAAGGTGGCTCAGACCCCACCCTTAGGCTACTTGGTTGCTGGGTTACCAGCTCCCACCCGTTTCTAGCTCTGCGACCCTGAGGGCGGAGCTTGCCGGGGCAGATCACTGACAATGGATCCGTGTGACCCACCGCCAAACACTATTAGCTCCGTCTGGCTCAGTGGCTCAGACTGGGGCCCTAGACAACGGCCAAAGTTCTCCACACTCCCGCTCAGGCCTTCCCCAAGGCAGTTCAACTCAGTGCCAAGTCCAAGGACATCAAAACAGTTCACAGGTAAGGCCTTTCTGGTTTGCAGTCTCGCTGCTACTGAACTTACAGTTGTGGGCGGGTTTAGACGGATTGAACACACACGACCACTTGCCGGTTTTCCACTGTTTTAGTCCTCCTCTTGGGGTCCAGAAGTCTCTTGCTGACTCCCTGTATCTTCATAGGAGTGATGATAGGCAGTTCCCACCAGCCAGAGATGCCTGGAGTCCTATCTCCCCAGACTCACGGTGCCCAGATGCAAGGAAGCTGTTACTCGGCTGCCATCTTGCTCCCTCCACTGAAATTGTTATCAGGTATATAAGAAGTTGAACAAAAAAAACACAACAGAAACTGGACCACAAATGGCCCAGATATTGGAGTTATCAAATGTGGACTTAAATTGTGATTACTATATTTCAACAAGGTGAAAATTTTCACTGGCAAGATGGGAATTATTTTGAAGCACCCAATGGAAAATTTGTTTAATTTTGTTTTGTTTTTGAGACAGAGTCTCACTGCGTCACTGTTGGTAGAGTGCTGTGGCTTCACAGCTCACAGCAAACTCAAACTCTTGGGCTTACACGATTCTCTTGCTTCAGCCTCCCAAGTAGCTGGGACTACAGGAAACATCCCAAGTGACCATTGAAGGCTGAATGGATAAACAAAATGTGGTCTATCCATACAGTGAAATATTCACCCTTGAAGAGGAAGAAAAGTTGAAACATGTTACAACATGGATAAACCTGGAAGAGTTCATGCTAAATAAAATAAGCCAGTCACAGAAAGACAAATACTGTATGATTCTACTTTTATAATGTATATAAAGTGGTCAAGGTCATGGAGACAGAAAGTTGAATGATGGTTGCCAGGGGCTGGGGTGCGGGAGAGGAATGGGGAGTTACTAGGTATGGAATTTCAGTTTTGTAAGATGAAAAGAATCCTGGGGGTGGATGCTGGTGGTGATGGCACCACGATGTGAATGTACATAATGCCACAGACATTACACTTAAATACCATATACTTAAAAACTGTTAAAATGGTAAATTTTATACTATATTTATTTGGTCACATTTTTTATTTTATTTTTATTTTATTTTTTTATTATTAAATCATAGCTGTGTACATTGATATAATCATGGGGCATCATTCACCAGCTTCACAGACCGTTTACCAAGTTTCACATATACCCTTGTAAGATGCACCGCTGGTGTAATCCCACCAGTCCCCTTCCCTCTACCCACCTCCCCCCTCCCTCCCCTCCCTTTCCCCCTTCCCCCTATTCTTAGGTTGTAACTGGGTTATAGCTTTCATGTGAAAACCCTAAATTAGTTTCACAGTAGGGCTGAGTACATTGGGTACTTTTTCTTCCATTCTTGAGATACTTTACTAAGAAGAATATGTTCCAACTCCATCCATACAAACATGAAAGAGGTAAAGTCTCCATCTTTCTTTAAGGCTGCATAATATTCCATGGTGTACATATACCACAATTTATTAATCCATTCATGGATCAATGGGCACTTGGGCTTATTCCATGACTTAGCAATTATGAATTGGGCTGCAATAAAGATTCTGGTACAAATATCTTTGTTATGATGTGATTTTTGATCTTCTGGGTATATGCCCAGTAGAGGGATTATAGGATTGCATGGCAGATCTATTTTTAGGTGTTCTCCATATCTCTTTCCAAAAGGAAAGTATTAATTTGTATTCCCACCAGCAGTGCAAAACTGTTCCTTTTTCTCCACATCCGCGCTAACATCTCTGGTCTTGGGATTTTGTGATATAGGCTAGTCTCACTGGAGTTAGATAGTATCTCAAAGTAGTTTTGATTTGCATTTCTCTGATGATTAAAGATGATGAGCATTTTTTTCATATGTCTGAAAGCCACGAGCCTGTCTTCTTCAGAGAAGTTTCTCTTCAAATCCTTTGCCCAGCCTGTGATGGGATCCCTTGTTCTATTCTTGCTAATGCGTTTGAGTTCTCTGTGGATTCTGGTTATTAAACCTTTGTCGGAGACATAACCTGCAAATATCTTCTCCCATTCTGAGGGCTGTTTGCTTGCTTTACTTACTGTGTTCTTGGCTGTGCAGAAGCCTTTTAGTTTGATCAAGTCCTAGTAGTGTATTTTTGAAGCTGCTTTAATTGCCCAGGGGGTCCTCCTCATAAAATACTCGCCCAGACCGATTTCTTCAAGGGTTTTCCCTGCACTCTCCTCTAGTATTTTTATAGTTTCATGTCTTAAGTTTAAATCTTTGATCCAGTGAGAGTCTATCTTAGTTAATAGTGAAAGGTGTGGGTCCAATTTCAGTCTTCTGCAGGTTGCCAGCCAGTTCACCCAGCACCATTTGTTAAATAGGGAATCTTTTCCCCACTGAATGTTTTTAATTGGCTTGTCAAAGATTAAATAACGGTAAGTAGCTGGATTCATCTCTTGGTTCTCTACTCTGTTCCAGACATCTACTTCTCTGTTTTTGTGCCAATACCATGCTGTTTTGATCACTATCGATCACTATACTAGGCTGAGGTCTGGTGGTGTAATTCCTCCTGCTTTGTTTTTATTTCTGAGTAATGTCTTGGCTATTTGAGGTTGTTTTTTGATTCCATATAAAACGAAATACTGTTTTTTCAAGATCTTTAAAGTATGACAGTGGAGCTTTAATAGGGATTGCATTGAAATTATATATTGCTTTGGGTAGTATGGACATTTTAACAATGTTGATTCTTCCTAGCCATGAGCATGGTATGTTTTTCTATTTGTTAATATTTTCAGCTATTTCTTTTCTTAGAGTTTCATAGTTCTCTTTATAGAGATCTTTCACATCCTTTGTTAGAGAAATTCCCAAATATTTCATCTTCTTTGGCACTACTGCGAATGGGATAGAGTCCTTAACTGTTTTTTCAACTTGACTATTATTGGTATATATAAAGTCTACCGATTTATGAATATTGATTTTGTAACCGGAGACGCTGCTGTATTCCTTGATCACTTCTAAGAGTTTTGTAGTGGAGTCCCTAGTGTTTTCCAGATATACTATCATATCATCTGCGAAGAGCAAAAGTTTGATCTCTTCTGACCCTATATGTATACCCTTGATCACCTTTTCTTCCCTAATTGCAGTGGCTAAAACTTCCATTACAATGTTAAAAAGCAATGGAGACAATGGGCAGCCTTGTCTGGTTCCTGATCTGAGTGGAAATGATTTCAATTTAACTCCATTCAATATGATATTGGCTGTGGGTTTGCTGTAGATGGCCTCTATCAGTTTAAGAAATGTCCCTTCTATACTGATTTTCTTAAGTGTTCTGATCATGAAGGGATGCTGGATATTATCAAAAGCTTTTTCTGCATCAATTGAGAGAATCATATGGTCTTTGTTTTTTAATTTGTTTATGTGATGGATTACATTTATAGATTTTACGTATATTGAACCAGCCTTGAGACCCTTGGACAAAACCAACTTGGTCATGATGTATAATTTGTTTGATGTGTTGCTGGATTCTGTTTGTTAGGATCTTGTTGAATATTTTTGCATCTATATTCATTAGTGATATCGGTCTATAATTTTCTTTTCTTATTGGGTCTTTTCCCGGTTTGGGGATCAGGGTGATGTTTGCTTCATAGAACGTGTTAGGTAGTCTTCCTTCTTTTTATACCTTTTGGAACAGGTTGAGTAATATAGGTACTAATTCCTCTTTAAAGGTTTGGTAGAATTCTGACGTGAAACCATCTGGTCCCAAGCTTTTCTTTTTAGGGAGGTTTTGTATGGTTGACGCTATTTCCGAACTTGATATGGGCCTGTTCAACATTTCCACTTGATTCTGGCTGAGTCTTGGAAGATGACGTGCTTCCAAGTATCGGTCAATTTCCTTCAGATTTTCATATTTCTGAGAATAAAGTTTCTTGTAATATTCATTAAGGATTTTTTTGATTTCTGAGGAGTCTGTTGTTATTTCATCTTTGTTGTTTCTGATTGATGAGATTAGAGATTTTACTCTTTTTTTCCTGATTAGGTTGGCCAAAGGTTTATCTATTTTATTGACCTTTTTGAAAAACCAGTTTTTTGATTTATTGATCTGTTGTATTATTCTTTTGTTTTCAATTTCATTTAATACTGCTCTAATTTTGGTTATTTCTTTTCTTCTACTGGGTTTAGGGTTGGAATGTTCATCCTTTTCCAGTTGCTTGAGATGTCCCATTAAGTTGTTAACTTCCTCTCTTTCTGTTCTCTTGAGGAAGGCTTGCAGTGCTATAACTTTCCCTCTTAGAACTGCCTTTGCAGTATCCCAGAGGTTCTGATAGTTCGTGTCTTCATTGTTATTTTGTTCCCAAAAGTTGGCAATTTCTTTCTTAATCTCATCTCTGACCCAGCTATCATTCAGCATAAGGTTATTTAACTTCCATGTTTTTGTATGAGTATGCAGATTCCTGTTGTTACTCAGCTCAAGTTTTATTCCATGGCAGTCCGAGAAGATGCATGGAATAATTTCTATTCCTTTAAATTTACTGAGGTTAGACTTGTGACCTAAGATGTGATCGATTTTGGAGTAAGTTCCATGGGCTGATGAGAAGTACGTGTATTCAGTTTTGTTGGGATGAAATGTTCTGTAGATGTCTGCTAAATCCAAATGTTGGATGGTTAGGTTTAAATCTAAGATTTCTTTGCTCAGCTTCTTGTTGGAGGATAGATCCAACACTGCCAAAGGAGTGTTGAAATCTCCAACTATTATGGAGCTGGAGGAAATCAAGTTGCTCATGTCTGTTAGAGTTTCTCTTATAATTTGAGGTGCATTCTGGTTGGGTGCATATATATTAATAATTGAGATCTCATCATATTGAGTATTACCTTTAACAAATATGAAGTGACCATTCTTGTCCTTCCTTCCTTTTGTTGGTTTAAAGCCTATTGTATCTGCAAATAAAATAGCAACACCTGCTTTTTTCTGATTACCATTTGCCTGAAATATGGATGACCATCCTTTCACCCTGAGTCTGTATTTGTCTTTTAAGTTAAGATGTGACTCTTGTATGCAACGAATATCTGGCCTGAGTTTTTGTATCCACTCAGCTAACCTATGCCTCTTTAGAGGACAGTTTAAGCCATTCATATTAATGGAGAATATTGATAAGTCTGGTGAAGTTTTGGGTATCGAGTTTTTCAAAAGTCCAGTGGCCATTTTTAATCCTTTCGCCAGTGTGGAAGTTGGAGTTTGATCCGAAGTTTCTGATTGAGTTTACTTTTGTGGTATAAGATTGGGTTGGTCATTATGAAGGATAGGTCTGAGAATATCCTGAAGAGCTGGTTTGGTTATGGCAAATTTATTCAACATATGAATGTCATTAAAGTATTTAATTTCTCCATCATAAATGAAACTCAGTTTAGCTGGATACAAGATCTGGGGTTGAAAGTTATTTTGCTTTGGGAGATTAAAAGTCGATGACCACGCTCTTCCGGCTTGAAAAGTGTCAGCAGAGAGATCTGCAGTCATTCTAATATTCATCTCTTTGAAGGTAATGGTTTTCTTTCTCCTGGCAGCTTTGAGGATTTTCTCCTTTATATTAACATTAGTGAAGTTTAATGATATGAATGAATATCATATGATATGAATATCATAATGAATTATGATATGCCTAGGGGATGTCTTATTGGGGTTGAGTCATGCTGGGGTTCTGAAGCTGTTCACTATCTGAATTTCAGAATCTCTAGGCATGTCTGGAAAATTCTCTTTCATAATTTCATGCAGAAGGGCCTCTGTGCCCAGCGAGGCCACTTCATCTGTTTCTGGAAGTCCAATGATTTGGATATTTGCCTTCTTCGAATTATCCCAGAGCTCTCTGAGAGAATGATCCATTTTTGCTCTCCATTTCTCTTCCTCTTTGAGAGTTTGGGAGCATTCAAAGGCTTTATCTTCGATGTCAGAAATCCTTTCTTCTGCTTGCTCCATTCTGTTGCTGAGGGATTCTACTGTATTTTTCATATCTTTGAGGGCTGAAAATTCTTGCTTCAGTATGTCTAAGTCTTTGGTGGTTTTGTCTTTAAATTCGTTAAATTTTTGAGATGACTTTTGAATTTCTCCTCAAATTCCTAATTCCACTTTGTTAATCTTGTCTGCAATTCTGAATTCGATTTCTGACATCTCAGCCAGTTGTTTATGAATGGGATCTTCAATTACATCTGCTATACCTTTCCTAGGGGAGGGTGTTGATCTATTCTGGTTTTTCATGTTACCAGAGTTTTTCCACTGATTCCACCCCATGGTTGTTTTACTCCCTTTGATTTTTTTCCCCTGGGGCTTTGTTGAGGGCCCGTACAGTGTTGTGGCCTGAGAAACTGGGGCCCTGTCTGGTGTGGTGGGGCTAAGTGGTTCTGTCTTGTTTTCAGCTGGTTTCTGTTCCACCCTAGTGAAACAGATACTCTGGACTGAAGTCTCAGCTGTGGAGAAATATCAGCAATTGAGTCACCCCACCCCCCACCGGCAAACAATTGGAAAAGAAAAATCAAACCTTCCTACCACTGTGCACCCAGGGCACGGCCTGATTTGTCCTCAGGCGATTGGTTCAGTTCAAAAAGTCCAAATCAATTGTCTCAGTCTGCACCCATCTCGGGTGAGAGAGTTTAAGAGGTCTCTGGGAACTGGATCACAGGGGTCTGGTGACTACTCTGGTGTGGCTTGCTCCAGTGCTGCGTGGAGTCAGAAGGAGCCACCCAGCCAACACATCAGTCTGGGAAGGTTGCTGCCTCCTTCCCCACCTTGCACCACTGTCACACCCAGTCACTGATAGCCCTGCAGTTGGCTGACCCAGTTGCCTGTAGTGAATCGGTACTCCAGGAGTTTGCACCTGCCTGAATCACAAGGAAGTCTGCCAGGCCGCTGCGCTCTGCCTCTCTCTAGCAAGAGGAGGTGAGGCCTGACAACCTCGGGCACTTGATGAAGGTTGGGGGGTTTTCACTCAAGTCCAGTCTCGCCCCTGATTAATGTTACTGACAGAACAGAACAACTCTGCGGTTCCCCTGCAGAAGAGAAGCTGAATTGAGTTCCAAATCAGCTTGTCTTTGCTCTTGTATTGTCTATAGGCTGACGATCCCCTGAGGGCCAGGTGTGTCTTAGGTTTAGTAAAGTGGACCTCTGGGTCAGCCCCGCCCTGGGAGTTTCCCTGGTTTGCAAGTTGGAGTTGCCTCAGGCAAATCCTATACTCAGAGTTTCTGGTTGCCCAGGGAGACGGGGGTGTGGCTTCAGAATATTCGGTAGTGAGCCGTATTGCTAGCAAAAGAGGGCTGCTGTTTTATGGCTCAGGCAACCACTGCTCTGGTGTAGCTCCCTTCCGGCCAACCGTCCTCTCTCCGCTCCCGTACCCCAGAGTCTGCACCCACCGGCTGCAGCCCAACACTGTCTACACCCCTCGAGCAATCGCCCAAGAGTCTGGACCCCTGGGGCACAGGCCTCCAGACCTTGGAGCGAGAGCAGAGGGGAGCGCAGGGAGCGCTGGGAGCCTGGGGTTGCAGGCAGAAAACACACACAGCTTTACAGTTTTATGCCTGGCCGTATTGTCACCAAAAGACGGCTGTCGTACTGTGCCTCAGGGAACTGCCACTCCAGTGCGGTCCCCTCTCCGCTGACCGGGACTGGCCTCCAGACCTCAGTGTGAGTGAAGGGGAGCACTGGGAGCTCAAAATTCCAGGTAGAGACTATATACAGTTTATATAGTTTTATGCCTGGCAGGAGAACGCCGTGGCACCCTAGTAGGGGAGGTAGGTCCAGTTTTTAGAGGGTCTCTCCCGTGGAGTGTAGTGGGAGGACCTTTGAACTCTGCCCAGTTGTTTGTGGGGCACTCTGAGCCATTCTCATGGGAGAGGGGGCTCTCGTCCGCTTGGTGATGGATTTTGTACCTTTTGTTTGTGTCCTTGTGTCGCAGCTTGCCTCAGCGGGGTTGACATGCGTTCTTCAACCTTCTCTCTTAGTGCAGCTCAAATCCACCAGGTTACTTGCTGAATTTCTGTCCTTTAATTCTCCTACTGGACGGGAGCCTCTGTGGAAAGCTGGCTTCAGTCAGCCATCTTGTCTCCTCCCCTGGCCACATTTTTTAAAAAGTGATACTTTTTAAAAAGACAAAGAAAGAAAAATGGCCTCAGTCAACATTGTGGCAGTTCCTACCTTCAAGCCCAGGGAGGGGCTGTCCAGGCCAGTCCTTCCTGCCAGCACAGATCACCCTGAGGATGAGTGTCTCAGGGAATAACTTTTCTTCTGTTCCTTTCTGTTCTAGCACCCTCCAGTGCCTCACCTGTGCCTGCTCTCTGAGTGAAAGGCCTGTTCTCAACGGCTCCCCTCCCTCTACAATGGCCAGGTCCTTATGATGTAGTGACCACACCAAATAGCAGGTCAGTTGTCCCCAGGAGCAAGGAGAACAGAGACAAGGTGTAAGACAGGGAAAGGATGGCTGCCTGTGGTTCCAGATATTCCAAAGTCTGCGTTGATGTCTTCCCGAAGTTCCAGAGGGAGCAGAGGATGGAGCCCACTCTGCCCTTCCACCAAGGGAGAGAGAATTTTGCAGAGACCTAGAATTTGGGATGTGTGACCTTGGATAAGTAATTTCCCTGCTCTGTGCCTGTTTCCACATTTATATCATGGGCCAGTTGATGCGAAAAGCACAGTGCACAGCTCAGGAGCTCTGCAAACGCAGAGGTGACAGCTATGTGTGGGGAGGGGCAGAGCAGCCCTCATCCTAAAGCTCTCCTTGGCAGCTGTGCCTGCAGAGAGCTGAGGGCCCCTCCTGGCCTGCTGCCCAGAGCTCACCTTCCAGGGCCTCACACCCCTGTGAAGCAGGTGTTGGCACCTGTCCTCAGCAGGGAGGAAATTAGGACCCAGAGAAATCAGTAAATCACCCCCAAATGAATGAGTGCTGTATCAGGTTAGGCCTCACCAGCAGGGTGAGAGTTGCCCAGACCTGCATGGCAAGGCAGTGGCAGGGCTGGGACTTGGTTGCCTACACCAGTTACCTACAAGTTTAGGGCCCCTGGGAGAGTACAGGCACCACCGTCTCCTCCATACCGCCCTGTGGGATGGTGGCCTGAGCAGCAGTTTCGTGCTGGGGGCGTTGGGGGGTGGGGGTGGGCGCCTTTCGCCTCCCCCAGCCAAGTGGCCACACCTTCCCGTCCCCACTGCCTAGGGTGGAAGATGGTACCAGCCACGTGGGAGCCAGAGGAGGAGCCTGAAGCCAGGGCAAGATGGAGGAGCCCACGCCCGAGCCTGTCTTCGTTGACGTGGACAAAGGGCTAACCTTGGCCTGCTTCGTCTTCCTCTGCCTCTTCCTCGTGGTGATGATCATCCGCTGTGCCAAGGTCATTATGGACCCTTACAGCGCCATCCCTACATCCACCTGGGAGGAGCAGCACCTGGATGACTGAGGCGCCACAGGACCCGGCCCTGCGTCCCCTGGCCACGGGCCTACAAGCCCGCAGCGGCGGGGAATGGGTGCAGCCCTCGCGGGTGGAGAAGGTCCACTTGGCCTTGCCAGCCCTTACTCCATCACAGAGTGAAATGCCCAGGTGCTCTGAGGTGGCCTGGGGGTAAGAGGAGGGGACCGGACTGGGGGTCCAAAAGGAAACGGGGTGCTCACCTTCCCTGGCCCCTGTGCTCCTTTAGGAATTAAATCCAGCAAGACATCCCTTGCCCCCACGATGCACAGAAGAATTCTCCTCTGGGGGAGACAGTCCTTAAAATGCAAAGTAGCACATGGAGACGCCCGCCCAGTGAAGAGGTCCCCACCTCCCAGCCGAGTGCCCCCGGGTTAGCAAGGGAGAGGCTGACCAGGGCTGATAGGGGCGGTGACAGGCGCAATGCACCGGCTACTTCCACACAGTTTTTGTTTTTTTTTTAACTAAAATATGGAGAGATATATTTTTCCTGTTATAAATAAAATGTGCATTTTAGAAATTTGGAGAAATACAAATAGAAGGAAAGGGGGAAAATCACACTCACATCCCACCTCCCAGAAGGGCCTTTATCATATGTTTTCTTCCACCCTTTTCTACATGTGATTTTTAGTCAAATTCATGCTTCATGCTCGATGCTGTGTGGGTTCATATGACAGCATTAATACACCCCGTTTCATCACTCTATATAGCCATCTTTTTTTAATGATACAGAGTAATTTATCAGGTGGATAGGTCATGGTCTAATAATCATCTCCTCACTTTTCCTCACACAAAATTATTTCACCTAGTAACCTCGTGAGGGTCACAGTCCACAAGATGAATATTGGACAGGAAGACCTGGATTCTAGCCATGCTTTGGCCACTCAAAGGCTGTGTGACATTGAGCAAATCACTTCACCTCTCTGTGCCTCAGTTCCCTCATTGTATAACAGAGAAGAAAAGCCTTGCCACTTTTAAGTTTCTTTTTTTTTTTTTTGCGTGTATCTTGCATGAATGAAAGGACAGGAGAGGCAGTGCTTTGAACATAAATTTCTGGTGGGGAAGGAATAAGTTGTTGGTAAGGACTGCTGGGAGCCTCCCTTCTTCCTTCCCTCCTTCCCCATCTGTGACCTTGCAGCATCAACATTGATCAGAGCCAACAAACCTGATGACAAGTCCCAATTCCTATACCTGCTCGTTATGTGACGCTAAATAACTCACTTAGCCTCTCTGAGCTCCCATTTCCTCATCTTTAAAATGGGGGAATAATGTCTACCTCACAAGGTGGTTGTGAGAATGAAACAAGAGAGCACTGGTAGATAGTGTTCTTTCTTAAACCACAGGGGTCCATGCTGGGAGGAGCAGGGGTTCTGAGTTCTTCCCTCCTCCCTGCAGAGCCCTGAACCTGGGCCTTCCTCAACTTCAAGGGCCTCTTCCTACAGGCCAGATCTCCAGTCAGAACACTGGTCAGAGGAATACAACAACCCCTCCCCATTCTAGGACCCGACCTTTACGGACATGATGTCCACCAACTGACATCACTGTCATTATGAAATGAAACTAGATGCCTGAGCTCCCCTGCCTCTGCCGGCATAGACCCAGCCTGCCTTCCCACTCTGGGGAGACCTACAGATGTGAAGACACTCAGGGCTCTCATCCCATCACCTGCCTCCCAGCCCTAGATCCCCACCCATCCCAGGCTTCTTGGGAAATGTATTTCCAAAGCACTCTCACCACTAGTTGACCCCCAAAAGTGGTCAAGGCCATAGCTGTCCAGGCAGCACTCCTAGGTGTATCCAGTTCCCCTCCCCCACCGGCATGGATCAGGATGCAGAGGGGACAGCTGACAGAGGCCATGGGCCAGGTGCCTAGCAGGGTCCGCACAGGAAAGAGCCTGTGCTTTGCCCAGGCGCAGTAGCAGCCTTACCTGTGAAGCATACCTCAGAGACCCCAGCACAGCCACAGAAAGCCCAGTACAGCATAAATCAGAACTGGCACCGAGTCAGCTAATCACAGACCCCAGGAACCCAGAGAGGCCTAGCTACCTCTGCTGGAGGCACATTAGGACTCCCTGTACCCCAGGGCAGTGCTTACTCAACTGTGGCTGAAGGGCTTGGTCCAGCTCCAGACCTATAGACTCCAGGTCTCTGGAGTGGAGCCCAGGAGGCCACATTGGCAAGACCCGCAGGCATTTTAGGTGCTGGTTAAAGTCAGAAGCTCTGCCTGGGTCCCAGTTAGTTCCTTTCCAAGCCTAGGTTTGCTAATATTTACTATCTTATCTCTCTTTCTTTCTCTCTCTCTCTCTCCTTTTTTTTTTTTTTTGACACAAGGGGAAATAATAAGATTTCAGAAAGGGTGCAAAATATAAATATCAAGCCTCCAATAAAACAGTGGTTTTCATTTGTGTCCCTATAGACCCTTCTAATCATTGTCCTTGTGCAAGAGACATTCTTTTCATAAATGCCATCAGTTCTACAACTTTGGAGCACACTCTCTCCCAACGTCGCATCACAAGCACACTTTACTGTTGCTGCTACAGTCCTCACATGTATCATTTTAATAGCTACCAAACATGACATCTGGTACACACATAATTATATAGACTCCTGTGATTAAATACTTGGATTTGCTTCGTTTTTCCCATTATCTGTGTACTGAGTAGAACAAAGAAAGATGGAAATGGATAAGATGACCCATGGGGGCTTGCTCAGGACAGGACAAGAACAGCCCCTCCTTCTAAGAGACACGGGGAGGGAGCCTTGTCTAAGAATTTGATCCTATTAAGGGGAAGGAAACAATGGGATTTCAGGCTTCGGTTTTTGCATTGTGCTGCTGGAGCATGGCGGAATGGTCCTGTGTGATCAGAACACCTTCACTCATTTCTGGGTGGCCAAGATGAAATTTGGGGTTGTAGGTAGAGAGTTAAACTATTCAGCAAAAAAAATGAATAAAAGTGTGGAAGGCTGGAAAGCTGGCAGAGAGGAAATGAAAAGCATTCAGAGAATGAAAGGCCTATATCGTTGGCTTCAATCCAGGACTTAAGAAGAAAATGGCCCCAGAGAAAATCCCCACAGCAGAGCAGGGCTGGTGGGTGTTCCAGACAGTGGCATCCAGTGGCCAGTTTTAAGCTGTTGCCTGTTCTGTGCTCGGTACAATCCCTTCATGTTACTGGAAACCCTCGCTAATGTCTGGTACACAGTCTGCTATGTGGCAGCGGTGTTGGGGACCATGAAGACATCGTGGTGGTGGACAAAGCAAGGACATCCAATCTGGAAGAGGCCAGCAGTCCCAGACATGAGTGGGGTTCACAGAAGCAAGAAATCAAGAGTGGTGGTCACCCTGCAGAAAGGCGGATATGAATAGAAAGGCACAATTCCATCATGGCTATTTTATCTTTTCCATTAGTCACTCCACATGTTCTTACTGAATTGAAAGCCCACTGTCTCCCTGTCTTGTAAAACTATCTCAGAATCCCAGAGCCCAACTTGATCCAAGAGGGGCTGGTTTTATTTAAAGCCTGGTGTGTCCACTAGTGTGGTGTTATGTCCCTCTGTCTCACTGCTGAGGACTGGTCCTGCGTACATGGTGGGTGACCACCTGCAGTGTCCTAAGGCCCTACTGCTGAGAGGTGCCCACCCTGACTTCCTGGGGCCACATTCACGTGCCCAGGTGTTCTGTCCAATCATAGCACAAAGACAGGTTGCCTGTCCAGAGGGACAGACACCTTCATCCACATCAGCCCCTGTGTCCTTGATGGTCACCGTCAGGACTCTCCTGTTGGGAGGATTCTCTTTGGGATATGTCAGTGTCCTAGCAGGAAACGGATGGTACATATGAAGCATTGATTAGAGAGAGTTTAATGAAAGAGTATTTACAGAGGTTGAGCAAGGTTAAGGTGAACAACAGGGACAGACCACAAGGTGGAGCCATTATCCCCAGTGTTGGCAGGGATGCGAAAGGAAGGGTATTCACAGAGCCCAGGGAGAGATCCAAAACTGCAGCCCAGTAGGAAGAGAGGTGGGGAAATAATTACCTTGACATCTGGTCTCCTGCCCTGCGGTCTCCTGTCTGAGTTTCCCATTGGTCCAAACAAGAAAAGCTGATGTTCAGGGGTCCCTGGGTGGGCCGCAAAGGATGAGTAGCTAGCATGCCCCCCACCATCTTGTGTGGATGGGGGAGAAATTTCTCCCCAGCCTTAGGGGAAATACAGTGTCTCACCAGACACTATTTTCTGGGGTGGCATCAGTTTAGTCCTAGTCCCACCTGGATCTTAAATCATCCTGTAGCCACCACTAAGTAAGTGGAACACTTAGAGCACAGCAGCCAGGTGGCCGGGAAAGGAACCTCAACCTGTTCTTCCCCACCCATCCCCTCGCCCTTCTAGCAGTCCTTTAGCTCCTGGAGTATTCTTTTCTTTCTTTCTTTCTTTGTTTTCTTTTTTTTTTTGAGACACTCTCATTTTGCCACCCTTGGTAGAATGTCATGGCATCATAGTCCACAGCAACTTCCAAATCCTGGGTTCAAACGATCCTTTTGCCTCAGCCTCAGCCTCAGCCTCCCAAGTAGCTCGTACCTGCCACAATGCCAGGCTAGTTTTTCTGTTTTTAGTAGAGACAGGGCCTCGCTCTTGCTTAGGCTGTTCTCGAACTCCTGAACTCAGGCAATTCACTTGCCTGGGTCTCCCAGAGTGCTAGAACTGCAGGCATGAGCCATTTGCCCAGCTGGTGGAATGACACAAACCGTCATTCACAGAGGCTCCCAATGCTCGGTGCACTGTCTTCACTGAGCTGCCAGTGTCCACAGATCCCTAAAGAATGTGAAGAGACCTGAAAGTCTTGTCTGGAGCACTTCAGAGGGCTCAGAAGGAACTAACGGGCTCTAGGACAGTGCCCCACAAACTGTTGTCCAAGGACAGATGCTTTGTCATCTCTGTTAAAAATAAAAGTGAATGTCCCTGCTCCAGATTTATAGAATGGGGATTGAGGTGCAGGGTTCATTGTATACCAGAAACCCCATTGTCCCTTGGATATTGGGGTGAACCACACTGACATTGCAGTCATCTCCTCCTCTGCCTCTTGGTTCAATGTGACGAGCCCCAAATGGCACAGGACCACCTTAGTGTCCAATTAAGCGACCTGTAAACTGTGTTCGCTAGAGGGTGCCCTTCTTCTCAGTCACCGGGGGTTCCCAAATCCACCAAACCTGAAGTCACAAGGATAGAAAACAAAATCTCAGGGCGGCGCCTGTGGCTCAGCGGGTACGGGCGCCGGTCCCATATACCGGAGGTGGTGGGTTCAAACCCAGCCCCGGCCAAATTAAAAAAGAAAAAAAAAAAAAAAAAAAAAAAGAAAAGAAAACAAAATCTCAAAACAAGAGTCCCTCTTACCCTGGTCCCCAGACTAGGGTCTTGCAGTGAAGGTGAAGACCACACATGCATACTGCACTGGCCTGTGGTTTACGGTAAATACTACCCTGGAGGCCAGCCTCCATAACTGAGCCTTTCGCCCATGCCAAGGGCTTCTGGGTGACGAGGAGTGTGGTAAACTAGTGGGTTTCATGGGTATAAGCCTGCAGCTGCACTTGCTTCGGAAATGTGTTCCTTGAGCAAAGGTCATGTTTGTGAGATTTGCTGAGATGAACATGCTGTGATTTAAATGTGCCCCCCAAAGTTCACGTTTTGGAAACTTGATTCCCAGTGCAACAATGAGAGGTGATTGGGGCAGAGTGAACAGACAGTGCTGTCATCTCAGGAGTGGGCTGGTTATGAAAGGCGAAGTTTGGCCCCTTTTCTCTCTCTCTCTCTCATGATGCCTTCCACCGTGTTATGATGTGGGGATGCCTTTGCCATAGGCCAGCCCTTCCATTAGGGATTCCCAGCCTCCATCGTCATGAGCCAAAAACATTTCTGTTTATTTTATATTGCCTGGTCTGTGGGGTGCTTTCATAACAACACAAAACAAAAGCACCACGAGTGGTGGAGAGGACGGAGGGCAGCTCTGTATCAAGAGCACGTGTGTCCTGCTCCACTCTGTAATGAAGGGATCCAGTGTAACTAACCTGCCACCCAGGAGCCGGCCTATCTCCCACCACACACCCATGGAGCCATATTACAGGCTTAGCCTTGGCCCCATCCACAGACAGCCCACATATCCAGAAGCGCTGGAAACCGATGAGCCAACTGAGGGTCAATCTGTGTTACTGAGCCCACGTGTAGCCTCAGTCCCTTCCACTATAGCCACTTGTTCATGATGCCTTTGAGCAAACAGAAGAGTGGACAGTTTGGTTCATTTACCCACATTATTATTGAGAGCCTCATCTGCTGTGGATGCACTCTGGTAGGCATTTGAATTGCCTTGGAATATTTTGGCACATGGGACCCCTTCATAGCTGTCCTTTCACACACATCTCCCCAAGACTGTCTTGAGCCCCATCTTCCTGCACAGTTGGGTCAGCACTGTGATTCTCTTATTGGGGAGGGCTAGGGGTTCCTTCAGCATCTGCACCTGCATGAGACATTTGCAGTGCCATTGAGTCTGCTGTGGAAAGCCCAAATGGAAGGGTAGCTTTTATCACGGCCTAGATTATTCTACAGCCCTTTATTATTCTGAGCCCCATTCAAAACCAGCAGATGTACGATGCACCCAGTAAACGCATCAGAGAGCCACACACAAAAATATTCTATACCTTCCCTTGAAACTCCAAAGAGACTCATTAAGCCTTCATGGTAGAGGATGCAAGGGGAAGAGACTTGTTTCTTATCTTAGATGGGGTATTTCAACACCCCCCCCCCCACAGACTGCTAGAATCCAAGAAACTTCAGCAGTGAGGCAGGTCCCTGAATCTCCACATGGGTCTTCTCTCCCTGTCCAGCAAGCATGTGCCATTTATGGCACTAGCTAGTTCCTGCCACTAGATCAGTTAGCACAACATCATCAATATAACTGGCATTCACAAAATTCTACAGGCTGTTGAAATAAGAGAGAGGAGAATTGGCCAATCCCCGAGGTGCCACAGTCTCGCAGCAGGTGCGGGTAAGTCCATCTGATTGTGTTCATGGACCGGGATATAGTGCAAAGTGCTTTCTGGTACAGTGGGTGTCAAACTTCAGCACGCATCAGAATCACCTGGACAGCTTGTTCCAGCACAACTTCTGGGCCCTAGCCCCAGAATTAATTCAGCTGGTCTTGAGTGGAATCCTATAAATTGTGTGTTTAGCAGGCTCCATGCTAATAGTGAAGCTGCTGATCCCCACACTACCCTTTGAGAACTGCTCTAGTAAGTCGCCAGGCAGCATACCAGGTGCATACCAGGCATATACCAGGTGTCAGGGGCTGAGCAGATCTTTGCTAGTAGAGACACCAGATTCACACAGTCCTTCTCTAGGACCCAGTCAGACAGGTGACTGAAATGGTGATGGGGAACCACTTGCCCTGCACCTCTCAAGTCTCTGATGGGGACGCAGTTCGGCTGCCCTGAGGATGCAGTGCTGCTTTCAGGTTACTATATTGGCACAAGTTTCAGGGGCTTCTCCCAGTCCCCTCCTATAATAACAGCCTTCACTCCATGGGTCAAAAGACCAACGTACTAAGTGTATCTTTGCTGCTAGTACATTCCAGGACCAGGGAAAGAACCACAGGATGGGTCTGTTATCCCCCGGACCCACTAGGAGATACTCTCAGGCCACCTGACTCTTACATGCCCACATCTGACCAGTGAATCATGGCAGTATTTTGGGTCTCCAGGAATTATTAATTGCTTTAGTTCTGGCTGTTTTCAAGAACTGCTGCAAAGCCTCAGTATTTCCTTCTTCCCAGTGGGTGATCACCCTTGTAAATGGCCATGGGTCCCTATAGAAAATGCTTAAAGGAATTTTAAAATCTAAACTTATGGCCAAATCAGACAGACCTTCCTCCAAGGCTCCCCATCGTTTGAGGGACTCAAGTCTGCACATGGGGTTAGGTCTGGATAGAGAGTGGTCATGAATCCTCACCAGGATGACTCAAGGCAAATTTTGGCCCACAAGACCTAACATTTTCCTGCCTGTAAGGTGAAGCATCTATTTCATTCCCAGATCCTGACTGTCACTCTGCTCATACTGACTTCATGGGAGTGGTACATACCTTGTCTTTTATCATTAAGCACCACCTGTCCCATTCAGCCCAGGGGAGTCCATTGTGACTACTGGACCCTAGAACCAAATACTACAGCACCATCTCCTGCTGTTATCTCCAACCTACAAAGGATAGATCTTCAAGAATGCCAGGATTCCCTGTACCAACACATTTCTTGGCCTTGTTGAAGTTCACGAGTTCTCTAGAGAAGTTTGTAAGTGACTCACCCAGCTACACATAAAAGACACCCCCACGCACAACATTCCCATCTTCCAGAGCCTTCAGACTCCTTCTTCTGCAGAATTCCAGGCACGTTAACCTCATCGACTGAAGACCACTTATTGAGTTTAGATTTCAACTAAGCAGATCAATTTAGCAGACAATTTGCACCACTCCTACATGCTCATGCCAACGTATTAAATCCAGAATCTTCCATCCTTGGCCTAAATCTCTTGGGATCTATTCCCATACAAACTCACCAGACCCCCAGACTCCTGGTGATACAAATTGGCAGGATTCTGCAGTTTCTTCTGTGTTTATTCTGAAGACCTTGCCCTTCTCCCTTAGGCCAATGCTAGGCTCTAACTCAGGTCATGGTCCTGGAGATAATAAGACTGTGTGTGGGAGGATGAATCCAGCATCTGCCTCAGGGGAAGTCACAAAAAGATCTTCTGCATCTCCCGAATGTCCCCATCCCAAGTCTCAGGATCCCTCTTTATCACGGTCCTCACCTTAGATAAGGGGATTGGAAAGATCTCACATTTCACTGGCACTGCAGCTCTGCGACTCAGGCCCTGGACCAGACCCTTAGCCATGTCTGTCATGTGGCTGAGTGAAGTAATAGATTCCTTCACTGCTGCACAGCTGCCTTCTGATTCTCCCCTTGACGCTTGGGTCATGAATTCTTTCTCTTTGTGTGAATGCTCCAGGGCTATCATGAGTAGTCAGCCTACCCCATGATCCCTATAAAGCATAACAATATTCTTATCCTCCTAGTGCCCTGCATTCAGTCCTATGCCACTACTGGGTATATTTTGATAATCATATTACTGCATGCTACAAATTATTAGTGTCCCACTTCCCCCAGCAAGGAGATCACCCTTTCACCCATCAAATAGGCAACAGACTCAATTCCAGAATCTTATTCCCAGTTTGCTATGTACTGCCACTCCTGGCATCAATTACTTTATTTGCTGGAATACACATGACATATTAAAGAAGTTGATTAAGAGGGTTTAGTTTAGGAACTATTTTCAGAGATGTGGGCAAGGTTAAGAGAATCAGCAAGGGATGGTGAAGTATCCCAAGTTAACAACCGTAAGAAGCCATTTCACCTCTTGCTTGAGGGAAAAAACAGTGGTACCAGGATTCAGCAAGGGCTGTGGTTATGCTGCCCATAGGAGCAGTGTGCTGTGGGTAGAGGGGCAGAGCCACAGCCAAAACCATAGGTCAGCAGGAAAGGTGGGTAAGGAGAATAAAACTTCCAGCTTCTCCCTCCTTCCACATCACAATCTCTGCCTGCACCCCCACCCTGCCCAGTCCCAACCAGAGTCCAGAGGGCATGAACCTGAGTGACACCACCCAGCAGGGCCAGCCCTCCAGGACACACAGAGCACAGAAGGGAAAAATGAAAGACAGATCTGGAGGAAGGAAGGGAGACCAGCCTGCAGAGGGCTCTGGGCGTTCTTCCCTGCCAATGGATCTTAGGTAGGACCCAACTAGTGTACCCAAACCAGTTTTCTAGTATCAAATATTTAGGAAATCGCTTGGGCTTTTATGCAACTTGGTGCACTCTCTCTCCATCTTCCGCACCAGGGAGAGGGGCACCCTCACTCAATCCAGCTATACCCTTCTTCCAAGGAAGAGTGTCTGCTTCCTGATACAATGAAGAGGGACCCCAGAACTAAGAATCCTTCAGCCTGACTATACACAGAAGCAGCTGGTCAATATATCACCCCCTGAAAATACTACCCTCTCTCTCAGAAGCCACCACCATTTCACACCAGTCGCCCCACTAAATGATGTTGGGTTTCACTTTGTAGGTAGGATAAGAACTCAGCTTTACTTCTTTCTTTTCCTTTTTTCTTTTATTTTAGGAGCTCAGCTTTCTATGAATACTTATTAAGGGAGGAGTGGCCCCAGAAGGGTAAAAGACTTGAGGATGCAAACTTAGGCTAAAAAACAGCAGTGCAGTGAAGATCCTTATGCACATGGATTTTTTTCTTCTTTCCTTTTTCCTTCTCTTAGATTACCAAATATAACACTAACATCATTTGAAAGAAGAGTTTGAGTTGCACTTATAGCTATGACCCGAGGAACTTTGTGAGTGCAATGCCACACACCTTTATAAACAACCACTGTGTAACAGGGCTTTGCACATGAAAATGAGGGAGGCACAGCCCTGCCCTTGAGAAGCTCCCGCTTTCACAGGTTGAAATCAAAGTTCACACCACTAGACTGTAATTTGCCAGCCTGAGAAAAGTGTTTTCCTGGAGGCTGAAAGTTCTAGAATCCAGTCTCAGCTCTGCCACTCATGGTGATAAAGCGATGGAAGTAAAGAAGTGACATTGCCCTTAGGAGTGGGTATTAGGGCCCAGCTTACAACAGACACACCCACATTAATTTGTATGAGATCATATAAGCACCTCTAATCCTTGGGTCTCAGTGTGGTGCAGCCCAACCTGTACCCTAAATACCTACTCTCATAATACTTCCCAAACCCTAATGGAAAGCTTCTTCACATCTCTTCCCTGTGTTTTCAAAGTAAAAGTGACGATGTGAGGGCCACCTAGGACCATAGTGAGCCCAGCCCGTAAGGTGGGCAGGGCAGTGTGAGCACTTAGGTAAGGGAAAGGAATGGGCGATTACCTTGGTACCTACTTCCTCCCAGCCAAAAGGCAATTGATTCTTGCCCCAAAAGTGTCACTTCCCATTTATACTAAATATCCATTTTTCTTGCTGTATCTCCAATCTGTGGTTCTGGAGATACTCACAGGTTAGCATGGAATTCATGACAGTTGCACATGGCATTTTAGGCATATTTTGCAATACTAACTAATTTATATTAACTTATATATACATAGATCTGGGCATAGCTTAAATAAAAAGTGCTACTAATTCTTTACTTGGAAAATAGATGGACATTGAACACTAAGGTGTTAAATAGTTTTGTAAAATGTATCTTATAAGGTTTAAATAATTTTTTGAGCCAGGTATAGTGGCTCTCAACCTGTACACCCAACTATGTGGGAGTATTGCTTGAGTCCAGGCATTCAAGGCCAGCTGGACAACATAGAGAGATCCTAACTCAAAAAAACAATTAAAAAAAAAAAAGAATTAAATTTTTCAAAAAATAAATTTAAACATTTTGTCTTGATTTAAATAATTTTCATATTAAATGTTAGAAAGTTCTTTAATTATAATTTATATCTTGCCTATTCATTTCTCTAGATAATTTTGATTTTCAAAGAAAAATAACTTCAAATTCGTAGAAAATAAATTTAATTCTTAACATTTAGAGTTTTAATGAAAATATTTACATTTTGTACATTGAGTATAATTCAATTTACTTTTTAATCTTTTATACTGTTGATAAAACACAAATTATATGAAAAGTTTAGGACAGCATAATTATTCATTCTAAAGAAATTAAGGCATAACAATTTCATGTATTTATTTCTGTATTTTAGAGACAGGGTCTTACTCTGTCACTCAGGCTGGTCTCAGCCTCTTGGCCTCAAGCAATCCTCCCAGCTTGGCCTCCCAAAATGCTGGGATTATAGGCATAAGCCACTGAGCCTGGCAAGAAAAAATTAATTTTTAAAAATGAAGTTCTGTTTAAAAATTTTATGAAGTATATAATTCATGAATCATATATGTTTAATGCTATACATTGCCATCCCATCAACATTTTTCAAGTGCAAGTTCAGGTGTATATTTCATTTTTGTTTTGTAATTATGAAAGCACATGCGTCAAGGTAGGAGAACATAAAGTATCTTATTTAGTAACTAGTAGCTCGATTTATTGTTCTCATCATGGGTCTCCATGTACACTGTTAGTTTAGGCCCCACAGACTGGACCTCTGAACAGGACACAACTCCTGGCCTCAGTCAGCTCCCAGAACACAACCTGCCACATTAATTTCTCTGGGGTTATTAAAGGGAATATGCTACTAAACCAAAAAGCAGAAAAAGGTTTTTTTTGAAAAATTTTTTTTAAATACAACCATTTTGGGGGTTGATTTTGGTGTCAGGAATCTTCACAATAATATTAGTTATGATGCTTAAAATCCAAAAGTTCCCTTGTCCTCAAAAACATTACCTTGCTTCAAGTACCTGCATCCTCACACAAGCTCTCAGTGTACGGTAGGCATTTCAAAGGTAAACCCAACCTGCCTGAGAGGCCTCAGGGCAAGGAGGTCCCAGGCCGGGTACTGTGAAGCTCCTCTTGCCTCCACCCTGCTCTGCAGTGGGGACAGAGGCCCCTGAGTCCAGCCAGCTCCCCGCTACCCTACAGTGAAACCTCTAGTGGTCCCCTTACAGCCTCTGGGCCCCTCCAACCCCAGGGTCAGGTCAAGTTTAAAGTGGATTCTCTTCTCAGGCACACAGCCAGCTCTATCTACATTGCTAATGGTCAGTGGTCCAAAAAAAGCAAAAATGAAATAGGAATTTAATAAGAGATACATAGTGATGATTATGGCCAATTGGCCTTGAGATGCTCATCCCCAGATCTGAAAGCTCCCTCGACCTGGCCAAAATACCTGGAGTTCTTAAGATGCCACTGTCAAAGAGAGGAAATGTGGTCACAAAAGTCATTTTTGTCTATTTACATCATTACATGCAGATAAGTTTCAGGAAATTAGATCTCTAAAATTAAAGACCATTTAATGCTCTTATCATCTGGGGCTGGCAATAAGCATTTCTGGAGATTGAGACAGCAAAAACAAGAGGCTCTTTGTTGCCGTGAGTTAAGGAAGAGTAACAGTTGCATAAAGCCCAGCTGGACCCGGTGTTGGCATTCATTACTTTGGTTTCTGTAGTGAATCTGCTCCCAGGAACGTTTCTGTCTCTGCTTGCCCTGGTTTTGACTCAGACTGTGAGGGGACCCAGCAGGTTTGCTCAGCATCGCCAAGCCCCATAAGTGCATTAGATACACAACAAAGGAATAATAATTTGGTTTTAACTTAACATTGGCATTCCCTGGTGTCAGTCGGTCCCAGTGGATTAATAATGATTTGGACTGACTGTGGCCCATAACCCGGGGACCTCCAGGAAAGCTCTTCTGTGTGCAGCAGCCTGGTAGCCATGTGAAGATTAGGACTTTGAGCAGAAGAAGGGCCACTCCCTCACACTGAGGCCAGAAAACAGAACTAATAGCACAATCTCAAAACACAGGGTAGAAAGTGAGGATTTTAGCTAAGTCAACAGGAGCAAGATGGCACTGGGTACACAAGTCCACAGGAACTCAGAGGGGAAATATTTGCATCACCTTCATCCAGATAGTAGGAGTCTGGGAGAGCCTGCTGACATCTGTGCTGAATAGGATTTCCATGGAAATCAGCCAAGTATTGGAGAATGTGGACCTGGAGCAGGAGTGTCCAAACTTTTGGCTTCTCTGGGCCACCTTGGAAGAAGAGTTCTCTTGGGTCACACATTAAAAACATAAATACTAACAAAAACTGATGACCAAAAAATTAAAAAATACATAATTTTCATGATATCTGCCACCAGACACAAGCAAAAAAACGTCCTTATGTAATAATCCTAATTACACAGTAGCCTGTTCAGAGAGTCTTAAATTCATTGAGCAGGTCCCAAGTTTGTGATCACTATTGAGAATGTACAAGTACAGTAATAAAACGTCTTTTTTGATATTTTTTATTAAATTAAAAGCAGAAGAAAAGGAGGCAAAATAAAACAAGACAGATATTTGACCTTGTATGGGAGAAACTAATGCATCAATGTCTGGCCCTATGGAATAAGCTGCCATCTCAATGAGTTCTCTCCTAATGTGCTTCCTATTGGAAATGTGGATGCTGTCAAAAAACGATGACATGAATAAGGCGTGATTGTGAAACAAAGGACATTTGTCGCTAGGAAGGCAGGACCTATAAACTTCCAGTAAAGAAACATGATCAAACTTTTCTGTAAGTTAAATGTCAGATGGCAGCTCCGTGCATTCCATGTGAAAATTGGCACCAAAACATTATTTTCCAGAAAATTTTGAAATCTGTTCTCAAATTTTTTTTTTTACCAAATCAAAAAGCAAGGCGGAATATTATTTGCTGTCTATAGGACTATGCTTAGCGAACGTGTTGAAGTGCATAAAATTGTATGCCTTAACTTGACCTTGTCATAATTTCAGTCTCATTTGGGATGCTATTATGGTTTAAAATATTGTATTGGTAAGTTGGTTTTCACCTTGAAGACTCATGTTTAACTCATTTAAATGAGGGAGCAGTTAAATCCACTAAACATGCTGTATTTGAAAGCCAGTTTTCATCATCAAGTACTGGCACAAATTTGGTTTTTGATACCATAAGCAGCTTGATAACGTCACAAATTATAAAGTCTGTTCAACATCTGGCCTCGACTGAGCCATCCCACTTCTGAAAAGTAAACAGTATCACTATAGATAGCATCAATACTTTTAAGGAATTCCTGGAATTGGTGATGATTCAGTCCTTTGGTCCTATGAAATTCACCATTTTTTTTTTTTTTTTGTAGAGACAGAGTCTCACTTTATGGCCCTCGGTAGAGTGCCATGGCCTCACACAGCTCACAGCAACCTCCAACTCCTGGGCTTAAGTGATTCTCCTGCCTCAGCCTCCCGAGTAGCTGGGACTACAGGCGCCCGCCACAACGCCCGGCTATTTTTTGGTTGCAGTTTGGCCGGGGCCGGGTTTGAACCCGCCACCCTCGGTATATGGGGCCGGCACCCTACTGACTGAGCCACAGGCGCCGCCCTGAAATTCACCATTTTGATGACAAATTTTATGACGTTATTGATTTTTAAAGACTTTGTTCATAAATTTTCTTCACGTATTTTGCAATGATACTTCATCAAATGTGAGTTGGGGGCAGCAATTCCATTGTCCTCTATTACTTATACAAGTTCCTCTCTTTTACCTACCATCACTGGGGCACCATCAGTGACTATATCAGGTATGTTGATAATGGGCAAAGAAAATCACTTTAACATTTTTTATGGCTCCGTATAAATCTCTTAATTTAGTTGTGTCTTTTAATGGCACTAAAGAAGCCGTGTCTTTAGTGACAGATTTATTAATACCTCTAATAAAAATGTCAGTTGAGCCATATTTATCGTGCCGTCATCCATCAGCAAAGCATAACATTTAAAATTAGCAGCTTCACTCTCCAAACTTCTTTCAGTAGATTTTCCAGTTTCTTCAATTCACCTGGCTACAGTGTGAGACAAACTAATTTTAGAAGTAACCTCCTTTTTTCCGGGTAAATTATATCGGCCAGACTTTGCATACTTTGCTTAATAAACTCATCATCAGTAAATGGTTCTGAATCTTTTGCTATTAAATATGCTATCACGCATCTAGCTTTTACAATGGAATCTGTGTGAGTTGTAACTTTTAAAAAAAATTTTGTTCAAAAAAAACAAAATTTTGTTCAGAAGACTTTTTTTCAGTCCAACTATTTTGTCCTTATGACACAATCCTTCATAAGCCTCGAATTTGGCAGTGTGCTTTGGTATATAATGCCCTTTTAAGTTATAGTCTTTGAAAACTTGCCCTACAGAATAAGCAGAGTGCCTTAGGTTGGCATCAACAAAATAATAGTCATCTGTTCACTTTTCCCTGAACACTCTTCCTTCCTTCATCTGTAATTTTTCTTTTTGGGGATTCTGTTTTCTTTGGAGACATTGTAGAAGCCATGCTGAGATTTTAAAAAATAGTAATAGATAAGGGACTGTATTTATTTTACTATGAAAGCTAATTGATGGAAAAATAGAAAGCAAGGTTTGGGCCCTTCCTCATCCTGGCTGCCGATGCAGGACGAGGAGGCGGCCAATTGTAAAGCACGGTGGGTGAGGTGTGCGGTGCCAGCAGGGTATGCAAGTACCTGAGTAATCAGATAAGAATGCTCACCTGACTCCTAAATAACACGACACCTAACGTTGCAATGGTAGATTGATATTTTATTGATAATCACTGCCTGTCCAAGTCACCACGAGCACCCGTAACATCTGATGGTGTCAATGTGACTGTGCTTGGAAGATAACTCACCGGAAGCCACATTCTGCTGTAAAACTGAAGCTATGCATGCATATGAGTAGTGAGGGCATAGGTATGTTTGTTTTACGTGACATCACAACATGATGTTGTCTTCTGAAAAGTTCAGGGTTCCACTAAAAAATCACCAAAAATCTCATGTTTTAAGTAAGTTTTTGATTTGTGTTGGATAGCATTCACAGCCATCCTGGGCTGCAGGTTGGACACCCCTGATCTAGAGTAAAGCTCTGTGACATAAAGTCAGCTGTGCAAGGCAGCTCAACCTCAGAGCACGGTGTCTCCCCACTGGGGTGTAGCAGAGGCTACTATTGATAGTTGCCCTCCAATATCCATCCATTTCCCCCTTCTTCTGCAATCGAACTCTGATTTTCACTGGGGAAGCAATGGGTTCATTTAAAAGACTATATTTCCAACCTTCCTTGTAAAGAGGTGTGGTCTTGTGACTATATTCACCAGTGAAGTGCAAGAAATATGTGGTATGGGACTCCCAGGAAGGCTCCTTAAAGGGACCTAACTCAAAGGGAAGAAGGACCCTCTGCCCTTTCACCACCCTACTCCCCACCCTTTTGCTGTCTCTGTCAGCCTGGAAGTTGGATGTACTAGCTGCCATCTGTACTGGAAACTGGGAGCCCCAGATGTTTGGTGAGCAAACTACACAAAGACCCTCAACCTACTCATAAAAATGGCCAGCTCCAGCAGCCATTTGGTACCATGATGTCGCCTTAAGAGTGAAAACCACATGCTGAGGATGGCACAGCAAAAGTATCCTAGTGACACTGGGGAGCTGCCATACCAGCTCTTGGTTTCCTGGCCCCAGACTGCTTTTATGTGAGAAATACCAGCCTCCTTGATGTTCCTCAGAAATGAGAGGCATGTTCTATCCTTGGGACTTCACACTGGCTGGTCCCTCTGCCTGGAGCACTCTGCCCCCAGACATCTACCTGGCTTGCTCCCTTGGTCCCCTTAGCTCTCTAACAGGAAAGCACTAAGAACCTCAGGCACTGAGGCCTCTTCTGACCACCCTATTTACAAAGCATCCACATTCCCCAATATTCCAACGAGCAAACTTATCATCTGTCATACCACATACCTTCTCCTTGTCTGTTTATCTCCTTATCTTATATTCCTGCCACTGAAATATAAGCTTTCTGTTGCCAGGGGTTTGGGCTATTCTGTTCACTGCTGTGTCTCTTGTCCTTAGAACAGTGCCACATGGAGAAGGTACTCAATAAGGACTTGTTGTTAAGTGAATGAATGGAGCTGGCCGTGTGGCTCAACCCTGTGATCCTAATACTCTGGGAGGCCGAGGCGGGCGGATTGTTTGAGCTCAGGAGTTTGAGACCAGCCTAAGCAAGAGTGATACTTCATCTCTACCAAGAAAAGAAAAAATAGCCAGGCATTGTGGTGGGCACCTGTTGTTCCACCCACTCAGGAGGCTGAGGCCAGAGGACCTCTTAAGCCCAGGAATTTGAGGTTGTTGCGAGCTATGACGCAACAGCACTCTACCCAGGGTGACAGAGTGAGACTCTGTCTCAAAAATAAATAAATAACTGGATGTTGTGATCTAATGGACAGGCTCTACATCCTCTTTTGTCCTCTCAGGCCCTGGCACAGGCTCATCAGGCCCAAGAAGGGTCACTGGGCACCCTCCTCCCATAGTCACCCAGGAACTAGGCTGGGACCATGGATGCCCAGCTGCAGTGGGTTGGGACAGAGGAGGTGACTCTCCTGAGTCAGATGGGCTTCACGGGAAGAGAAGCTCATGCCTGGCACCTTTCTGCCCTCATCACAGTCACAGACACACAGACACACACACACACCCCCTGCTGTCCTGTTTCTGTGGAGAGCCCTGACTAATTCAGATGCTGTTCTCTTTCCACTTTCCAGAGGAAACTGGGAGCCCCAGATGTTTGGTGAGCAAACTACACAAAGACCCTCAACCTACTCATAAAAATGAGAAAAATTACTGAGTGTCCACGAGGGATGTGTGCATGCTTTGACCCTGGGGTCAGCCGCATTTATGGCCGTGCGGCCTCAGCACAGGGCACAAGAAACAGGGCTTTATTGACCACTGAGTGCAGGAGGGGCTGACAGCGGGAGGGAGGCCCCGGTCAGCAGTGGGGCGGCTTCGGCTCTTTGTTTCCAGAAGAGCAGAGAGAATCTCAGGCTGGTGAGAGCGCCGGCAGCACTTTACCAGCACACTGGCCAAAGCCGACACGGTAACCATCTCCTTGACAGTGTCCTGCAACAGAGGAGGACAGGGGTTAGTCACGGCACACTGGACTCACCAGAACCAGTGCACAGGCAGCTGCAACGCCGGTCAGCACGAGGCTGGGCCCAGGCAGGAAGGCGGCACTGGCGGGACACACGCGTCTCCTGAACAGAGGAATAAGCCTCTCAGAGGCAGCGCTGCAAGCTGGAGCATCTGAGAGGGAGCCATGGGCCCAACCCGCAGCCCAGAGCCTCCAGAGGCACTTCAAGACTTGATAGCTTCTTTGATGGTGGTCAATCCTCCCCACATGGGTTTGGGTTCAGTCCTTGGTCCTTAACTAGCCTGAAGCCAGACTGCCGGAGTCCAAGACCCAGCTCTTCCACCTACTGGCTTTGTGACCTTGGGTCTCTCCAGACCTCAGTTTCCTTATCTGAGAAATGGATCTAACGATAGCACCATGGCACAGGACTGCTACAGGAATGGCATGAGCTAATGCACAGAAACATCTGGGTGCACTGGAGAGAGAAACATGTTCTAATAATTTATTCTAAATGTTAGCATACAAACATCACTCTGTCAAATGCTTCCATTCACAGAAAGAAAACATCTTATGCTGAATCTTTAAAGAAGTCTGCTTATATTTGCCTTTTATATCTTCATGTGTAAACATGTGTAATATGAACCAATGGACAAAGAAAAATGTTTTTAAAACATTCTCAATGTTGTCTAGCAAACGTGTTTCTTTGTCAAACCTTTCCACTCAGTGAAAGAAAATGGTTTTTGATGAATCTTACATAAAGCATGCTTACATTTGGGAGAAAAAAAAAAGGAAAACTCTGAGAACAGTGAGTGGCCAATGGTAACTGCCTCTGAGTGTCAGCTATTATGACCTTATGGGCTGGGTGACTGGGGACAATTTGTTTTACTTCAGAACTCAGCCCCCTGATCCATAAACAGGAATAACAATGCTTATCTTCCAAGGTTGTAAGGATTGGATTAAATATTTCAGTGAAATCCCCACTACAGCTCAGAAACTAATAAATGTTAGTTTCATTCATTCAACTCCATTACAACAAGAGTGATGGAAAAGCAGGGAAAAGAAGCACATCCCTGTTCTGAGGAAGGTCCACTCAGTGGGAGAAGGAGGGAGCATCTGCGCTGGCCTTGGCTGGCAGACAGAAGCTCCCGAGGGAGGACATACTGCCGAGGGCATTCGAGACAGAGGGGACAGCATATGCAAAGGCGGAGACCTGGGCGTGCACTCTGTGAAGCCACGTTCAGGGCTTTGAACCTCACCCGGAGGGCAATGAGGTGACATGGAGGGTCTGCAGCATGACAGACTTATTAGAGTGACACTGATACAGAGGTCCTCAGACTCGCTGCACAGAAATGCTTCTCCAGGGCCTGAGACCCGCAGAGACCAGATGAGGCACTGCCAGGGCAGCACGAAGACAGAAGGACACCACCACATGCCCTCACATGCTGAACACAGCCCCACATTGGAAACAGTGCCTCCTGCTCCCAGTGTGAGGAGGAAGCAGGGAGTGGCAGCGGCCAGGAGAGAGAAATCAAGCCCAGTCCCGAGCGGGCTAGCAGCCATCTGGACACTGGGCTCAAAGGCAGTTTGTCCAACAGGGTCAGTAACACCCTTAACAAGCCCTCCTGGCCAACACAGGGACAGCCTCTCTCAGCCTCCTGGCCAACATGGGGACAGCCTCTCTCAGCCTCCTGGCCAACTTGGGACAGCTTCTCTCACGGGGCCAACACAGGGATAGCCTCTCCTCAGCAGGAGCTCATTCATAGCCTGTCTCCTCAGACCTCTCCCTTCACCTGCCAGGCATCTGAATGGCCCTCCTGGCTCAGGCCGCTCTGACCACTGGCCTTCTCTATAAAGGTGACAGCTCAGGCACCACAGCAGGCATCTCCAGAGGTTTTCATCCTGTGGCCCAAGCTGATCCAGGCCCTGGCTGGCACCAGCACACTGGAGCCAGCCTCCTGGGCTGAGGCATACCGTGACCCACACGCCGACAACCTGCAGGGACACATCCGTGACCCACACACCGACAACCTGCAGGGACACATCCGTGACCCACACGGGACAGCCTGCAGGGATGCCCTTTGTCAGGAGCATTATTTTCGTCTATTCTGCTCCTTTGTATCATTATTTTTCTGTCAGTCACTTTTGGACCTCAATGCTCAGAAACAGCCCTACCCTGGGGAGGACAATGGCCTATTACATAAAACCAACGCCCAGCAGAAATTCATGAAATACCAATTAAAGTAACTGACTTGAACTGCAGCATTTTTAAAGCTCCTTTTTCCCCGCACATGGTCCTGCCTCTGCAGCCTGGGACCCAGCCCTCCCCAGGGATTCTGTGCCCAGCAAGGGAAGCAGTGATGCAGGGACAGACAGGACCAGACAGAGATGGAGGCTGACCAGATGGACGCCACCACCAGGAGCCTGCAGGGCAAGAGGGGAGATTTCTGTCTGGATGGTGTTCCCAGATAGTTTTAGATACCAAGAAAGAAGAGTGACTAACCACAACTACCAACACATGGAAAATATGATGGACAGTGAGGAAGGCGTCAGCCACAGTGCGGGGTCAGCACCATGGTCTCTCCTGCTGAACATTTTGCGGTTGTTGGATGATCTTAGAAGTGAGAATAAGAGCACACCACGTAGGGAGGAAAGAGGACACTGGACACTGTGGCTGGCACATAGGGTCTGCAGCCACCACCTGGCTCAAGCCCTGGCCCCCCTTTACCCAGGTCAGTGTGCAGCTTTTTCCTGGCTCATCCATCCCAGGCATGAGAGGGGGATCATAAGAGCACCTGTTGCGGTAAGAATATAAAATGTATTCCACATGGAGCCTATGGGGCAGCATCCAGCCTGCAGCAGGTGCTACAGGTGTCAGCTGATACCGGCACTTCCCAAAGCCGCAGCACATTCCTGACCTTTAGAGACTGATTTGGGGAATGGCCACCCATGATGAGAAGGCAGGGGGATGGTGAGGTGGCTGTGAGGGCATCTGAGCAGGTGCAGTGGGACAAGTAGGAAGAAAGCTGGGCGAGAGCAAACAGAACCACATGTGGCTATCAAGCACAAGGGAGCTTGAAGGGCCAAGAGCTCAGGGAGGTCCTGGAAGTTGAGGGCAGGGCCGTCTGCTGACGCTGATGGAATTCCACCCACCTGTCCCATTTCCCTCTTCTCTTGCCAACACATACTTCTTCAGATCCAAGGAAGTGCCTTTCCTTGAATTCCTCCATCTGGTCAGCCTCCATCTCTGTCTGGTCCTGTCTGTCCCTGCATCACTGCTTTCCTTGCCGGGCACAGAATCCCTGGGGAGGGCTGGGTCCCAGGGTGCAGAGGCAGGACCATGCTCGGGAAAAAGGAGCTTTAAAAATTCAAGGAAAGAGGGTTTACAGAGGCCTCTCGTGAATTCCATTTACGAATGGCCTCCGTAAACCCTCTGGAGCAAGGCACTGTACAAACACGCAGGTCAATGCACCTCACAGCATCTTGGCTTCTTTTCCCAACTTCTCTGGCTCCAATGTTAAGAACACATGTCAATCCCAACTGCTTAAGCGCCAGCCCCCTTTCTTCCAGTCCCTGAATGGCTGCCTGGTCTAATGTGGCTCCGTCAGGGGTCCTTCTCACACTGAAAACAGGAGCGAAAGTCATAATATGCTCCTCTGCTACCCCATCCCCTTCTTTTCCCCAGATCGAAAGTTCAGAAAATGCTTTCCCTCAGTTCACAGATGCATGACCAAGGCCTGAGGCAGGTCTGGCAGGCACCACAGAGACACCAGAAACAAAAGTGGAAGCTTGACTGGAAGACCTCAGGCCAACTAGGTTTTTCACAGTCGTGTGACTTTTGGCAAGAACCTTCCCTCTATCAGCCTACATGTTCCATTCTGCAAAATCAGGGCAACACTGTACTACCAAGGGGCTCATGTGAGTACAGAGTGAAATAAAGACAGTGGGGTAGGCACCCGCAGCCAACATGGTTGACCCCTCTCAGATGCTCAGAAAATATAGTTACATTGGAATTAGAAAAATTATTATAGAAATAGCAGGGAAAATGTCAACTAATGTCAACTAATTCTGGGTCAACTAATTCTGGGCATCGGTTGTGGCTATCTTGAGCTCTGCCTGCATCTTTTCTCCAAATCCACTTTGTTTCATTTAGTCAACAAACCAGCAGCCACGCTGAGCACCCCTGATGTCGCTGCTTCTCAGATGAAGACTTGCCCCCCAAGAGCTCTGCAGTGGTCTAAAGTATGGTCCCCAAAGATGCCAGGTCCTAATCCCTCGAACCTGCGAATGTTACCTTACACGGTAAATGTTTTGGAGATATGATTAAGTTAGGGATATTAAAATGAGGAGATTGTCTGGGTGGGCCCTAAAATGAGAGAAGCAGAAGAAGATGAGCCAGGGGAAGAGGTGGCCAGGTGGCCGTGGAGGCAGAGATCGGAGTGAAGCCATCACAAGCCGAAGAATGCAAGCACAGCTGAGAAAGGCAAGGGCAGACTCTCCCACCAGCCTCTAGCAGTGCTTCTCAACCTTCCTAATGCCGCAGTGTATTTTCATTGTTAAAAAGGGGTCATGACCCACAGGTTGAGAACCACTGCTAGAGAGCACGGCCCTGCTGACACTTGGGATTTGAACCTCTGACCTTTAGATCTGTGAAAGATTAGAGCTTCATTGTTTTCAGCCACAAAGCTGGTAGTGATTTGTCAGAGCAGCCACAGGACCCTAACACCAGCTCTTAGTTAAGCACAGAAACTGACCCCAGAGGGAGCTCAAGACAGCAGCTGCTGATCCTCCACCTCGCCCATGCCGGTACTCCAGGCCAGGGATGAAGTGTGGAGAAATGGGCTCTACCTGCACACCCCAGGAGCAAGGTGGGGCTGGGCGGGGCGGCTAAGGTTTGCAGGCAGTGAAAAAAAGCAGTTCTGAAACCAGGATAGCCTTTATGGAAGAAGTACAATCCTCAAAGAGCTAAAGATAGACCTGGTACCAATCCCTTCCACTGGGATCCCAAGTCTATCCAGAAGAAAAGAAAATCACTTTACCATATGGACATTTGCATGTGAATGTTTATCAGAGCTCAATATACAATCCCCAAGATGCGGAAACAACCCAAGTGTCCATCAATCCACGAGTGGATTGATAAACTGTGGTGTATGGATGCCATGGAGATTTTGTATCCTTTATGACAGCTTGGATGGAGTTAGAGCTCCCTGTCCTGAGTAAAGTATCACAAGAAGAGAAAGACAGGCATCACACATGCTCAACACAGACTGAAACTAGTAGATTAACAACTACCTGCTCACAAGAAGGAGGGAGGCGGGTCGGCAGGTTCCTTCCCAGGGGTGACAGTGGGTGGGTGTACGGTACACCTGGGTGAAGGACCTAGCTACGCCTTAGTCTTACAAAGGCAAGTAACAGTGCCTAATTATATACCCTGATATTAATATTTTTAAAAAGTAGTTCTCCTACAGCAGAGGGTTATGTATTAGAATGTGGTCAAGTGGGTAGGACAGAATCAGACAAGATTATGAACGTGATGAAATGGGCAACAGGGAGATCTTAAGCAGAAGAGTAACAGGGGAAGCAAATATGAAGGCACCCAGAGCAGGACGGGAGCTGGTGTTAAGCTCTCCCAGGATTCCAGGCAGGGAGGGATGGTCTGGGGCAGGTTAGGTGCACAGAATTGGGAGGGCACTCTAGAAGGATGCTGGTGAAATGGGACCAGGGTTCTAGCCCAAGACAGCGTCAAGGAAGGAGTGTGGGTAAGGCATCCAACGGGAAACGAGTGGCTGGCAGGTGGAGAGCAGAACTCGGCATGTGAGTGAAAAGGCAGGGCTGTGTGAGGCGGCATCACCGACTCCCAGGCAGGGACCCCATTGCTTCATGGAAAGGGGTCAAGATACTGGCCTTCTAAAAACTGGGTTCAGGAAAAAGTGGCAAAGACAAAGATGACAATGAGGATCACTGCCATTTTTAAGCACTCACAACATGCCCTCTGATGGGTTCTGAAGACAAAAGCTGCCTGGAAGGAAAACTAGATACAATTATGTACTGGCTGTGAGATCTTAGGCCAGGCATTTAACGCACTTTGTGTTCTCATCTGTAACATGGTGCATGTATGACACCAGAAGATAAGAACAGGGACCTCATCTGCCTTTTTTTTTTTTTTTTTTGAGGCAGAGTCTCACTCTGTGCCCTGGTAGAGTGCTGTGGCATCATACCTTACAGCAACCTCAAACTCCTGGGTTCAAGTGATCCTCCTGCCTCAGCCCCTGAGTAGCTGGGCACCTGCCATAATGCCTGCCTAGTTTTTCTATTTTTAATAGAGACAGGGTCTCACTCTTGCTCAGGCTGGTCTCAAACTCCTGAGCTCAGGCAATCCTCCCAGAGTGCTGGGATCACAGGCGGGAGCCACCGCCCCTGGCCAACTTCTTCTGTCCTTTCATCATGGAATCCCCATGTAAGCACTCCATAAATGTCTACTAAACAAATAAGCAAGTTCATTTAGTCCTCACAGCTATGCTGTGAGGCTAAGTATTGTATTATTAATTCTATCTGAAAGATGAGGAAAACCAAGTCTCATAAAGGTTAGCCAACTGAGCTAAGGCCACACAGCTGGTGGGTCTAGGAGTCTAAACCATGTCTTCCTGACTCTCAATCATGTGCTGCTGGCCATTAGGGTGCCTATCCCCTCTATTAATAATATATGGCTGACAGGATGGTCCCAGAGGTTTAAGAGGCCCCTTCGTCTCCTTGGAACAGGCTGTAGAGAAGTCCCATGCACTGGCCCCGCTGTGCCTCCTTTGAACCCAGTCATGGGTCACAGAGTCTCTGCAGGGTTTGCCATGAAGTCTGGACAATGAGAAACCTGGCATTTGTTTATAACTTAGCTAGTGAGGAGGGAAAACAAGAAGAACTTCTACAGTCTTTTTGGCACATGGAGACTCACGTTTGGAGTCCCAGTAGCTAAGGCTGACGAGAAGCACAGAACCTGCAGACAGGAACTTGGGAACGCAGTAGGGATGCATCAGGACAGACGGTGGGAGCGCCCATGGCTAGAACAGCGCGCACAGGGAGAGGAAAGATGCCTGCCTCGGGCAGCCTCACCTGTGATGATGACTTCATCCCCGTCCTGCAGGAACTTCCTCGTCTGTCCATTCCCCAGCTCTATGGGCTTCGTCCCCCTCCAAGACAGCTCCAGCATGGAGCCAAAGCTTTCTGGTTCCTTTGTAACAGCAAAGGAAAACAGAGTCACAAGTATTTACATCAGGGAGGGTGGGCGTGTCAGCTTTGCTATGAACAGTGCTCAGGAAGACCTGGAACGGGTCTGAGCAAGGGCTGGGAGACTTCATGCCCTTCAGTCTCAGTGGGACTGCTGTGGATAGGCCCTCGAGACTGGGCACTCTGCCCCATCCCCCTGCAGGCAGGTGGCCTTCCCACCAGGGGCAGCCTTCATTCAGGACTGTGAACCAGGGTGCCCAGTCCCCCCGCCACCAATGCCCCTTCCTGCCACCCACACACTATGATGCTCAAGGCCGCCCTCCTGGGCGGAGAGTGCTCCTTGAATGAGAGGGTGCGGCAGGGCCTTGCAGGCAGTCACTGTCACACATCACACCCCAGGGTCATCAACTGTGAAGGTTCTGAAACTCTATCCTGGTTTACAGAGGCATGGAAAGGTGGGAAGGGACGTGCAGTGTGACCACCTTATCCCGGGAGGGTGCAGTGAGAGATGGCGACAATCAAGTCGGTGTCAGTTTCCTGACTATCCACGTGCCACTGTGACTGTTCCTTATGGAGGCAGAGACCCAGCCTCCCATTCCCATGCCAGCTTCCTCCATAGGCTGGAATTTGGAAGAGAAGGCCCTCCTGTACCCAGTGAGGGATGAGATTATGAGGAAGATGGGGTAGTAAGATACACCCACCCTGGGTTTGCCATTCCTTCTCCAGGGCAAGCCGAGGGGTCTGTGTCTGGGGAATAGGGGTGTTTTGCAAGGCAACACAGTACTCACCGGCCCACTGATGGTTCCAGAAGCCAAGAGGTCCCCCGGCTGCAGATTGCAGCCATTGACAGAATGATGCGTGAGCTGCTGCAGCATCGTCCAGTACATATACTGCGGGAGGCACACAGTGGGGCCGCAGGTGCACACTCACCCTCACCCACTCACCACACTCTTCCCTGGCTTCCCCAGACAGGTCTCCCTGGTCCCTTAGAGCAACAACACACTGTCCTCCTGGACAGCTGCCTGGGGACCTCCCGAGCTCTCTCCCACCTCCTTCAGGAGATGAGTTTCTCCACCGCCTCCTTCAGGAGATGAGTTCCTCCACCGCCTCCTTCTCCAAGAAGCACTGCCTGAGAGCCCCCCTCACTGCGCCACCCCCAGCCAGCAGCATCCCCATCTGTATGTGATTCGGAGCTGCCCATGGACACCCTTGAGCCCTAGGTCCTCACTTTGGCAGATGTTTCTTGTGAACAAATGCCCCACTCGCTTATCTCCCCAGTGGAGGGGACACTGGGCAATGGAGCAGAATGATTCTAATATGACCTCAGAGCAGTCTGAGGAAGGAAGGAGCAGTCAGGGAGGCTGGGCTATGGACAAAGAAGGCCAAGGAGCCACGTGGCCACTGAGAGGCTCAGAAGCAGCAAGTCCTGAGCCACCTAGATCTGCCCGTCCAACATTAGACCAGAGATAGTTCTTAGCCATGAGCCCCCTCAACAGGCCCCCTTATTGCTTCTTAATAGCATATGCAGTCCAGAATAATGTCAGATTAAAGGGAGACAAGGGGGAATAGGAATGCAGGGATTCAGAGGGTATTCCAGTGGCCTTAAACAGATGGTAAACACATGACAAAGGCACCCACTTGCATCCATCAGCACACGACAAAGGCACCCACTTGCATCCGTCAGCACACGACAAAGGCACCCACTTGCATCCATCAGCACATGACAAAGGCACCCACTTGCATCCCTCAGCAGGGAAATGCAACCTGAAATCAGTCCCCCAGAATGGCTGGAATGAACAGGCAAATGCCACCACATGCTGACGAGGACATGGAGCAGCTGAAATGCCAACGGGCTGCGAGTGGGTATAAATCCGGGTGAGCACTTTGGGAGATGGGAGGTTCCCATGCTGAGTGTGCGTATGTCCTCTATGAACAACAGTTCCACTCCTGGGTACACACCCAGCAGGACCGTGCACAGGAAGTGTGTACTAGGTGGTCACAGCAACTCTGCGACAACCAAAATATGGAACCAACTGAATGTCCGGCAATAGTAGAATGGACCAATCAATTGTGGGATATTCACATAGTGAAACACTTTAAGGCAATGAGCAAAATGAGCTATCACTGTGGGCATGATGCCACCACAAGGAGCCAGGCATAAAACAAGACCTGCTATATGATTCCATTGCTAGAAAATGGAAAAACAGGGCGGCGCCTGTGGCTCAGTCAGTAAGGCGCTGGCCCCATATACCGAGGGTGGCGGGTTCAAACCCGGCCCCGGCTGAACTGCAACCAAAAAATAGCTGGGCATTGTGGCGGGCGCCTGTAATCCCAGCTACTTGGGAGGCTGAGGCAAGAGAATCACTTAAGCCCAGGAGTTGGAGGTTGCTGTGAGCTGTGTGATGCCACGGCACTCTACCGAGGCCCATAAAGTGAGACTCTGTCTCTATACAAAAAAAAAAAAAAAATGGAAAAACAGGCAAGATTAATATATGATAATGGAAGCCAGGAAACAGGTGACCTTGCTGGGGGAAGGAGGGAGAGGGCCTGCTGACTTGCTGAGATGATGGGAGTTTCTCATTTCTGATCTGGGTGCTGGTTACACAGGGACGCTCACTTTGTGACGCTCCCTCAAGCTGTGCACTTCTGCCATGTGCATTTTTATCTGCCTGTGTTATCGTTCAATTAAAATTCATTTAAAAAAAAAAAAAAGTTGCTCTCATTAATCCAGTCCCAGGCAGAACAGGAGAAATCAGGGACTTGACCCTATGGAATCACCTATTGTCACCTAAGAAAATCGCTGGCCACGTCTAAGCAGCTTCCATCTCCAGGGAACTCTGTGGCCTCATACCATTTCTAGAAAGAGACAGGGCCGTGGAAGCTCCAGGCTCAGGGGCTGACCCTCTGTCACATCCCAAAACGGATCCTGATCTCCTGCTGGGCCAGGGAGCCCATCCAAGCACTCAGAGCTTACCTTGAAATTGGACCTGCATATGGTGGCTGTGTGGCTCATTCCTTCTCCTGGTAGGAAGAGAAGAGAAGGCTCAGTGCGGAAGCCCGCATTCCACAGGCCGGGCGGGAAAACACACACAGAGACACACAGAGCAGCTCTGTGGCCTGTAAGCCTGGGAAACGAGTGAGCTCAAGGGACATCAGAGCTGAGACACTTCCACAGGGATGACCTCGTCCAGGATTGGAAATACACAAGCACAGGCCACCGCTTTCTCCTCCTGCACCCACAGCAGACAACATTCACTGATCACCCACACATGTTCCTCTGAATCCTGGTGTGGCCTCGGAGCCCTTCTTAACACAGTGCTCCCGGCAGCCACACATCACCTAGAGAGAGTGTGCCAGCTAAAGCCTGTTTGTGATCTGTGGTCAAGGAGAACCCACTATCCCCTCAGAAGCCCTCTGGATTTCTGGGCCACCTGTCTGCCCCATCTCCAGCTGCTCCAGTGACAGGCAGTGAGCTACTTCCCCATTTGCAGTATTCACAGAGCATCCACACGCACAAAGCTACCAGGTTACCACTGTTCTACTCAGAACAGTGCTGACAAGTAGAAAGCTCTTCTACTCCCTCGAAATCAGGCTTCACCCTTTGGCTCTGGCCTCCTCTCTGAGGTGGCTCTGAGCAGGTGTGCTCCTTAGCACGCAAAAAGTCTGGGGCTCCCAAGCTGGCTCCTCCAGAGACCCTTTCACCCAGATCGCAACTTGGACCGTCAGAACTGCACGTTCAGGCCCACATATCCAGACACTGTGCTTTCTTGATGATCTTGTCCCTCCCCCAACAGGGCCTTCCCTGGATGTGCTCGCCCCAGGAGAGGCAGGAGGCAACATCTAAAGGAAACCATGGCAGGAAGGCACTCCAAGGGTGCGTCTGTGGATGGAGACCAGCCTAGAACTCAGGATGATGGGATTCAGTCCCAGCCTTGACATTAGCCAACTAAGTGATGTGGGAGGAGTCCTTTATCCTCTCTAGCCTCAGTTTTCCGACTGGAACATGAAAGAGTGAGGCCAGCACAGTTTCCCAGAGCCACTAAGGTGCTACAGGGCTCCTTCTAACAGCCCTTTCCTCCAAGGAGCATCTGGAGGAAGCCTCCTGCCAGGAGCACTCCCATGGGAAAGACATAGTGTGCGTAGACAGGACAAAAGGAGGTGAGCAACCAAGGAGTAAAGGAGGCTCAGCCAGAGTGTGGCCACCAGTCAGATCCTCTCCCTCTGAGGCCCCCAACAAGGACTGGAAAATGACACCTGCCCTTAAGTACAGGCACTGTGATGACCTTTACGTTAATTGACTTGCTCAGCCCTCACAACACATCACAAGGTCAATGCTGTTCTGATCCCATTTCACAGATGACAAACTAGGGCATGGGCAGGTTGGGTAACTTGGCCAAAGTCCTAGCCAGGCAGCAGCAGAGCCGTGACCTCCGGAGTGTCCATCACTGATGCTCTGCTGCTCTGTTGCTGGTGCCAGGCTAAGCAGCCGCAGGGGATGTGGACCACATCTGCGCGGCTCTCAGGGCTGGGTTGGGATGGAAACTGGGGTGCTGAATGTGCTGGCTCCATGAAGAGGGAGGGCTCAGCCAGGCCTCCCAGGGCAGGCCCAGGACAGACTCTCAAACAGGCACTCAGTGGAAGGCCCGCCCCCCCCATGGGGGTGAGGGCAGAGGTGCTATGAGAGCAGTGCCAGGACCCCCTGGGTGGCAGGCCCTAGGAGGACTCACAAGAAGACAGAGGTCCTGGAATCCACACCTTCCAGTCCTAAGAACTAAGAGCTCAGTGACAGGGTTAATGTCTCGAGGCCCAGCAAAGCTCCCTTTTGACACAAGTGGGTCCCCTACCCGCTTCTTCCCTTCAAGGGAACCACACACATCTCCAGGCTGTCACAGCTCCCTCCCTCACCCCTACTTTGCCAAATCCCAGGAGTCACTGGGGCAGGGCCTGGACACAGATGCCCATGGAGCCCATGGGCACACCACCTGCGCCATGGAGTACCTTTCAGTGCAACAGAGAGGTTGATGTCAAACGTGTAGGGCTGGTCATGCTGCAGGTATGGCAGGGGCTTGGGATCCTGTGAGGGCAGAGCATGGCACAGAGGTCACTGACAGGGCAGAGCTCGCCCAGGCTGGGCCTCTGAAGCCCCCCCCCCACCCCCCATGGCACAGAAGGCCAAGCCAGCAGAAGCAGCTCCTCTCCTGGGCCCCTGAGTTGTGTCCCTGGACACGGTGTCCTTGCAGCATGGGATGGGAGGGGCCATATGTGCCAGGCTTTGAGAGAAGCAACTGAGGGAGGGGTACCCACAGGTCAAAGGTCATAGGAGCCAAACTGGGATTGTCTCAGAAAGCCAGGCGAGGGGAGAGCTGAGGAAGGTGGGCAGTGGGGGGAAAGGCTGGGCTCGGGGAGGCAGAGGGTCTGAGTGGTCAGTGAGGCAGACAGCCCCGACTGGTGCTCACGCCAGCCAGGGAGGCAGTGTCACCTGCTGGGCAGAACATCTGCACTTTGGCCAAAAGCAGTGTTTTCCCAAAGTGCATAAGTCACTAGTGGGACATGAAGTTGCTTTGGTGAGTTTAGTAGTTCCATGCTTCTTTTTATAATTAAAGGAGCTAGTGATGTCAGGACATAAAGTTCCTTTTCTCAACATATTAAAGTTTTTAACTGAGAATTTCTCTAAAGAAAAACATGAAATATAGCCAGATATTGTGGTGCCTATAGTCTCAGCTGAGGCAAGAAAATTGCTTAAGTCCAAGAGGACCTGGAGGTTGCTGTGAGCTGTGTCGCCACAGCACTCTACCAAGGGCAACATAGTAAGACTCTGTCTCAAAAAAAAAAAAAGAAAAAAGAAAAACATGAAATAAATAATAGTTCAGAAGGGGCAAGAGGCATGAGGACTACACATAAATGGTATTTGGGAAGGGCTGGCATAGGGAAATGCAAGGCCCAGACATCTCTGGCCAGGGCAAAGCAGTGTCCCGTGACAGCAGCTGGGGACTGAAGCATGAGTTGGGGGAGGCTGTGGCCCAGCAGCAGCAGGGGGGACACACAGGCTGCTGCCAGCTGCAGAGGAGGTAACGTCTGGGGCTCATAAAGAGGGAGAGGGGGACAAGTCTTGGTGACTGAGGCAGGTACAGTGAGGGGGTGTGGGGAACGGCATGAGAGCCCCACAGGACTTTCATGGGGATCTGCCCTGCAGGGAAAGACCTCCATCTGTTTGCAGCCCAGCAGCTGTGAGGCGACCTCAGAGAGCGCGGCCTGGGAGGCAGAGGAGGCCCTGAGGGAGTGAGCCCAGAGAGATGGTCTGGAAGGATGTGTAAATGGCTGGGCCCCACAGGCAGGACAGAGGGGGCACTTTGGGACTCAGGGACACCAGAGAACCAGGGCAGGTCACGTGCCCCAAGCCAAGAGGTGAGAGTATGCCTAGGAAGAGGATGCAGCCACAAAGACATCTATGCTGAAGGAGGCATGAACATCCGGTCACAGGTGACTCTGGCCAGGAGCTGCTGGTGATGGGGTGGGGCTGTGGCCAGGCTGTAGCAGGCTAGGGAGGGAGGATAACACCAGGCAGGAACTTGGGGGCTGCAGGGGTGGCACGCACTTGCCGCTGGGCTTCAAATTGCTTTCTGTGGGTTGGGCTCCAGGGGGTGCCCTTTGCACAGAACAAAACTGAAGGCCACCTAGGAAGTTGTGCAATGGGGTGGTACTGTCAGGGACCCCTTCTCCTGCCAACTGGCCAGTTCTCCTGTTCTGAAGTTTACACAATTCTGTTTTCCCCCAAGAACTGTGCTAGAGAGCAAAAAAACAAGGGAGAGTGACGGATGCCACAGCTGCCTGGAGGTGACAGTGACCGGATCCCCAAAGGCACTCCAATGTGCACATGTAGTGGGCACGGAGCTGCCCTCCTGGCAGTCTGCACACTCACGGTGGGTGCTCCCCCCGCTCCCAGCAGTCTGCATGCCTGCAGTGGCAGCTCCCCACAGAAGGCGTGCTCACCTGCTCCGGATTGGGCACAGCAAAGGGCAGGAGGGCGTCCATGGGCACCACCCACGGGGAGATGGTGGTTCCAAAACTCTTCCCGAGGAAAGGCCCAAGAGGGACGTACTCCCACTTCTGAATGTCTCGAGCTGCAGAGGGGCAGACCCAGGACTTACAAAGGCTGATTGGGCCAAAAGGTGGTTGGGGTAGCCCCCATGCAGGGGCTAGAAGTTCATCTTCACACTGGGAGAGAGACACTTCCTGGGACCCAGGGCACCATGCCCCACCTACATATGGCACAGGGCTGACAGCAAGGCTGTTAACCTCAAATCTTAGCTTAGCAACTAACTGAAATCTCTGTGAACCTCAGTTCCTCATCTGTAAAATGGAAATATTACCATTACCTTGCAGGTATCAGTGGGAAAATACAGGTGGGGCATTAAGCAGACTGACACATAATAAGTGCCCAATAAATACTAGTTATGGTGTCAGGCACACCCCTATCAACTTAAGAGAAAATTGAAGCTCAGAGAAATTATGGGACTGGGCCAAGTTCTCTCAGCCAGAAGTCTGTCTGATACCTAAACCCACAGTCTCCGCCACTATACCACCTGCTGCCACCGGTCAGCAGCTGAAACTATCCCTGGCTTCTGAGCAAGTGTCCCAAGTCCCCAGCCTGCCCCTGGCCTCCCCCACAGCTGGCACTTAGAGGGCCCAGTAATCACCACTCCAGTCGTTCATCAGTACCATCCCGAAGATGTGCTCGTGGGCCTTGGAGATGGGGATCAGCTCCCCAAGTCTATTCCCGGGGCCTACAAAGAAAGCCTGATGTGGGGGAAGCTGATTAGAACCCGAGGCTGACCTGCAGTCCCAGGTCCTTGTCACCTAGAGAGCAAAGGTCAGGCATTTCCAAGCCCTGCCCTAGGAGCAGGACTGCCACAGGGGCCTGGGAGAGGCTGCTGTATTTCCAGGTGGCAACCCACGTGGAGCTGCCTAGAAGGGCAGCATGCAGCAGCGTGGCTGTGCCCACCAGGGCCCTCCACATGCCCCAAGTGCCACTGCAACCTCTCTTTCCTCCAGTGCATCCCAGGCCATCCCGCTCTGTCCTCTTCACCCCATACACTATGACTTCACACCACATGAAGCTTGTGAGAAATGAAAATATCAGAGCTTATATCCATGTCGCAGGCAATCCAAAGGCGGCCTCCTTACTGCAGCAAAGAGCGCCTGATGGGGCACACCCAACAGCCTCAGACCCCCTGCTGTCTGCTGTGTCTGAAGCAAATAATAAGGGGCACCATATATGTGAGCCAAAAGGACACCCGGATAGCAGCAGGGAGAAACTGGGACATCTCTTTCAAAGGCACATAGACTTGGCTATGGCATTTGGAAACTTGAGTGACAGTGTTTAAACATTGCAAATTTTTCATTAAGATTAAAAATAAAAAGGCTGGGTGCCACAGTTCAGTGGTTTAAGTGCTAGCCTTGCAAACCGGGGGTTGTGAGTTTGATCCCTGCCTGGGCCTCCCCCTGATTAAAAAAAAAAAAAGAGAGAGATAAAAACAAACCCCCCAAGAGCACCATCCCACTGAGGAATCCACCTCCTCCTGTGTTGTTTGTGCTCTCTGCCCTGACCCTTTCCCCCACTCTGACTTCTTGCCTTTATCTGCCCCAACTCCCCAGACAGGGGCCAGCACTGGTGGGGCATCTGCCTGCAGTCCTTCACTCTCCCTGAGAAAAGACCCTGGCCCCAAACCAGGGGTCTCCCAGGGCACCCCCAGGGAGGCAGCAGGAGGCAGAGGGCTGCCAGAATGCCCTGTTACCCTCTCCCACCCTGTTCCTCTCCTCTGCCAAACCCAGAGAACTCACAGGGCAGCAAACTTGTAACAGAGAGCTCTAGAAAAGCCGACCAAGTCTCCAGCCTATATCAGCCAACCCCGGATTCCCACCGCTGGAGCCCAAATGGGTGGCCCTCACTCTCCTCCTACCCCTGCGGTGACGAGGCACTCAGAGCTTCCAAGGCACCACCCACAGGCACCCACCGCAGGCCTGTGGGAAAGCCCTCCACCCACCTGCCTGCAGCCCCTGCCCGGCGCCATCATTGTTACCCGACAGCCCAGCAAATGCTGAGACAGTCCCAAGTGCCCACAACCCTCGGGTTCCCTCTCATCTGGGGACTGCCCAGAGTTCAGTGTCCCTCTTAGAAAGGGCAGCCCTGTAGCAGCACAAGGAACCCCTGGGGTGATGGGGCTAACAGCCAGTGACAATGCCCTGGCTGTGCTGCTATGCCCCGGTTATGCGGGAAGTTGCCAGGTGAAGGATATTGGGATTCCTCTGCATTATGTCTCACAACCTGATGTAAGTCTATAATGACCTCAAAATGAAAACCTCAGATGAAAGAAATGTGCATCCCTGGAGGGATCATAACTGTGTGGGTGTGGGGGCCCAGCTACGGTGCGGTGGGGCTGGCACGACTCATTCCCGCTCTTCACGGTAGTGATGTTCTGTAACATCACTGCAGATGCTGAACTTTGCTTCCAGGGGAAACGCAGGGTTGGTTAGACTCCTACCAGCCTCTGCTCAGTCCCTAACTATATGACCTGTTCCATCTGTGTTTCTGTTTAAAGGCACCTCATCTAATATATCTTGTTGATTTGTTACCCTTGAACCAAAAGCCAGCCACACTGTGGCCAAAGCATTATCTAACTTGTGTACTTTCTCCATAAAGCACATCAGAGCCTTATTGCAGTGACAAACACTGGATGGCATTTTAGCACTGCACTTGGGGACCATTATAAACAGTTAAATCACCCCCTAAAAAGCACAAAATGTGAAAAATGTGGCATCAAAAAGACCGCATAAAGGACACGCATGTGCTTAGACAGGGAAACAGTCACCTTGCTTGGTCTCATCTGGGACCACGCGCCCGTTTGATGGTGACTCACATTTTTCACTGCTCTGTGTATGTCCATGAATGACCACAAAAGCCCTCTAAATATTCATTTGAGAGTTATAAATAAATTTTCATAAGCAGGCAAATTTGCAAATACAGAATCTGCAAGTAATGAGGATGGACTGTACTTCCGACAGACAGATGTGGACACAGAGCCGACTAGAGAGGAGTGGACAGCTTGTGACCTGGGGCAGCCCCCACAGAGGGCTCTCATGCCAGAAGGTTTAACAGATCTTGTGGCCACAAAACATGGAGGCACTACTTACCATTTCCAACTCTATGTCCAGGAGTTTGCAGGGGCCATATATAGGGAGCTTAGCTGGAAGAACAGAAAACAGAGTGCTGTGAGGCTCCGCACACACAGGGCTGGGCACCCACGGGGCTGGGCGCTGGGAGGCTCTGCACACACAGGGGTGGGCACCTGGGGGGCTGGGCACTGTGAGGCCTGGTGAACACAGGGCTGGGAAACTGCGGGGCTGGGCTCCAGGGTCACTCACAGTCATCAGGTTTCATTTGTCCCATGGGCCTTCGGATCGGGGTGCCAGACACGACGACAGAGGAGGCACGGCCATGGTAGCCCACAGGTAAGTGTAGCCTGACGCAGGAAAGCAAGAGAGTAGAGGACACCAGCGCTGTTACAAATTGTAAAATAAACTTCAAAAGCATTAAAAAGCGGAAACAGAATCGACATAGATGCAGAGTTCAAAAATCAAAAGGTACCCCTGAGTGTCCATCCACGGAGGAAGGGATACACAAAATGTGGTACATAAATGCAGTGAAATATTATTTAGCCTTAAAAAGGAAAGAAATTTCTATACCTGCTACAATGTAGATGAACCTGGAAAACATGCTATGTGACACAGAAGGACAAATGCTGCATGATTCCTCTTCTCTGAGGTCCCCAGAGTAGTCACAGTCAAAGAGACAGAGAGTGGAATTTGGCTGCTAGGGACTAGGGGAAGGAGGGGAGGGCAGTCACTGCTTATTGGATACAGAGCTTCAATTTTGCAAGATGGAAATGTTCTGGAGGTGGACGGTGGTGATGGTTGCTCAGTGTAAATGTACTTCGCATCACTAAACACTCAAAAGTGGTGAAGATAGTAAATTTTATAATGTGCGTATTTTACCACAATTTTTTAAAATATTGATTTTTTAAAAAATCAGAAGGTGCTCCAGGGTGAAGTCAGGCTTTCTCCCACCCACACCCTTAATGCCAAAATGGAGCTGATGTAAATACTACAAGACGGCTCACGGTAACAGTCACCGTGCAAGCCAGGCACCCTGTGAAGAGCTTTTGGCATTGGTTCCCTTTTCACGTCATCTTCACAGGAGCCCTGCAGGTGCCACAGCCAGTGCTGACCACGCCTAGGCTCTGTGAGCACCCCTGGCTTGGCTGAAGTCCCCCGTGTAAAGCAGTGGCCCGGGGGTGGCACAGGGATTCAAATCCAGAATGCTCTGCCTGCACGGCTCTGCCGCTTCCTCTGTAGCCCACGCCCCATCTAGTACTAGGGGACCCTGGGAACAAGTCATACAGCTTGGAGCAAAAGAGTCAACCCAGGGCAACCGGGATGTGGTCAAGAGCTCAGACAGAAAGCTGAGCTAAGACAGAAAGAGCTAAGACAGAAAGAAGCAAAAGGAAATGAAAGAGGAAAGCATCCTAAATATGAAACACACTGTGATACGATTTAAAGTACACGGCACTAACATGAGCAGATCAACTGTACTCGCACACATATATTTTTTCTTTGTTTTTTTTCAAAAAATCAGAACATACTTTACATAATACCCTGTACTTTCCTTATCTCACTGAATATACACCATGCATATGTCTCTGGATCTAAATCTTTCAATAGCCACAAGACTTGCATAATGTGAATAGACTAATTTTCCAACTATTTCTCTACCATTAAGTATTCAGATTGCTTCCAGCTTTGAGCCACTAGAAATATTGCTAGTAAACATCCCTGCCCTTGGATAAAACACATGAGCGCTTTAATTTCCGTAGGATAGATGCACAAAAGTGAGACTATCGACATTTAAATTATAAGGTTTTGCTTTATGTATTTTCTATAGTTTGGGTTGGTCACATTAAGCATATTTACCTTTATAATAAAGAACAGGTACATGAAGTAAAAAAGCCACTACAGGCCACCATGCTTCCCATATCAATAGAGAAGGCCTGTTTTCTCTTAATTCTGCAGGACACAGGGCAAAGACAGCCATAGCTCCCACATGTGGCTTCAGACACTGTTAAAAACCTGTGTCCCAGGCCCAGCCTCTCCTTTCACCTCCCACTGCCACTGTCCTTTGGCCACTGGGATCCTGGAACCCAGATGATAGATAGCTCCTCTGTGCCACCAACACTAGAATAGATAGGCTATGGGTGGCTTAGGAGAAATGCAGCCCAGAGCCCGCACAGGGCCAGAGTTTTTAATATTTGCCCATCTCGAATGATCATAGGAGGTGGAGCAAGATGGCGGCCGAGTAACAGCTTCCTTGCATCTGGGCACCGTGAGTCTGGGGAGATAGGACTCCAGGCATCTCTGGCTGGTGGAAACTGCCTATCATCACCCCTGTGAGGATACAGGGAGTCAGCAAGAGACTTCTGGACCCAAAGAGGAAGACTAAAACAGTGGAAAAACGGCAAGTGGTCGCATGTGTTCAATCCGTCTAAACCCGCCCGCAACTGTAAGTTCAGTAGCAGCGAGACTGCAAACCAGAAAGGCCTTACCTGTGAACTGTTTTGGTGTCTTTGGACTTGGCACTCAGTTGAACTGCCTTGGGGAGAGCCTGAGCGGGAGTGCGGAGAACTTTGGCCGTTGTCTAGGGCCCCAGTCTGAGCCACTGAGCCAGACGGAGCTAATAGTGTTTGGCTGTGGGTCACAGGGAGCCATTGTGAGCGATCTGCCCCGGCAAGCTCCGCCCTCAGGGTCACAGAGCTAGAATCGGGTGGGAGCTGGTAACCCAGCGACCAAGTAGCCTAAGGGTGGGGTCTGAGCCACCTTGCAGCCCTAACCCTCAGGGGCAGAGTGAGACCAGTTTTGGCACACTGGGTAAGTGGATAGCCACTTCAGCAGTGATTCCAGTGACAAGCACTTTCCTGGGAAAGCTTCTGCTCAACAAGTTTACAAGTTCAAAGTGCCTTTTAAGTGGGCTGAAGAGAGATTTAGGGTGTCTACCTGCTGGGGTTTGAGAAATCAGCAGCCTCCAGTCGTATCAGAACTGTGATTAACATCTCATACCCCAGAAGACCACGTGTTGCCCGGACAATATTCAATAACATATACATACTGCTTTGTTTTTGGTTGTGTTTTTTTTGTTTGTTTGTTTGGTTGGGGTTTTTTTATTTATTTTGACATTGTTGATGTTCTTTTGTTTTTTAATTTCACCCTTTTACACACAGATCCTTTTTCTTTCTCAATTTTTCTAGTTTAATTATAATTTCCCATTGTTGCCTTTTTCAATAACTAGAAGTTCATTTTTGCTAGTGATTCTACCGCTATTATTTGGTTTTTCACCAAACCAAAGTTTTCTGTAAAGTTTTCTGTTTGCTTGTTTTGGATCGATTTATAGCATTTTTGTCTTTCCTCTCTACTTGGTGGAGGTGGGGTACTGTGTCTGATCGGGTTAGCAAAGAGCTGCTGACCTCAAGGGAACCACCCAACTGGGCACCCCCAGAAGGTGGGGTTTTATTAAGGTTGTGTCAAAGTACCCTACGGTACACCTATATTGCTCTGTCTCCCTCTTTCTGTGCCTCTCTTCTTTTTGTCAATATTCCTTATACCCACCCCCTCTCCTTTCTCTATTTTTCTTTTTTTTCTTATCACTCAGTCCTCCTTTCTTTCATCCCTTTTTTGCTCTTCAACCTTCTAACCCTTCTGGTCCTGCAACCTTAGTCCACAGGCACGAGAACTTAAAGAGCAAGAGGAAGTGAAAGGAAAATTAGGGCAAGAAAACAGATAAAAGAAATCACTCATGAGGAAGAATCGGCAGAAAACTCCAGGCAACATGAAGAACCAGTCCAGAACAACCCCGCCAAGGGACCATGAGGTAGCTACTGCAGATGATTCTACCTGTAAAAAAATGTTAGGAATGACAGAAAGGGAATTTAGAATACACATGTTGAAAACAATGAAAGAAATGATGGAAACAATGAAGGAAATTGCTAATAAAGTGGAAAATAACCAAAAGGAAATCCAAAAACAGAATCAAATAAGAGATGAACGATATGAAGAATATCAAAAGGATATAGGAGAGCTGAAGGAACTGAAACAGTCAATTAGGGAACTTAAAGATGCGGGCAACAGGTTAGACCATGCAGACAAAGAATTTCACAGGTAGAAGACAAAGTTCTTGAGATAACTCAGACAGTAAAAGAGGCAGAAAAGAAGAGAGAGAAAGCAGAACGTTCACTGTCAGAATTATGGGACTTTATGAAGCGTTCCAACATACAAGTTATAGGAATCCCAGAAGGGGAAGAAGAATGCCCCAGAGGAATGGAAGCCATACTAGAGAATATTATAAAAGAAAATTTCCCAAATATCACTAAAAATTCTGACACACTGCTTTCAGAGGGATATCGGACCCCAGGTCGCCTCAACTCTAACCGAGCTTCTCCAAGACACATTGTGATGAACCTGTCCAAAGTCAAGACAAAAGAAACGATTCTGCAAGCTTCCAGGAGTAAGCGCCAGTTGACCTACAGGGACAAATCCATCAGAGTGACGGCAGACTTCTCTAATGAAACTTTACAAGCAAGAAAACAATGGTCATCTACCTTTAATCTACTTAAACAGAACAATTTCCAGCCCAGAATTCTATACCCTGCTAAGCTAAGCTTAAAAATTGATGGAGAAATCAAATCATTTACAGATATACAAACATTGAGGAAATTCATCACAACAAGACCAGCTCTACAGGAAATACTTCAACCTGTTCTACACACTGACCATCACAATGGATCAGCAGCAAAGTAAGAACTCAGATATTAAAGGACAGAACCTAACCTCCACACTGATGCAAAAGACAAAACTAAGCAATGGACTCTCACAAAATAAGATGAATAGAATACTACCACACTTATCAATTATCTCAATAAATGTTAATGGCTTGAATTCCCCACTGAAGAGACATAGATTGGCTGACTGCATTAAAAAACACAAGCCATCCATCTGCCATCTGCAAGAAACACACCTGGCTTCAAAAGACAAATTCAACCTCCGAGTCAAGGGTTGGAAGACAATTTTTCAGGCAAATGGAATTCAGAAGAAAAGAGGAGTTGCAATCTTATTTTCAGATACATGTGGATTTAAAGCAACTAAAGTCAAAAAAGACAAAGATGGTCACTTTATATTGGTCAAGGGAAAAATACAACAAGAAGATGTTTCAATTCTAAATATTTATGCACCCAATTAAAATGCTCCCAGATTCTTGAAACACACCTTACTCAGTCTGAGCAATATGATATCTCATAATACCATAATAACAGGGAACTTTAACACTCCTCTTACAGAGCTGGACAGGTCCTCTAAACAGAAATTAAACAAAGATATAAAAGATTTAAACGAGACCCTAGAACAACTGTGCTTGATAGAAGCATATAGAACACTCCATCCCAAAGATAAAGAATATACATATCACCTCATGGAACATTCATGAACATGAACATTCTCCAAAATTGATCATATCATGGGACACAAAACAAATATCAACAGAATCAAAAGAATGGAAATTTTACCTTCTATCTTCTCAGACCATAAGGCACTAAAGGTGGAACTCAACTATAACAAAAACACTCGACCCCACACAAAGGCATGGAAATTAAACAATCTTCTGTTGAATAACAGATGGGTGCAGGAAGAAATAAAACAGGAAATCATCAACTTCCTTGAGCATAACAATGAAGACACAAGCTACCAAAACCTGTGGGATACTGCAAAAGCAGTTTTGAGAGGAAAATTTATCGCTTTAGATGCCTACATTCGCAAAACAGAAAGAGAGCACATCAAAAATCTCACAAGCCATCTTATGGAATTGGAAAAAGAAGAACAATCTAAGCCTAAACTCAGTAGAAGAAAAGAAATATCCAAAATCAAATCAGAGATCAATGAAATTGAAAACAAAAGAATCATTCAGAAAATTAATGAAACAAGGAGTTGGTTTTTTGAAAAAATAAATAAAATAGATAAACCATTGGCCAGACTAACGAGGAATAGAAAAGTAAAATCTCTGGTAACCTCAATCAGAAATGATAAAGGGGAAATAACAACTGATCCCACAGAGATACAAGAGATCATCTCTGAATACTACCAGAAACTCTATGTCCAGAAATTTGACAATGTGAAGGAAATGGATAAATATTTGGAATCACACCCTCTCCCTAGACTCAGCCAGGAAGAAATAGAGCTCCTGAACAGACCAATTTCAAGCACTGAGATCAAAGACACAATAAAAAATATTCCAACCAAAAAATGCCCTGGTCCAGATGGCTTCACTCCAGAATTCTATCAAACCTTCAAGGAAGAGCTTATTCCTGTACTGCAGAAATTATTCCAAAAAATTGAGGAGGAAGGAATCTTCCCCAATACATTCTACTAAGCAAACATCAACCTGATACCAAAACCAGGAAAAGACCTAAACAAAAAGGAGAATTTCAGACCAATCTCACTCATGAATATAGATGCAAAAATTCTCAACAAAATCCTAGCCAATAGATTACAGCTTATCATCAAAAAAGTCATTCATCATGATCAAGTAGGCTTCATCCCAGGGATGCAAGGCTGGTTTAACATACGCAAGTCCATAAACGTTATCCACCATATTAACAGAGGCAAAAATAAAGATCACATGATCCTCTCAATAGATGCAGAAAAAGCATTTGATAAAATCCAGCATCCTTTTCTAATTAGAACACTGAAGAGTATAGGCATAGGTGGCACATTTCTAAAACTGATTGAAGCTATCTATGACAAACCCACAGCCAATATTTTACTGAATGGAGTAAAACTCAAAGCTTTTCCTCTTAGAACTGGAACCAGACAAGGTTGTCCTCTGTCACCTTTACTATTCAAGATAGTGCTGGAAGTTCTAGCCAATACAATTAGGCAAGACAAGGAAATAAAGGGAATCCAAATGGGAGCAAAGGAGGTCAAACTCTCCCTCTTTGCTGACGACATGATCTTATACTTAGAGAACCCCAAAGACTCAACCACAAGACTCCTAGAAGTCATCAAAAAATACAGTAATGTCTCAGAATATAAAATCAATGTCCACAAGTCAGTAGCCTTTGTATACACCAATAACAGTCAAGATGAGAAGCTAATTAAGGACACAACTCCCTTCACCATAGTTTCAAAGAAAATGAAATACCTAGGAATATACCTAACGAAGGAGGTGAAGGACCTCTATAAAGAAAACTGTGAAATCCTCAGAAAGGAAATAGCAGAGGATATTAACAAATGGAAGAACATACCATGCTCATGGATGGGAAGAATCAACATTGTTAAAATGTCTATACTTCCCAAAGCAATCTACCTATTCAATGCCATTCCTATCAAAGTACCAACATTGTACTTTCAAGATTTGGAAAAAATGATTCTGCGTTTTGTATGGAATCAGAAAAAAAACCGTATAGCTAAGGCAGTTCTTAGTAATAAAAATAAAGCTGGGGGCATCAGCATACCAGATTTTAGTCTGTACTACAAAGCCATAGTGCTCAAGACAGCATGGTACTGGCACAAAAACAGAGACATAGACACTTGGAATCGAATTGAAAACCAAGAAATGAAACTAACATCTTACAACCACCTAATCTTCGATAAACCAAACAAGAACATACCTTGGGGGAAAGACTCCCTACTCAATAAATGGTGTTCGGAGAACTGGATGTCTACATGTAAAAGACTGAAACTGGACCCACACCTTTCCCCACTCACAAAAATTGATTCAAGATGTATAAAGGACTTAAATTTAAGGTATGAAACAATAAAAATCCTCAAAGAAAGCATAGGAAAAACACTGGAAGATATTGGCCTGGGGAAAGACTTCAAGAAGAAGACTGCCATGGCAATTGCAACAATAACAAAAATAAACAAATGGGACTTCATTAAACTGAAAAGCTTCTGTACAGCTAAGGAGATAATAACCAAAGCAAAGAGACAACCTACACAATGGGAAAGGATATTTGCATATTTTCAATCAGACAAAAGCTTGATAACTAGGATCTATAGAGAACTCAAATTAATCCACATGAAAAAAGCCAACATCCCATATATCAATGGGCAAGAGACATGAATAGAACCTTCTCTAAAGATGACAGACGGATGGCTAACAAATACATGAAAAAATGTTCATCATCTCTATATATTAGAGAAATGCAAATCAAAACAACCCTGAGATATCATCTAACCCCAGTCAGAATGGCCCACATCACAAAATCTCCAAACTGCAGATGCTGGCGTGGATGCGGAGAGAAGGGAACACTTTTACACTGCTGGTGGGACTGCAAACTAGTATAACCTTTCTGGAAGGAAGTATGGAGAAACCTCAAAGCACTCAAGCTAGACCTCCCATTTGATCCTGTAATCCCATTACTGGGCATCTACCCAGAAGGAAAGAAATCCTTTTATCATAAGGACACTTGTACTAGACTGTTTACTGCAGCTCAATTTACAATCGCCAAAATGTGGAAACAGCCTAAATGCCCACCAACCCAGGAATGCATTAACAAGCTGTCATATATGTATACCATGGAATACTATTCAGCTATTTAAAAAAATGGAGACTTCACATCCTTCGTATTAACCTGGATGGAAGTGGAAGACATTATTCTTAGTAAAGCATCACAAGAATGGAGAAGCATGAATCCTATGTACTCAATTTTGATATGAGGACAATTAATGACAATTAAGGTTATGGGGGTGGAAGCAGAAAGAGGGACGGAGGGAGGGGGGTGGGGCCTTGGTGTGTGTCACACTTTATGGGGGCAAGACATGATTGCAAGAGGGACTTTACCTAACAATTGCAATCAGTGTAACCTGGCTTATTGTACCCTCAATGAATCCCCAACAATAAATAAATAAATAAATAAATAAATAAATAAATAAATAAATATTTGCCCATCTCAAGTGGGAGCCTGAAGCCTGGGTTCTGGTCCAGGCTCCCACTTGAGATGAGCAAATATTCGCCCCTGCCCTGTTTGCTTTGGCCTTGGTGCTTAACTTCTTTGGGTTGGCGCTGCTCTCTCTCTTTTCTCCTTCCTCTTGGTCCTCACAGACCTATCCCTGATGGCATGGCCCATCTGAAACACTTGCTCCAAGCTGTATGACTTGTTCCCAGGGTCCTCTAATACTAGGTGGGGCGTGGGCTACAGAGGAAGCGGCAGAGCCGTCCTGGCAGCTCCTGGGTCTGGGGTGTGTTCCTGCCACTGTGTCCAAACCTCTCCAGTTCTGAGCAACTGCCACATCCATAGACAGCACAGAACAAAAGGGACCACAGCTCTGGGTCCTTGGCCTGGGCAGTGGCGCTGACCTGGGAGTGGGAGATAGGCTTGAACTCTGTTCATCCTCATGCCAGTGGATACTTCTCAGTACCTGTTTCCCACCCATAAAATGGTGAGGGCTTCAGTGACCTCACAGAATATCATAAGAATCAAATGAAGGGACATAATAAATCAGGTTTGAGGAATACATGGCCCTGAGCACACCTGAGGATTCTCAATTCCTGAGTAGAAAAGAAAGATTTTGAACTCATCCAGATACCCAGTCTGGAACATACCAGTTCGGCATCAGTGCATTCTCCTTGCCCCTGAACATGATCCCGAGGTTGGTAGCATGCTGCCGAGAGGAATAGAAGTCTGTGTAGTCTCCTGCAGAAGACCCAAGAGATCCCTTCAGTGACCCAGATGCTATGGGATAGTCCCAGGGATTGGGGCCATAACTGAACATACAACAACGTCTGCACACCCCAGAGCTCAGCCTGCATCCACTACTCCAGCGGGGGGCACCAATGCAACACAAAACAGCCTCACTAACGGTTTGTTTTGAAAGCACACAACAAATAAGAAATTAGGAGCCCAGATTTTCTAAAACACATAGCAGAATTTGGGTATGAAATGGCTGACACTACACCCAGCCCTGTTTCATTAGACTTCCCCTCCATCCCCCAGTGCCAAGGACAAGGTCTTGCTCAGGGCAGGTGCTGAGTCAGGGTCTGCTGATTATGACAAGCTGAATGGGGTGGTTTGCAAGCTGCAGACCCTGTCGTCTGAAGAAAAAATTAGTAGGGACAGTTTGCCTGTTTATCTTCCTAAATCTTCCCTCTGGAGGAAAAAAATCTGGGTACACACCTGCACCAACAACCTAGACTAGAAAGGAAAGTGGTGAAGGACAGGAGAGAAAGAAGAGTCTATGGGGCAGACCAAGCCTCAGCTGCTGCTTCCTATCTTAGCCACAGCACACAGAAATAACAGCTGAGAATAGATTGGTAACAAAAAACAAGAAGGGGCACCATCAGTCAACCAGACGTGAGGAATCTCTAGGATAACTGGTTTGCACAGGCCCACGGGTACAGGAGGAAGAGGAGTGAGAGGCCAATGTGGGGAGGTGACTCTGTACCTGTGCCCAGCCCCACCTGTCCCCAGTCCCTTCTATCCCCACCCTTTAGCCAGCTGCTGAGGACTCAGCCCAGAATCAAGAGCTAACCCAGAACATCCAGATTTCCTGGGGCAGGGAAGCCAGCCCCTCAGCACATAGGGGCCAGCCCACCCAATGGGGGAGGTTGCCTCTCATGGGGCAGAGAGATGGACAAAGACAGAGGGCCACAGGCTGATTTGGCCTCTCTCTGAATCAGGCTGAGAGAGCTTCTGTAACTCCAACTTGCTGACCAACACTCATCCAGACACCCTGCTAAGTGCACACATCACACTGGGGCCTTACACAGCGCTCCGGCCTCCTCGCTTACCACTGTAGCTCAGGGCACTTGCCCCACAGCTTTGGGGAAAATAAGAGGCTGGTTACAAACCTGTGCAGCCTGCAACTAGTCCAGGAGAGCCCCCTGGCTCTTCACATGGGCTGAATTAACGCTCTACTTGTGTGCTGAGGAGGGTCACTGAGGGGAAGGGGACAATCCCAGAGCCCCTCTTACATTTCTTTCCCCACCCACATGGACATAGGAACCAGGACACCTGGCCGGCCCCCTTGGCCCACTAAGCTGCCTGCTCCTTGTCTCAGTAAACTGACTGCACTCACCTATGGTAGCTGGCAGGTGCATTGTGGCAAAGGCCTGAGAGGTGAATGCACTGAAACATAGAACCGGGGGTTTCAAGGTCATGCAAGTGGCATGGCTGGTCATCTATTCTGACCCTACTCTGGTCGTCTACCCTTAGGCTTAGCCCAGACCCCCTAGGACTCTGCTTACAATCTCCAGGGGGCACTTCTGCCTGACTGGGGACAGCTAGGCTGAACCTAGCCACTGCACAGAGGACGTCCTCCCACCAATACTGAAACACCTTTTCCTATTTCTATGTTCCACCCTACTTCCACTGGGACTAGAGTGATGGGGACTCCTCCCCACTCTAGACACAGACAGGAGCACAGATGATGCTGATGAGGAAGAGCTAAGGAAGAGAGCAGCCCCCCCCCACCCCGGCACCGAGGCAATCCCAGTCCACCCAGCACCCTCTGGCCAACCTGCAGCCCGGGCAGGGGCTGGGTGAAGGCTGGTCTGAGCCTACCCAGCACACAATCTGCTGTGCCCCTGTTGCCCCATGTGTCTATATGCTCCTTTACCACTTCCGCAGCTCTGCGTCATCTCTCAGCCTGGCCTGGCCAGCAGACAGTAAGTTCTGTAAGCACCCTCTGGCCTCCTTCCAGGCGGCCTGACCCAGGCCCATGAAGCTGTTGAGAACAGGCTAGGACCAAAACAGGGAGAGAAGATCACTCCATGGGGTACCCCTCCTGCCAAAGGAAGGCCGAACTGTGGCCAGCCCCTGCTACTACTTTCCACTCTCAGCACTTCTCCCTTTAGTTCTCACCATGCTGGAGAAAGGCATCACTTTCTCAGCATTGCTTCACCCCTCACAGACGGCCCAGGAGCTGCTCCCTGGGACAGCGACCCCGTCCAGCTTGGCCCAGGTGTAGGTTCCAGGGGAGGCACAGTCCCATCTGCAAGGGTACTGCAGCCTAAACCAGCCCCTTTCACGGAAGCTAAGAAGAGGTTTCGTAGCCAGTGAGACACAGCAGAAAAATCACACATGGGCTCTGAGAGTCAATGTTCCCGCCCCAACTCTAACACTTCCGCCCATGTGACCTGTGAGAATCATGTCTCATTCCAGAGGCTCAGGTCTCCATCCATGTAGTGATGATTCCAATTCCTATGCCAGAGGATTGTTGGGAGGAATGAGGGAAAGCGTGTGTGCAAAGCTCAACACCACACTCTCCCCAGCCCACTCAGGGGGAAGACACGCATCCCAGGAGCTGACCACTGACAGGACGTGAGTTCATGGCCATCCCATGTGTGCACATGCACACTGTGGGCTGACCCCTTCCAGCTAAACCTACATACCTGAAGGGCAGGGCTCATGGCTCCTCCCTTGGGGGCCCACACAAGACTTGGACAGGCAGAGCCTCCAATAGCCTGATGGAGAGGGAAGCAGAGCTCCTGGAGAGCATCATCTCAGAGCCAACTGGGAAGACTCTGCACTGCAGAGACACTGACACGCTTTTCCCCTAGAAGCTGGCCCCAAGGCCACCTCCTGCCAGCTTATCTGTTTGAGAACATTCCCTAGCCTTATGTAAGCAAAACTTCTGAGACCTCTGACAGCACTAGCTCTGTGGGAAATGGAAAGCAAAGAGTATTTTCTTGGTGGCATTTGCATTAAGTGTTGCTGAGATCAAGGACAAGCCATTTCACAATGTCCTACCTGAGAGAAGACATCCTGGTGTTTGGAGAGAACAGGCCCGGTAAAGAGGTGTTTAATGACACTGAGGTCCAGGATCTGGTCGCCTATGGCCACGCCGATCCTGGGTCTTGGCTAGGAGGAAAATGGCATGGTCAGCACTAGGGAAAGTCTCTGACAGGGAGTGGCACATTTACTCAGAAAGTCTGTCTACTTAATAGCCCATGGGTGCCCCTGAGATGGCCCTTTAGGCAGAAGGGAATGAGGAACTGTCTCCATGGACCCTTGTGTCTTCTCTGCTTCCCAGATAAAAAGGAAAAAGAGCCTGTGTTCCCTGAATGGGAAATAAATTAAATACCCCTTGGGGTGTGGTTACAGCAGTCAGCCTGGTCCTAGCCCCTTGTCTCCTGCACAGTTCCTTAGGAACTTCTGCCTTACTAGGAAGCTGGATTAATTTTCAGGTTTAACCAAGGCCTTCGCTCAGGGCAACTCACATGTGAGGCAGAGCAGTGAGCGCCTCTCCCACACAGAGCTGAGGGCCAGGTGCCTAGACTCATGAGCACTGCTGTGGCTCAGGCTGTGAGGGAGCCTGACTGCTCAGGACATGGTGGTGGTGATGGTGGGGGGTCCCTTTTGCTCAGCACCAGCACTAATACAAGGTCTTAAACATTTGGCAAAGCCTTGTCTTCAGCCCACAACCCTGACCTTTGCTCGTCAACAAGGAATCAGAGAGAGTATTTGCAGATTCTGCTTCTGGGGGCTCTGTTCTGAGCCCAGATCCCAGCTCTCCTGAACCACCACGTCAGTTGCAGAGAGCAGAGAGGTTGGGGTATTGGCCGGCCTTATCTCCACCAGCTGCTGATTTGGGTAGGCAGAGAGAAGATGGCCACTTCTTCATGTGTGTTGGCTTTCTGGACCAGGGGCAGACTACAGGCATTACCTCACCCAACAGAGGCCCCAGCACAGCCTGCCCTTGAAGAGGCTGCCTGGGATCCCCCCTCCTGCTCTCTCCATGGCTGACTCCCTGGGCCTCCGTCTCCTGCTCTGGAAAACAGCAAATCTGCTGCAGTGGACAAAGAGCTGCACCACCTGGACCCAAGTGGCCATCTACTCAGGGGATAGGCAGGCCACATCTCTGACCCTGGCCCCCACACGCAGCTGAAGCCAAGAAGGAGTCACCAGCTTTGGGCAATCTCCAGGCTCCGCCAATATAGGGAAAGGGAGGTTCTGCCTTGGCAACTAGACAAGTCTGGAGGGGCAGCCCTCCCATGGGAATGTCTAATGCCTTTCAGTGACAGCTTTAGATGAGGCATGTTCAGCTGGAAGGCCCTGAGTCTTCTGGAAAGCCAAAGGTGCCAACTCTTCATCCCTGGTACTTTATCAGGGGCTGTCCCGGATTTCCCAAGTGGCTGCATTTCCATATCATAACAGCAGGGTGTGGTGTCTGAGAGCCCCTAGCCACACTCCAGGGGACATGAATTTTATCCCCCTGGGAAAGCAAGTCGGAGAACCTCACTAGGGGTGTGTCTACCTCTCATTATTGTTTTCTTATAATGTACTTTTGCTCCCAGGAAGGGAAGGACACACCTGCAGAGGGCAAAGTGTTAGGAGGCAGCAGAGGGAGGGCTCTGCCAGCAGAGTGGGTGGTTGGCTAACACAGGTTAAGGTTTAACACGCCTCATATTTGTGTCCTGCAGGAGAATGAGTGTTAACTTTTTGAGTCCTTGCAACATCAGATCAGGTCTGCCAGTTATGAAACCACAAACTGACTCTTCTAAAGCAAGGCACGTGCCACAGGCAGGCCCATAAAAGACCAGCCACTTGCGGCCAATGACCAGGCATAGGAGAGGGGACCCCTACTGCCAAGTGCTTCGTCTATCTAGCAAATGTTTCCTGAATACCGATAGTTACAAGCAGATTCTGAGGTTCTGTGGCTTACAGAGCTGATCAGGAATGTACCTTTAAAGTTGGGAGCAGAAATCTAGGTAAAAATACCATAAACAAATCCAAGAGAACCTGCTTTTCCCACCCAGAGACCTCCTTATTACTGATCTGTTTATAAACCACAGTTCCCAAAGATTCTTTCTACCAATCAGTCTACACTCAACTAAGTCCCAGTTCATTTCCCTTTCCCAAAAGGATCCATCTGACCAGCAAGAGAATGCCAAGAAGAGCACACCCCTGACCACTTCCAGCTGGAGACAAAGACATTCCCATCTTAGATCCCACAGCTCTAGTGAGGAAGTAAGTGTGTCCCTCTAAGTCGCTAAAATACCAGGTTCCAGGGGCTAACCAGAGAGATTAAGGACCAGCCCTAACGGGTGTCTAGGGGAAGCAATCACACCGCAGCATCAGGCAACAAGACGGTGCACTTCAGCGTGGGGGTAACAATAATCGTTCCTGCTCTGCTCTTCTGGGAAGGAGAGCCACCTGCTCCATTTCATTTTGCATTTAGTCTCACACAGACCTGTGGACACTGAGGCCGACAGATTAAATAACGTGCACAGCAAGAAAGTCACCGGGCGGGATCGAACCCGGAACTCTCTAGTGTGGGGGTCTTCCAGAGAAAAGGGCACAGGCCTCCATCCCGCCCCCGCGCCTGTCCGCCGCACGCCCTCCCAGCTCCAGAAGCCCAGGCGCAGCGGCTCACGTTGTCTGCGGTGGAGAAGACGCCATAGGGTAGGTTGTGGATGGGGAAGTCAGAATCCTCGGCCACCGGGATGAAGGACATGCTGGCGAGCACCGGGCACGGCAGAGGTCGGCGAGCAGTGCGCCTGGCTGGACTGGGCCGCAGCAGTCAGGCCCGTCCCCGGCCCTTGACCTGCTGCCCTGGCCCCTGGCCCCGCCCACGAGCCCCTGGCCGCGGGTCCCGTTCCCGGAGTCTGCCTGGGTAATGCAGGCGGAACCCTGGAGGTTCCCGCCCGCCTCTCTGCCCACCATGGATTCCCCGCCCCTCGACGAGCCGCGCTCCCATGTGGCCCCGCCCCCGAAGTCCCAGATTCTCCGCCTCTCGTTCCCAGAGCCCCGCCTCTCCCCGGGCCCCGCCCCCGCGACGCCTACACCTTCTACTGCCCGCCGGGTTCCCTGCGCAAGCTCCCCCGACCCCGCGCGGGGGCTAGTCCAGCCCCCTGAGCAGGGCATCTGGTCCTACCGAGAGCAAACACTAGTTTAATATTTAAGTCTCTACCCTGAGTGACCCCAGCCTCGAGTCCCCCTCGCTGCTGCCCAGCTCTTCAGATCAATAGAACTTTCGTCCTCTTCCTGGAAACACTTTTCCCGCAGACGCTGCCTCCGGGGCTTCGGAAGAACACTTCAGTCATGTCTTTTCTGCCTTCATAAACCAGGAAGGGGCCTACTGCCAAGTGCCTCATTTAGCTAGACAATGTCTCCTGAATACCGTTAGTTACAAGCAGATTCTGGGGGTTCTGTGGCTTACAGAGCTGAATCGGGAATCTACCTTTAAAGTTGGGAGCAGAAATCTAGGTAAAAATACCTAGAACGACCATGCTAATACGCACGACGGTAACAGTCTCCTGGTGTATCAGCGAAGGGGACAATCATGCCCGTTTGGAAGCCTTAAATTAATGAGAATTATTGTTTTAAAATATATCTCACCTGTTTATTTCCCATTCCAGTGGTGAAATGACATTGGCAAGCTGTTTAACCTTGGACAAGTTACTTACATTCTATCTCGGCTTTATTCTCTGCGTAATGCTGATACTTCAGAGTTGATATGAGAATGGGTGTTTTTGGAGAGTTAAAACACTGCCTAGCATACATCGTGGTGTGTGTGTAAAGAGACTGAAGGGTAAAAGAGAAGGAAATGGAGAGAGGAGGGAGAGGAAAGGAAAGAAGGAAGAAAAGAAAGAGAAGACAGGGCGGCGCCTGTGGCTCAGAGGAGTAGGGTGCGGGCCCCATATGCCAGCCCTGGCCAAAAACTGCAAAAAAAAAAAAAAAAGAAAGAGAAGAAATATACATCTTAATCCTCTTCCTAACACAGAACGGTTATAGCAAATGGACTCAGACTGTGAGGATTTGAGATCTCTGACATTAACTCCCTGTTTAAGCAGGGTCAAAGTGAAGCTCTCCACTCAACTTTCTTCTCCAAAACAGAAAGTTATCCATTCTTTGTATCTGGGTTTTGCTTTTCTTTATAAAGAAGACAATCAAAAAAGACAACTATAAAGTGGTCATTACTGACTAAAAAGTTTAAAAGATAGATGCAAATTTCTTAGAACTCTAACAAAATTTTTTCTTAAAAACAAGTTTAAAATTAGAAAAGGTGTAGGATACAAGATAGTTATCAATATAGAAACCAGTATTTGAAACTCTAGCCTTTTTTGTTGTTAATTTTGAGAGAGGGACTCTGTGGCTGGGGCTATAATATTGACATACTAGCTCACTGAAGCCTTAAACTCCTGGGCTCAAGCAATCCTCCTGCCTCAGCCTTCACCTCCCACATAGCTGGGACTACAGGTTCACTACCAAGCCCAGTTAACTTTTCTTTATTTTTTAGAGACAGCGTTCTGACTCTTGCTCAAGCTCCTGGCCTCAAGCAATCCTCCCACCTTAGCCTCTCACAGTGCTAGCACTACAGGCTTTAGCCATGGTACCCTGCCCTGAAACCCTTACTTTTGATTAATTTGCTTTGGACATTCTCAAAAAAGTTAATGAATTAGAGTCAAAAGTTAATGAATGAATAGATACACAACAGAGCTGACTGAAAATGAAAATTGAAAAAAAAAAAAAAAAAAAAGCCAAAATCCTAGAAACTAATTTTAAGGAACATTTTAAAGGTTGCAGATCCATCCCAGGATTCATAAAGGTAACTTTTTCCTTTGAAAGCATTTTAAAAATGATTAATAATAATAAACGGGCAGAAGACTTTAAAGAAAATAAGAAAGTGCAGCTCCTTTGCCTGCCATGTCTTGTCCCATTTCTCCTTTCATCCACTATCTTTCTCCCTAACCTAACTCCCTTAAAATCTTCCTGGTTCTTCAAAGCACACATTTGTCACCGGCCTGTCCCAAGTCTCCCAGCAGTTCCCTCCAGTCTTCCCTCCTCTAGAACAACTCTGCTTTTTCAATAAGATCGGCAGTGAAGTATGCACCAAATAACTTGTAATTTGAATACACTATGAAGATTATGAATGATTTGTGTTTTAAAAAAAGGAAAGGACGAAGAAGACAAAGCAGAAGAAAAATAGGAAGGGAGGGAGGGAGAAAGTCTTCTGAGAACTAGCAAGAAGAGTAAATGAAACCAGAGGGGGAATGGCCGGGAATTGAGAAAGTAAATCACATTAGAGATGGAGATTGCATGAAAGAGACTGATGGGGAGGTCTGGGGCAGCTGATGACTGCAGCCAGCACTGAACCGCCTGAACAGCTTTATTTATATAGTACCTAAACAAGGTTGCATATGTTAACAATGTTTCAAATCAGCAAGGAAAGCCAGTGGGAATATTTCCATTTTACAAGGTTGAGGGGAAGTAATAGTACATGGGGTGTTTAGATGAAGATGTTTAGATTCTTCATTGGTTACAATCTATCGACCTTCCATGTACACATTCCTAACTTTCCATTCTACTGGCCCTCGGAATTAATCTTGATGCCTATGTGCTAATGAAACAGGGAGAACAGAAGGCCAGGAAGCCAGTCTCTGGAAAGATGCTGTAACAAAGTGTCCTTTCCTAAATTGCCAGGTATCTCTACTTAGATGTTCTAAAAGCTCTATGAGAAAGGGGAAGTTTAGCTATTATCAGTTTAGTAGGAGATAAACTGTCTTCCTATCAAGAACATGGCTTCTGAGTTATCCCCTTGGGAGTAAAGGAATTAATTTCAAGATTGCACTGTGCAGTTATAGTCCAAGTGTCTTTGGGCACTTTGTACTAGACTTGAACATGAAAACTGCAGAAGACAAATTAGTATAGAAAAATCATAGTGTATGTTAGTACAGGTGTAGTGAAGCTGGAAGCCGCATGACTTTGTGAATTTTTTTTTTTTGACAATTAAAAAAAGAATTAAATGCCAAAGCAAATTCAATAGCCATTTCTTGTGTAACCTCCAATTTCTACAATGTAGTCATCAAAACAGCATTTATTTATTTTGCTAGGGCTGGGTTTGAACCTGCCACCTCTGGGATATGGGGCTGGCGCTCTACTCCTTTGAGCAACAGGTGCCGCCCCAAACATCTTTGTAATTAGCTTTTTCAATACTTTGGACTTTAGGGACAGAAAATTGGGTTAATCACAACCCAAGTTCCCAACACTCTCAGCACTGGTTCACACACAACCTGCTTTCAGTTGTGTAACCTAAGGATCCTGACCATGTTGTCCCCCAAACCTGGGGCCTTGACCATATAGTACCACTTACTAGCCACTCCTTTGCCTTCTCATCTGAGGGTATCACTATGAATTTTTAATTACCTTGCTTTCTTTTCATATGAATTCCATCTATAACCTGCAAATTGTATTTTTAAAGTTTCAACAGGTGAGCATATTTTGAGACTATTTTTGCTTACTGTACTTAGTGCACTTCTAAGGCTTACAGTACTCACGACTTTTTTTTGCTTACTATTCTTCTATTTTGTTGTCACTAAGGATCATTAGTTCTGATCTCTATGTAATATTCCATTGTACAAATATATCTAATTTTATTAATCTGCTCTTCCGTAGGGATGTCACCAGTGCTTTTTGCTTTGTAAACAGCATCATGAAAATTCTTGTACATGTCCCTGTTTAATCTATATGCATATTTTTCCTTGGTATACACTTAGGATTGAAATTTGTGGATTATAGAGCATTTAAAATGTTCAACTTGAAAAGGTAATACCAAATTTTCTGAAGGACTGGGCCACTTTTCATTAACATCAGCAATGCATAAGAGATCACGTGGAAATCCTCTAATACTTGCTATTGCCAGACTTTAACATGAGTATGAAATGCTATCTCACTATGGTCTTGATTTGCATTGTGACTTCTCCCACTTTGTAACTTGCCTTTTCACATTCTTTGAAGAAAGACACCTTAAGGTCTATTTTGAAGAATAAAGAAAATACTTCAAGTAAACAAATTCACTAACAACGTTTTTATTGCACTCGAATGTTTACAGCCACTCAATTCACATCTGAAAAGATTTGGCAATGATCCAAGTGTCTATCAAACCATGAATGGATTAATAAGAGTATGGTATATGTATACAATGGAATAGTATTTAGCCATGAAAAGGAGACTTTACATCTTTTGTATTGACCTGAAGAACTTTCTCCTTAAAGTATTTCAAGAATGGAAAAGTAAGCATCCCATGTACTCAATACTAACTTAAACTAGATCAGCGATTCTCAACCTGTGGGCCGTGACCCACAAGAACTGTATGTATTAAAGGGCTGTGGCATTAGGAAGGTTGAGAACCACTGTAGTAGATGAACAACTACGGGCCCATAGTAGAAGAAAAACAGAATTAAATTCAAGTAGGGGGAAGGGAGAAGGGGCTCAGTAAGCTTCACCCAACGGGTACAACGTAAGGGAATAAAGCACACCTGGGGTGAAGAAGTCAACAACAGTTTGGAGTTTTCCCAGCAGATGCAAGCAGTGCAACCTGATCGGGTGTACTCTTCTATTATTCTATGAAATTTTAAAACAGGCTTTGTGTCCCAGGAAGTCCTAAGGTAACCCAGTAGCCACTTTTTCAGTTTGAGAGCTTTAAAGATTTTTTTGTTCTGCTTTGTTTTACATTTAAATCCTTTTTCCTAGGGCTGAAGATAGCAATCAATTTTCACCTTTCTGCATACAAATAATCAATTGTTGCAGCCCTAATTATCCAATAGACTCCTTTCTCTGATGTAACCTGCCACACCTCTTATACCAAAGTTCAGACTACACATGGGTCTTTATCTGGGAAAGCTATTCTATTCCGTTGGGAAATATGTCTGTTCCTTAGCTATTAACATGCTATTTCAACTAACATGGCTTCACAATGAGTCCCAACATCTGGCAAGTCTTCTCTTTGTTCTTTTCTGAAACGTTCTAGCCCATTGTTCTTTTTTCCCTTTTAAGACAACCTAAGCAAGTTTCATGAAAAAACATGGTGAAATTTTGAATAGAATTGCTTTGAATTTATAGGTCTACTTAGTGATAAATGGTATCTTTATGATACTGTCTTCCTATCCATGAATGTATCTCTGACATGTCTTTTAATGTTTTAATATTCTTCCTTTAAGAGATCTTCAACATGTATCAGATCAACTTCCTACGTAATTGGTGTTCTGATACTGTTGTTAACTTGCATAAAGAAATGCAACTTTGACTTCTGACAATGTCGTATCTAGCTACCAAATAGTGGGCAGTCACCCTTAGTTTCTGACTTTAAATGGGAATGAGTTTCTTTTTTTTTTTTTTTTTGAGACAAGTCTCACTATGGTGCCCTCGGTAGACTGCTGTGGTCTCACAGCTCACAGCAACCTCCAACCCTTGGGCTTAAGCGATTCTCTTGCCTCAGCCTCTAGAGTAGCTGTGACTACAGTCACCTGCCACAACACCCGGCTACTTTTTGTTGCGATTCTCATTGCTGTTTTAGTTGGCGGGGGCCAGGTTTGAGCCTGCCACCCTTGGTACATGGAGCCGGTGCCCTACCCACTGAGCCACAGGCGCCGCCCCATGAGTTTCCTCTTGATAGATCCTTAGGTTTTTGTTTGTTTGGTTTTACATAGAAACTATCAGCTTAGGAAAAATCATGAATTTTAAATTTCATTAAGTACTTTTTATCTGAATCTATTAATACAATCATAATGGTTAAACTTTATAATCTACTAATATGATCAGTTTAGATTTTTAATATTAAACCCTTATTCAAATCAAATATAGTAAGAAAAAATTTTAAACCTAGAAATTTATACTGGAAAATACTTCATATATTTTATGTATTTTGTTTAATAAAGGTTGACTGCCAGATAAATTAGAAAACCACAGGACAGAATGGTGTCCTCCAACTCTCCTGCTGTTGGAATTATTCTCTATTTCTACCAGAAAATGAAGCTTCTATTAGATAGTAATTCAGTGTGGGAGAGTACAGAAAAGAGAATCAGACAAGGGCTAGAAAATACAACATTTAAGGGACAAAGAGAAGTTTTTGTCTTTGAAGATATGCTGAGCTCTTTAACTTACAGGAATGTAAGATTATGATTTATCACAGTATTAGTAATAAACAGATGTGAGACAAATAGTAATAGTTATCTTACAAAATTGGGAAAGCAGAAAACTAAGACCAGAAAATAAAATTAACTACTAGAAAAATTAATACGAGGAGGCATTCCGGTTTTGCTTTTTATTTAATCAAAGATTGGTGGATAAACATAAACACAGCACAATTACTTCAGATCATTCTTCATATTGTATACACACAGACCATGAACGTAATCTGAAAGAAATCTGCAGTCAGCAATGAAATGCATATAGCTTTTTCTTCCCTCACGCAAAAAAAATTTTTTTTTAAAACACACAAACTTAGAATCTCATCAGCACACACTCTCCTGTGACAAATGATTCAGACATAAATAAAGAATGGATGCAAAGAAACTATATGCTAACATATGAATAACCTTTGTTAATGAAAAAACAGAAGCAGCCATAATGATTAAGATACATTCAGTTACTGATAGCTAGTTGTGCCCTAAAGGGCATCATCAAAAAGAGAAATTGTGCTCCAGAGAAAAGCTCTCTCTATATACACAATGAGAAAATAAACTGCAAGATTAACGCATGCATGTTTAATACTGGAAAAAATCACAGCCCTCCAAAATTTCTCCACGTTTGTTATAGAAGCCCTCTGCACTCAACTAAAATTAAAATGATCTTAAAAGGATAATACTTGTCAAGTTTAAGTCTTTTCAGCCACAGAAACTGCAATGGGAATAAATGTTCAGAGTCATTTTCAAAACAAAAACAAAAATCTATTCTTCTGATGACATGCATGATTAAAAGGTCTATGCAAGATACATTGCTCTACATTCCCAATGACTAGGAAAAAAAAAGTCAAGTCAATTTTTAGTTTGCAGATGGTCAAAGGATTTTGTATTCCAGCAGGAGTTCAAATCTTCTGGATCTTTTCACCAACAACTACTGGATTTTCTTTTCTGATTTTCTCAGCAGCATCAGCTTTGTAATTGTAAGAGCAATTGTGTACGTCTGAGTAACGGTGTACACCACAGTAAACATTTCCACATCGGCATTCAAACCCTAAAAATGGATTAATACACATATGTGAGTTGGTGACAGATTAAGGTCTTTGGCTAAGTAATGCTAAACAGCATAATGTTTTTAGAACCACAGCTTAAATCAAAGAGTCATTCTAAATAGTTTCACAAACTACATCCTTACAGTTTACTACCTGACAGCTTCACTTCTTGTTCTGATCTGTGAACATGTTTATACTGGAACAAGTCTTCTCTGAGCTTAGGTTTCTTCAATTAACATGACCACAATTATTTCCTACCACAAAAATGGTTGCTAGATTAAAAATGTGAATTGTTTCGCAATTCCAAATATTGCACTGTGAAAATATATCTACTATGAAAAGGTAGTTTTAAAATAAAGAAACATCAAATAGTATCTCTGAAAGAACTGTTAATAACATGATATCCATATCAGCTTTCCTCTGCTAGCCTCCGATGGAGACGTCAACTGTACTTTGGCTCCGACATGAAAAGCACGGAGTTAGGGTGTTTAAAGATGCATCTACCTTTGATGTAGGCAAATTACTCAGGCTCCCTGAGCCTTAGTTTCTGCATCTGCAATTGTGGAATAATAAGTTACTACAAGAATTAAAAAGGAATGTATTAAGTGCTTAACATGTAGTAAACACACAATAAATGCTACTTTAGGGAAATGCCCAGAGTTGAAGCTAAAATAGATATAATGGGTATTGACAGTCTTTATATACTGGTCCTTGAAACTGGAGGAAGCAACCCTGACACAGAAAGCCAAACACAGCAAGTTCTAACTTGTAAGTGGGAATGATAATGTGCACACAAGGAAGCAGAGTGTGGAGTGACAGACAGTGGAAACTCATGGGGTGGTGATGGGCGGCAGCTTGGTGGGTACAATGTGCACTACTCCACTGATGGATGCACTGAAGGCTCTGGCTTCAGGATAACGCAATGTATCAATGAGGCAAAACTGCCCGTATATCCCACAAATGCACACAAATAGGAAAATAAAAAATAAAACTGGTCCTGCTCCTTGAATCAGAATTTTATGATATGATGAAACTGTTGGAATTGAGCATAGGAATCAGTATTTTAAATATTACCATTTGATGTTAACCTCCTTTACTACATTTTTCACTTCAGAATTATATCCCATTATTAGGTTGACAGATTGGACAAGATGGAAATTATTGTATCTCAACCTCCTAATCATGAAGTCTAAGTTTTTATGAGATTTGGAAAGACTATCTTTGACACTAAATACGTTTATTTTAAAATGTTTAATCTGTCCACGTTTGTATTTTTAATTTGCTAAGGTATGGGCCATTCTGAAACATCTTTGACATCAAACACTTTTTTATTGCTAACTCACTCCTTAGGTATTCCCCACAATGCCTGGCACACAGTAAACAACAACTGGCAACTGTTGCCACACCTGTATTCCAACAATTAACCACAGTACATCTGACCCCTGAATGGCTCAGGGGCAAGGGATGCAGACCGTATGCAGGTAAGAATCCACCGATAACTTTATGCTCCCCCAAACCATGGATAGTCTACTGATGACTAGGAACCTTGCTGAGAACAGAAAGTCAATTAACACATACAGTATGTATTTTTATGTTACATGTGTTTATACCACATTCTTACAATAAAGTTACAGAAAAAAAATGTTATTAAGAAAAACATAAGAAAAAACACATTTAATACTCCTTAAGTGGAAGTGGGTCATCAAAAAGCTCTTCTTCCTTATCCTCACAGTGAGTGGGCTGAGGAGGAGGAAGAGGAAGAGCTGGTCTTGCTGCCTCAAGGTGGCAGAGGATGAAAGGAAACACATGCTAATCTGTCTTGTTTTTTCATTTCTCTAAAAATGTTTCCATATGGTACATTCCACCATCTGCTTTGGTCTCAGTGCCCATATCACAGAAGAGTCCATCCCATGGAAGAAGTCAAAAGCAGTCTGAGTAACACAGCCCTCCCGCCAAAGTGCCCTGCATCAGTGTTTCTGACACTGCTCCTTCTCTGTCCTCTTCCTCTGTCTGGCACTGGTTTAGATGCTCTCATCTCCAACAAGTTATCTTCTTTAAATTCCTCTGATGGTGTCTATTAGCCCTTGAATTTCTCCAAGATTCTTATCTTGAAACCTCTACCTCCAACCTTTTTGCCATATCCACAGTCTCCTTCACGATTTCCTAGGCTGTCACATAAATCCTGCAGAGTCACAAACAGCATATGGACAGTTTTCCCCAGCAGGAACTGTTCTGGTGATGGTTTCATGGCTTTTTCCATAAGAACAAGAGCATCTTCAGTGGTATAGTATCCACACGGTCTTCTCCATCAGGGTCCTCTTCCATAGTGCTGACACCACTTTCCATACAGTACCGTGAGAATGGCCTAAATGCCCTTATAACCCCTGGTCTAGAGGCTCAATCACAGACACTGTATCTAGGGATTTGTCCCCAGACATATGGGGTTCTGGGTGGCCAGGGACATTGTCCAATATCAAAAGAACTTAGAAAGGCAGTCCCTTACTGGCAAGGCATGCACTGACTTCAGGGGGACTGAGCCTCAATGGAACCAATCCAAAAAAAGGATTCTCACTATCTAGGTATTGTGGTACAACCAGACTGGCAGCCAGTGCTTCTCTTTTCCAAACTTCAGGGCACAGGATTGGCAGCTTCATGGCTAAGAAAAGTCCTGATCATGAGCCCAACTGCCTTTGCACAGAACAGTTAACCCGTCCCTTACTGCTCTGAGTCCTGGTGCTTACTTCTCTTCCCTACTAATAAATGTTCCCTATGTATTTTTCCAGCATAGAGAACGCTCTCCTGCCTTAACAACCTGTTTAGGAACAGAGCTTTTCTCCTCAATGATTTTCTTAATGACATCTGTTTGCTGCTGTCTCTTGGTCAGCAGAAACTGTTTCTCCTGTTACTTTGACATTTTTAAAGCCAAACCTCTTTTTAAAATTATCGAACCAGGGCGGCGCCTGTGGCTCAAAGAAGTAAGGCACTGGCCCCATAAGCCTGAGGTGGCGTGTTCAAACCCAGCTCCAGCCAGAAAAAAATAAACAAATAAATAAATAAAATTATCAAACCATTCTTTACTGGCATAAATTGTCCACTTTTAGATCCTTCACCTTCTGCTTTAAGTGGTGGTACAAGGATTTGCTTTTTTTCAAATCATGAAGCAGGGGTCCTCAAACTGTGGCCCACGGGCCACATGAGGCGGTGTGATTGTATTTGTTCCTGTTTTGTTTTTTTACTTCAAAATAATATATATGCAGTGTGCATAGGAATTTGTTCATAGTTTTTTTTTTTTTAAACATAGTCCGGCCCTCCAACGGTCTGAGGGACAGTGAACTGGCCCGCTGTTTAAAAAAGTTTGAGGACCCCTGGTAGAGGTATGCTCGTTCTTACAGCAAACCAGTCCCTACATGAAAGCTCCATTTTCAATAAGAATATAAGGTTTTCATGCCTACTGACATAGCTGCAGCAATGGTTTCCAAACTCTCCTTTTCTTTTTTTTACCCTGGTCCTGTATTTATTTATTTTGAAATGGTGGGCAGCTGCAGACCTCAATCAAAGGTACATATTAAGCAAGTCAACTTTTTCTTGTCATGTCATAACTTTTCTCTGCTTCTTGGGAACACTTGTAACACTGTTAGTTAACACTTCATTTGGGTTCCACGGTGTTATTCAAGGTTTATGGTATTGCACCAAATATGAAAAATACACAGGCACTGACAAGTCACATTTTACTCTGATAACAATTTACTGGAGCGCCAAACTGCTTACTCAGAGATGATTACTGTCACACAGTGGTTTAAGTGGAAGCTTGCAACACTTGAGCTCACCACAAAAGCAACAGAAGTAGTACAGCATATACCACAGAAAGTTCTATGTAGTTCTGACTTAATAATATTTCACCTTTACATTTCTCTCAACTGCAAATAGCCCCACATACACTATGCAAGGGTGATAAATTTTAACTTATATACTAGATTTGTGAACATGTTATATTAGTACATTATAAACAGAATAGCATCTGCATATGTGGATTATGCATTTAGGATGCATTTAACTTTTTCTTAAAATTTGAATGTATATACTAGATTTATGTATATGTTACATAAACATAAATATGTATATGTAGTAGATCATAAACAGACTGAACTAGATCTGTGTCTGTGTTACGGTAGTAGATCATAAACAGACTGAACTAGATCTGTGTCTGTGTTACGGTAGTAGATCATAAACAGACTGAACTAGATCTGTGTCTGTGTTACGGTAGTAGATCATAAACAGACTGAACTAGATCTGTGTCTGTGTTACGGTAGTAGATCATAAACAGACTGAACTAGATCTGTGTCTGTGTTACGGTAGTAGATCATAAACAGACTGAACTAGATCTGTGTCTGTGTTACGGTAGTAGATCATAAACAGACTGAACTAGATCTGTGTCTGTGTTACGGTAGTAGATCATAAACAGACTGAACTAGATCTGTGTCTGTGTTACGGTAGTAGATCATAAACAGACTGAACTAGATCTGTGTCTGTGTTACGGTAGTAGATCATAAACAGACTGAACTAGATCTGTGTCTGTGTTACGGTAGTAGATCATAAACAGACTGAACTAGATCTGTGTCTGTGTTACGGTAGTAGATCATAAACAGACTGAACTAGATCTGTGTCTGTGTTACGGTAGTAGATCATAAACAGACTGAACTAGATCTGTGTCTGTGTTACGGTAGTAGATCATAAACAGACTGAACTAGATCTGTGTCTGTGTTACGGTAGTAGATCATAAACAGACTGAACTAGATCTGTGTCTGTGTTACGGTAGTAGATCATAAACAGACTGAACTAGATCTATGTCTGTGTTACGGTAGTAGACTATAAACAGACCACATTAGATCTGTGTGTATGTTATGGCAGTAGATTATAAACAGACCAGCATCTAAACATGTACTTTATGCATCTGTGACATATTTAACTTTTTGTAATTTTTTTTGGCTACTGCCAGGCTATGTGGTTCATCTTTGAGTTTTTAAAAACTACTGCGAAATTTTAAATAAATTTCTAATATATTTCTTATAAAAAAACTCCAGATGTAAGTGGACCTGAGCAGGTCAAATTGACATTGATCAAGGGTCATCATGTCGGCCAGGCATGGAGGCTCACGCCTGCAATCCTAGCACGCTGGAAAGTGAGGCAGGTGGATCGTCTGAGCTCAGGAGTTTTAGAACAGCCTGAACAAGAGTGAGACTCTGTCTCTACTAAAATAGAAAACCTAGTTGGGTATAGTAACCCACGCCTGTAGTCTTGCTACTTGGGAGGCTGAGGCAGGAGGTTCGCTTGAGTCCAGGAGTTTGAGGTTGGTGTGAGCTGTGATGATGCCACTGCACTCTACCCAGAGCAACAGAGTAAGACTCTGTCTCCAAGAAAAAAAAAAGACATCATGTGTTTACTCCCACCTGGCTGTATTATGTGACAGTCTTCTTCACACATATTGTGCTACACCCACCTTCCCCAATTCATGGTCCCTGAACATGCCCTATTCTTTTTTCTTTTATTTCTCTGAGCTTCTGTTCAGTTATGAGTTCTCCTCACTGTTAAAGACACGGCTGAAATACCGTCTTTGTGATACTTTCCTTGCTCATCTCTAAGAACTCCCATTCCTCTATGTGAATTATAATGGTTACTCCATCTCTAAATGCCCAGAGAAATCTGACTGCACTTAATGTACTTTCTTTGCTAAATAAATCTGAACATTTACCCCTTCTCCCATGATAACAACACCACCTGACAGCTATGTTGCAGCAGCCAGCATGTACTATTTGTTGTGCAGCAGTACCACCCTAACATGTCTTGACTCAGTGAACCCACAGGACACCTATAATTAGCCCCATTTTATAAACACAAAGTACTTCACAGCTCGCCAAGTACTTCCAAATATTCTCTCCTTGAAAGCACAAGCCAGACTTTTGCCTTGGCGCAGCAATTGCATACTTACCTTCCATGTCCAATACTCTCAAATTCTGGAGAAATACATTTTTTAAAGAAAAGCTATTCAACACCATTTATTGAATAGGAAGTCTTTTCCCCCAAGGTATGTTCTTGTTTGGTTTATCAAAGATTAGGTGGTTGTAAGATGTTAGTTTCATTTCCTGGTTTTCTATTCGATTCCTAGTGTCTATGTCTCTATTTTTGTGCCAGTACCATGCTGTCTTGACCACTATGGCTTTGTAGTACAGACTAAAATCTGGTATGGTGATGCCCCCAGCTTTATTTTTATTACTAAGAACTGCCTTAGCTATACGGGGTTTTTTCTGGTTCCATACAAAACACAGAATCATTTTTTCCAAATCTTGAAAGTACGATGTTGGTACTTTGATAGGAATGGCATTGAATAGGTAGATTGCTTTGGGAAGTATAGACATTTTAACAATGTTGATTCTGCCCATCCATGAGTATGGTGTGTTCTTCCATTTGTTAAAATCCTCTGCTATTTCCTTTCTGAGGATTTCATAATTTTCTTTATAGAGGGCCTTCTTTCCCCACTCACAAAAATTGATTCAAGATGGATAAAGGACTTAAATTTAAGACATGAAACAATAAAAATCCTCCAAGAAAGCATAGGAAAAACACTGGAAGATATTGGCCTGGGGAAAGACTTCATGAAGAAGACTGCCGTGGCAATTGCAACAATAACAAAAATAAACAAATGGGACTTCATTAAACTGAAAAGCTTCTGTACAGCTAAGGAGACAATAACCAAAGCAAAGAGACAACCTACACAATGGGAAAGGATATTTGAATATTTTCAATCAGACAAAAGCTTGATAACTAGGATCTATAGAGAACTCAAATTAATCCACATGAAAAAAGCCAACAATCCCATATATCAATGGGCAAGAGACATGAATAGAACTTTCTCTAAAGATGACAGACGAATGGCTAACAAACACATGAAAAAATGTTCATCATCCCTATGTATTAGAGAAATGAAAATCAAAACCACCCTGAGATACCATCTAACCCCAGGGAGAATGGCCCACATCACAAAATCTCTAAACTACAGATGCTGGCGTGGATGTGGAGAGAAGGGAACACTTTGACACTGCTGGTGGGACTGCAAACTAGTACAACCTTTCTGGAAGGAAGTATGGAGAAACCTCAAAGCACTCAAGCTAGACCTCCCATTTGATCCTGCAATCCCATTACTGGGCATCTACCCAGAAGGAAAAAAATCCTTTTATCATAAGGACACTTGTACTAGACTGTTTATTGCAGCTCAATTTACAATCGCCAAAATGTGGAAACAGCCTAAATGCCCACCAACCCAGGAATGGATTAATAAGCTGTGGTATATGTATACCATAGAATACTATTCAGCTATTAAAAAAATGGAGACTTTACATCCTTCGTATTAACCTGGATGGAAGTGGAAGACCTTATTCTTAGCAAAGCATCACAAGAATGGAGAAGCATGAATCCTATGTACTCAATTTTGATATGAGGACAATTAATGACAATTAAGGTCATGGGGTGGGGGGAGGAAAAGCAGAGAGAGGGAAGGAGGGAGAGGGGTAGGGCCTCAGTGTGTGCCACACCTTCTGGGGGCAAGACATGATTGCAAGAGGGACTTTACCTAACAAATGCAATCAGTGTAACCTGGCTTATTGTACCCTCAATGAATCCCCAACAACAAAAAAAAAAAAAAAGAAAGAAAAGCTATTCATTTCAGTTTTAGATATATAATTAAAGCTATCTTTATTTCTTTAAAAAAAGATCTTTGGAAGTTGAGCGGTATCCAATATTAACACTCATAGGACCTGAAACAATCTTAACTGAAGTAATAGTAAGCCATGCTTTATTTTAAAAGATAATCTTCACTTAAACCATTTGATGTAGGCCCTTACCAGTAAGTCCCACTTTCTTCCTGCACATGAAACAGCGATTCTTTTTTTGTTTTGGTTTTTCAAGAGACTTGCTTTGCTCTTCAGATAGCTGCTGTGCCGTATCTGATACTGAAGCTGCCAAAAATAGGAAGGTGGTAAAATTTAATTATTCAGTAAGATTTTCCTATTTAAGTGGTTGTTTTCTCTCACCCCACCCCATGAATCTGTTATTCAGAGAGTAACAGAAGAATTTATTAACATGGGAAATGGTTCACATTCAGTTACGAAGTTGTTTATAAAGTATGATGCCCCTTTTTTATATACACATACGCACGTGCGCATAAAATAATCTAGAATATATAACTGGTATGTTAACGATGGCTCTAGAAGGACAGATTATAGATTTTCTTTTTTTTTGGTTTAAACTATATTTTCTAGTTTTGTTTTGTTTTTTGTAGAGACAGAGTTTCACTTTATGGCCCTTGGTAGAGTGCCAGGGTATCATACAGCTCACAGCAACCTCCAACTCCTGGGCTGAGCTTAAGCGATTCTCTTGCCTCAGCCTCCCGAGTAGCTGGGACTACAGGCGCCCGCCACAACGCCCGGCTATTTTTTGGTTGCAGTTCAGCGGGGCCGGGTTTGAACCCGCCACCCTCGGTATATGGGGCCAGCACCTTACCGACTGAGCCAGAGGCACCACCCTATTTTCTAGTTTTTTAAACAATTATATAGTTGACTAATAAAAGGCACATACAAAAATACTACTTGGGTACTGTAAGGGAGCGTTCAAGGACACAGCCATATCCAAGTTTCTTAATATTATTCAGGGTCAGAACTATTCAGATTTCTCATAGAACAAGAAAAAAAATGTAGGGCAGTGCCTGTGGCTCAAAGGAGTAGGGCACCAGCCCCATATACCAGAGGTAGTGGGTTCAAAACCAGCCCCAGCCAAAAACTGCAAAAAAAAAAAAAGAAAAAGTAAAACTAAGGTGCTGTGGAATACTACGCATGTTTTACATAAAAACATTTAAAGATAACTTGATGCGAAGAAGCTTTAAAATGTTATAATTAAGATAATAAGTTCATGTTTTTACATACTGAAAGCAAACCTAGACTTGCCAGGTCAAATTACTTTTCCCAATCCTAACTAATACGCCCTTCCCTAGCCCTTCTGAATACAGAGTCAGAGTCAGTGATAATACCTCAGACACGGTATCTTGCTTTATGAGTCACTTGCTATGGACCAAATTCTCTCCAATTTTATCACCAGTGTCTATGTCCCCAGGAATCCAGTGCTAAACCACTCTATACTGGGGATATTCTGTTACCTCTGCTCACACTTTACCTCTTCTGACTTGTTCCAAAGGGCTTCCTTTTCTCCCTCATCTATCTATGTCTTCTTTTTTAAGGTCAAGATCAAATACTCCTTCTTCATTTCAATTCTCTGCAGCTTCTCACTCTAACTACCCTTAACACCCTTATCGAATACTGGGTACCCCACATGAGCCCCCTCTTCTATCCATGCATCACACATTGCATCCAATCATCTCCCTTAAGTGAAAATCAAATGATATTCTACCTAATGTTTAAAATTCTTTGATGCCCCTCCCACCCCCTGGATAATACAGGGCAGAGGTCTCTCATGATTTTCTTCATCCTTTTGTCCCTAGCCTCACCTCTTACCATCCCTCAATGGTATCTGGGCTATACTGAAGTACCTGCAGTTTCCCTAGACTTACCAACTCCCACCTCCGGCCTCTTGCATAAGGCTCATTCCATGCCCCTCTCTACTGTGAACTTCAAAGCACTTTTCACATTATTATATGTGTAACAATTGCCTGTATGACTTAACCTGGTTTAACTGAATTCTTCAAAAGCAGGAACCTGTCCAGGGCCTACCCCAGCATCTCCTAGCACCTACCGGACACTCGATAACTAAACATCACAGTATCTGTTGAACTGAACAGCTGAATTACTTACCTACAGTGTTATGTGCTCCTTTTCCCAAACTACAGAAAGCCTACTGAGGACAGGGATGGCATCTTATTCCCTGTTTATCTCCAGGGAAGTTCATATGTCACAATGAACTACATATGGCAGATGCTCAACCTACTTGTGTTAACACATTATCTCATATTTTGACAAAATACGACAAAAAGTAAGACAACACAAACTACAAGTGAATATGCACTAATGAAGAACTCTACAGTATGGTTACTTCACCTGCAGGAGACAGTTAATATTCTGCGAACATTTTACTTTTGAAACAGAATAGTAGACACATAAAGCCTTTTATTTTCATTAAATAAATATCTTTAGAATGTAAGCTCCACAAAGCTAGGGGCTGAGTGTCTTTTTTTTTTTTTGAGCTGTGGTGTCACAGCTCACAGCAACCTCAAACTCTTGGGCTTAAGTGATTCTCGTGCCTCAGCCTCCCAGGTAGCTGGGACTACAGGTGCCCACCTGGCTATCTTTTGAGACGGGGGTCTCGCTCTGGCTCAGGCTGGTCTTGATCCACCTGCCTCAGCTTCCCAGAGTGCTGGGATTATAGCCACACCTGGCCTTGAGTGTCTTGTTTACTATTTTATCCTCAACCCATAGAACAGTATTAGATAAGGCTTGGCTATGTGTCTATAGCTCAAAAACAGTTTATCTTGCAAACAAAAATAAAACTATTACATGTATTATCTTCAAAATTTATAAGACATAGTATCTAACACTTGCTATTGTTATTGATTATGCCATCGTACTGAAGTAGTGTCTCATGGTTTTGATTTCTGTTTTCCTAATGACAATGATGCTAAGCATCTTTTCATTTGTTACAGGCAACTTATATATCTTATATATAACGAAGAAATAGACATTTGAGAAATGTCTACTCAAATCCTTTGCTTATTTTTTAATTGGGCTGTCTTTTTACTGTTTAATTATAATTACCTCTCTTATGTATTAAGATATATGATATATTATCAGATATATGATTTGAAAATCTCTTCTCCCATTCTGTAGGCTGTTTTTCTGCTCTCTTTTAATAGTGCTCTTTGAAGCCAAAAAAATTTCATATTTTGATATAGTTCAATTTATTCATTTTTTTCCCTTTGGTTGCTAAGAAACTACCTAAACCAAGGACACAAACATTTATACCTGTTTTAAGAGTTTTACAGTTTTGGCTCTTACAAATTTTTAGGCCTTTGATGTATTTTGGGTGAATTTCTGCATATGGTATGAGGGGTGTGTGTGGAGGGGTGTGTGTGGAGAGGAGGCGCAATTCATTCTTTTGAATATGGATATGAGATTGTCCCAGTCACTTCTTGTTAAAAAGATTGTTCTTTTTCCATTGAATGAATGATCTTGGCATCCTTGTTGAAAATCAATTGCCTGTAAATCTAAGAGTACATTTCTAGATGGTCCATTTTATTTCACTGATCTATAGGATTATCCTCATATCAATATCACATAGTCTTGGATTATTGTAGCTTTTGTTAAATTTCGAAATCAGGAATTGTTAATCCTCCAATGTTCTTGTTTTTTTTTCAAGATTGTTTTGAAAAACAATCCATTATTCTCATCCATTTTTCAAGATTAGAAGAAACCCCTGATTTTTTAACCTACATAGCTTTCCTAATTTAGTCCAAAGGAGCTGTTCCCCTCTGAATGCTCCAAATTAATGCTTTGACAGTTCAACTTTGTATGACCTCAAGAACCCTAAAGAGATGGAAAGAGCCTGAAAATTCTAGTTCATCCTGCTACTTGAACATAGCAGCCCGCTCTATGCTGTCCCAAACAATACCTCAGCTTTCTCAGAATGCTTCAGAGATACAAAGCTCACCACCTTAACACATAACTTCAATTCCACTGTCTGAAAGCCTCAAAATTATCTCTTATTCTAAGCTTCCTGCAACCCCAAAATCACTTTGGCAGTATACAGAGTAAGAATATCCTTAGCAGTTTACAAAGCTCATTTTACCTCCATTATCTCAATAACTTTTTATCCCCTATAAAGCAGACAGGCCTATATTATATCCTTTAAAAATAATAAGATTCAGAGAAGTGGGGAGGTAAAGATATGAAAAGAGAATCGATGAATCCAAATTTCATACTTTTTTTTAAATTGACCTAAGATGTGAGTGACTGAGAGACTAACCAAATTTAAGCATACTGTTCAATAAAGTCAGCCCACCAAGAACGACAGTTTTAGAGTACACCAAAATGCTTGCATGGATGTCCAACTTGTGGCATGTGGGCCACATGCTGATTTCGTGAGGATTTTTTTTTTTTTTGCTTACTGCTGGTGCTAGATATCATAAAAAGTATGTAGACTTTTTTTGCTAATCAGCTTTCATTACTGTTTGCGTATTTAAAGTGTGGCCCAAGACAACTCTTATTCTTCCAAAGAGTGGCAGCGGGAAAAAAACATTGGAAACCTGAGAAAAGTCTTTGTAATACAAAGCTAGCCTTTGTAAATTAGAAATCACTTACATTCCTAAGTGACATTATGTGAGGTACTATTTTTTAAAATTAAAAATCATAAATGGGAAGGAAACATGCTGCAAAATGCCAAATTTTCAGCCATGAGGCCAAAATGAAAGCAGTACCACCCACCTGGTGGCAGCATACCCTAATCATAGACAGAATACCTGTAGAGGGAAAAAATCTGCTCTGAAAACTCCAATTAAAAATGTTAGAGAATCCTGGTTTAGACACACAGCTGCTACTCATATATTCTCTTCTAACTGGAATAGTCTTCCTGTCTAAATAAATGTCTTTTGAGGAAAGCAAATGGAATGACAAGGAGGAAAACAGACACCTGTCATAGCTTGCCGAACCAGTTCATCCTGCCCTGGGCACTGAAGGGGACTGGATGTGCCAACAGGAACACAGACATCCACACTCCACTCCAACAAGCATTACAGTCGTCTTGTGGAAAGAATACTATGCTAGAGCTGGGTGCCTGGATTCTAGCTCTAGCTTATAAGACCACATGATTGAATCTAAAAGACATTTTCTTTCTTTTCATCCATCTATGAAATAGATAAAAAAAATTTCTGTATTAAACAGGGAAATCATAAGTGCATGTTAAGTATATATGAGTGTGTATGTGTATATATATAATAATATACATATAAACGCATTTACATTTATGTGTTTTATATATATGAAAAGGTTATTTTTAATTCAATAACAAAACATTTTTGAAAATTAGGCTGTTAAAAGAGATTTTATATGTTGAAAACTAATCCTCTTAACTCAAATGAAACTCATACCTAATTTATCAGAGATTCTGCTATGCTGAAATTACAAATGTTAAGTTTTTTTTTTTTTTAAAGGTACCTAAAAGCTAATACTGGTTTAATCTGAAAGTCATTCAAATTATATATGGAGTCTGTAAGTTTTCTTTTCTTTTTTTTTGCAGTTTTTGGCTGGGGCTGGGTTTGAACTGGCCACCTCCGGCATATGGGGCTGGCGCCCTACTCCTCTGAGCCACAGGCACCACCCAATAATTACTTTTTTTTTTTTTTTTTTGCAGCAATAATTACTTCTTTTTTTTTTTTTTTTTGGCAGTTTTTGGCCAGGGCTAGATTTGAACCTGCCACCTCCAGCATATGGGGCCAGCGCCCTACTCCTTGAGCCATAGGGGCCGCCTATAAGTTTTTAAAACCCTCTACAATTCTCTTAATAGGGTATTATGATTATTATTTGAATTAATGCACTCAGGACAGATGGAGAAAAATACACTCTCCTCCATACAGGCATGTGAGCCCTTCCCATTATGACAGTTCACCAGCTGATAACCTTTATTCTCTGTTAAACTTATATAACTGTTACCGTATCATTGAGCTTTATACATTTTTCCCCTACTATCAACATTTTAAACTTTTTTATTTTTTTGTAGAGACAGAGTCTCACTTTATCACCCTTGGTAGAGTGCAGTAGCATCACAGCTCACAGCAACTTCCAGCTCCTGGGCTTAGGTGATTCTCTTGTCTCGGCCTCCCTAGTAGGTGGGACTACAGCCGCCCGCCACAACACCCGGCTATTTTTTGTTGCAGTTTGGCAGGGGCCGGGTTTGAACCTGCCACCATATATGGGGTCGGCGCCCTACTCACTGAGCCACAGGTGACTTTGTTCTATCATAAGACAACATTTTCACAGAAGTCTGTTTTCTTCTTTCCTAACTTAACTCTTGCTTCTTGCAATTCTCCTCCGCCATCGGTGGCCTGAAACTAACCAAGATCTAGGTGGCTGCTCTCTGCTCCTTTTTCATCCTCCTGCTTGCTCCTTTGGTTTTATATTTATTTATTTGTTTGTTATTGAAAATTAGGCTACTGATTTTATTTATTTTATTTTAGGTTAACCTGAGAGTACAAACAACTAAGTCCCAGTATCTGAATCTGTTAGGTAAAGTCCCTCTTGTAATTGTGTCCAGCCCCAAGAAGGTGTGCCATATACCCCCGCGTTGTGCCCATTAAGTGAGAGCCCACCAATCCCCCATCTCCTCTTCTCCATCCTTCGGTTCCCCCTCTCCCCAACTTGAACTGAATTGAGTTTTTCTCTTATGCGGGTGCATATCAGTTTGTCTACTGGCTTCACATTAGTATCAAGTACATTGGATACTTGCTTTTCCATTCGTGTGATACTTTACTTAGAAGAATGTATTTCAACTCCATCCAGGTTAATCCAAAAGATTGTCAAGTCACCATCTTTTTGTATGGCTGAATAGTATTTCATGGTATATCCTCTATTTTTAAACTCTCATTTTTCAACCTATGCCAAGGACTTCTATATCTCACACATAATACTGATCATTCCACATATTTAAATGCCTACTATCTACCCATGACCTCCAAATGAGCTATTTCAATTTTGAAAGTTTATAACTTCCAAGTGACTGTACCTAAAATTTTGTCTAACAGTACCTTTACCAGCTTGTCTGAAGTAACCAAGGCCACTATGATAAAACTGAGAGCTATGACACAACCCTGTCTTATTATTTCCCATGTGAAGTGAATAACTACTTTTAAAAATCCTTCATCTTGGCAGCACCCATAGCTCAGTGGGCCACATACACCAAGGCTGGCAGGTTCAAATCTGGCCTGGGCCAGCTAAAACAACAATGACTACAACAGAAAACTAGCCAGGTGCTGTAGCCCCAGCTACTTGGGAGGCCAAGGCAAGAGAATCACTTAAGCCCAAGAGTTGGAGGTTGCTGTGAGCTGTGACACCATAGCACTCTACCCAGGGCAATAGCTTGAGACTCTGTCTCCAAAAAAAAAAAACTCTCTCATCTCTGCCCTCCCTTATATTTTTCTACTTACTAACAAATAAAAAATCGCTCATTTAAAATATTTATGTATTTATAATAATATGCTATGTGAACTAGAATATGTTCACCACATAGAGGTATTTTGCTACCACAAAATTTATACAAATAGCCAAATTATGCCAAGTATTAGTTGGGCACAAATTAATTAAATTAATTGGAAATTAACTAGCTTATCTAAATTTAAAATTTAGCAAACTTAAAGACTACCAGATTTGTCTGTCATCATAATGTGAACACTATGCACAGTGAAAAGTCACATTGGTCAGGCAGAATGACACAGTGCTCACCCTTGGGCCTGTTTTTCCAGAGTATTCTTCCTCTGTTAATACATTGTTTCCACACACTACCAGAAAGCAACTAGTTCAGCATATGTCAGTCTCCTGAATGGCCTCTTCTGCACTGCCTCTCCAAACTAGGAAAGCCTCCACACAAATACAAAAGTCCTCCCGTGTCGCTTTGATCCAAACAACGGGATATGAAGGGCATGTGCAAGAACAGAAGACACAGTGACATGAGTCCATGCACCTGAAAGTGGCTCCTGCATTGTAAATCACAGATGGGGAAGGATGGGTGAGTGTCAGCCAAGGTGAGTCAAAAACAAGAGAAACAGATTCTCCTCAAACCAGCAGCCCCAGTTTGCTTGGAGAGCAAATAATTTTTAGTAAGAGAATATTCTCATGTTCATCTATCTATATTATTCAAGCTAAATGAAATTGAGTTTTCAATATTTATGCTGATGAAATAATTACTTGTGAGAAATGGCTCCTAACAATTCAGAAAATTAAATACTTGAGGACATAAACTATTTTGTTCATAAAGAAAAGCAGCAGAAAAATATGTTTTTCAAGTAGATAACTTTTTGTACATGCAGCTGGATAGTGTATAGCCTATAATACTCAAATGTTAAATAAATGATACAATATATGCTAGTTCATATGCAAACCTTGCAGATCTTCTGTTTCAGGTACTGCTTTATCCACAGAGGTACTGTCCACTTGGGAAGATGCTACAGATTCTGATAAAAGTGACTGATTTGATACAGGGCTACAAAAGCAAAAAGCATTTCATTTTAAAAGATAATCTATACACAAGTATTAACTAAAGTAATATACTAAGAATTTAACATATCTAAGCAGTTCATTAAGAAAACCAAGACACCTCAATGAATCCCCAACAATAAAAAAAAAAAAAAAAAAAAAATCAAGTTTAAAAAAAAAAAAAAAAAAAAAAGAAAACCAAGACACTTTTATAACTTAAAATAATCACAGAGCTTTAAAACTAGACCGATTTAGACCAGAATTTTAATGCCTTGTAAATAAAGCAATGGTATATATCCTTTGTGTATTTCAAGTACCACATGAACTCCACTAAATGAAAACTAGCATGACAAAGACGTGCTTAAGAAACCCCGACACAAAGCTGTTAAGTGAATCTGGGCACAGCAAAACTGAACACCTCCTATCATGAACTGGAAAAAAAGGAAGCATAGTACAGAAACGTAATCTATTGATTCCTAATAGCAGAATAAAAGTGAAACAAATATTTCTGTGTGCAGGCTTCCAGATAATTTTATTTCAGAATTACAAAGAAAAATATACTATGATACAAATAATATTATATATCATGATATTAAACAAAGAGAATCCATGACAAGACTTTCTTTTATTTAAATACAAGGCACTTGTACTTGCAGAATAAAACTGAAATTTAAAGAATATGCTTCAAGAGAACTTCAGGAATGAGTCAGGATATGAGGAAGAAAAAAAGAGACTGAAAAAGTAATCTCAGATTTAAAAGATAACTCCCCACCCCACAACATAAAGAAGCTTTTTCTAACTAAGCTCAGACAGATACAATTTAAGACCAGTTAATCCTAAAGTGGCTTTTACATAGTTTTCCTTAATAGAATAGATCAAAAACAGAATATATTCTTTACTTTTCCTTAGCATTATGATTACATTTCAGAGACTACATCTTACCTTGGCTGCATACATGAAGATGTAGAGTCTAGCGTCGACTGAGCTTCTGGGACACTGCCCTCTGTGCACTGAACTGGTAAAGATTCAGACAGACTACTGACAGAAGTTGCTGTAACAGTACCACATTTCATATTAGTGATTCTATACCCAGGGCAGTCTAAGACCTTATCTAAAAAAAAAAAATCAAGATCAATTTTCCATAAAATACAGCATTAGATTTGCTTTACTATGAAATATGTTGATTCATTATCTTTAGTTATAAAATGTTTCAATAGTTTGCAAATGAAAAACGTCAATTTTAACCAAAAAGGAAACCATATACAAATTGTTTATATTAATAAAATAAATTCTTATTTCTCAGGACTGAGTATCATCCAAACACAAATCCTTTAATTCAAAAACATCTTCCAAGTACTTGTATACAAATGAGATACTTAAAAGGTAATTTAGCAGTAAGGTAGACACAGGTTTAGAATTAAAACCTGCGCACATTAGGCTATATTATTTTCTCTGTACTGCACAAGGCAGAAATGTATATGATTTAAGTTAAACTCAACAATTTATATTCATTAGAAGTTTCTATTAAATGGCTTCTATTAAAGTTTTTGGCTTGAGCACGAGATAATGATAAAAAAGACCTCATATAAAATTTTAAATGAACTGAGTAATAGCTACACTTTCACTAGGCACAAAAATCTATACATTTTAGGCATTAATTTACATGAGAACTATCCTACATGAATACTTCTGACACCTCCCTTACGCCGAGCTTATATTCAAAATTTCCTTAGTTCCAAGAAAATCCTCTGACACAACAAAAAGGCATGAAAAACCCAAGTGAACTGGGGTTGAATATCCCTTACTCTGAGTTAATCTGGTACACTCCCAATGAAGTAAGGCTTTCTCTAAAATTAGTTGTAGTTATTGAAATCTACTCTTGACTAACAAATTTAGCTGCAAAAGTCACCCAGATAAAAGAACCTTGGTTCTTTCCCTTATCTCACTTTCCAAGACAGCTATATATGTATACTTCGGTTGTCCTTCTATTTAAAAAAGGTAGTAAGAGTTCTGTGGCACAGAAAATAAGGCTCCGGAATGGATTTGTAGTATTTTCAATAAGCAATAGTCATTCCTGACTCCCCACCACTAACCATATCTCAACGCATAATAAAGAATTTTCCTGGTATAAATGTGATAGTGCAAGTACAGTGTGAGAGTGGAAAAAGTACTGGGTATGATGAACTACTTAAGTGTACTTCAATTATTAACACTTCTGTGTTTTCAAAGAATTACTTACCAGGTGGGCTTATTCTACCATTACTACTGTTCTGTCTTTGAAGATGTTCTTTATAGCATACTGAACACATGCCATTTGTACGAGGGTTTCCATAAAATCCGCAGCCAGTGGAACAAAGCATAGGCACTTGGCTGTGATTTGTTTCTTGAGCCATGTTCCTCTGTTGCACACCTGAAATTTATACAGCATTAGCAAAGAACTGTCAGACACAAAACTTCAATTATACATTATCCAATAAAGAAAAAAGCCAGATTCATCATCCCCCAAACCACTCTCTGTAACTGTCCCAGGACCTAAAGCTAAAGAAAGGGAGATAAAAATAAAGACCAAAGGACACATGCTGACCTTTTCTACAACCTACTCTACACAAGGAGGTCTATACAGGTTCAGAAAGTATAAAGAACTTCTGAAAAAAAGCCATCACTAGGAGATTAAGGAAAACTCCTTATACCTAGTTCAGCTGGCTTCTCTCAGTAATAAGAAATACACATTGTGGGCGGCGCCTGTGGCTCAGTGAGTAGGGCGCCGGCCCCATATGCCAAGGGTGACGGGTTCAAACCCAGCCCCGGCCAAACTGCAACAAAAAATTAGCCGGGCATTGTGGCAGGCACCTGTAGTCCTAGCTGCTCGGGAGGCTGAGGCAAGAGAATCGCGTAAGCCCAAGAGTTACAGGTTGCTGTGAGCCGTGTGATGTCACGGCACTCTACCCAGGGCGACAAAATGAGACTCTGTCTCTTAAAAATAAAAAGAAATACACATTGTAAGAGGTGCTCTGTTATAACCTTCAATTTCTAAGTATTTAAATTTTTGCTGAAAGTTCATGCAGTAACTTGTACACAGCACATTTATAATGATAAATTGAAAATAGCCAAAAAAAAAAAAAAAAAAAAAAAAGAAAATAGCCTAAATGTCTAACATTATGACAATGGACTTTTTAAAAGTATTATGCATATTAATGACAAAAGTTATATAATCAGTATAAATATAGAATAGTTAGAAACCCAAGTGACCTGGATTAGAATACTTTTGGATGGGGGAACACGGTGATAATGAAAAGGCATACTATGAAATGTATATACAGTATGTTGCCAATTAGGAGAAAAAGGAACATCTATTAATCATCAAAAAGGGTTAGTAAAGAACATGTCCAAGGATAGAAAAGGTAGCGACCTTTTTTCCTGATTTGTGTCTTGTTTGTATTTTTGAACTGCTCTAAAATGAAGGCACTACTTGCATAACTGGGGGACAATTTATTTTTTAAGTACTTAAAAATTAAAATTAAAAACTAATGGGACAGCCTTAGTCAGCCAGGAGAGTGATGCTGGGACTGAGGAACTATTTGGGAACCACAATAATAATCAATTACAGCAGATGGAAGAACCTCATGTGTCATTTCTCCCATAAAACAACTGGTTCTTCCGCATAAATAACACACCAGAGGCACTAACAGAGGCTCTCTCTCTTATTAAAAAGCAACTTCCTAAAATGAAGGTTACTCCAAAATGGGTGTATGCATATTATAGACAGGTCTATGTTCAAAGATCAGGAAGAATGAGACTAACCAAAGGTGGGTAATGTTTTTTCCCAATGAAATTTCCTCAAATTGATAAACACCTAAAGAAGCAGTTCAGTTTATTGTGACTGGGTTTCTTTCCGCCTACATTATGTGAAGAATGTTAAAGGGTAGAGAGGATTTAATGAAAATCCTACAACCAAGAGCATTAATTCTTGACTGTAACAAAGCAGCAGCCTTTTCTTTTGCTTTTAAAGAAAAGTCCTAAAACTGATACGATTTAGACCTTTAGCCTAGAAATAATTATAGTTTGGGATTTTGATAAGGCTCTTTCTTATTCCATGATAACAAGCAATTTCAGAATCCAGATTCCTCCCTCTCAGGTAGGCTTATAAATATACCCATAAAAAAGAAAACAATGGGCGGCACGTGTGGCTCAAAGGAGTAGAGCGCCAGCCCCATAGGCAGGCCCAAATGCCGGAGGTGGAGGGTTTAAACCCAGCCGCAGCCAAAAACTGAAAATAAAAAAAAAAAAAGAAAGAAAAGAAAATAATGATGTTACTTGAAAAGCTTTTGTCAAGTATTTTTCTTATTCTTTTTTTTCCTTGCCTATGTTCATTAAGGATAAGGATCTATAGCCTTCTTTTTTAGAAATGCTTGTCTGCCCAATTTAAACGCTCCCAAATTCTTGAAACGGACCTTACTCAGTCTGAGCAGTATGATATCTGATTAATACCATAATAACAGGGGACTTTAACACTCCTCTTACACAGCTGGACAGATCCTCTAAATAGAAATTAAACAGAGATATAAGAGATTTAAATGAGACCCTAGAACAACGGTGCTTGATAGACGCATATAGAACACTCCACCCCAAAGATAAAGAATATACATTCTTCTCATCACCCCATGGAAAATTCTCCAAAATTGTTCATATCCTGGGACACAAAACGAATATCAACAGAATCAAAAGAATTGAAATTTTACCTTCTATCTTCTCAGACCATAAGGCACTAAAGGTGGAACTCTAACAAAAACGTTCAACCCCACACAAAAGGCATAGAAATTAAACAACCTTCTGTTGAATGACAGTTGGGTGCAGGAAGAAATAAAACAGGAAATCATTAACTTCCTTGAGCATAACAACAATGAAGACATAAGCTACCAAAACCTGTGGGATACTGCAAAAGCAGTTTTGAGAGGAAAAGTTATCGCTTTAGATGCCTACATTCGAAAAACAGAAAGAGAGCGCATCAACAAACTCACAAGCCATCTTATGGAATTGGAAAAAGAAGAATAATCTAAGCCTAAACCCAGCAGAAAAAAAGAAATATCCAAAATCAAATCATAGATTGATGAAATTGAAAACAAAAGAATCATTTAGAAAATTAATGAAACAAGAAGTTGGTTTTTTGAAAAAAATAAATAAAATAGATAAACCACTGGCCAGACTAACTAGAAAGAGAAAAGTAAAACCTCTAGTAACCTCAATCAAAAATGATAAAGGGGAAATAACAACTGATCCCACAGAGATACAAGACATCATCATCTCTGAATACTACCAGAAACTCTATGCCCAGAAGTTTAACAATGTCAAGGAAATGGATAAATATTTGGAATCACACCCTCTCCCTACACTTAGCCAGGAAGAAATAGAGCTCCTAAACAGACCAATTTCAAGCATTGAGATTAAAGAAACAATTAAAAAGCTTCCAAGCAAAAAATGCCCTGGTCCAGATGGCTTCACACCAGAATTCTATCAAACCTTCAAGGAAGAGCTTATTCCTGTACTGCAGAAATTATTCCAAAAAATTGAGGAGGAAGGAATCTTCCCCAACACGTTCTATGAAGCAAACATCACCCTGCTCCCAAAACCAGGAAAAGACCCTACTAAAAAGGAGAATTTCAGACCAATTTCACTCATGAACATAGATGCAAAAATTCTCAACAAAATCCTAGCCAATAGATTACAGCTTATCATCAAAAAAGTCATACATCATGATCCAGGAAGTTTCATCCCAGGGATGCAAGGATGGTTTAACACATGCTTAACGTTTAAGTCCATAAACGTTATCCACCATATTAACAGAGGCAAAAATAAAGACCATATGATCCTCTCAATAGATGCAGAAAAAGCATTCGATAAAATCCAGCATCCTTTCCTAATTAGAACACTGAAGAATATAGGCATAGGTGGCACATTTCTGAAACTGATTGAAGCTATCTATGACAAACCCACAGCCAGTATTTTACTGAATGGAGTAAAACTCAAAGCTTTTCCTCTTAGAACTGGAACCAGACAAGGTTGTCCTCTGTCACCTTTACTATTCACATAGTGCTGGAAGTTCTAGCCAATACAATTAGGCAAGACAAGGAAATAAAGGGAATCCAAATGGGAGCAGAGGAGGTCAAACTCTCCCTCTTTGCTGACGACATGATCTTATACTTCGAGAATCCCAGAGACTCAACCACAAGACTCCTGGAAGTCATCAAAAAATACAGTAATGTCTCAGGATATAAAATCAATGTCCACAGGTCAGTAGCCTTTGTATACGCCAATAACAGTCAAGATGAGAAGCTAATTAAGGACACAACTCCCTTCACCATAGTTTCAAAGAAAATGAAATACCTAGGAATATACCTAACAAAGGAGGTGAAGGACCTCTATGAGGAAAATTATTAAATCCTCAGAAAGGAAATAGGAGAGGATACTAACAAATGGAAGAACATACCATGCTCATGGACGGGAAGAATCAACATTGTTAAGATGTCTATACTTCCCAAAGCAATCTACCTGTTCAATGCCATGCCTATTAAAATACCAACACTGTACTTTCAAGATTTGGAAAAAATGATTCTGTGTTTTGTATGGAACCAGAAAAAACTCCGTATAGCTAAGGCAGTTCTTAGTAATAAAAATAAAGCTGGCATCACCATACCAGATTTTAGGCTATACTACAAAGCCATAGTGGTCAAGACAGCATGGTACTGGCACAAAAATAGAGACACAGACATCTGGAATCAAATAGAGAACCAGGAAATGAAACTAACATATTACAACCATCTAAACTTTGATAAACCAAACAAGAACATACCTTGGGGGAAAGACTCCCTATTCAATAAATGATGTTGGGAGAACTGGATTTCCACATGTAAAAGACTGAAACTGGACCCACACCTTTCCCCACTCACAAAAATTGATTCAAGATGGATAAAGGACTTAAATTTAAGGCATGAAACAATAAAAATCCTAAAAGAAAGCACAGGAACACCACTGAAAGATATTGGCCTGGGGAAAGACTTCATGAAGAAGACTGCCATGGCAACTGCAACAACAACAAAAATAAACAAATGGGACTTCATTAAACTGAAAAGCTTCTTCTGTACAGCTAAGGAGACAACAACTAAAGCAAACAGACAACCTACATGATGGGAAAGGATATTTGAATATTTTGAATCAGACAAAAGCTTGATAACTAGGATCTATAGATAACTCAAAAATTAATCCACATGAATAAAGTCAACAATCCCATATATCAATGGGCAAGAGACATAAATAGAACCTTCTCTAAAGAAGACAAACGAATGGCTAACAAACACATGAAAAAATGTCCATCATCCCTATCTATTAGAGAAATGCAAACCAAAACCACTCTGAGATACCATCTAACCCCAGCGAGAATGGCCCACATCACAAAATCTCTAAACTACAGATGCTGGCGTGGATGTGGAGAGAAGGGAACACTTTTATACTGCTGGTGGGACTGCAAACTAGTACAACCTTTCTGGAAGGAAGTATGGAGAAACCTCAAAGCACTCAAGCTAGACCTCCCATTTGATCCTGCAATCCCATTACTGGGCATCTACCCAGAAGGAAAAAAATCCTTTTATCATAAGGACACTTGTACTAGACTGTTTATTGCAGCTCAATTTACAATCGCCAAAATGTGGAAAACAGCCTAAATGCCCACCAACCCAGGAATGGATTAACAAGCTGTGGTATATGTACACCATGGAATACTATTCAGCTATTAAAAAAATGGAGACTTTACATCCTTCATATTAACCTGGATGGAAGTGGAAGACATTATTCTTAGTAAAGCATCACAAGAATGGAAAAGCATGAATCCTATGTACTCAATTCTGATATGAGGACAATTAATGACAATTAAGATCATGGTGGGGGTGGGGGAAGGGGAGAGCAGAGAGAGAAAGGAGGGAGGGGGTGGGGCCTTGGTGTGTGCAAGGCCTTTTGGGGGCAAGACATGATTGCAAGAGCGACTTTACCTAACAAATGCAATCAGTGTAACCTGGCTTATTGTACCTTCAATGAATCCCCAACAATAAAGAAAAAAAAAAGAAATAAAGAAATGCTTGTCTGGTTTTGTCTGGCTCAAGGTCATGCAGCTATTATTAATAAGTGACAGAGCTGGGATTGGATCCAGGTACAGTGGTCCTCAAAGTATGGTTCACAAATCTCCATGAAAGTCAAAACTGTTTTCAGAACAATCCTAAAAAGTTACCTGCCTTCTTCACTGTTATGGACATGAACACTAACTAGGGCTGCAAAAATGCAGTGGTGGCAAAAAGAGCTGAAGTCTCATCAAGCAGCCAAATTAAGACAGCAGTACCAACTGGTTCTTCACTGCCATGCTTTCATAGTAAAAATTATTAATTTTATTAAATCTTGACCCTGAACACATGTCTACTTAATACTTTGCATGATGAACTGGGAAGCAGACAGGAAGCACTCCTGCTGTACACAGAAGTGTGATGGCTATAGAGAGAGCATCTGTACACCTGCTGCGCACAGAAGTGTGATGGCTATAGAGAGAGCATCTGTGCAGCTGCTGCGCACAGAAGTATGATGGCTATAGAGAGAGCATCTGTACACCTGCTGTACACAGAAGTATGATGGCTATAGAGAGAGCATCTGTGCAGCTGCTGCGCACAGAAGTGTGATGGCTATAGAGAGAGCATCTGTGTAGCTGCTGCGCACAGAAGTGTGATGGCTATAGAGAGAGCATCTGTGCAGCTGCTGCGCACAGAAGTATGATGGCTATAGAGAGAGCATCTGTGCAGCTGCTGCACACAGAAGTATGATGGCTATAGAGAGAGCATCTGTGCAGCTGCTGCACACAGAAGTGTGATGGCTATAGAGAGAGCATCTGTACACCTGCTGTACACAGAAGTGTGATGGCTATAGAGAGAGCATCTGTGTAGCTGTTGCACACAGAAGTGTGATGGCTATAGAGAGAGCATCTGTACACCTGCTGTACACAGAAGTGTGATGGCTATAGAGAGAGCATCTGTACACCTGCTGTACACAGAAGTGTGATGGCTATAGAGAGAGCATCTGTGCAGCTCCTCACGTCAGCTCAATCACCTTTTTAATAGGACATGGTCTTTTTTATTTGAAAGAAAGATTGATGAACTGATTATGCAAACAAGTATATGAATTATGGCAAGCATTTTCTTGGAAATGAATGAAATACATTTGTTACTTCAAACAACTAATGGTATTCATTATCAAAGACAATATTCATGTGCTCAAGTGAAAAAAATGCTAAATAAGCATCTCTAATATTTTGAAAGTTTCTGGTAAGATCAGTGGTGATATTAATGAAATGTAATTAGAAATCAACATTTTTAAAGATATTCATGAGACAGTGAGTGAACAATGTATGATGATTCAAAATTATTCATGACAAAAGGTCCATTCAAAGTAAAAGACAGACCAACGGGTTTTAATAATAAGACCAATGCATTTTAATACAACAGGACACAAAGTTTTTACACAGTTTCTCAATTCACATCACAACTATCCTTTAAGAAACTACCAATTATCAAGTTTGGTATATTATCAAAGAACACTCTATTATCTGAAAAGGTAATTAAAATATCTTTCTTTTTCCAAGTAGGGATTAGGCCAGATCTTCCTTCCAACACTGTAACAGACTGAATACTGAAGCAACTGTGAGAGTGTTGCTAAGCTAGACCTTAAAAAGATTTGCAAAAAGATGTTTACAATGTCACTCTTCTCAATGAAGAATGTAGATGAGGGGGAAATGGTTATATTTCACAAAATATTTTAAAACTAGTTAGTGCACATATTTAAAATTTTTTCTCAGCTTCAATATGCAGTATGATAAATATCACTAGATACATACATATAACCATCATAAACAAAAGTTCTTCAGGATATTCAAAATTTTAGAATACAAAGGTTCTGAAACTAAAAATTTTGAGAATCCACTACTATAAAATATGCATTCTCAACACAAGAACATCAAGGGGGTAAACAAGAAAAACTCTTACTCTTCACGTATAAAACACAGATACACAAAATAAGCAGATATACATTATATGTGTGGAAGTAACAGTTTATTAGAAAAAAAAGTCTAAAAAGGCCCCTTGAGAGAAAAAAGGTTGAAGAATTCAGATCTAAACCAACAACTATAGTAGCTTACTGCCTACTGGTAACATTACAATGACACTCAGAGAGGAACTAAAGGAATCTCCCCACTGATACCAATGTGTCTTTTGGCATACAGCTGGCAATCACAAACAGCCAGAAGAGATAAATAATCCATTTCTGTAAAAATGTAAGTATTCAAGAGATAAAAAGTACAATATGACCACTAAGCTTTTATATCATAATATTTGCTTCAGAACAGTAAGAACAAATTTCAAAACCATGTAAAACTAGCAATTTTCCCAAGCCAAACAAACTGCCTGCACAGTAGCAAATTAACAATTTCAATAACTCAACAGGTACAAAGGATCTCCTGGTACACTTTAAAAAAAGAAAAACAACCTTATTTATTCATCTGTAGGCCATAAAATGTACCTTTACACGAAGTTTTGGAAAGACCAAAGACCATGAAGAGGTAAAATAACTTAGTTTATCTGCATGTCAATGGCACCCATGAGCAGCTATGAAGAAAATAAACCCTGCCTTCCCTTGCTACTGCCTTTTGAGCAGGTAAACAACTTGAAGGGCACATTAGTCTGGCATTCAAATGATCAGAGGAAAAAAAGAAGAAAAGAAATGACAAACCAGAACAATCCCTTAACTGTTTCCTTGAGGGATTATAAAGCCACGAATCCAAGAAGACAAAAGAGTAAGGTTGTTCTACCAGATAAAATTATCAGCATGAAATAATCAACAAGTCTATGAATTGGAGAGGATTCATAAAATGTGAATTCTGACTCTTCATAACATTCATAAGAAAACCACAACCTGTTACTCTCTCAAGCAGACTAGATAATACTTAACAGTTATTCAGAGTTTACTATGGGCCAGAAACTGTTATTATTTTACTTATATTGCAATTAATTTTCCCCAAAACCCTCTGATGTTGGCACTAGTGATATCCCCATTTTGATAATGAAAAAAGGAGACTCAAGAAGACTTAGTAACTTGCCCAAGGTCACACATCTAGTAAGCAGTTCAGTGTCTTAATGATAAATCTAGAAAACAACATGACTGTCAAAGTCCATTATATACCTATGAATCTAAAACTTTGTGAACATTCATGAATTCTTTTTTCTTCCTTTTAAGAATTTTAAATTTCATTTATTCAATCTTAACATAGTACGCAGCTTTAATTAGTTGTAACCATGCTCCTAGAAAAACTTTCATTTGTATCTTTTTACCTAAGAAGTTATCAGCACAAAAAAATTCAGGATTAAATATTTATGTCTGCAAAGAAAATTCATTACCAACTATTAAAATTCTGATAAAAGAACTGCAATGAATGAATGTAACATATACTCAATTATAATGGCAAATACAGGTCAATTAAAATCACTGCCATTTGCTTTTACTCCCTAGAGTTAAGTCACCAATACTTTTCATTTTGAAATGTCTCATGCTCTTTTATTTCCCATTCCAGCTATGGTTCTTATCACTTCACACCTGGGTTAATTTAACAGGTTTTCTTTCCGTTTTATTGTCTCTCCTCTCAATCCACTTAAGTTCTCCTAAAACACCCAGTTCTCATTATATCGCTGCCACTTTAGTTATTGTACAGTAATTGCACCAGAGAGGAGTACTCAACCTAGCATTCATGCTTTATATATATACTTTACCCAACCAGCATTTCCCTAGAAATCAGGCTGTGTGCAAACAGAATAAGCTTGGAGTCATGTCGGCAGCATCTAAATCCCCGCTTTGCCATTTTGTTATCCATAAGAGTTTGGACATGTCACCAAACTTCCTGAGTGTCATTCTCTAAGTGGGAACTTATTCCACCTACCTAACCAGATTTAATAAGGCACATGTCTAAATAGTGCCTGGAACATAAAGAAAGTTCAGTAACCTTTTTACTCTACTCTTTCTAAAAGTAGAGGGTATTTTGTTTCCATCTATTGAAACAAATCGTGCTCACAAGTTTCTAGCTCACGTTGTTCCTTCCTTAGTCCACTTTGCACTCTGTTTAAAACAATTTTATCTGTTTCAAGAAATTAGCTTAAATTCTACTTCTTCTGGGCCCATTCCTTGCTCTATATTTATTCCTAAAGAAGCTGCCTATATGTAATAATACCCTGTTGAGGCACTTAATCTTACCATTACTCAAGTGCCTCAGTGGTTCACAACCCAGTTCCCAGCTAAACTGTTTTTTCTTCAAACGCTCTTTATGCTTAATATGAATCCCACAAAATATTTTGTTGAATAAGCATATTTTACTATTGTTAAAAGTATTCATGTCAGGCAAAAAATGATTATGTTGAAAAGGGGAGAAAATAAACTGACAAAAAATGTTTCAACCCAAGCACAGTGGCTGTGTGCCTGTAATCCCAGCTACTTGGGAGGCTGAGGCAGAAGCATCTCTTGAGTGATCACTTGAGTCCAAAAATATACTAAGACTGTATCTCTTTTAAAATGTTTTTTAAAAGTTTCATACTGCAGTATTTATAATTTATATATTGAAATAGCTATTCAGCAAGAATGACCAATAGCCTAAGGCAGTTATAAAACACATGCATGATTTTTTCATTTCATTGTTTTTCTCTCTCCTCTGACAGAAATAGGGAAGAAAGATGATTTATAATGGTGAGTTAGTCCAGAAGCTGTGAACTGCAAACCTGAGTTCAATATGATCAGCACCTATAAATTTTTTAAAATTAGTTGTTAGTGGCTCAGCACCCATAGCTCTGTGGTTAGAGCACTGGCCACAGGCACCAGGGCTGGCAGGTTCGAACCCCACCGGGCTAGCCAAACAATAATGACAACTACAACAAAAAAATAGCCAGACGTTGTGGCAGGTCCCAGCTACTTGGGAGGCTGAAGCAAAAGAATCGTTTAACCCTAAGAATTGTAGGTTGCTATGAGCTGCGACTGCACAGCACTCTACAGAGTGACATAGTGAAACTGTCTTGAAAAAAAAATTAGTTCTTAGCATTTAAAAATTGAGAAGTATCATATAAAAATTCCAGATTTCTAGCTTTTATTGAAAAATAAGAAGACCTGATGACAGTGGACTCATGTTTTCAAAATTAAAAACTCAATAGCAATTTAAGACCATCTTCACTTTTAGCTACATTGATTAATATTAGGTTTTTAACCTTTAACATTATGACCTTTTCAATTTGGAATCTCCACTATTAAAACACATAACATGGGGCAGCGCCTGTGGCTCAGTCTGTAAGGCGCTGGCCCCATATACCGAGGGTGGCGGGTTCAAACCCGGCCCCGGCCAAACTGCAACCAAAAAATAGCCGGGCGTTGTGGCGGGCGCCTGTAGTCCCAACTGCTCGGGAGGCTGAAGCAAGAGAATCGCTTAAGCCCAGGAGTTGGAGGTTGCTGTGAGTTGTGTGAGGCCATGGCACTCTACCGAGGGCCATAAAGTGAGACTCTGTCTCTACAAAAAAAATAAAAAAATAAAAAAAAAAAAACACATAACATGGTGACTTAAATAACACGTTAAGCTTTGAACTCCTACTGCAGCAGAGAGTAGCAAGACAAGCCATTGCCTTTTTTAAATCACTGGAAAACCGCTCAGAATTTGCCAATTCTCTACAATTGTATCAAATGAGAGATCCCAGAAGAGACCAACATAAAATTTATGGCATATCCCACTATAATTTTTGTTGACTTTTGTCATAATTGACCCAAACAGGGGTTTGGCACAGGTGCTTGAGATTCCTAGTGGCACACAGTGATTTCCCAGAGTTCTGAGCATTTGGATCTCTGGCTATCATATAAGGTGGAGGTAAATGTAAGAAAATATTTACAAAGTTTTCTGTAAATGAGCAGACAGTAATCATCTTTACAGAGACGACTAAAAATCCAGCAAAGTTCAAAAAGCAAACAGGTAAGTAAATATGACTTGATAGAAAACATGTGGGAAGCAGCTACTCACTCTGATATAAGAATAGGACTTTGGATTAGGGTTCCTACTGTACTGAGGGTGCTTTGCAGCTCACTCTCTGTATAGCGTCCCCAGTTTCCTATGTCAGGTGGTCTTCCCTGCTGCTGATTGGGCTGAAAGACAAAAATGTGCGAGTCTGGCTAACATGAGGATACATGTTGGGGATACTACATGTTCTTTCCCAACAAATTCATTCAACATTTCAACATACCAAGTAGGATACATAAATATAAAGAACCCAAAGTTAGTTCAAGTAAATACAAACCTCATTTTTCCAGTTATTGCTACAAGTAAAGTTTCCAGTGACTGATAAAGATAAATCTCACCAAAAGAGGCCACTGTATTGTCTGCATCTAAAGACATCTTAGGTGGCTCTCATTTACTGCATTCTGCACAACAATCCTTACATCAAGAGTTGGCAAAGTTTTCTGTAAATGACCAGACAGTAATATTTTAGGGTTTGCAGGCCATATATTCTGTAAACTCAGAACTCTACGGCTGCCAGGCAAAAGCAGCCCTAGACAACATACAAAGGAGCATGGCTATATTCCAAGAGAACTACACCAGTGGCCTCTAAAACTTGAATTTCACAGAATTTACGTGTCACTACATGTTACTCTGCTGATTTTTCCCCTCAAACACTTAACAATATACAAAAATCTTAGCTCATGGGTTGTACAAAAATAGGTGACAAGCTAAAAGCTTGCCAGCCTCTAAATTAAATAAGCAATAACTATAGTGTTATCATCTTTACAGATGATGTGGGGAGGCCAGAGAGACACAGGACTAAAGCACAGGTACAATTGACTAGAGGATTTTCTAATCCAAAACTGAATGTAAATTTTAAGTATCATTTATTCTTTTTAAGGCTCATGTGTGTCTTGGTTCACTACTGTTGATCCTCCATACCCATAGGCTGGTCAGCAGATTCAACCAATCTCAGATGGAAAGTATAATATTCCCAGGACATGAAACCTGTGGATACGGAGGACTGACTTTCCTTATCTGAAGGTTCTACAAGCACAAGACTTGAGCATCCAGATTTTGGTATCCACAAAGGAGAAGGGGTGTCCTGAGCCAATCTCCCACGGAGACAGAAAAACAACTGTGTATGTTCATCACCTAAAGAGGAGAAAGTACTGGGAACGGCAATATCTCACCCAAATCTGTATCTCCAGACATGGTTTACATGGAGATACATAAACTATGATGTACAGTAATGCTCTCAGTACAAACCCACCTCTATTTAGCATATCAAGGCTAAACTAATCTGTGGTGTCTTAATAATTACGAACTACAATGGTATAGAACAGCATGGTTGATTCTCACAAATACTTTGAGAAAACAAAATGTGTGTACACTATATAATTCCATATAAAATTTCAAGAACAGGAAAACTACTAATCTGGAATGTTAGAAGTCAGTATAGTTGTAATTATAATTTTCCCTCCCTTCTTTTCCTTCCTTTTGTTTTTCTCTCTTCTTTTTGGTTGGTTCTGCTCCTTGTGCCAGGTGGGAATTCCAGGTAAATCTGTCATTCCATTTTTACCAATAAAGCTAGATTTACATTAAAAAAATAATAATTATGAAATTATTCACTGATTGAACCTGAAGTGTATCTGTATTAGTGAAACTCAATTTTTGTCTGCCTTCCTTGCCCTTTTAGTTAATAAAACCTCCTTCTTAACAGAAGACCATTTCATTTGCTTTGAGTAGGCCTGATCCTTCCCTTCCCATGGCCAGGCCTGTCTCAGGGGTAAACATGGGAGCCGTGACTCAACCTGAGCCAGACAATCCTCCCTAGGTTTTACTGATACTACTTACGCGGGGAAAGACAGACTTTTCTTTCGGATTACCAGTTGTCAGGACAGTCTAATGTAAGCCTGATGATGCTGGTGGTCATCTTTGCCAAAATGCAGAGTCTACCTAAAAAAGCAAAATTTGGGGAGGAGGGGGAGCCAAAGCTTAAAGGGGCTGGAGTCCTGCATCCACCTTGCTGAGGTCAACCTAACTCCTTAAGATTCCTCAGTTATAGACAAAATTCTGGTTTAATGTTAGTTTGATTTGGGTTGCTGTCACTTGTGATTCGAAGTCCTTAGGAATATTCGAACCACTAAATGTTGCTTTGCTAAAACTCTCAAGCCTAAGAGAATAATCAGTGCAAAACATAATGAAAGATGCTCCATTAGTTCAAAGATGTCCTACAAAAGTAGAGACCAACAACTCCAACTCTTATTTTTCTTTTTAACATATGAAAAGTATAGGGCGGCTCCTATGGCTCGTGAGTAGGGCGCCGGCCCCATATACCGAGGGTGGCGGGTTCAAAACCAGCCCCGGCCAAAAACTGCAACAAAAAAAATAGCCGGGCGTTGTGGCAGGCACCTGCAGTCCCAGCTGCTCGGGAGGCTGAGGCAAGAGAATCACGTAAGCCCAAGAGCTGGAGGTTGCTGTGAGCCGTATGACGCCACGGCACTCTACCAAGGGCAGTAAAGTGAGACTCTGTCTCTACGAAAAAAAAAAAGAAGTATACAAAAGTCCTAATGTAAGGTTTAAATTTTCGCAAATTAGCACAACTGTGTAACTAGCACCCAGATCAAAATACAGAACAAGCTGTAAAAGCTTCCTCATGCCTTTTACTATGCACTTCTGCACAAGAATTACAACTACACTGACTTCTAACACTCCAGATTAGTCTTCCTGTTCTTGAACTTTTACATGGAATTATGCAGTGTACACAAATTTTGTGTCTATCTTTTCTCAAACTATGTGTGAGAACCCACCATGCTGTTTTACACCATTGTAGTTCATTGCTATTGCTATGTAGTGTATGCTACTGTAATAAACCACTATCTCTTCAAGAGTTGATGTAGAGGGCAGCGCCTGTGGCTCAGTCGGTAGGGCGCCGGCCCCATATACCGAGGGTGGTGGGTTCGAACCCGGCCCCGGCCAAACTGCAACCAAAAAATAGCCGGGCGTTGTGGCGGGTGCCTGTAGTCCCAGCTACTCGGGAGGCTGAGGCAAGAGAATCGCTTAAGCCCAGGAGTTGGAGGTTGCTGTGAGCTGTGTGAGGCCACGGCACTCTACCGAGGGCCATAAAGTGAAACTCTGTATCTACAAAAAAAAAAAAAAAAAAAAGAGTTGATGTAGAGTTGGGAATTTTATAGTTTAGGACTACTACAAATACTGCAATTACAAACCTTATTTTATGTGTCTCCTGGCTGACATACATACCTAGGTATGGAATGCTAGGTCCTAGGGTATGTACCTTTAGCAGACACTGCCCGGCACCTTCCTAATATAGTTATAAAAATGTACACTCTCTGGGCAATGTATGAGTGTTGTGTTTATTCCTTATCTCACTAATACTCAGTATTACTACTATCTGTTCTACCTGTGGTCCTAAAGATATGACTATACTCTAATCCTTAGAACTATAATACTATTTCATACGGCAAAAGATGTGATTAAGGATCTTGAGAGGATTTTATGTTTATTATCTTTTTGTATATTTTATGATTATTTTATTTTATATTTTATGATTTTTTAAATATTTTATGATTATACGATAGGCCCTAGATACTATCCCATGTATCCTTATAAAAAAGAGGCAAAGAATTTTGAGATAAACACACAACACGGCCTTGATTTTGGACTTCTGGACTTCAGAATCATAAGAGAATAAATTTGTTTGTAAGCCACCCAGTTTATTATTAGTTTGCTACGCAGACCTAAGAAAGTAACACACCTATTTTAATATTCTTGTGGGTGTGTACTTCTTACTACAGTCTCTTTTCACTGTCGTTAAGACCAATGTAGGCAAACACACCTGCATATGCTGCGGCCATCTGGGTGTCTACTGATAAATGCCTGTTTAAGTTTTCTGTGCATTTCTTCTGTTGGATTGTTTGCCTTTGCTTATTATTTCTTCCCCTTTGCAGCTGGTCTTTTCCATTTTTAATGGTGTCTTAAAACAAAATTCATCTTAATCTAAATTTTGTTAATAATTTTCCTTTAGAGGCTCAGTGCCTGTGGCTCAAGCAGCTAAAGCGCCAGCCACACATACACCTGAGCTAGTGAGTTCGAATCCAGCCTGGGCCGGTCAAACGATGACAGCTGCAACCAAAAAAAAAAAAAAAAATAGCCGGGCATTGTGGCAGGCACCTGTAGTCCCAACTACTTGGGAGGCTGAGGCAAGAGAATCATTGAAGCCCAAGAGTTGGAGGTTGCTGTGAGCTGTGATGTCACAGCACTCTACCCAGGGTGACAGCTTAAGGCTTTGTCTCAAAAAAAAAAAAATTTTTTTCTTTACAGTTAGTGCTTTTAGTATGTTATTTAATAAATCTTTTCTGCTCTAAAGTCATAGGGGTTAGGGGTATTCCATACTTTATTTTTAAACTTTATTATTTTACCTTTCACATTTAGATCTGTAATCGATCTGAAGCTGTTTTTTTGGTATGGAATTAGGTAGGGATTAAGATTCATGTTTTTCTGCCAATATATCTCTAATTAACCCAAAACCATGTACTGAAAAGATCCTCCTTATCCTCACCTTGCAGTCTCGTCCTTGACCATGCAAGCATGGGTCTCAATTCTGTTCCACTGGGTTATCTTTCTATCCTGTTGTAAATTACTATGGTTTCTGATATCTCACATCAGCGTTGGTTTAGTATCTGGCACCTGTTTTATTCTTCCCCATGATTTTTTTTTTTTGGGGGGGGGGCTATTCTTGGCTTTTTACATTTCCATATATGTTTTAGATCGAGTTTGTCAATTTCTGTTTTTAAATAATAGGATTTTGACTGGAACTGTGCCAAATCTCCTGATGTGCACACACTGTAGATTCCCCTCAATTCATTTAAATTTTCTTTAGGTTCCCAATGATGTTTTATATGGTGTTAGGTGAAGAGGTCTTCTCTTCTCTTTTTAGATATTCCTAGGTATTTGTTTATAATCTACTATAAATGTATCTTATTTTAAAATCTCATTTTCTATTTGCTTGCTAGCCTTCAAGGAGGCCCCCACGTTCCTGGAGCCTCCTGGTAGTCACACTTTGTACAGTCCCCTCCCATACTGCATGGATGTTGGTTTGGGAGATGAGAAATGTCACAGAAGGGATGGTGTACCACCTCCAGGCCTAGGTTATAAGAGATATTGTGGCTTCTGCTTTGCTTTCTCTCTTGGTAACTGACTCTGTGAAAGCTGGGTGTGATGTTATAAAGAAAAGCCTTTATGATGAGTAGCTAAGGTCTCACCCAACAGTTGTATGAGTGTCCTTGGAATGGGATCTTCCAGCCCTGGTCAAATCTTTGAATGACTGTGGCCTTGGCTGACATGTGGACTGCAATATCATGAAAGATCCCAAGCCAAAACAATATAGCTAAGCCACCCTTACACTGCCAACAGAAATTGTGTGAGACAGTAAGTGTTGATTGTTTTAAGTCACTAAATTTTGGGGTGACTTCTTATGCAACAATTGATAACTAAACAGTTACAGCTAAGCAAGTCTCGCTGCTTCTGTTTTTGCCCTCCTATAGTCTATTTTCAACATAGCAACCAGTGAACATGTTAGAATTTAAACCAACCGCATTGCTTTTGCTTAATCAAAATCCTCTAATGGTTTCCCAACTCACAAAGAGCAAAATCCAGCTTCCTGCCATGACTTAAAGGCTCTCATGGTCTGGTGCCCCGTTAGCTGACCTCCTCTTCGACTCCTACCCACCCACATACTGCCAAGGATGTCAGTGCACTCCTGGATCAACGCCTTGTCCTCGCGTTCTTCTCTCTAGAATTCTTACAACCACACTTCCTCACCTCCTTCAGGTCTTTACTCTTAGGTCACCTCTTCGGGGAAGTCTTTTTTTACCACCCTATTTAAAACTGCCCCAGCATCTGTTTATAACCCGTTTCAGTTTTTTATTTTTCCAATGCCCTTATCTTAATCTTAATTTACTACTAAACTGTACTAATTTTGTCTGTCCTCTCTTTACTCAAATGTCACTTCCATAATGGCAGAGATTCTGTCCATTTTGCTCACTGATGCTTGAAATGAGGCTTGGCAAATGATAGGTGTTCAATATTTTTTGAATGCATGAATGGAAATGCCCTGCCATCTTCCATCATACCACCATGAGTAGCCAAGAGTTTATAGTCTAAGGCAAGAAACCAGAAAAGCTTCTTTTCAAGAAACTGAATTTGCTGTTTAAAAAGAGATCTAGGTCTGGCAGCAGGGCCCACTTCATGTGGCTATACAGTAAAGCAAAGACACCTGGCCTCATGTTCTAAGCTTTTGGGCATCTTTTTCAATTCAGCCTACTCAAAAGTAGATTCATTTGGCAACCTGCCTAATTTAGCATAGCAAATAAGTAATTTTATGAGTAAAATTAAGTTGTAGTCAATTTCGCATTCTCAAACTGGCCTGGGTTCTACATCACATACCTTGAAGAACAGGACATAATTTTACCAACGCAGGCCACTCAATATCCTTTCCTCACAAAAAGAGGGGGAACCCACTTGAATTTTCCCACTGGCTTCCACATTCATGGACATTTACTTACTTTCCGCCCCAAAAAGACTACCACAGAAGATTTATACATGGATGATTCATAGATACAAGCCTTTTTTAAAAAAATCTACACTTTGACCTTAAAGACGGTGATTCTACCATGCAGAAGTAGAAGGCTTTACCTCCTCACCTTTTAAGGAATCTCTTCTCCCCCCTTAACACAAATCTACAATTTAGTATCTAATAATTGTAAATGAATGTCTTCCCCTGATTTCTTCAGTTTAATATGGTCATTCTCTAAATCTTTTCTGCTCCTTTGAAACTTTGTACTGACCCTTTTTAGACAAATAACTAGTTTTACTATTTATTGAAAAATATGCATATATTTATATGCCAACCACTATTCTAAGCCCTTTATAAATACCAACTCCTTTAATTCTCGTAACAATCCTATGAAATAGGTAGTATCACCATCCTCATTTCAAAGAGGAGGCATGAATGGTTAAGTTTAAAGGTCACATAGGTAGGGAGTGATGAAGCTAGGATTCAACTTTAAGTCCGGCTGGAGTCTATACTTTAAATCAGTAGTTCCCAAAGCACATCTGTGGTCTCCTGGGGAATCCTGAGAGCCTTTCAGAGGTCTAGTTTCACAGTAACAAGAACTTGTTATTTGCGTCTTCCACTGTTTTGACATTTGCACTGGTAGTGCATGTACAAAAGCAATGGAAGGTAAAGAAGCTGGAGCCTTAGCATTGTATCCAGGCAGTGGCACCAAACCGTACTGGTAATCACTATATTCTTCATCACCACACTCTCACAAGTTTTAAAGGCAGTTTCACATATGAATGTTCTTGACAGAATATAAAATTATTAATTTTATTACATTTTGATGTGATTACACTTCACCATATTTTTCCTCTTTGACCTATCTGGCATACTGCACCACAAAGTAAAGCCTTCCTCATTCTGGTTTCTCATTCACATACCACAAATCGAAGTCGATCCTTGAACAGGTTCTTCACACATACCTCCCAATCAGTCTCTCCTTTCAAAGGGCTACTAAAGGAAACAGATACCTATACAGATTCAGAGGAAAACAACGGCCACCTACTTATAACAATCAACATTTCCTTTCATACAAGTTTAACTATGAATAATGAGCAAATAAGTTGTAAGCATACAAAGCCTGTAACACAAGAGAAAGAACAAATGAAACACACAGAAAAGTTATTTTTTGTCAGAGTTGTATTCCCAGCACTTCCAATTAGGGTTGACAAACTTTTTCTCTGAAGTACCACCTAGTACATATTTTAAATTTTGTAAGCCAGTCTCTGTCATAACACTGAAAAAGAAGGCACAGATAATATGTAAATGAATGAGTAGAATTGTATTTCAACAAAACTTGATTTAGAAAAACTGATTTGGTAAAGGATCTGGTCAGTGGGCCACAGTGTGTCAATTTCTACTTTAATGACAGACACAAAGAAGGTACTCAAATATATGTTGGACAAATAAATGAATCACTTCACAACATTTTGAATAAAAGTATTATCAGGAAAGACATAGTAAAACTGCATGACTGTAAGCTGTTTTACTTTCCTTTGTCATAGCTCCCAGATCGAGGATGTCTCAATACACTTGTCTAAGGTGCTTATCACTCTGCTAAGTACTATAGAATAAGATTCTGCTCTCAAGGATCAATGTTGGTGCAAGGACAGAAATATTAATGTCTAATTTTCATGTATTTGCATCATAAGCATCACATCTAACTCAAAAAATAACAATTCTGTCAGCCACAAACACACAAAATACTAAGAAGAATCAAAACCACGAAGTTTTAGACCATCTCACGTACTTCACTGATGTACTTTAAAAAGGTGCTAAAAATAATTGCAAGATATTACCAAAACTGGACCAGCCCACCTCCGAAAGAGCTGCGCCGGGACCCGCTAGCCTACCCACCGGGCCTCCCCACGCCCTGACCAGGAACTCCAGGAGCTACACAACCCCGTGTCCTCTCTCTGGTACCCTCCCTGCCTCCACACTGGCCCACTCATCTGGCCAGGGACTCTGGTAGCCGCGTGCCCTCCGGAGCCCTCCCTGCCTTTGCGTGGAGCCCATCTCCTGGCCAGAGACTACTGGAGCCTTAGGCCCTCTGTGCCAAAGTCACTGGGCGCCAGGGACTCCCAAAACCGTGTTGTGCACCACCTGCCACCCTGTCGCTGGATCGGGAGTGTCACACTCCAGAGCTGCTCCCACAACCAGAACTCCCTGGCTGGGGCAGCCCCAGAAGAGCTACACAGGGTCACTCCCTACAAAGATCCAGCAACAATAGAGTGATTCCCCCGGGGGTCTAATCTCAGAAAGACACCACCCCAACTCTGAGGACGGCCAGAGGCAAAGGTGAAAAACAATCATGAGACGAAACCAAAGAAAAAATTCTGGCAATATGAATAATCAGACTAGAAGAACTCCCCCAAGGAACAACGGGGCAGACACAGCACAAAATCCCATGCACAAATAAACAGCTGAAATGTCAGAAATCAAATTCAGAATCTGGATAACAAATAACATCGAATTAGACTACCAAGCAGTAATGCAAAAGATGTCTCAAGAATTCAACAAATTCAAAGACAAAATGACCAAAGATTGTGACGCATTGAGACAAGAAGTTGCAGCTCTCAAAGATCTGAGAAACACAGTAGAATCCCTCAGTAACAGAATGGAGCAAGCAGAAGGAAGGATTTCTGACATTGAAAACAAAGCTTTCAAACGTTCCCGAACTCTCAAAGAGGAAGACAAATGGAGAGCAAAAACAGATGACTCTCTCAGAGAGCTCTGGGATAATTCGAAGAAAACCAATATTCGCCTTATAGGGATCCCTGAAAGCGATGAAGTGGCTTCACAAGGCACAGAGTCTCTTCTCCAGGAGATTATGAAAGAGAACTTTCCAGACATGCCAAGAGATTCTGAATTTCAGATAGCTGACAGTTTCAGAACTCCAGCATGACTCAACCCGAATAAGACATGCCCCCAGACACATCATAATCAATTTCACTAAAGTTAATATGAAGGAGAAAATTATGAAAGCAGACAGACGAAAGAAAACCATAACCTACAAGGAGAAGAATATTATTAGAGTAACTGCAGATCTCTCTGCTGAAACCTTTGAAGCTAGAAGAGGATGGTCATCGACTTTTAATCTCCTAAAACAAAATAACACTCAGCCCAGGATACTGTACCCAGCTAAACTGAGTTTCATTTATGATGGAGAAAATAAATACTTTAATGACATTCACATGTTGAAGAAATTTGCCACAACTAAACCAGCTCTCCAGGATATTCTCAGACCTATCCTCCATAAAGACCAGCGTAATCCTCCACCACAAAAGTAAACCCACCCAGAAAATTTTGATCAAATTCCAACTTCCACAGTCACAAAAGGATTAAAAATGTCCACCGGACTCTCGAAAGGCTTATCAATATTCCCAATTAATGTGAATGGTTTAAATTGTCCTCTAAAGAGGCACAGGGTTGGCTGACTGGGTACAAAAACTCAAGCCAGATATTTGCTGCATACAAGAATATCATCTTACATTAAAAGACAAATATAGACTCAAGGTGAAGGGATGGTCATCTATACTCCAGGCAAATGGAAAGCAGGAAAAAGCAGGCATCACAATCCTATTTGCAGATGCAATAGGCTTTAAACCAACCAAAATAAGGAAGGATAAGGATGGACACTTCATATTTGTTAAAGGTAATACTCGATATGGTGAGATTTCAATTAATAATATTTATGCACCCAACCAGAACGCATCTCTATTTATAAGAGAAACGCTAACAGACCTGAGCAACTTGATTTCCTACAGTTCCATAATAGTTGGAGATTTTAACACCCCTTTAGCAGTGCTGGACAGATCCTCCAAAAAGAAGCTAAGCAAAGAAATCTTAGATTTAAACTTAACCATTCAACATCTGGACTTAACAGACATCTACAGAACATTTCCGCCCAAAAAAACTGAATGCACATTCTTCCCATCAGCCCACGGAACATACTCCAAAATCGACCACATCCTAGGCCACAAATCTAACCTCAGCAAATTTAAGAAAATAGAAATTATTCCTTGCATCTTCTCAGACCATCATGGAATAAACGTTGAACTCAATAACAACAGGAATCTGCACAGCCATACAAGAACATGGAAGCTAAATAACCTTATGCTGAAGGACAGATGGGTTATAGACGAGATTAAGAAGAAAATAACCAAATTTTTGGAACAAAACAACAATGAAGACACGAATTATCAGAACCTCTGGGATACTGCAAAGGCATTCCTAAGAGGGAAATTTATAGCACTGCAAGCCTTCCTCAAGAAAATGGAAAGAGAGGAAGTTAACAACTTAATGGGACATCTCAAGCAACTGGAGAAGGAAGAACACTCCAACCCCAAACCCAGCAGAAGAAAAGAAATAACCAAAATCAGAGCAGAATTAAATGAAATTGAAAACAAAAGAATTATACAACAGATCAATAAATCCAAAAGTTAGTTTTTTGAAAAGGTCAATAAAATAGACAAACCTTTGGCCAACCTAACCAGAAAAAAAAAGAGTAAAATCTCTAATTTCATCAATCAGAAACAGTAAAGATGAAATAACAACAGACCCCTCAGAAATTCAAAAAATCCTTAATGAATATTATAAGAAACTTTACTCTCAGAAACATGAAAATCTGAAAGAAATCGACCAATACTTGGAAGTACGCCACCTACCAAGACTTAGCCAGAATGAAGTGGAAATGTTGAACAGGCCTACATCAAGTTCTAAAATAGCATCAACTATACCAAATCTCCCTAAAAGGAAAAGCCCAGGACCAGATAGCTTTACAACAGAATTCTACCAAACCTTTAAAGAAGAACCAGTACCTATATTACTAAACTTCTTCCAAAATATAGAAAAAGAAGGAATACTACCCAACACATTCTACGAAGCAAACATCACCTTGATCCCTAAACCAGGGAAAGACCCAATAAGAAAAGAAAATTATAGACCAATATCACTAATGAATATTGATGCAAAAATACTCAATAAGATACTAACAAACAGAATCCAACAACACATCAAAAAAATTATACACCAAGAATAAGTGGAATTTATCCCAGGCTCAAGGCTGGTTCAATATACGTAAATCTATAAATTTAATTCAGCACATAAACAAACTAAAAAATAAAGACCATATGATTCTCTCCAATTGATGCAGAAAAAGCTTTTGATAATATCCAACATCCTTCATGATCAGAACACTTAAGAAAATTGCTTGGGTGGCGCCTGTGGTGCAAGGAGTAGGGCACCGGCCCCACATACTGGAGGTGGTGGGTTCAAACCCGGCTCGGGCCAAAAACTGCAAAAAAACAAGAAAGAAATTGCTATAGAAGGGACATTTCTTAAACTAATAGAGGTCATCTACATCAAACCCACAGCCAATATCGAATTGAATGGAGTTAAACTGGAATCATTTCCACTCAGATCAGGAACCAGGCAAGCTTCCCCACTGTCTCCATTGCTCTTTAACATTGTAATGGAAATTTTAGCCATTGCAATTAGGGAAGAAAAGGCGATCAAGGGTATCCACATCGGGTCAGAAGAGATCAAACTTTCACTCTTTGCAGATGACATGATCGTGTATCTGGAAAACACTAGGGATTCTACTACAAAACTTTTAGAAGTGATCAAGGAATACAGCAATGTCTCAGGATACAAAATCAACACCCATAAATCTGTAGCCTTTATATATACCAACAATAACCAAGCCGAAAAAGGTCAAGTACTCTATTTATTTCACAGTAGTCCAAAGAAGATGAAATATTTGGGAGTATACCTAACAAAGGACGTGAGAGATCTCTATAAAGAGAACTATGAAACTCTAAGAAAAGAAATAGCTGAAAATGTTAACAAATGGAAAACATACCATGCTCATGGCTGGGAATAATCAACGTTGTTAAAATGTCCATACTACCCAAAGCAATATACAATTTTAATGCAATCCCTATTAAAGCTCCACTGTCATACTTTAAAGATCTTGAAAAAATAATACTTCGTTTTATATGGAATCACAAAAAAACTCGAATAGACAAGACATTACTCAGAAATAAAAACACAGCAGGAGGATTCACACTACCAGACCTCAGACTATACTATAAATCGATAGTGATCAAAACAGCATGGTGCTGGCAGAAAAACAGAGAAGTAGATGTCTGGAACAGAATAGAGAACCAAGAGATGAATCCAGCTACTTGCCGTTATTTGATCTTTGACAAGCCAATTAAAAACATTCAGTGGGGAAAAGATTCCCTATTTAACAAATGTTGCTGGGTAAACTGGCTGGCGATCTGTAAAAGACTGAAACTGGACCCACACACCTTTCACCATTAACTAAGATAGACTCTCACTGGATAAAAGATTTAAACTTGAGACATGAAACTGTAAAAATACTTGAAGAAAGTGCAGGGAAAACTCTTGAAGGAATCGGCCTGGGTGAATATTTTAGGAGGAGGACTCCCCAGGCAATTGAAGCAGTATCAAAAATACACTACTGGGACCTGATCAAACTAAAAAGCTTCTGCACAGCCAAGAACACAGTAAGTAAAGCAAGCAGACAGCCTTCAGAATGGGAGAAAATATTTGCAGGTTATACCTCTGATAAAGGATTAATAACCAGAATCCACAGAGAACTCAAACATATTAGCAAGAAAAGAACAAGTGATCCCATCTCAGGGTGGGCAAAGGACTTGAAGAGAAACTTCTCTAAAGAAGACAGGCACACAGCCTACAAACACATGAAAAAAAGCTCATCATCCTTAATAATTAAGAGAAATGCAAATCAAAACTACTTTGAGATATCACCTAACCCCAGTAAGAGTAGCCCACATAACAAAATCCCAAAACCAGAGATGTTGGCGTGGATGCGGAGAAAAGGGCACACTTCTACATTGCTGGTGGGAATGCACGCTAATACCTACCTTTTGGAAGGATGTTTGAAGAATACTTAGAGATCTAAAAATAGACCTGCCATTTGATCCTATAATTCCTTTACTAGGTTTATACCCAGAAGACCAAAAATCACAATATAGCAAAGACATCTGCACCAGAACGTTTATTGCAATTCCTAACAGCTAAGTCATGGAAGAAGCCCAAGTGCCCATCGATCCACGAATGGACTAGCAAATTGTGGTACATGTATACCACGGAATATTATGCAGCCTTAAAGAAAGATGGAGATTTTACCTCTTTCATGCTTACACGGATGGAGCTGGAACATATTCTTCTTAGCAAAGTATCTCAAGAATGGAAGAAAAAGTATCCAATGTACTCAGCCCTACTATGAAGCTAATTTATAGCTTTCATATGAAGGTTATAACCCAACTACAGCACAAGACTATGGGGAAAGGGCCAAGGGAGGGGGGAAGTCAGGGTGGAGGTAGGGTAATGGGTGGGGCCACATCTACGGTGCATCTTAGAATGGGTATAGGCTAAACCTACTAAATGCAGAATACAAATGTCTACATAAAATAACTAAGAAAATGCCATGAAGGCTACATTGAACAGTTTGATGAGACTATTTCAGATCATATATGAAACCAGCACATTGTACCCCTTGATTGCACTAATGTACACAGCTATGATTTAACAATAAAAAAAAAAAAAGAAAAAATAGATATTCCAGAAACTGATTTTCTTTTAGTTAAAATGTAACACCTTGGGGGGAAAGGATGGATAACAAATGTATCATGAAAAGAAGCATAATTACAAATCACTAGACAATAACTTATACATAGAGACAAGTGGATGTGTGGTGAAGAGAACCAAGGACTGACTTAAAGTTCCTTCTGATTCTGCTACTTCCTACTTAGATAAATGGTTCACCTAAAGCACCTTGTGTAAGACAGGTGTGATGCTTGTCCTCTCGAGGATCAAATGGGATAGTGACTCTGAAAATATTATATAACCCAGAAGTGGCAATATAAAGCTCAGTTCAGAACTGAGTGGCTTACTTAAGCCAAATATCTGTAGTTCATGAGAGAGCGCTGCAAACAGCCAGTTATCTAATAGTAACTGCACTCACAAATCCCAGACTCCCTATTTACTCCCAGCTCACAAAGGGCAGATTCATAAAAGGCCTCCTTGCAACATAGAAAACAATCACTTACAGGGGCTGAGCACACCTGCCAGGATGTCACTTTCTTGGTTAAAAGTGTCAGAGAATGGTTTCTAACATATTCCTCTCAAAAGTTTATAAACGATGTATCAATGATTTGGTATGCCTGCCAACAAAAATTTACTAAGTGTTTATGCTCAGTGTTTATAATTCCGGGGAAGGGATAAAAGCAGGTATGCGGTGTATGAGAGGAGAGAGTTCCATGTGCCAAGAATATAAAATGATGGGAAATGATCTTAAAAACAGACTAAGGCCACATGATGAAAGCTCTCTATCTACATGAAGGAGTCTGAATTTGAACCTGTAGGCAACAGTGGAATCCCATTAACTTAGAATGAAAAAGTGAGTAAAATGTTTTTCATTAAATACTTTACTACCATGTTTTTTTTATATACCTCACACTGTTTTGTTATATACCTCCCAATGTTCTGGAAAGAATTCAAGGTAACTTTAGAAATGTACGCTGTAGGATAATACCAAAAGTAAACAAAAGTGTTCAATTAAGAGGCACAAAATTAAGAGAAAAACAAAATAACTCAGGATAAGTATAAGTACAAATAATGTAAGAGCTTTTCATTTACAGTTTCTAAGTAGAACACAACATGATACGGCCAACAATATCTATAAAATAAAATACATGTTTCTTGGGTTGTACTACCTTTCAGTATAAATCAGTTATATCACAGACAACTTCAGCTAACAGCCAGTCTACATGGAGCCAGAGTTAAAAATAAAATCTTAAGTTGGGCGTAGTGGCTAACACCTGCAATCCAAGCACTCTGAGAGGCTGAGGAGGATGGACTGCTTGAGTTCAGGAGTGCGAGACCCTGTCTCTACTAAAAGCAGAAAAACTAGCTGGGTGTTGTGGTGGGTGCCTATAGTCCCAGCTACTTGGGAGGACGAGGCCAGAGGATCCCTTGAAGCTAAGAGTTTGAGGTTGCTGTGAGCTGTGACGCCAGGGTACTCAGCCCCAGGGCAACTGAGTAAGACACTGCCTCCAAAAAAAAACCACTAAAGGATGTGCATGGCCTATTATTCAGGTTTATTATTTATTTAAGCAATCCTTTAAATTTTTATTTCTCGTAAAAATACTTCTATCAAGGATTGCTAAGGGAGAGGGTAAGGAGAAAGACGGACTGAGAAAGTTGACTGGGGCACAAATCTCTGCTCCAAAGAGAATACATACTTTTCAGTATTTTTACATACCAGGTTTCTGTAAAATATTTCATTTGGACAAAGGGGTTCAAATAGCAAAAACAAATTTGAAAATTCTTTTCTAAGTTCTTGATTAAGTACAAACTCACAATGCTCAACAGTAAGCCAATTTGGGGTAGGATCTGTAATACAGACCATTAAAAGAATTAGTTCTATAAAAGTCGGATTCAGTCAAAAGGCTACACTCTAGGATTCAGAAGGCCACATGTGGACCCAAAGCCTCAGGATCCCCAACCCCATGAACATTTTGGAGCTGCATTCCCCCAGGTCCGCAGCCTGCTAGGAACCGGGCTGCAAAGCACCACTGCCTAAGCTCCGCCTCCTGACCCATCCTCTCCCACCCCCTTGTCCATGGAAAAATAGTCTTCCATGAAACTGGTCCCCAGTACCAAAAAGAACCGAGACATATAGCAGGAGGTGAGCAGCAAGCCAGCATCAGCTGTCGTTATAGCTGTGCCTCATATGCTCACACGACTGCCTGAGCTCTGCCCTGTCCCGTCCTCCTCTCCTTCCATCCAAGGAAAACTGTCTTCCATGAAACTAGTCCCTAGTGCCAAAAAAGGTCAGGGACTGCTGCTTTAGAGCAGATGTCCCACCTCTGAATTGAGATGCACTGAGTGAAATATCCACAGGTCACTAATTCATCCTACTAAGTTCTCTAAACTTTTCCCTAAATTAAAAATCAGATCAGAAAAACCACATAATCAGATATGTATTAAAATAAGCACTTATTGGAAATGTCACCTTATTATTTATTATTATGTACTAGGCCCTGGGCTAAGCAATTTATATAGATTATCTCATTTAGACCTCACCAACTCTATATGAGGATAGATAACATTCTCACATCCCTTTTCAATCAGCTGAAGAAACTGGAAGTCATACGAGCCCGTCACTGCCTCCCTGGTAACATCCTCTTGTAACAAAATCTGTATACCTAAAGTTCTTAGCCATTTTTGTTCTTTTGATAATCCTTCCAGACAAGCTAATTAGACATGGGTGAATGAATACCTGACCCAAAGAAGCTATCTAAAACCAGGGGCAGGGGTGAGTAGTAGTCATCTGTCTACTTTTCATTGAACAATCTTCCTTCATTTGTAATTTTTCTTTTGGGGGGTTCTGTTTTGAGATGTTGCAGAAGTCATGCTGGAATTTATAATAAAGGAGTATATTTACTTTTATTATGAAAATTAACTGACAGGAAAGTAGAAAGCAAGGTTTGGGCCCTTCCACATCTTGGCTGCTGATGCAGGGCCAGGCAGGGGTGGATTGTAAAGTGCGGTGGGCGATGTCTGAGGTGTCACCGAGATGTGGAAGTAACTTAGTAATCCAATGAGAATGCTGACATGACTTCAGATAACATATGTGCCTAAGGCTACATACAATAGGAGGTTGAAATATTATTGATAATCACTGCCTCGCTAAGTCACCACGAGGACATGTAATATCTGATGGTGTCATGCAACCATCTGCACTAGGAAGATAACTTCCTGGAAGCCAAACACCATGTAAAACTGGATCCATGTATGCATTCAAATAGCCAGAGTGTCCATATGTCTATCTTACATGATGTTGCCACACGACATTGTCTACAAAGTTCACACTCAAGAAATGCACAGTATAGTTTCACCCCCCAAAATCTCATGTTTTAAATAAGTTTACGATTTTGTGTTGGGCCGTGGGTTGGACAGCCCTTTGCTAAACAGTGATTTCTTTAGAACATAATACCATGTTCCTATTTCTTGGTATCTCTCCTAACTGTAATATTTCCATACACAAAGTAAGAATGATTATTGGTCCTGAAATCCAGGCTATTCTTAACTTTTAGTGGGATCATCTCTTAAAAGAAAACCACTAACTGTAATCTAGTTCTTCCTGAAAGATTCTAAATTAATGCACCACCCATGATATTGTCAGTCTTCAAAGGTACTTCTAGATTAGAAAGCATAGGGCTACAAACAGTTGGCTCACTTTAATCCAAGAAGTAATCACTAGCAGACCTCAGTGCTTGTAACTACTGCTTGACTCACCTGTCAACACCATTATTTAAAACTAACTACACTACAGTAATTTTGTAAATTGTTTAAAAAAATCACTTCACCTAAAAACCAAAGAAAATATAACTGAGCTTCACCAAGATTCTTGAAGAATTATTTTTTGCTTACTCTTCCTGTTTAGAGTTATATCTGATGCAAGAGCCAATGACTCATGTTCCAGACAAACAGAAATGTGTCATCCATAAATGTCATGTTTAATATAAATACAGTGCCCAGTAAATCCAATTTTCTAAAAGAGCACTGTCCAATACAGTAGCCATTAGCCACAAGTGGCTAATGACAATATGCATATAAGCAGATTGAGAATAGGAGGGCAAGGGCATAAGGATTTATATTCTTCTCCTCTGGAATGTTTCTCACAGACACCTTAACTAAAAATATTTTGTCATTTCCAAATTCTTAATCTTTAGAATCTATGACTTTGAGGACTTGTAATATGCTACCTAGTATTCCTTCGATCAAAGAAACAGGTTTAACAGTAATAATAATTTTCAAGTATTGATGACTCATTCAACCCTCAACACCCCCATCAGCTAGCAAATTATTACTCTATTTAACAGATTACAAGGTCTGACAATTAAGCTTATGGATTCATCCAGAAAAAGTGCTGTATACCCCTCACTACAGTCACCTTTGAAGTACTCCCCTTGAGAAGCTATGTACCTAAGTCAGCACCTAGTCTACCCTTCAAAGCAATTTTGGAACTCTTTTTCTGGAATGACCATCAGAGCTGATACCCTACTGCCCTTGATGTCCTGAATGTCATCAAAATGTCTTCCTTTCAATATTTCCTTTATCTTCAGGTAAAGAGAAAAATCTACTCAGGTGAGTAGAGTGGGTGTTCCAACAGTTATTTCTTTACTGGCTAAAAACTCCCTCACAACGGCACTGTGTAAGCTGGTACATTGTCATGATGCAAGAGTCATGAGTTGTTGGCCAAGATTTTCAGTTAAGATTTTCCTGTTTCTTTATCGATGTTTACTTGGTCTGCTGTGCTTCTCACAGTCAACTAACAAATTTTGATGCACAATTCAATGAATTTTTGTAATGTCTACATCACTTCTGCTCATCACTGGCTGCCATGACCTCTCTTTATCAGCGACACTTTCCCCTCAGAAAAACATTAAATCCATTTGTACACTGTTATTGTCTTCAAGGCATTGTCCCCATAAACTTGGACTGACACGTCCCTGATTTCACTTCTACTCTTGCCAAGTTTACCAAGTTTACAAATGTTTTTTCATTGCTCTAATTCAAGCTCTGACGTTCTCACAATGGCACACAAAAACATACAACAATAATGAATGCCCCTGAGCAAGACCCCATCACGCGCTGACATGACACAACTGTGAGATACTGATATACCAAGATTGTAAGACTGTACCAAGTTGTCTGTACAGTGCTGCAAACTTAAGAATATGGGACAGGTTTGCAAACTTAATTGTCAGACCATGCAGAAAACTGAGGCATAGAAAGGTTTAAGTAATTTGCTCAATAACATACAGCTGTTAGAGGTACACTGGGATCTGAACCCTGGCAGCCTGACTCCACAGACTGCATACTGAAACAAGTAACACAACCTTGTCTAGCCCAGGAACTTCATCTTAATCATCGGCATAATGCAACAGTAAAAGAAGCTAAACTACATTTATAAATCTAGATAAAACTCAGTCACTGAGAAGCCTATGCTATTGTGCTAAGGTACAGGGTAGGACAAGGCAGAGGGGAAAAAGTAGCAGAGAGCTTTATGTATGTGTCCAGACACTCCTCCACGTGCTTCCAATCCCAATAAAGTTAGTTTCTTAGCACCTTCTTCTACCCCACTGATAGAAGAGCAATGTAGAACATAAAGAATCATCTCAGAGAGATGAAAGGAAATTTGGGACCAATTTACTATGATACAATTTCCCTTTAAATCCTCTACAGTTATAAAAGCTACTCCCTTTCCCATCATGTGTCCTTTCTGCCTGAACTCATTTTAAAAATCAAAGTTTCATTAACGTGTTCCAAAAACTTCTTTCACCTTGAATTTTATTTCTGACACTATTTAAAAAAGAGAGGAGAGAAGAGTGCTAAAGTACTATACACAAAACAGCACCAAATTAAACTTGGGAAATGGCAAATAACTGTAACTAGAGAGTTAATCTCATCTTACAGACCTTAAAACTTCATTAAAATGAGACCTGCCATCCTCACACAAGGAGATTATAAAACTTCTTCTCTAGAGCTACTGAATGATTAGGAACCATTATAATAGTTAATATCACAGATAACCTCTAGAGACTCACATAGAGCTGTGGGTCTACTGACCAACACAAAAAGGAAAAAAATAAGGCATGCTGAAACCTTTGAGTTTTTCCACTAGTTTTGAATGCAATTGTATCTCTCTTCCTCATTTCTGCCAGGTACCCTATGACTACTTCCACAAAAATATCCACATTCAACATGTATTCTTCACGTGTTTCTAAATGTCTTCTGATTCAATGATTCTAAAGACAATTCACTTTGATATTCCTTCAGCCAACAAATTTGTGACAGGAAAGATTAATTTCAACTCAGTGCAAACAACTTTCCTTCTGCTCCATGCTTCACTGTATAGTTAACACAATTCTAGAAATCCTCATCTATGGGCTTACCATTTTGTTCACTGCGTTTTATATTTGAGTTACCTCATCTGTACAAAACATGCATTCTTTTACAGGGGAGAAAGAGCATCTAATTAAGAGTCTCACTCCCAAATCCAAGAAGAAAAAGAAGCAGCAGAAAAAAAAAAGACATTCCTCCCCAAAAGCAGATACATAAGGTGATAACTTTGAGTAAGAGAAAAAGAATTTTTTTCTTTAATAGGGATTTGTATTATCAAAGCACTTTTAAAAATAAAATTGGCCCTTGTGGCTTGGAAAAAAATAAATACAACAAAACAGGCAAATTTAAGGCATTAGGGAACAAGAGTTCTTTAATGTTGAAGTACATTATGATTTTTGATTAAAGTTTTTTTCAATATTGACTTTTAAAATAATTATAATTTAAATTATTTTTAGGAGCAATTTTCTACATTAATATAAACATTCTATTTCTCAGATACATTTTGTATAGTTATTTGGTCAAAATATTAATTTCAAAAGACTAAAATCAACTACAAAATAAACAGCTATCTAAATTATAATCTTTTGCTTCGCAGTAATAAATTTAATAACACAAATTTCAATGCTTAGAATAATTCTGAAAAAAGATGGATGGTCATAATGATATTGTTAATGCACAAAAATATTTTATAAATAAAGCTACCACCCACTCCAACCTTAGAATCTACCCACCAGAAAGAAAAACAGACCCTAAAAAAAGACTCAGCATGCTGACATTAAGTCAACTATTTAAAAAAAAAAATTAAGTTACTATGCCAAATTACATAGGCTTACGTCACTACTCACACAGTTGAGGTTGATGAGCAAACAGCTGTCCTGTATCTTGAGACAGACATTAGCTTCCTGCCTTCCCTATCCTCATAAGCAGCTAAAGTTTGAGTTTTATGCAAGAAAACATTTTAAAGCCTTCAGTGTTTTACTGCAGCAGACTTCAGATTCATTCCTGTAACACATTTAACATGAAACAGAGTTGAGACAATTAAAATTTATTATGTACCACATTTTAATCATCTAAAATTGTAAGGAGTCATTTCACTATTCTACCTATGAAGAAAGGGTTGCTGAGGTAAAATTAAGAAATAAAAGGGTGGTGCCTGTGGCTCAGTGAGTAGGGTGCCAGCCTATATGCCGAAGGTGGCGGGTTCAAACCCAGCCCCGGCCAAACTGCAACCAAAAAATAGCCGGGCGTTGTGGCGGGCGCCTGTAGTCCCAGCTGCTCGGGAGGCTGAGGCAAGAGAATTGCGTAAGCCCAAGAGTTAAGAGGTTGCTGTGAGCCGTGTGACGCCACGGCACTCTACCTGAGGGTGGTACAGTGAGACTCTGTCTCTACAAAAAAAAAAAAAAAAAGAAAAAAGAAATAAAAACATACATTTGATATTTGACACCACTGTATAACGTAACATGTAAGGATATGTACATAACTTCAACCTATAGACTTTTTACATCTGGCCACAAGAATTACTTTTTATAATCATCTGCACCCAAAGTAAGCCAAAGTTAAGGGTTTTCTTGTTTTGCTAAAGGTTGGCTAATCTATTTAGAATAAATAACCAACTAAAGAACATTTTTACAAACAGTGGTGTGCCTTAGTTGTGGCACCCACACCATGTCATGGCTCCTGACTGGGGAGAATGAAGTTCTCAATCCTGCTGCAGCAGCAGCACAAGCCGCGTTCTGACATTTTCCATGGTTTATAGCACATCTACTGACAGATTCAGATTTCTACAGTAGTGGCACTGCTATAGGTTAACCACCTTACAAGGCTTGTCTAGAAAGTAAAACTGCATTCCCACAGAAAACATTGTATCCTACTCAAACTTAACTTCCAAACAAAAAAACAGAAAGTTTGTAAATTAGGGGCTAACTATAAAAACAAAATAAAAATCCTTATATCTTCATCCCATTAACAAATACATCACACAAGCAGTCATAATGATAGCTTGCACTGCAGAAATAAACAGTAAAAAAATTTTTTTTTTTAATTTAATTTTATTTATTTATTTTTTTTTTTTGGTAGAGACAGAGTCTCACTTTATGGCCCTCGGTAGAGTGCCATGGCCTCACACAGCTCACAGCAACCTCCAGCTCCTGGGCTTAAGCGATTCTCTTGCCTCAGCCTCCCGAGTAGCTGGGACTACAGGCGCCCGCCACAACGCCCGGCTATTTTTTGGTTGCAGTTTGGCCGGGGCCGGGTTTGAACCCACCACCCTCGGTATATGGGGCCAGCGCCTTACCGACTGAGCCACAGGCGCCACCCAACAGTAAAAAAATTTTAATTGAAAAGACTTAATTTTTCATAAGCTACATTTCTAGGTAACTGAAGTAGCATTTTAAACATATTACTATTAATAGTTTTACTGGTAATATCCTTATCCACTCTAATTTTTAAATAATAATCTAATACCATTATTACTGTATAAACTTAAAATAGCTTCAGAAAGCCACACACACAGGTAGATTTTAGGTTTAGGTGTTTCGATGACTTTTTCCTGCATTTTTTCCTATAATTATAAATAGATTTCAGTCAAAACATGTATACCTCAAATAAAACATCCTAGAATACTAACGTAAGTACTTTTTCTCTCTATGTACACTGGTCTAAGATGTATATTGGCCTCAATTTCTAAATTTTAGAAAAAGCCTTACGATTTCATGAAAGCAAACAGTGTAATATTTATATCAGCAACATGATTTTAAAAACACCATGAAAAAAGCATCCAAAATTCCCATTTCATGAACTAATTTTAAAAGCATATTTAATGCTGAAATAATGCATATTTTCTATGCTATAAAGATATTTTTTTTCCTTTGATACAAATAGGGTCTCTCTCTGCTGCCCAGGCTGGACTATGGTGGGGCAATCATAGCTCACTGTAGCCTCAAGGACAGGTGCACGCCACCATGTGCAGCTATTTTTTCTTAACTTTTTTTGTAGAGACTAACTCTGGTGCAGTGGCTCATGCCTGTAATGCCAGCACTTGGAAGGCTGAGGCCGGAGTATTGCTTGAGGCCAAGAGTTCAAGACCAGCCTTGGCAATACAATGAGTGCTTTTCATCTCTAAAAACAACTTTTAAAAATTAGCCAGGTGTGGTGGTACACACCTGTAGTCCCAGCTACTCTGGAGGCTGGAGGATCACTTAAGACCAGGAGTTTGAGGTTGCAGTGAGCTATGATTGCATCACTGCACTCCAGCCTGTGCTGCAGAGTGAAATCCTGACACTAAAAAATAAAAAAATAACTAAACCCTCAAATCTCCTTTATAATCTACTTATACTATACATATATAAATAAATGATTTAAGGCTGGGCACACCAGCTCACACCTGTAATCCTAACACTTCAGGAGGCTGAGGTGGAAGGATCACTTGAGGTGAGGCGTTCAAGACGAGCCTAGGCAACAGTGAGACCCCATCTCTATAAAAAATAGAAAATTAGCTGGGGGTGGCGCCTGTAGCTCAATGGGTAGGGCACCAGCCCCAAATACCAAGGGTGACAGGTTCGAACCCAGCCCCAGCCAACAAACTGCAACAACAACAACAACAAAAAATAGCCAAGCGTTGTGGCAGGCGCCTGTAGTCCCAGCTACATGGGAGGCTGAGGCAAGAGAATCGCCTAAGCCCAGGAGTTAGAGGTTGCTGTGACTCCATGGCACTCTAGTGATAAAGTGAGAGTGTCTCTGGAAAAAAAAAAAAAAAAAAAGAGAAGGAAGAAAAGATAAGAAAAATTAGCTGGGCATAGTGGCACACACCTTCCATCCCAGCTACTCTGGAAGCTGAGGCAGGAATACGGCTTGAGGCTGGAGTTAGACATTACAATGAGCTATGATGACACTACTGCACCCTAGCCAAGCAACTGAGCAAGACCCTGTCTCCAAAAATACAGATAATAAAAAGATTTTTAAAATAATTCAAAATCCCCTAGGAGTTGTAACTTGATAGAATATCCTTCACACAGTTAAAATAATTCCAAGAGCCTAACTTTGCTTTAGTAGAACTTCCTAAAACGTTGAGATTTTTATCACAGTACAATAGCTGAAACATAAAATTATCTATCTTGGCCTACAAAACTGCAGTCCCCAACCCTGGTCCACGGCCTGGACTCGCTTTCTGACCTGTCAGGAACTGGGCCACACAGCAGGAGGTAAGCAGCAGGTAAGTGAGTGAAACTTCATCTGTATTTACAGCCACACCCCCATGTTTGCATCATGGCCCGAGACCCACCTCCTGTCAGATCAGCAGCTAGGTCAGATTTTCATAGGAGCCCAAAGCCTGCACATGAGGGATCTAGGTTATGCACTCCTCATGCAACCTAACGCCTTATGATCTGAGGTAAATGTAATGCACTCAAATAATCCTGGAATATACCCCTCCCACCACATCCATGAAAATAATTAGCTTCCATTAAACCAGTCCCTGGTGCAAAAAGGCTGGGGACCACTGCTGTAAAACATGAACATGTTTCCTGCATATAAGTATTTATAATGTAACAGATACCTTCCTGAGAGTTCTACAAGCACATGTACTCCTCATTCCACCCTAAAAAGGCAGGTGCTATTATTACCAACTCTACATGTCATAAAACGGAAGTCTGGAGATGTTAAGAACCTGTTCAAGATCACGGAGCTAGTAAGTGACAGAGGCAGGACTTATAGCCAGATCTACTAGTCTCCACATTCTGGTGCTCTGGAGCATCAAGCTAGACTACAGGCAAATAATGATCCTTGTACTGTAACAGGGTCCCTTCTATAGCACTGAGCTCCTGCAATTAAACGTCTAAAGCCAATTAAATACCCAAATTATTACCATCATAGTAATAACTGATTCAGGCAAAATTATCAGAGAATGAATTTTTAAATTCTTTGTGGATTTTAGTTTGAAGAGGACTAATATATAGAGTCTCAAAGTGTCTCCTTACAAATTACTTACTACAAAAGGAAAAGTAATAGCTTACGTAGAGAAAACCAGCATCATACATAGCATTAACCAAAAGGCAAAAGTTAGTGTCACTGAACAAATGGACGTGTCTCTTGATGTACCTGAGAAGCACACATCACAATTGCAACGTTTTTGCCAAAACCATATTTCCTAAATTTAATAATGATATATTAGACAAGCTCAAACTGAGATTCTACAAATAGATGGTCTGTCACTGTTTTCAAAGATATCAATGTCATTAAGGACCCAAAAAAAGGTGAAGAAATGTTCCTGATTAAGGGAGAATAAAGGGATATAACAACTAAATGCAGTGAATGATTCTAGGCTGGATCCTGGGCAGGAAAAAAAATTATTAAAGAATGTCACTGGGACAACTAGGGGAATCTGATCACGAAATGTATTATTTCCTTAATTTGATAACTACAAGGTAATTGTATAAGTCAATATTCTTATTCTTATTAACTACATGATGAAGTATTACAAGCTAAAGAGATATGACATATGTACTAACTTACTCTCAAACAGTTCATTTTTAAAAAAAGACAATGATTAAGCAAATGGGGCAAAATGTTAATGATCAGTTAATCTTGCTAATATGTCTGTAGAAATTATTTGTATTATTATTACAACTTTGTATAAATTCAAATTATTTCAAAATACAAATGATAAAGAAACATTTAAACCTGATGTTCAAAGGATTCAAATGCCTGAGCAAGTCAGATTTCCTATCTCATCTCTCCACATACCAATCGAACAGCAATCTAACTGATTTACAGTGATCTATTTAACGAGTTATAACAAATAGTGCTCTGGCTTAAAACAGTATGAGTAGCAAAAAACATGTTATCAGTCCACTGATGACAAGGTATGCCTCACAGATCTGAACAGGTCAACGTTTGAAACTTTCCCAAAATTACAAGCTAAAAAAAAAGGAGACACAAACTTCTCCAATAGAGCACTGCTATTCTATAATTGGGAATGCAGTAGTGTGTTTATATCCTGGCTAAAAACTTCAAATTAAGTTAATTTCTGGTTATGCCAAGTAGAAAAGCAGAAGCAAATCAAGAGCTAACGAGTGATCAATAACATATATAGAAAACATTAAAACAAATTGCCTACCTTAAACAAACAAAACTTTAATGTCAATAAAAAGCTGACCAAGTTCACTACACATTTCACTACAGAGCACCTGGGAAGAACAAGACTAACGTGCAAATAATACACAAACACTTCAAAGAAATTAAGGGAGAATAAAAGAAAAAACAAAAGGAGATATGAACAAGCAAGCTAGAAAAGAGAAAATCCTGGGCAGTGCCTGTGGCTCAGTGAGTAGGGCGCTGGCCCCATATACCGAGGGTAGTGGGTTCAAACCTGGCCAAGGCTGAACTGCAACAAAAAATAGCTGGGCGTTGTGGCGGGCACCTGTAGTCCCAGCTACTCAGGAGGCTGAGGCAGGAGAATCGCCTAAGCCCAGGAGTTGGAGGTTGCTGTGAGCTGTGATGCCACAGCACTCTACCAAGGGCAATAAAGTGAGACTCTGCCTCTACAAAAAAAAAAAAAAAAAAGAAAGAAAAGAAACAAAGAAAAGAGAAAATCCTGATAGATAAACATTACCATAATCACCATACCATTTCTTTTTTCTTTTCTCTTTTTTTTTTTTTTTTTTTTGAGATAGTGTCTCGCTCTGTGGCCCAGGAAAGAGTGCAAGTGGCATCATTATAGCTCACTGAAACCTCTAACTCCTGGTCTCAAGCAATCCTCCTGCCTCAGAGTGCTCAATCCTCAGCCTCCCATAGTGCTACGACTACAAGCATGAGTCACTGCACCTGGCTGACAATGGTATTTTGAGTTTTCCTTCCTCTCAAATAACACATTTTCTTCCAAATTTTACTTTGTTATCTTCCATTGTCTTCTATCACTTCTATTGCAAGAGTCCATCTTTGTACGAGAACTGTATGCGCATAGCTCTGCTGCATCTTATGCCAATATTCTTTTTTTTAAACTTATCAAGAGGCTCCAAAACAACAGTTTCTCTACTAGGAAATTCTCACAACACACACTATAAAGCAGTGGAGTGACTGATATAGCACCTGTTTCACTGTTTAGAAGAGAAGGAAGCTGGAATTGGAGAGGTAATGAAGGAGAAAATCGGACCTAGGAAAAATGGAAGAATTTTAGCTTCTTGTACTAATCTCGATGTATATTATTACATCAGGTATCAGCAAACTATGACACATATTTACTGGTACTTTAGCTAGTTCCAGGCCCTGAGCTCTGTTGCTGAGCTACTGTGGCCTTCTTTCAGGCAGGCTATGTATCAGATTAATCTTTGTAGCCCCCAGAACACCAAAACCCACTTTGTTTTAAAGAAGGCATTTTTATAGGTTCTTACAGACTGCTCAACTGCAAAATAAGCAAAACTGTTTTATCTCAATCCCAATGCCTGTCCACCCCTGCAAGAGCTGTCTCTTAGCTATTTTCCCCCTCGTCTCCATGTAAACTCTAATTCTCTGAATGCTGAACATAAATGATAAAAGGATCAGAATAACCTGTATGTATGTGAAACTTGATAAACTCAAACCTAAAATTTAAGCCAATTTAAACCTAAAATCCCTAACTTAAGAAACACAGGATGTGTACATGGACACAAGTATGTATACTATACACATGTACTTGCAAGGGCCAGGACCAAGTTTTCAAGTATCCCTTGTCTTCTACATTAACTCTTAGACTTACTCTGCCAAGAAGATTATGACATATACACATAAGTCAGCAAATACAGTTCACTTCACAGGCTTTAATTAAGTTATTAGTCATATTGACATGGTCATGCAGTCGAATTTCTAACAAACCTCTAACATATGACATTACAAGAAGCTGGTCTGCAGCTTCTCCAGTATATCATTTAATTTAAATTACATTAATTCCCAATCCTGAAAAGAAAGGAGGTGATATAGAAAGAAATGAAAAAGGCTCCCAACAATAAAACTGAGTATAAGAAAATAGAGGATAGGAGGAAGTCTTGCAATATGGCCAGGATTCAACTAACTTATTCAAAATCCAGCACATATTTAATAAGAGTTTTAAATATGGATTACCATATTAGGAGTGGTTTAAAGGAAAGAAGTAATAGCTTTAAGGGCAGGGAATAAAGAATAAAAGAGAATAATAACAATTCAACTCTTTCCCTAAGATAAATATTAATCTTTTCATTTAATATACTTCTCTATCTTGCCTACCAACACTAAGAAATGAAATCTTACATCTAGAATAGAGCAAAGTTCTTACCCAAGGTATTTACACACATGCCCACACAAAAGCTTAATGTTCAACATGATCTTATTTTTATCAGCCACAAACTGGAAACAACACAAACATCAAATGGTGAATGAATATACGCACTTTGATGAAGCCACATAACAGAATACTATTCAGCAATTAAAAAGAAGTAAGTACTGAGAAACACAATATGAGTGAATCTCCAAATCGTGATGCTATGTAAAAGAAAAGATAAGGAAAACTACATACAAATTATACATGATTTATGTATTTTATATGAAATGTTACAAAAATGCAATATGAAAGCAGATCCAGGCACCACAGGATTGACTTCAAAAATATGCAAGGAAGCTCTCAGGTATGGAAACTTACTATCATGATTATGGTGGTGGTGGTTACACAACTGTATATTGTAATAACTAAAACTGCACACTTAAAATTAGTGAATTTTATTTTATGCAGTTTTACCTCAATAAGGGTGATGACTTTAAAAGACAAAATAAGACAAAGGAGTGAAAACAGTCATTTTGATTCATTCAGGATTCAGTTAAATCTATGGTAGGTAAAAGACAAATATCAAAAGTTTGAATTACACCAAGAGGAGCCACATAACTGATGAGTTCAAGTTTCTGCAAGTATTAGTTCTTTACTAAGTAATTTTTTTATATTTTAAAATAAATTTCTAAATAATTATCCTCATTTAGTTTTAAGCAGAGAAACAAACTTTTCCTTTTAACTGTGCCTCTATATCTACTTTTTATATTATTTCTGTACCTAGAAAATGATTTGGTACCTTGAACAAGATCATCTTGAACTGATTTTTAAACATATACATGTTATTATTTTATAATAAGTATAAAGCATGAATTAGAGATTAAGCATGATCATTATTAATTTTTAAAGTTGGGGAGGGGCTAAAAGCTTATCATTCTACTAAATAAGTCCTAGATTTGGAAGTATAACTGCCAGTAAGTAACTTACTGGATTTCAACAAAAGACACCTCTCATAGTTCATTCCTTTAATAAGGAATCACTTCTAAATGTTTCTTAATTCTTTGAAAAACAGAAAGCAGCGTCTCCACTTCTCAGATACAACTTCCTGGCTCATTCATCAGATGTACTTTAAAATTCCTAAAGAGTGTCAGTTTCTCAAATAAATTAAGAACTTCTAAATTTTAATAGAAAGTCCTTCTCTTAAAAAGTTTAGCACATCATACTACAATGTAAAATGTAAAGATTAACTTACAGGAAACTGGGTAATCTGAGACCAAGAGGCTTCTTCAGAGAACTGAATAGTTAAAAAGTATACCAATGAAAAAAATATAATTAACTTAAAACATTTTTACTTGTTTACCACAGAATTAAAATGTTCAAAATAGCTCCTTTTAAAAGAGTAGCCTTCCAGTTTAAACACTTTTTCTCAATTCTGTTAGTATTATGGTTGTATCAATCCTGCCAAGACAAAACATCTTCAACAAAACCTTTCACTTAACCACTACTACCTGTGCAGCCTCAAGGGACACAAAATGTAAGACACAGTCCAGCCTGAATGAGTTAGGTGGGGGGGGGGTCTCTTCTCCCCTAATCAATATTTAGAACTCTGAATAAATTAAAATGTTACTATGCACCTAATAAAAAATGTTAACAAAGTAATTGATACATTTTAAAATACCCTGTTCAGTTTATCATATCCTTTTTTTTTCAATTTCTTAAAATAACTTTATTGATTTGTATTTTGTACATATAAAATTTACCCATTTTAAGTGATTTTTTTTTTCCTTTATAAGAACTAAATTGCTCATTTTATTAGCCCTCTTTGGCAATAACATACAAAGCCTTGAAGCAAGTTTTTCAATATGGTAGCATTTTTTGATTGCCCTTTATAAATTCTTTTTTTTTTTTTTTTTTTTTTTTATTGTTGGGGATTCATTGAGGGTACAATAAGCCAGTTACACTGATTGCAATTGTTAGGTAAAGTCCCTCTTGCAATCATGTCTTGCCCCCATAAAGTGTGACACACACCAAGGCCCCACCCTCCTCCCTCCATCCCTCTGAGACTACATAGTTGATTTGGGAAAAAAATGTTTCCAACAACCACTGAACCAATTTTTTTTCTATAAATTATCTTTGATCATTCATTCTGGTTAAAAGTTATCTTTCAGATAAATAACATCTATTGCAAACAGAACGTGGAGAAAACCAAATAGAAAAAACATCACCACTGCTCAGAAACAAAGCACATGAATATACCCGTCACTTTTTTTTCACCCAAATCTGCTCCAGATGTAATTCATCCCATTTCATTTTGATAATACTAAATCGTAGGTGCCACGTGTCTTGCACACTACCATATTTCTAGTATTTGGCACACCTGCTAGATTGTTCTAGGCATTCGGGTGTTTATATAATAAATGAACACTTGACTTGCATTTATACCAGTCACAAAAAGGAAGCCTGAATACCTATATATCAACTATAGGGGAAATCCAATCACCCATGCAAAAATCAAATTACTGAAGTCTTTTCCATCTTTAATTTTTACGATCAATCACGGAATGTTTTAACACTGTACAACTGTGGTCCCCACCCCCAGGACCTGGGAATGGTACCCAGTCTGGTCTGTGGTCTCTTAGAAACCAGAACACAGCATGAGGTGTGCAGTGGGCAAGGGAAGCTTCGGGTCTATTTACAGCCACTGCCCATCACTCTGAGCTCTGACTCCTCAGATAATGGGTGGCATTAGATTCTCATAGGAGTGCAGACCCTACAGTAAAACATACATGGAAGGGATGTAGGTGTGCCGTCCCTATGAGAATCTAATCCCCTTGCCCTCCTGTGCCATCCTTGGAAAAACCGTCTTCCCTGAAACCAATCCCTGGTGTCAAAAAGGTTAGGGACCACCAGTTAGAAAATCCTTATCAGTCTAAATTAGTTCCTTTCCTCTTTCCAGGCCACTAAACATAGTTAATCTATGATAATCTAAAAATAGTATTCCAGATGATACATCCTTGTTTGCTAAGACTTTTTTTTTTTTTTTTTTTTTGAGACATGAGTCTCACTTTGTTGCCTTGGGGAGAGTGTCATGGCATTGTAGCTCACAGCAACCTCAAACTCCTGGGCTCAAGCGATTCTCTTGCCTCAGCCTCCCCAGTAGCTGGGACTTACAGGCACCTGCCATAACTCCCGGCTAGATTTAGAAATGGGGTCAGTCTCTTGCTCAGGCTAGTCTTGAACCAGGGAGCTCTCAGGCAATCCACCCACCTTGGCCTCCCAGAGTGCTAGGATTATAGGTGTGAACCACCATGCCCAGCCTGCTAAGACTTTCTAATTTGTACTATATTTACATCAAGAATTTAATGGCACCCATAGGTCATTTAAGAAAACCTGATCAACAAAACTATTTATACATGTAATTTAGTCTCTTTTTTCATATCATTAAAAACATCTTACATATGTATTTTTGCTACGTGTAATTTATGAAAAAAGCACTAGAAATTTGATGAATTTTAAGTTTCTCTGGATTAGGGAAAAAAGTAGAAGCCTATTAGCTCTAAAACCTAGTATTAGTACTAAGTCAATCACAACTTAATTTGAATTGATCTGGTTTCAACACTGCCTAGAGATCACCTCGATAACTTAAGTTTCTACGTTAGTGATACCTGACCTGTAACTTGTTTGACAGGCTTATATCAGTCATTCCAGGATCAGGATTTTCTCTTCTATGAGTGATTATAAAAGACATAAAATAAACTGTTAGATATCATACTCTCTGAAGCCATTCAGCACCCAATTTTCTACTTCATCAACAATGGACCCTGTGATAGCCCCTTATTTACTAACCAAGCTTCTTATTTACTAACTTCCCACTCTGAAGAACCATTAAAACTTGGTCAGTATTAACTATAGAGACCAAGAGAGGGAGCAAGTGGTTTTAGCTTTTCACAATTTCATAAACTTAACAATTTTTTTTTAAGGAGGTATTAATACAGAGACTTGTTACTCAGATTTGGGGCAAAAAATTCTAAGTAAATATTTGAAGAGGTGGAGGCCAAAGTACATACAGAGAACTTAAATCAAGATGGTATTCCTTGAACTGATACAGTACTCTCTCCTGCTGGAGTGACAATGGGTCACTTTATATGCTTCATTATGAACTCTTTGAGAAACATTGTGACAGGAAAGAAAAAGAGCACAGGAACTTCCAATGTCAAGATTGCAGAGTAAAGTTTCTCTCAAAACTTACGCAGTAGCAAGAAAAAAGAAGAATACAAACTCTATCTTCAATGAAATGTGAGATAAATGTAACCCTGAACCATAACATATTTATGACCATGGTAAGTGAGTAAATGGATGACAAATAACTTTGTCAAAAAAAGCAAACCCAGTAATGGATGAAGAGAAAGGTACCAACACGGCATCGGCATGTGCCATTTCCCTACAGAAACCAGTAAGTTGTCAGGAAAATTAAAGTTTATGCAAAGAAAATTTAGAACTCCCCTCCACTAATCAGCCCTCCTTCCACATGAAAGGGGCTTAAACAGCAAACAGAAAAAAAAAAAACACTTCTCAGACAAAATAGACAATGCATGGAAACAGACCTCTAACAAACTGCATTTCATTATCTAAGAGGAGAAAAAGCTACACATAACAGACCAAGAAATCAACCACTTAGGAGAAAACAGATGGATATTTATTTGGCAGAAATACACACAAGGATGCGAACCACTAATTCTGAAAGCCTTCTTGGTGGCAAGCACTTTATAAGGCACTTGACTTCTCAAAATGCTCAGATGTTTCAGGGGTTACAATTTTTAGCATATCACATTTAAATCATGTTTGTAATATAAACTTCTCAAAATCTTGGAGATACCCATTTAGCTCATCCAATGTATGGAAAATGGCTGCCATATAATACAAATGGCAAATCCAGTCCTCACTGGCCTCACTCCTGTTTTAAATGAGATAAAGTGGGAAAGCTGGGAAGCTGGGGCAACTGGGGAAAAAAGAAAAACTATTTTTGAAAGAAAAAGAATCCCTGGCTTAACTCTCTCTGTCTCAATTATTGCTTGAGGGTTGAGAACCTGATCCACATTGAGAACGTTGGCAAAGCTACTCTCCCATACTAAGAGAACAGAGAGAGCAAGCCCTTCACCAAAAGTGGCTCTCACAGAGAACTCAGAGCTTTATAAGCTTTTCATTTCTTTCTTCCTTTTTTCCTAAGATAGGCAGCATATATGCAACATATAAACAAAATGTTCCAATCTTCTATGGCAAAAATGGGTTTCTTTTCCTACTTTTTTCTCTTTCTAAACTCTAAAACTAACTACTATGCAATAAAGGTTTCCATCAAAAAGATGAAATGCCCATTCAGAATACACATTCTGATTAGGCAAATGTAAGCCATGAAATAATTAGACCTCTCGAGATTGTCATCTTTTAAAAATGTTCAGCTGTGGCTAACACGTCATAAAACCCTGGAGCACAATTACCTACTTACATATTGTGTAGTTTGAACACTGCTTAATACTTTCTCATCTCTTTTATTATCCTGTTTAAGGAGCTAGATCTAATAAATGACAGGCAATAGACAAAATATTTTATCCACGATACAATTTTACCTCTTCTGATCAATCCACTCTTTCCCTCTGCTAGAAAAGTGGCAGTCATTTAATATGTAAGAGTTGTAATTAGCATGAAACATGTCTGTCTTCTTCAAGTTATTCATATGTATTTTTTAAATTTTGTTTTAACATGAACCATAAACTGTAATCAAAAGACCACGACTGCAAGCAAGCCAAGATACCATTCTCTCCCTACCAACACTATAAATTTATGTAGCTCTTTAATTTTAAGAGTTAAAGAACTGAAAATATAAAATGGCTTCTATTCCAAGTTCTCAAAATCACGGCGATGATCTGTTCTTAACTTCGGAAATAAGGTTACTGCATTATCAGGAAACAAAAGCTTAAATTCAAGAATGCTCTCTTTGCTAACATTAATGGTCATAGTGAACAATTAAATACATACATGGAAAGTCATGACCTCTTTCTTATTAGACAATGAAGAATAAATCAAGGATACTGGAAACAAATCAATCTTCAGTGTCATTCTTCTCTAAAGTATTTCACTCTTGATTTTCGTAGTAAGACAAAACTATAAAGATGTAGAAGATTAACCATTTTATCTAATGGATTCTCTGTAAAAGCAGTGACCAAAAGGCCCTGGTATAAGCAATTTTCCTTTAAAGAACCATTTGATTATTCTAAGGAAACTATCAAAATTATTATTACAAAAATAGGGTGGCGCCTGTGGCTCAGTGAGTAGGGTCCCAGCCCCATATACAAAGTGAGACTCTGTCTCTTTAAAAAAAAAAACATTATTACAAGAATAAAATATGTCTTGGGAATTTAATCATACACAAATCATCCACGAAGCATCTAGATTCAAAGACTATTGTGGTAACCTCTCTCCTCATACCTCCAGTTCCATGATCCTCCTCCTCCTCTTACCCCTCACTCCATTCTCTGATGCAGAATCACCTAACGGGGTGATGAACTATATATATATATATGTATATGCACATATATGTGTGTGTGTGTATACATATATATATAACTTATTGACTAAAAAGACAATATAATACTAATGAAATTTGTTTCTGCAAGTTATTTCCTTTGGCGACTTCTTCCTACTTGCCAAATGGGGTCACATCTATGACCACAGCTTGTAAATTAAAACCTAGGATGTGTGATCTAATGACAAGAAAGAATATTTAATACAAAAACATAAACCAGGCGGTGCCTGTGGCTCAAAGGAGTAAGGCGCCGGCCCCATATGCCAGAGGTGGTGGGTTCAAACCCAGCATAGGCCAAAAACCACAAAAAAAAAAAAAAAAAACATAAACCTTTAGTGGATTGCAGCAAAGGGGCACTTTACATGTCTATGCTGATTCCAAACGTATGACCCTGTGTTTTACGGATGTCAATAGAAAATAGAAAGCCTATAAAAAATATTTGAAAATAGGGCTGCCAGAAGACCTATGACTCCTGACACCATACAGGTGTCTTTTATATACCCTAGCTCAGGTTTCAAAGTTCTAACTAGCAGCTTTGAGTCAATGTCTCCCCACCAATAGGACTCTAGCTCAGACCTTTCTCCAGGGTTCTCTTTTTGCTATCTACTACAAATTTACTTAAATGTCTTATTGGCTCTGCCAGAAAAAAAAAAAGAAAGAGAGAGAGAGAATCGCAGAGTGCCACGGGACAGGAGAGACTCGGAGCTAAGTCAGAGCACCAGGCCAAGCAGTGAGCTTAGAACTGAGAGGCTCCACGATGAATGACCTCTCCGCCCCATCTCCTCTACTCTCCACACTATCCCTTAAAGGAGGCAACTGTCCAGAGATGAGAAGACTGAGGCTTAGATAATGAAATTTGCTCAGGCTGACCAGCTGGTAAGCAGTGAAGTGAGGATATGAACCCAGAGTATCTGACTTCAAAGCCCAAATACGTTAACATCCCAAAAAGACGGGAGATGTAGAATCTAGAATCTACAGAGAGCTGTGGTCACTGGTCAATTCAAGAGGCATTTCCTTGAGCACCACATATGTGCAAATGCTGGGGATGCCAAAAGAAAAAAAAAAAGGCACAAAAAGCACATCTGGGTTCAAATTCTTGTTTTCCCACTTAATAGGTATGTAATCGAAAATGAAAAAGTTCCTGAGCTATATGACTGGAATAAGGAATGGCCACTACTCTCAGAAGGACAGAGAAGTTAACAAGTCACAGCATAACAGGAAACAACACAAACAGAAACAATAAAGGCAAGTTATAGGACAGAGTGACTAGATCTGTCACAGGGAAAGGATTATTTTGCTTATGGTGTGTGTTGCCTAATATTTTGAATGAGGATGAAAGGACATTCTGGGCCCAAAAAAAACATGATACTGTGATTCCACTCAAGTGCACACACAGAACCATGAGTGGGTTGATACTCCTAAAGTATAAATATCTGGGAGGGTGGAGAGTTACCCTGGATTCTAGATGATTAGAAAAATAGCAGGAAAAACTTGTTCAAAATCCAGGCAGAAGTCAAGGTCCAGGGTTCAAGCTTGGCTAAGAGATGGGGTAGAAAAGAGAACTCAGGCAGTGTTACAGGGAAGGCTATTCCATTTTCATAGACACAGGAGTCTACACAAATGATCTTTAGCCTGTGGAAGGCCTGGAGGGTACAGACTACATCCACATTTCAATTCAACATGTATTTTAATGCTGGGTCATGAGGACACAAAGATAAAGTACAGTCCCTACTTGGGAAGGATCTCTCAGCTTTAGTAACAAAAGAATGTGTGTCGAATTATTACAATCTGGTAGGAGTAGTGAAGTAAGAACAGAAGAGGCTGTCAATTCTGGGTAGGTCTCTCAGAATGATGTGGAAGAGCACACCAGGCAGGGGCACATAAAAGTGAAAAAGGCATGAAGAAAGCACATGTAGTTCTTTGTGAGTGAAGTGTTAGGTGCACGTGAATAAGGAATGAGACAAGAGAATACATACATGAGGAACGGCCAGTTCGTGGTGGGCTTCTTATTGATAAAGAAGCAGGAAAATCCTTCAAACATTGGGAAAGAAAGGAATCTAGAGATGTGCTGTCACAATAAAGTAGCCATCAGCCAAATGGAGCTACTGAGCGCTTGAAATGGCTGGGTGCAGTGGCTCAGGCCTGTACTCCTAGCCTCTGGGAGGCGGAGACTGTAGCACTGCTTGAGCTCAGAAGTTGGAGACCTCCCTGAGCAAGAGCGAGAGCCTGTCTCCACAAAAAAATAGAAAAACTAGCCGGGTATAGTGATGCATGCAAGTAGGCCCAGCTACTCTGGAGGCTGAGGCAGGAGGAGTGCTTGAACCCAGGAGTTGGAGGTTTTAGTGAGCTATGATAATGCCACTGCATTTTACCCAGGGCAACAGAACAAGACTTGAAATGGAGCTAAATTCTTAATTTAACTTAACTTTAATTTAAATAGCCACTAATGGCTACAATGAGCTACTGCTCACATAAAGAGAATTTTCTTACTCAGGAAGAATATATATTCTACAAAGAAAAGAGACAAAATGAAGATCCAAATATCTGTACATTAAGGAAAAGAAGGGGCAGGAAGCTGCAAAACCTCAATAAATAATCTCAAAAACAATGAAGTAAAAGGAAAAAGAAAAGACCAAAAGTCTTAATAATGAAGAAGGTTTAAATTAGTCACACAGAAGAAGGGAAAGGGCTGTTATCAAAAATGATGACCAAATCTAAGCCTGAGCTGCGAATTATAAGTCTTTAAGTTTAAGGAAAAAAGCCATAAAGGAATTGTCGAGATAATTAACAAAATGGAATGTGGACAGTAAATTAAATAATACTATTGCATAAATGTTAAATTATCTGCTTTTGATGACTCAAAAATTTTACTATGTAAGGGAATATTCTTGCTCTAAGGAAATACACACTAAAGTACCTAGGGGTAAAAAGTCAGTCCCCAGCTTACTCCCAAATGAATCAGGAAAAGTTAATATGCAAATGTGTTTTATATATGTTGCATGATGCATTTTAATTTAATTACTATTACATATACTATTAATACTATATCATACACAGAGAAAGAGAATATAGTAGAGCAAATGGGACAGCGTATAACAATTGGGAAACCAGGAAAAGAATATGAGAGCTCACTGTACTAATAATACAACTTTTATGTAAAAGTTTGAAATTAAATCAAAATAAAAAGTTATAGAAAAATTCATAGTGGTGTCATAACATGTAACTGTGATTTCTTTTTCCCCATAGCATTCAGCAGCTGATATTTAGAAGCAGAGTAGATGGCAAAACTGGTCAAAGATTAGAAGCTAAGCACACTGTGAAGAAAAGTGATTGAGGAGGGAGCCGGAGGTAGAACAAAGGCCGAAACAAGAGGTACTGAGACTAGAGGTCTTGATAAAGCTTAAGACTAAATGTCCTGGGAAAATGAGTGAGAATTGCAATGACAGGAGGCTACAGCCAGAAAAGCAGGATATTAAGCATTTAGTACCAGAATCAGTCACTTAGAAAATGCAAATTAACCCCACAGTGAGATACCACATCCACCAGAATGGTCAAAATTAAAAAGACTGACCACAAGAAGTGTTGAGGAGGGTGAAGAGAAAACAGAATGCTCATGCACCTCTGGTGCGAAAGAAAACAACTACAGGCATTTAGTTACTACAGGCTGGCCATTTCTTATGAGGTTAAACATGCAATTACCATTTTACCCAGTGATTCCCTTTCTATGTTTCTACCCAAGAGAAACAAAATCACAGGCTACACACTTATACACAAATGTTTACACCAGCATTATTCTTTTTTTTTTTTAATTGTTGGGGATTCATTGAGGGTACAATAAGCCAGGTTACACTGATTGCAATTGTTAGGTAAAGTCCCTCTTGCAATCATGTCTTGCCCCCATGAAGTGTGACACACACCAAGGCCCCACCCCCCCTTCCCTCTTTCTGTTCCCCCCTCATAACCTTGTCATTAATTGTCCTCATTTCAAAATTGAGTACATAGGATTCATGCTTCTCCATTCTTGTGATGCTTTACTAAGAATAATGTCTTCCACTTCCATCCAGGTTAATACGAAGGATGTAACACCAGCATTATTCTTAACAGCCAAAATGCTGAGGCAACCAAGTATCCACAGATGGAAGAATAGATAAACAAAATACAGTTTATACATCAGTCTTTAAAAGGAATGAAATTCTGATACATGCTACAACGTGAAGGAAATTTGAGGACATTATTCTAGGTGAAATAAGCCAGATACAAAAAGACTATATTGTATGAATCTACTTACATGAAGCACCTAGAATGGTCAAATTCACAGTGACAGAAAGGAGAATGACAGTTACCAGGGACGGGGGAGAAGGAAATCGGGAGTTATTGTTTAATGGGTACTATTTCACCTAGGGATGATTTTAAAGTCCTGGAGATGGGTGCTGGCTGTGGTTGCACAACAATGTGAGTGTACTTAATCTTACTAAACTGTCTACTTGAAAATGGATTATAAGGCAAATTTTATGTTATGTATATTTTATCACAATAAAAAGTAAAAGATAAAAGGACCAAGCTAATGACAGAGTCAACAACATGGATGTACCTCAATACATAAGAACACATATTTTATGACTCTACTTATATGAAATGTCAAATGTCAAAAAAGAGCAGATCTATAGAGATGGCATATTACTGGGTACCCAAGACCGGGGGTGGGAATGGGGATTATTTACAAATGGGATCAAGGGATATTTTAGGCAACAAAAATACTCCAAAATTGGATTGTGGCAGTAACTGCACAACTTTGTACATTTACTAAAAATTATCAAACACTTAAAAAATGGGTGAATTTTATGGTATATAAATTACACCTCAATACAGAAAAAAACTGTTTTCACCTGCCAAATTAGCAATCACTAAAAAAAAAAAACAACAAAATGCTCCTACTGGTATGGGTACTACCATAAACTACTTTACAGACTTTCCTGGTGAGAATATAAATGCGACTATTCACCATAATAACATGTTAAAAATATATATACTCTGAAGCCAAAAATCCCTTTCTATGAATGTATCCTAAGGCCATAATCATGACAGCCATGTATTTAATAGTAAAAAAAAAAAAAAAAATTAGCCCCAAGTTCAAAGAATAGGGGGTTGATTAAAATATGGTTTATCACTCAATGGAACATTATGTAGCCATGAACAATGATGTCATCACTTACTAGATTTACCTAAGAATCCTTAGTGCAGGACCATTTTCTTCAATGTTTTATCTTCAGCAACTGACATAGTACCCTGCACAGAGCAGGCACTCATGCATTTTGAGTGAATAAATAATAATTACAGTCATGAGTTGCTTAACAACAAGGATACACTCTGAGAAATGAGTTGTCAGGCTACTGTGTCACTGTGCAAACATCAGAGTGCATCACGCTAACTAGACGGGACAGCCTACCGCGCATCCGTGCTATACACAATACAGCCTACTGCTCCTAGGCTACATACCTACTGAATGCTGTGGGCAACTGTAAGACATTGCTCAGTATTCGTGTATGTAAACATATCTAAATATTGAAAAGATATAGTAAAAATATATTATAATCTTATGTGACCACCTTCCATCACTGACCAAAAAGTTATCATGCACATGACTATACCTGTAAAGATTTCACAAAAAACCCTAAAGTTAAACACACACAAACACCATACTTAGATTTTAAAAATATGCATATGATTCCCCATTAAATGTAAAAATATTTATGCACGTGTATAGAAAAAGGTCGAAAAATATATATATAAAGCATGTTTATCTACTTTCTCTGTAGGTATCTAGATGACTGGTGTTTTGTTTTTGCCCACCTATTTTCTAAATTTTCAATAATTAACATGTATTACATGGAAAAAGTTCAGAGGTGGCCTTGTTTAAAGCAACAATAAGGTCCAAGGCTTGATCCTGGGAGTAGACTGTAAAAGTTCTAGAGACAGAGGTCAGTCATGAGTTTTAAAAATTAATTTACTTTGAAGCTTAAAAGCATTTATGTATTTAATAAACATTAATTAGGTACTTCCTATGTGCCAGCTACTGTTCTAGAATCTGAGAATACAGCAACAAACAAAACAGACCAAAATCCCAGCACTCACAGAAGTTAAAAATCACTTGAATGAGTGAATGAGATGAAAAACTTACGCCAGGTGTGCAAATCCTCAAGGAATGTGAAAGACTGAGGTAGGGAGGAAAGAGATAAAGACAGGAGTAGTAGCCTTGACAGAGGATCACAGGGTCTTTTCCTGGAAGAATGATAGACTGAAAGTAACAAAATGGAAGAAATCAGCAGTCACCACTTGAGAGGACCACAGGGAAAGTGGTATCCTTTGGAGGAAAACCTCAGTTAGGGCAGGAGACGAATATTTTGTGAAGAGTTAAGTATCTGATTCACTATAGGAAAGAGTTCTAGAACCAGAGAAGGAAGAATAAACTGCGTATGATATGGGAACCATAGGTGCACACAGGAATTAACCGACTTCAAAATTTGTAACTAGCTCCATTCGGTCTGTAGCTTAGGAGGTATTCTGAGGCTTGATGATGCACGACAGTGCCCTAGTCTTCAGAGGCTGGAATGGCGTGCCTTGTTATCCCAGTGTCCCCAGCGTCCAACAGAGCCAGATGTGCAGACTAGTCTGCTCCAATGAGCATTTTCTTTTGAGTGTCATGTTGGCACTCAAAAAAATGTCAGATTTGGGGACATTCTGAATTTCTGATTTGGGATGTTCAACCTGTTAGCTCATGGTGTCTCATTTAATCTCTTGTCTTTCTGCACTGATTTCCAGAAACTCTGCTTGTGCTAAAAGCCCCACCCCACCTTGTTCCTGATCAATGGGCCTGAACACTGTAGGTATCTTAAAATGGTCTAGGCTCAAACAAACTTAAAGAGAAGCAGAACCAAGGCCTGCAAATTTGAGCTCTGTTTCTTACCAGCTGCTCAACCTTGAACCCCAGCCCACACCACTTTACTGCCAAAGAAGATACTCAAAGTAAATAAATACAGGCTCAGATTACTCCCAAGATCAACAATCCAAAGGTTCTCCACCACTAAGAAAACAGGCTTGGCCCTGCCTGCCTACAGACTCATCCTCCTGCTATTCCTCCCTCCCAGGTTTTAAAGCTCTACGCTTCCATCCTCTTAATCATCTCCAGGCACATGATTTTCTCTTAAGCTACAAGGGCTACCTATTTCATCCTTTTTATTCACTCTGATTAACTTTTCTTTACCCTCTAAGTCTTAGCACCAATACTTTTTCTGACTCTCTGTATTAATACTATAGCTTGGTCTCTTTTTACCTTGTATCATTTAACATTTTAATTCTCTGCATGTTTCTCCAAGGTATAAGTTCTTAGCATAGCACCTAGCACGTGCTTAAGAAATCTGTGGAATATTCGTTGTTATGGATAACACCACCACTGATTCACAGGGCTCAGAGGTTTAAAATAACATGTTACCCTAGCAGGTGTTCAGTCCACCATCATTCTTTTCTATACCACATCCACCTCAGAGGGAGTCTTTATAAAGAAAATTAAAGGACATGAAGATAGTTCAATTGATCAATAAATTTCTAAAAATAAATTCTGATTTTGACCTTATAGGGAATCAAAGAAAATGTAAACGCAATGAAATTAATTATCTCTCTCTCTCTTTCAGTTTTCCCTAAGGTTTCTCTGTACAAGAAAATGTAAACTCAATGAAAGCAACAAAATCCTTAATAATGTGGAACTCTACCAATTTCTATCAGTTGATGTTCACTGAAATAATAAATAATACTTATTATATGCCTATGTCAATCTTTTCTACTTTTCCCAAGAAGTCATTTGACAATGATCTAGAGATCACAAACCCAACGTTCAGAAACATTAGTAAAATTACTCAGATTAGGGCGGCGCCTGTGGCTCAGTGAGTGGGGCGCCGGCCCCATATGCCGAGGGTGGCGGGTTCGAACCCGGCCAAACTGCAACAAAAAAATAGCTGGGCGTTGTGGCGGGTGCCTGTAGTCCCAGCTACTCGGGAGGCTGAGGCAAGAGAATCGGGCGTTGTGGCGGGTGCCTGTAGTCCCAGCTACTCGGGAGGCTGAGGCAAGAGAATCGCATAAGCCCAAGAGTTAGAGGTTGCTGTGAGCCGTGTGATGCCACGGCACTCTACCAAGGGCGGTACAGTGAGACTCTGTCTCTACAAAAAAAATTACTCAGATTACCTTGGAGCTTCAAAAACAGTAACTAGTAGTCATCCTATCTTGAATTTCTCTCCCTGTCCAAACAAACCTGAATGGCAAGATTATACTCTGGTATGAATACAGGCTTTACCACTTAACCAGCTATTTAACCTCTTTCAAGCTCTCTAATATTTCTCTACGACTTAGTATGGTCACCTGTGAAACAGAAATAAGAACTCTCTTATATTGTTCTGATAACTTAAAAAGTGTTCAATAAATGAGTTCTAATTATTAAATTAATACGAACATTGTTTTCACCACTTCTCTGCATAGAAGCCTTTATAGGTCACCAATGTTCAGCCATACCATTCCATATCCTGAGTATCTTCCATGCCTCTCTCCCACCTCAAAAATCCCAAGAAATCAGGGCTTATTGGACAAGAGGACAATTATATGACACCTGCTAAACTAGTAAAACTTCGTTGGAGTATCCAGAGTATCTCTCTCTGTTACTCTCCCGGCTTTACCATTTCAGGGTTGTCCCTTTTCAGGTAAATAAAATAGAGCTTTTGCTAAGGTTGGGGGCGGGGCACAGCAGCCGCTCACTGTCACCAAGGCAGTCTCAAATATATCTAAAAATCTTCAAGGCGTGTCTCAGATTTTTTTCTAATTCCCTGATTATCTTGGCTTACAGTGATCTTTCTCCCCATGGAACCTCTACAGCAATCATTACTAATAAAACCACAATTTGGCACTTAGTAACATATAATACCGCTGTTAAACTGAATTAAGTTTGGCCTACAGCTGCCTCCATACACATTTTCAGTTTGCCCTAAGGTTTTTCTGTACCTAGTGAACTATAGCTAACTTGATGTCTAAACAGACTGTAAAACCCACCCTTGCAACAAGTAGTAGAGTCTCAGCCAATCACAGCTGTCAAGTTTCAGCCAGTCACGGGTGGTCAACTGTTCACACCCTGTTCAAATAAAGCGAAGTCTGACCTGTAACCAATCCAGCTATCTCTGTACTTCATTTCCCTTTCTCTGTCCATAAATGTTATCTGACCATTCGGCAGCCTTAGGAGTTGATCTGAAATACTCTGGCTCTGGGGGCTCCCTGATTCTTGTTCTTTGTTCAATTAAACTCCATTAAATTTAATTCATCTAATGTTTTTTTTTTAACTGACTTATCAGATAGGAAATATTCACATCTCCCAATTTTACCAAACAGTATGTGAGCTTCCTTCAGAAAAGGACCATCTTACAGTACTCTGCAAACTCACTCGATTTTAACTAGTCTGATTACCTGGCTAGGTTCTGTTCACACAAGTCAGTAAGAATTTGCTATTAAAACAATCATTTTAGGCAATTAATGGGAACTTCCTAGTGTAGGTTTTCATTTTTTTAATCTACCGAGAATAGATTTTTCCTACTAAAGGTAAACATATTTTATAAAATTCTAAAGCTACTGAGATATAGCATTCATTGAGAGAGAAGACATCATTCCCCTTATCCACGGTTTCACGATCAGTGGTTTCAGTTATCCGAGGTCAATTGCAGTCTGAAAATAGTATATTTTGAGAGAAAGAGAAACTACTTTCACACAATTTGTATTATAGTATACTGTTATAATTATTCAATTTTATTATATTGCTGTTAATCTCTTAACGGCACCTATTTTATAAGTTAAACTTTACCATAGTATACAGAGGTAAAAACATAACATGTATATGCATCGATATTATTCATGGTTTTAGGAATCCACTGGGAGTCCTGGAATGTATCTCCCACAGATTAGGGGGCACTGCTGTATATATCTTACACAATTATCTCAAAAACTTAAGAAAAATGGTTGTATATTCTATTTACCAAAGCTAAGTAAAACACTTCTCTAATTACATATTATATAAAATCTATTATAACATTTCAAAATCTATTAAATGAACTTCTTTTATACTTTTATCATTTTAAAGATTAGCAAAAGATGATTTGAGCTAGTGAAATATGCCACATTAACGCTTTTGAGAGTGGTGCCTTATTTCCTGCCTCTGAAAAGCTTTAAATGTAAAAAGAAAAAAATTAACTCTCAACTATAGTTAAGAATTCAATCCTTTCAGAGAAACAAATATTGGTAATATTTACTTACATTTCAAAATTTGATCTTTTTCCTTTACCACTAAGTTGCTTTCAAAATTATCAATGAAAAGGCTTTTTTTTCCCCATCCAATAGAGGCCTCCTTTTGCTTTAAAAAACACCGGACAGTGACAAAGGGAGATAAAGAGAAGAGAAACATTTGAAATGAACATTATTCCAAATCAACCTATCTTGGTTTACTTCAAGTTTACTATGATGTTGGTGCAGTATTTTACTTGTGTGAAGATACAATATTCAACACAAAAGAATGTATATAGCCTCTCTACTCTAAGTTACTCAGCGGGTTACCTGACTTATGTTCAGGGTATAAGCTTTATACACCTGGATGCAAAATGAGCACAAGGTCCAAACTAATAGCTATTCAAGGAGTTATCAGCATTTCAAACTGCTCAGATGAAATGCTTTCCCACTTTGCCTAATCTTTCTGTTATACAGCTTGGTCTCAAGCTTTTATTAAATATGAGGAATTAAAAATAAACAAACAAATAATAGGAATTCAACGGCTTTGAAATTCAAAACTAATTAGAGAAAGAAAACTACTCTTACTTTTCCTGTGTTTCATTGTTTTATCTTTTTATATTCTGGGGATACTAAAGCATTTTCTTTTTCAGAGTGATCCAAAAAACCGTCAGAAATGCTTTATTGAAAATGTTTGTTTTCCTTAAAGTATTCTTAGACTTGGGCAGCAAGTTTTGAGTATACACTAGAAGCAGGAACTGCAAACAGCTGATTAAAGGGTGAAGAGAAATGGTATAGGAAAAAAGGGATGGAAACTTAGAAAGGCACATAACTCAGTGCTTAAGAGAAAGGACCTTGGTCTGGTAAACCTCAGTTCTAAGTCTGCTAGCCACTTACTAGCTTAGGCAACCTTAGATAAATTAGAAAGCTAGAGTCTCACTTGTTTAATGACAGCAACAAACTTAGCTCTTAAGGTTGTTTGGGGACTACTGCAAGAATGTATAGCACAGAATTATTGGTATTATTCATCCCAGATAAAGTTCAAAAGGCAATAAGGAATCACTAATGTGAAACAAATTAACAAACAATTAACCTGATTGAAGATCAGTCAGGGTGCTGTTTAGCAATCTAAGAAACCACAGTTTGAACAAAAAAAAAAAAAAAAAAAAGTAGATGGATTCTAAGAAATACTATGGCTTTAAACTTTGTGGTTAATTGGGAGCGAAGGAGAAGAAAGAATCAGAAATCAGAATAACACCCAGGTTCTGGCTTGGATGCTTAACATCATGCCTTTACTGAGATATCTGGTAGGTGCACAAATATAGGTTTGGGGGAGGGGCTGGATTTTAGATAGACATTAAAGATATGCAATGGAGATTACCGAAGGGGAAGTTTAGAGTGAGAAAACTATTAATATCAAAGTCCTATGAAACTCCATTACTTAATGGCTGTAAAGAGGAAAAAATTGCAAAGAATACAGAAATGACAAATAGGAGGAAGTGCAGGCAGTATCATGAAACTCATGAAGCAAAAGTAGTTAGCAGTGCCAAAAGTTGCTGAGAAACAAGAGTACTCACAAAAATCCATAAGGAGATACAAGGGTTGGGTGACTCAAGGTGCTTGTACAGGGTAAGGAAAAAAAGGTTTAAGAGGGACAGATGGATCTGCTGTCTTCTACCAAAGCAGTGCTAACCACCAAACTGAGTTCACCTTTTCTAATGATATGCAAACATGGAAAACCAAATTCACCATGTGCACACTCAATTCATAAACACTTCCTAAGTTATCAACAAAAAAGGTTACTCCTAAAACATTTACCTACTTTCACAAAGAAGCCGTAAGAAAAACACTGTACAACTGTTAAGTTCTCCTATTATACAGAACAAAGAAATCTTATAAATATTAAGCCACTGGTTATATCTTCTTTCAAGTTTTATCAACATATTGCCCATTAAAATTTTTCTTTATATTATTAGGAGGAAAAAAAATCACTACATTCTCCTTGAATGACTAACAATAGAGATTTTGAGGGCATTTAATATGCCCTTCTGTATCATTTTTATCTTCATTCTAAAAGGATAAAACAGTTACCACTATTCATGTTGTGCCCCAATATCTAGGTCAATTTGAGTTTTCTTCTCCCAGCAGAAAACTGGTTTCTACTCTCCCCATGAAAACAATGCACTAAGTCACTCCCTAGTTCCATCAACCAGAGACCAGAACATGAGAGATACAGTACAGAAACCATTAAAGAACATAATTTCTCAAAGATGTAGTATTTCCCAGAGTAAAAGAGCAGGCAAATCTTTACATTGGGGTACCACTAAAACGTAATCAACAGCCAAACTTGAAATTATATTCACTAAATCATCTTCATCTCTCCTGGTAGCAATAAGATTAAATTTTATTGAAGACAATCAAATACATGTTTTCAAATTCACAATAAAGGAAATGTTGGTGATATAATATGAAAAAATTTAAGTTTCTCTTTTCAGACACTAAACTGTCTAAAAATTTCAAACTTTTCAATCATAACAAAACACGTTTAAAAAAAATAACTTCCTCCTGAAACAAACACAAACATCAACATTAACTCTGAAAGAGATACTAAGTTATGAGTAAATTGAAATAAATGTTTACCAAAAATAATTAAATTGCACAATGAGCTAAGACTATTTAATTCAAGATCCTACATGTTCAAACTACACTGGTTTCTCAAAGAGTTATAGCTCAGCCTATGGCTTATCATTTGACCTCCATTTACCAATTAAATTAGTATTTAGAATTGTCTTGAATTTTGCATTAACACAATGTAAGTTTATTCTGGGACATCAGTCAACTAGTTCATAACCCAAACAATTATAGCCTATGCCATTTAACAGACTAGCTAGTAAGAGCACATATAAGTCAGCAGTTTGTTTCCCAAATAAAGCATGAATTTAAAGACAAACAGTAACATATGTTTACCACCCCTATGTGTACACTGAATCTTATTACTTTTAACTGAAAAGCCTGCAAAATACTGAGAAAATGCTGATATATCATTTTAAAACCTGGAACTCTACATATAAATTCTCCATTCTGCAAGTATATTTTTAAAAACTCAAAATTCAGAAATACGCAGATAGTGACAAAGGCCATCCATACAAAGTTTAGAGACAGGTAAAGTAATAAAACTAGCACTACTCCAATCCTGAATGTTAAGTGGTGCTACTCCAGTTCCCTCTCTTAACAACGTTTCTGGTGTTTTTCCTCAGAAGAAAATGTCTTCTGATCTATGTCTATCCAGCACATACTAAGAAAAGCCAGCCTGAACAACAAAGCTAGTGTAAAACATTAAGCACTATTTTTTGGATAGGAATACACGATAAATAAAACACTTTAAAAAGACATAAATTCTTTTTAAATACTTAAGTGAGTGAAAAAATGTTTCTAATTTATTTCAGCTGATTTTAATGTCTAGAAAATAGATTTAGATCCAATCAACATATTGGAAAATGGAGTTAAAAATAGGCTATTAGTTTAGACAAAACAAATCCATAAGTCAGAGTGCCCCACAGGCACTCTTTGACAGAACCATTTCAAGGGCTACCCATTAGAAAAATTTTGAAGTAAGTCTTGCTGATGGCAACATAGATTTGGTATAACCATTGTGAAAAACAACTTGCCCTGTGAAGTATTCATATCCTTTGATCTAGGTAAGACCACTCCAGTTGATTTTCTCAAAAGAAATCTTTTTTAAAAAAGAAAATATTCTAAAGCTATACATAAAAGTGTTCAATCCCATGTCATTTAAAATGGTGAAATATTAGGGACAGCCTGAACAGGTGAAAAACTACATTAATTAAAGCTGCATCAAATTGAGAGAAGTAATACAGCTATCAAAATCAAAACAATTTTAACGACAGATTTTTGGTGGAAAAATATAAAACTGCACTTACAGTTACTGAAAAATGCAAGAAAGGAAAAGAAAAAAACAGAGCATCGTAATCTTGGGGGTAGTATAGGTGACTTTTCTTAGTTTATTACAGTACCGTGGTTTATTACATTATCATTTAAGCAACAGCTATGGCAGAAAAGCATTTAAAAACTTTTGCATGATGAAAATGGAGTACAGCAAATAAAAGTACAATGGCTTAAAATGCTTAGCTGGCATTTAGTCTGATTACTAAAATGAACTTTTACACCTTAATTTCTATAAAAGGAAAGAGAAACAATACAAAGAAAACAGTCTCTAAAAGTCCAGGACTGAAGCACACTACAATTTTTCATAAGAATGTTAACAGATTCATATATACTTAAAAAGTTTTGGTAGCCTACTATTTGAAAAATATAAATCCATTCATTTCCTGTTTCAAAAGGGTGTGAATTACTTATCTCCATCTTTGAAAGGAATGTAGAAAGCAGTTTTACTTGTTCATAAGATCAATCAATGACCTTTAAAAAAACAAAGCTAAAACATCAAATATCAAATATATTGCTAAATTTAAAATATGTCGAAGTTAAAAGGGAAAGTGTGCTAGGGGTAAAAAACAAACAGTTGGCATTTCAATTCTTTAAAAAAAAATTTAAGCCTACCACAATTATCTGTGTTTTAGCAACTTAAGTTTAAGAAAAATGACATATCAAAAAAGACCTCCTAAAGATGTCATTTATAAAAACTGACAAATGACTTCTTGGGCATCCAATCCAAGAGAGAAAAGCCTATTATTGGCGATTTTGATTCAAAGATTTTTTTTTAATGACACTAGATTCTGAACTAAAAATGATAGTAGAAAGTCAAGTTTGATTCTCTGAACACCTATTTCCTGTCCAAACAGCTCTTTTGTTCTGCTTCCCTGCTAATTTTAATGTTCAGTTTGCATCAGAAAATAGAAACAATGACAAAACCCAGCACACACAGAAACATAAAGGAGCAAAAGTATAAAATAAAGGATCATAAAGAGATTAGAACAAAAATCCTACCAACAAAACCTCCACAATTTGCTGCTTCACCTCAGATTAACTTCACTTGAAGCTGTGCTTCACAGCAACCAAACCTGAACGCCAAGCTCCACCTTCTCCAATTCTAGTGGCTGAGAAGTAAAATCTCCTCCCTGTTAGTGAAGCTGATAATTGTGATTGGATACAGCTAATATCCATTATTTTAAAGAACTTTTCCTTGCTAGCAGGTTAGGTTAGACACACTAACCCCCCCCACCCCCACTTCCAGATAAGCTGGTTTCTTAAAGAAACAGTATGTAATGTTTCAGTTTTCCCATCATATACTGTTTGCTTACTCTTTTGTCCACATGAAAAATAAATAAAGCAACTAATATCAATGAAATCTCCCAGAAGAAGCTTAAATTTGAAGTTTAGTGACCAATTGTTTAAAATAATATGCTTTTAAACTGAAATAATTTTATTATTTTTACGGAGCCATGGAGGTGAAGTTATGCTGTAAAAGACAAATTCCTCTTTTTAACAGAGGTCACATTTTATCTGAAAATTTTAAAACAGCAACAGAAATCCCACTACAAATTTTACTAAGAGGAGCAAAACAGTATCTTTTCTAAGATTTAAAGACTATAACTTAAATGAAAATATACAACACTAAAATACTGACTGCAAACATCCATTTCTAAGCCACCTATCAAATCCACTGATACAGTCCCAGTATTACAATAAAGTAACAATTTCAGTGACATCAAAGGTGGATATTTCAACTTAAAACTGAAGAAAAAACAGGGTAGAAATATTATTGCTGTATTATCACATTTAACAGGTCTGAAACTTGTGTTTTTCCAAGGTATTAATCTTATCTATTTGCAAACCGAGATAAAAAAGGAAAAGGCATTTGTTCTTGGACATGTTCAGATATAAAGATTAGGAAGGTTTCAGATTTTTGTTTTTTAAAAGGCTGAAAACTACTCTACATCCTACTTGAGTTACTTCAGGGTGCCATGTACACCCTCAGGCGCGGCTGAAGTGCGTATGCATATGCCGCACATTGAATAAGCTACATTAAATATTCTTACTACAGGGATTATAAAGACATAATATACAGGCACTGTGATTTAAGACAACACAACCTGTCACTTTATATATTACAAAGTTTGGTATTTTGTAAGTTTATATGTTTGAATTAGAACTGCTTGTGTTTTAGTAGCTTTGCCCATTAAACATTATTCTGACATTAATCATCTGAGTGATTCAGTGACATTTAAAGTGTTTACTAAAGTAAATTTTTACCTCTACCAAAAATTGTGCTTCATAAAAATAAATTCAAAATTAAAGCAAATTAAGTGTCTTCTTCTTCAAATATGCTTTCAGTAAGTTTATACATTAAAATTTTTTTATTTAAATCCACAGTTTTCGGCGTTCGCAGCCGCCGCGGCGCCGCCGTCGCTGTCTAACGCCAGTGCCGCCTCTAGCTCGCCGAGCTCCAGCCGAAGGAGAAGGGGGGTAAGTAAGGAGGTCTTTATACCACGGCTCGTACAAAGCAGACTGCCCGCAAATCCACCGGTGGTAAAGCACCCAGGAAGCAACTGGCTGCAAAAGCCGCTCGCAAGAGTGCGCCCTCTACTGGAGGGGTGAAGAAACCTCATCGCTACAGGCCTGGTACTGTGGCACTACGTGAAGTAAGACGTTATCAGAAGTCCACTGAACTTCTGATTCGCAAACTTCCTTTCCAGCGTCTGGTGCGAGAAATTGCTCAGGACTTTAAGACAGATCTGCGCTTCCAGAGCGCAGCTATTGGTGCTTTGCAGGAGGCAAGTGAGGCCTATCTGGTTGGCCTTTTTGAAGACACCAACCTGTGTGCTATCCATGCCAAACGTGTAACAATTATGCCAAAAGACATCCAGCTAGCACGCCGCATACGTGGAGAACGTGCTTAAGAGTCCACTATGATGCGAAAACATTTCATTATAAAAAAAAAAAAATTCTCTTCTTCCTGTTATTGGTAGTTCTGAACGTTAGATTTTTTTTTCCCCATGGGGTCAAAAGATACTTAAGTATAAGATTGCGACTGGAAAAATAGGGGACAGAAATCAGGTATTGGCAGTTTTTCCATTTTCATTTGTGTGTGAATTTTTAATATAAAATGCAGAGATGTGCAGCATTAATGCAAGTCAAAATGTTTCAGTGAACAAGTTTCAGCAGTTCAACTTTGTAACAATTATAAATCTGGGGTGGCGCCTGTGGCTCAGTGAGCAGGGCGCCAGCCCCATATGCCGAAGGTGGCGGGTTCAAACCCAGCCCCGGCCAAACTGCAACAAAAACAAAAAAATAGCCGGGCGTTGTGGTGGGCGCCTGTAGTCCCAGCTGCTGGGGAGGCTGAGGCAAGAGAATTGCGTAAGCCCAAGAGTTAGAGGTTCCTGTGAGCCATGTGACGCCACGGCACTCTACCCTAGGGCGGTACAGTGAGACTCTGTCTCTACAAAAAAAAAAAAAAAAAAAAAAAAAAAAAAAAACAATTATAAATCTGTTAAATTTTTCTGGACAATGCCAGCATTTGGATTTTTTTAAAACAAGTAAATTTCTTATTGACGGCAACTAAATGGTGTTTGTAGCATTTTTATCATACAGTAGATTCCATCCATTCACTATACTTTTCTAACTGAGTTGTCCTACATGCAAGTACATGTTTCTAATGTTGTCTGTCTTCTGTGCCGTTCCTGTAAGTTTGCTATTAAAATACATTAAACTGTAAAAAAAATAAATAAATAAAAATAAATCCACAGTTTTCAAAGTTCAAACTCTTACAACCATTTTCCCTCAGAGAAAACTCATATATTAGAACAGAAAGCCAAAGAAATTGTTTTGAAAACAAAGGAAAGTCTTTATAACAAACTGTAAATACACATAATTGCAACTGGACATGAATTGGACCAATTGGACAGCTGCACAATCCATTATGCCCTTTAAGTAGACAAATTGAAAGAGCCAATTCACAGAGATCAGTCCCAAGATCTTTTGCAAGGATTCACTGTTTTGAATGCCCAGCAACCACCATGAGTCAAGTTCAGGTTTTCTTCTGCGTAGACTCTCTGGCAAAGGAAACTTGGAAGCTGAAGAGGTACAAGAGCTATCAGTAGAAAGAATATATAACTTGAACTACAGCATAAAACTTAAGAAAAACACACTGTAGATAGCCAGAATTTTTATAGAAATATTTTTCTTTTCCTATTTTCATAGAAAAATAGATGGCCAACATTTTTTTGAGGTTTCGTATCATTTATTGTAAAGCACAAAACAGACATTTTAGAAGTGAAGTATACATTGAAAAAGTACATTTATATCACAAAGCATTGACCACATAATAGTTGCAAATACATTTGCTGGAATAGATGGCCAACATTTGAACCCTCAAGTTTGGCAAGCATAAAATTAGCAGGCAGTGATGGGAACCAAAGAAATCTTCATTCTGACATCAATTTTTCACTTTAGAGTTATTTGTATGAAACAGACACTAGTCATACACTAATGTAATACCAAGAACACTCTAAAAAACAGAGACCCAGATGCAGCAATACCAGATTGTTTTAAGATCTCCAAGACCTACTTGAAAGAACTTCAAGATGATAACTAACAATATAATTTTAGGTGTAATACAGGTTAAAATTAAGAGTATCTTATTTCATTTCTAAATCAGAAGAAAACACCAGTAAAAATAAAAGGAAAGCAGTATCACAACCATAAATTTTTTTTGCATATCCATATTGTTTTTATATATTCCATATGATTTAATATTAAATGAAAAATATCTAGATAGCAATCCTTTTTTTACAACCATAAAAATCTATAACTGAGAGTATATGAAAACAATATTGATTTATGGGAACAAGAAACTGAAAAAATTCTCAAATTCCCTAATTGCATGCAACGACACCATTTTTCAAGGGTCTTGTAGTCAAATGATGTATTGCATATTTTTTTAAAGAGTCTAGAGTTTTTCTCAAACCTATCAGCTAAAAACAGTTTAGAAGGGAATAAGCCACTGACCCTAGAACAACTTTTGGTACAGAGTACATACAGAGTAGGCAAAACCTTTTTTTTTTGACAAGAGTCTCACTCTGTCACCCCAGTAGAATGCTGTGGTGTCACTGCTCACAGCAACCACAAACTCTTGGGCTCAAGCAATCCTCTTGCTTCAGCCTCCTGAACAGCTGGGACTACAGGCGCCTGTGACAATGCTGGGCTAGTTTTTAGAGATGAGGTCTCGCTCTTGCTCAGGCTGGTCTGAAACTTGTGAGCCCAAGAGATCCACCCACCTTGTCCTCCCAGAGGGCTAGAATGACAGGCATGAGACACCATGGAAAACTTTTTTAAAATGTAAAAAGGCCTCAGAATAGCTCAAGATGCTCCATTACTGAAAAAAATTAATACTGAGCACTCTCCCTGGTTACTACTGGTGGTTTATACAATAGTTTGATAAAATGACCCCCCTGACATTAGCAAAACATTACTGGGATCACGAAGGATAAAGTTTGAAAACTATCATCCAAAGAATAAAAAATTAAAAACTATTTCCCCAGCAAATACATACTACCTATGAAAGAGAGGTAATATATTTGAGTTTGCACCTCCTAGCGTATCTCTTTTAACTTACTAAGGGCAAAAAGCCAAACAAACAAAAAAACAAGGTGTATATAAGGAATTGGGAAGGGTGGTAATGGCCCATTCAGCAAAACACTGAACACAAACATTAAGGAAACAAACAGCTAAGAGGGCGAAACCAAGCTGATAGGAAGAGGCGCCTGCCTGTCTATAAAAGACAGTAAATCACTTTGTTTTAGGTCAACAAGACAGTAAATCATTTTGTTTTAGGTCAACGTTGATAAAAAGGGATAACCAATAAAAGCAAAAAAAAAAAAACAAAAAAAAAAACGGGGATCATAACAGTGAGACAAAAGGAAAAGACATTCATAATCTTTATTAAGATTTAATAGTCATAAATCATTGTGTGCTAAACGACATACCATAAGAGCTAAAATTGCTTGACATAGAAAAATGAACAGAAAATAATTGAGATATTTTAAGTTCCCTCTCTCTCCTTAGCAGCCTAAATCAGAAAAAAATAAAATATTAAAAGATAAACTTTTATATTGCTATCAAAAGAAAATCTTTTCTTGACATTTGATTTTTTAAAAATCAGTCACAAAGAAAACTAACAAAATCAAAAAGCAAAATGAAAACTAACAATTCTGAAAAACAATTCTAAAGTTGAATAGGCAATCAAATCTTTTGAACATCCAATATGTGCTTGGCATCACTAGTGGCTGCAGAGAGCATAGTAAACAAAATGGGCAGAGTCCCTACCATTGTAGAAACTTTTTTTATTTTTATAGAGACAGAGTCTCACTTTACCGCACACGGTAGAGTGCCATGGCGTCACACAGCTCACAGCAACTTCCAGCTCTTGGGCTTATGCAATTCTCTTGCCTCAGCCTCCCAAGCAGCTGGGACTACAGAAGCCCGCCACAACGCTTGGCCATTTTTTTTTTTTTTTTTTTTTTTGTAGCAGTTTGGCTGGGGTCGGGTTTGAATCCGCTACCCTTGGTATTTGGGGCCGGCACCCTACTCACTGAGCCACAGGCACCGCCCCCATTGTAGAAACTTAAGGTCCAGAGTTAGGCCAGTGCTGTCTCATAGAAATATAAAGGGAGACACATGTGAATTTTTATTTTCTAGTAGTACATTTAAACAGTAAAATTGGTAAAATTAATAGCAATAGTATATTTTATTTAACAAATACATGTAAAGTATTACTTCAATATGCAATCAGTATTTTTAAATGGAGGCATTTTCATTCTCATTTAGACTATTTCATAATTCATACTTACAGCACATATCAATTCAGACTTGCTACATTTCAATAGTGAATATGACTATTTAAATATTGTAAAATACAATAGCCATTAGCCACATGATCATAAATTAAGATAAATTTCTATTTTTGCAGGAATTCTGTACCTCTGTTGTCCAATACAACAGCCACTAGCCACATATATATGGCCACTGAGCACCTCAAATATGAGTAATACAACTGAGAAACTGAACTTCTAATATTTAATTTTAATTCATTTAAATGCCACAAGAGAATGGCAGCTACCAGACTGTAAATCACAGCTCTGGAAGATAAAATAGACATTAAAACAAATCATTACTCAGTTCTTACTAATGTTTACAAAAGAAATGCCCAGTATTGGGTGGCGCCTGTGGCTCAGTGAGTAGGGCGCTGGCCCCATGTACCGAGGGTGGCAGGTTCAAAACTGACCCCAGCCAAACTGCAACAAATAAATAGCTGGGCGTTGTGGCAGGCGCCTGTAGTCCCAGCTACTTGGGAGGCTAAGACAAGAGAATCACCTAAGCCCAGGAGTTGGAGGTTGCTGTGAGCTGTGATGCCACAGCACTCTACCAAAGGCAATAAAGTGAGACTCTGTCTCTACAAAAGAAAAAAAAAAGAAAAGAAATGCCCAGTATGAAACTGATGTATATATAGCCAACAGAAGGACCTAACCTATTTTGCCCTGTCAAGAAAGGATTCCTTGGCGGTGCCTGTGGCTCAGCGGGTAGGGCGCCGGCCCCACATGCCGAGGGTGGTGGGTTCAAACCCGGCCCCGGCCAAATCGCAACAATAAAATAGCCGGGCGTTGTGGCGGGCGCCTGTAGTCCCAGATACTTGGGAGGCTGAGGCAAGAGAATCGCCTAGGCCTAGGAGTTGGAGGTTGCTGTGAGCTGTGTGACGCCACGGCACTCTACCGAGGGCGATAAAGTGAGACTCTGTCTCTACAAAAAAAAAAAAAAAAAAAGAAAGGATTCCTCAAAAAAAATCACAGTTAAGCAAAAGAGCAGCATATGCAAATAATGAAGAAAAAGCCTGCAGTCTCGGCTACTCAGGAGGCTGAGACAAGAGGATCACTTGAGCACAAAGAGTTGGAGGTTGCTGTGAGCTATGACAACAGCACTCTACCAAAGGTGACAAAGTGAGACTCTGTCCAGAGGAAGGGAAGGAAGGGGAGGAGAGAGGAACACAGGACAAGTCAAGACAAGAACCAAGGGCCCTGGCAGGAGTGGGGAATAGGTAGCCTTCTGATTTCAAGAGTCTTCTGATGGTTCTATTTTAAGCACCAAAGGAAGCAAGAAAAGTTTCATCTTTCTCTGCTGCGCCCCTTTTAATGACAGGATTTGTTACATAAAATTTGGATTCAGTCACAAGGCCATACTTAAGGACCAGGAAGACTACAAGTTTCTTAAAAGTCGCAAGTTCTCCACTCCTGCTTGGATCACAAAATCGAAGGTGAGGAGTAGAAGCTGTCCTACCACTTGGAAATAATATCTCCCAATTAAGTCCTAAAACAAAGTTTGTCCCACTCTCCTTACTCAGTAAACTCCAGTCCTTCCAATCTACTGTCAAATTCTAACTCAAGCACTTTGCACACCCTTTGTGCTAACTTTTCTCTTCACTTGGGAAACTATCTCCAGCTTCCTTTTGATCTTAGAACTCAGAATCACATAGCTCCACATTTTCTACACAGGACAAGCTTTGCAGCAGCAATCTGGATGGAATGGACTTGGAACTGCAAAACAATTTTTACCAAAAACGTTGTCATTATTTTTTGAAATGTTTTGACAGATTGAGGGAGCTAAAGAATCTCTCAAACACAACATGGTACTACCACTGGAAAGTTACATCCTAAGAGAGACACTCGCAGAACACTCAATTAGCACCTTCCATTTCTTTATTTTATAGGCACTTGACAAAATCTGAGAATTCTTTATTCATTGATTTGTTAATCACCTTTCCCAACAGGTTGTAAGCTCCATGAAAGCAAAGACCTTGTCTTATTCAGAGTTGCATGCTCAGTACTTAGTGTGATGTCTAACATGGAGTAAGTAATTAAATACCTGCTGAACGAATGAAAACTGCAAATGTAAGGACTTGAAATATATACATGACAAAAATACGAAGCATCAAAATTTAAGGAATACAGCTAAAGCTATTCCCAGAGGAAAGTTTAATGACACTTTTAAAAATTATATAACATAAAACATTAAGTGTAGAAATAAGACATTCAAACTTTTTTTTAAAAAGTTAAAAAATTCAAAACCAAAACCAATTTGAGGCCATAAAGCAGCAGTCCACAACCTTTCTGGCTCCAGGGACCCGTTTCATGGTTCCTAACAGGCCAGCAGGACTGGTACCAGTAAACAGCCTGGGGGTTGGGGACTTCAGCCCTAAAGGAATTATCCAAAACACTTGAGAACACCAAAGCACCAACCAAGAATTTGGGAATGGTGGGGCAGAGCGGTAGACGTACAACACAAAATGAAAACGTGTTTGACAAAATAAAAAGATGAAGCCTAGTTGCACACAAGCGTGCAGTGATACCAAATCATCAGTATTTCAATAAAACCTAAAAGAACCAAGTATATGTACATTTAGCATACAATAAATGTGGCTTTAGTTCAAGGCAACAAAAAGAATTTTTTTTTTTTTTTTTAATGAGGCTGAAATAATTGGTTAACTACTAAGGAAAATTAAGTAAAGTTATTTCACTTCACATATTATGTCAAATCCCAGACAAGCAGAAACAGATATATGTGAAAAATGAAACCATAAAAGAACTAGAAAAAAAGTTTTCTAGCTAGCAGAATGCTTTAAATGGGAAAGCAAAGTAGATGCCATAGAATTAACCTATATTTTTTAAAAGGTAAAAAAATCCTGCATGCCCAGGAGTTGGAGGTTGCTGTGAGCTGTGTGAGGCCACGGCACTCTACCGAGGGCCAAAAAGTGAGACTCTGTCTCTACCAAAAAAAAAAAATCCTGCATGTTTAAAAATAAGAGAAAGAAGGAAAGAAAAAAACACTGTGGTCAAATAAAAGGCAAATGAAGATCTAGGAAAAATATTTGTAGTATATGGCAATATAAAACACCAGCCAAAATGGGCAAAAAGCAAACTAGAAGATAGCCAGTATCTTTATCTCTATTTACCATAATTAATAAAAAAAATTTAGTAAATCTCATAAAAAGGAAGGAAAAAGGATGGACAGATGGGTGGGTAAGATACTACTGTTAGTGGGCTAGGTGCAGTAGCTCACGCCTGTAATCCTAGCACGGTGGGGGGATTGCCTGAGCTCATGAGTTAGAGATCAGCCTGAATAAGAGCAAGATCCCATCTCTAAAACTAGCTGGGCGTTGTGGGGGGCGCCTGTAGTCTCAGCTAAAACTGTCTGGGCATTGTGGCGGGCGCCTATATCCCAGCTATTCCAGAGGCTGAGGCAAGAGTCCAAGAATTTGAAGTTGCTGTGAGCTATGACACCAGAGCACTCTACCAAGGGCGACAAAGTAAGACTTTGTCTTAAAAAAAAAAAAAAAAAATTAGTGTTGATAAAAATATATAGGAAATGTGAGCTGGATGCAGTGGTTCATGCCTATAATCCCAACAAATTTGGAGGCAGTGACCAGATTACTTGAATCCTGGAGGTCCAAACCAGCCTGGGTAATATAGTGAACCCTATTCCTAAAAAAAGGAGGTGAAGAAGAAAGAAAAGAAAAAGAAGAGAGAAAAGAGAAAATAAAATAGATGAGAGAAAAGAGACGAAAGGAAAGGAAAGCAGAAAAGAGAAATTCATAGCTGGATATGATTGCAAATACATTAATAGTCCCAGCTTTTACAGAGGCTAAGGCAGGAGGATTGCTCGAACCTAGGAGTTTGAGGCTGCAGCAAGCCCCCAGCCCAGTTCCAGCCTGGGTAATAGAGAAAGACCTTATCTCTAAATAAATAAATAATTAATTTTAAAATGTCTATTTTCTCAAATTTTTTGTCAAACTTTATACTATAATGTCTGTCAAACTTTTAAGGATGAGATTTGGCAATATTTATGAAAAGACTTTTAGAAATGTCCGTATGCTTTGACTCAGTGATTCTAAGACTAAAACTTTATCCTAAAGAAATGAGAAACACATAAAAAGTAGTAGTAGCTCTTAAGAAGACCTTCACACAACTATAATAACATGAAAAAATGATAAAGTAACAAAAGTTATACCCAGTAGATGACTAGTTAAATTACAGTACTTTCATAAAATGAAAATGTACCCTTTAAAAATCACATTTTTACATGAAGATCTAGTAGTAAACATGAGGAAATCCCTGACTGTTTACATTCAAGCAGGGATACAGAGGGGATACAGATAATAATCGAATAAAGAAATAATTTTGGATAGATTTTACTTTAAAAAAAAAAAAAAGTGATTGTAAAGTCCAGGCAGAAGTAACAATTTTAAGAGAAAAGCTCAGCCATGCTCAAGAAATCCAAAAAGGTCAGGATAGCTGCAGACGTGTGAGTTGAAGAGAGGTGGGGAGGTAAAAATCTGTCTTAAGAAGCAGGCAGGGCCTGGAGCACCTAGAGTAGCACCACCCAATTCAGCAACCACTAGGCGAATGTTCTCCTAAGCTCTTGAAATGCAGCTAGTTGCAACTGAGATACACTGTAAGTGGAAAATACATGCTGGATTATAAAGACAGTCTAAAAAAGGAAAACGTCTGGAGCTGGCACAGTGGCCCACACCTGTAATCCCAGCACTTAGGTTTAAGACTAGCCTGAGTCAGAGCGAAACCTCATCTCTAAAAAATAGCTGGGCATTGTGACAAGTGCCTGTAGTCCCAGCTACTCCAGAGGCTGAGGCTTAAGAAAATCGCTTAAGCCCAAGAGCTTGAGGTTGCTGTGAGTATAAAGTGAGACTCTGTCTTTAAATAAAAATGTTAACAATGGCTATCTATAGTGGTGGTAGAAATGGCTTTTCTCGGTAACTTTCTATGCCTTCTCAAAGTCTAGAGGAAAAAACTACACAATTATCCTTATACTCAATTACAAAAAATGGTTTTTTTTTAAGTAGAATATAACATAACCTGACCAAAATTAAGCATCCTGATATCTGTTTGCAAACTACACATATAAAAAAATGAAAACTATCATTACTCCCATGCCTTCAAACAAAAACAAGTTATTCAAAGCTATACACGGGGCGGCGCCTGTGGCTCCATGAGTAGGGCGCCGGCCCCATATGCCGAGGGTGGCGGGTTCAAACCCGGCCCCGGCCAAACTGCAACAAAAAAAAAAAAAAAAATAGCCGGGCGTTGTGGCGGGCGCCTATAGTCCCAGCTGCTTGGGAGGCTGAGGCAAGAGAATCGCTCTAAGCCCAAGAGTTAGAGGTTGCTCTGAGCCGTGTGACGCCACAGCACTCTACCGAGGGTGGTACAGTGAGACTCTGTCTCTACAAAAAAAAAAAGCTATACACGAACTCATATTTGGTACATATACACCATCTTCAGGATATTAAGGAAATACCGTGCCCTAATTTGTCACTGCACTGCTGTTAGTATGATAAACCAGCTTGCTCTGGAAGCACACTTTGGAGCTATCTCAAATCTAAAAACTACTTAAATGTATGGTTAAAAAATCTTGAATTACCCTCCAAACATGGTTCTCCAATAATGTTTCAAAGGACACATGATGCACCGTGGTCCTAGTATTTTCTCTTAAAGGGTCTGCCCTTGAGTAAAGTCTCAGCCAAATTGGAAAGATAAGTTAGGAGAGGTTACTTTTAACATGAGTATACTTTGGAACTGGAAAAGTTTTTAAGTAATACACCCCTGAGGCTGGGAGTGGTTAAGGGAGGTGGGTGAGGACAGCAGAGGAGTGATTTATTCTACAGACAATCCAGGGTTTTTTCTATTACAATATTTTTGCATCAAAAAAAGAGACCAAATAGTGTCAGACTTTTTACCATGTGATTTCAAAGACTAATTACATGCATATTAATAGGAATCTTGGTTTCCTATGCAAATGTTCAATAACTAGGACCAATCACTATGGCTATGAATCCTGCATTTAAACATGATAGAGGATCCTAATGTTTTTCATTCATTTTATTTCTAAGTATTTCAACCTATTTTACTCCTAATTACCTACAACTTTCTAATGCAATTCATATTAAGTAGTTACTCTAGAGAAATTCCTGCATACCATGTGTGCACTAACAGCCAGAAACAAGAAATATTCATACAGCACACACTGCTAAAAGCAAAACAAAATCAAAAACAAAAATACAATCTAAATGACTGTAAGTTATGGCAGATTAACACATTATAAAGCAATGAAATGAATAAACTACAGCCATATACTACTTGTATAATGCTCAAAAGAAAACTAAACACCATAGTGAGCATACAAATGCATGTGACAAAACTATTTTTGTAAAAGGCAAAGGAATGGTAAGATACAAAATCCACTGGACAGATAAGAAATTCATAGCAGATGCGAGTTTTGGTAGTATTCCAGCTTTGGGGGGTTTGGAGGGAGGAGTTCACAGATTTTTTTTACTAATATTTTATCTCTTTGTCCTATATGGTGTTTTGTATTCTTTTGTGGCATTAAATGTTTTGGTTGCTTTTAAAAAACTTTTTTAGCTATAATTGACATACAATAAATTGCACGTATTTGAAGTGTAAACTGTGTAAGTTCTGACGTTTGTCTACATACAGGAATTATTTCTACAATCAACATAATCCATCAACCTTTATACTTCCCCTTTGTACATCTGTGGTCCCTGTTCCCATTAAAAATATTTTAAGACATAAAAGAAATTAAAGATAACCTGTTTTGGAAATTTAAACGTGCACATTTTGCAGAACATTTTCCTTGAAGCCCCGGGAGACTATAGGTAACACAGAAAGTGCCACAAAACTGCTGAAGTAATTACCACATAGTTTACCTGAAAAGTTTATGGCATTTTACACTTAAAAAATCAAATTCCAGATTTTGTTTGAAAAAGAAATTTAATCCTGCTCCTGGGAGCATCAAAATCACTCATTCTGACCAGTTTTCATGACCAAACCATATAAACTATGTAACCTTAAGACCCAAACTTCTTCGCATTAGTAACAACTTTCGAGTTATGAAGGCCAAGTCACAGCGTGTTAACTGTGGGTAGCACATGATTTTTTAAAAAAGTGACATAATATTTCCAACGCAATATTCTTCTGTTTGTTTTACGTATCGATGGACAAAAACTTGAAACTACTACTCCAAAAGAGCAGAAAGAAAATTCAGAACCCTGAGTAAACCAAACACCAGTAGGGGAAACCAGAGTTCGTCTCGTGTCCCTTATCCGATGGGCCGCTGGGCCCCCTCTCCCCGCCCCGCAGCTGGTTTCTGAAAACACAGCAGGTGGAAAAACATTCCAAACAGGACTTCAGCCTCGGAGAGGCGGAGCGGGGACGCGCCCGTGGGTGCCCGGTCCGGCTAACATCACCGCCAAATGCTCGCAACAGGGTCCCGGCGGTCCTCCGCGGCCCCCTGGCAGTGTGGGTACCGATGCCGGAAGACGAGAAGCCGGCCCGGGACCGCGGGCGCCCCGCACGCGTCTAAGGAAGCCCAGCGCGCCCCTCCGCGTCCCTTGCCCAGGAGCCCTCGCCCTTTCCCAAACACCGGGCCCGGGCCAGAGAGCGAGCGAGCGGCCCGACACCTGCTGCGCCGGCCAGCTGCCCTTGGCTTCCGTCTCGCCCGCGCCGGGAGGGGCCGGGGGCGGGCCTCGCGGGTCGCAGCCGGGTGGAGGAAGGGAGAGGGCGGGGGAGGGGCAGCGCCCGGCGGGACGGGCCCCTCGGGCCGCGCTTCTCACCTGGCGGCGGCTCTCTCCGCCTGACGCGCTGCCCGCCGCCGCCGGTCGCCGCCGGTCGCCGCCGGTGAATGGGGACAGGTGAGGCCGCCGAACCCCTGCTCGCTCCGGCCCCGCCGCCGTCGGCCCCTCCGTCCGCTGTTTATTAAACTTTTCTGTTTGGTTGTTCGGCCTGTGACGTGACCGCTGGGGAGAGCGCAGGGATTGGCCGGAGTCTCGCGCTGACGCGGCATACCCCGCCCGCAGCCTAATTATTACCGGCCCGGGCGGAGCCGCAGGCCGGGAGACATGGATGGGCGGGGCCAAGGCTCGGAGCACGCAGCGGTTGGCCAGAGCCTAGAAAAGAGGCGGGGCGGAGAGAAGGGAGACCCTACTCCGCCCTCTCCGCCTACATTGTCTTTTCGTTGGCCCTTTCTTCGGCTCTGGTCTCTTGTCTTTCCCCTCACTGCGGGCGGGCTGGTGGTTCGAGGGGGTCCCAGACTTAAAAGGGCTGGTTATGTAGGTTCTGATTACCCTAGCTCGCAGGGAGTGACGTGTTCCTTTCTCGGATAGAGGCTGCAGAAAGAGTTGGCACTCCACCTACCAGTTGTACAAGAAGGAATTCCGAGCTTGTTTCACACGCAGCCGGGAGCCCCTGCCTTTGCAAGCGCAAAGTCCGAGCTCAGCGTGCGTCCACAAAGGCAGTACTCAGAAGCAAGACTCGAAGCACGCGTGCAACACGTGTGCAACATACCTTCGGACACAAGGCCTCCAGTTCCCAGACTTTTCCAAAAGCGCTGGCTGTTGGTGCAGGGCCTGCTGCTGCTCTGGAATAAGGGAGAGTGGGTAGAATGGTTCCGGTTTTTGAACCTGCATTTGCCCTGTCATGTAGCACAAGCAGGAAGTACGAGACATTTAGTTCTCGAAGTCACTCAATTCCACTGTCAGTGAGGGGTTCAGATGGGGCTTAGAAGTAGGAGGTAGATCCTGCCTTTATTGTAAATTGTGAAGTTTTATTATTTATGGAATTTTTTGCATTAATTTTGATTTAAAAAAGTAAAGTACTAAAATGTTATTCATCTTGATTACTGAGTTTTTTTCCATGCCCGCTTAAATTTTATGCCTTAATCGAGTGCCCTGTTGCAATTAGCAACATGAAGTTCACCCAGGGAAGTACAGTTTAGCTAGCGGGTAAAAGCCTTATTTTGTGGAGGTTTAACAAGATAATGTATGCGGCCTGGCTCCGTGGCTCACGCTTGTAATCCAGGCATTCTGAGAGGCCGAGGTGGGTGGATCACCTGAGCTCAAAAGTTCGAGACCAGCCTGAGCTAGAACTAGACCCCATCTCTAAAAATAGCCGGGTGTTGTGGCGGGCGCCTATAGTCCCAGCTTCTCGGTTGGGTGAGGCAAGAGGATCACTTGAACCAAGAGTTTGAGGTTGCTGTGCACTATGACGCGACAGCACTGAAGACTGTCTCAAAAAACACACAAAACCCAGAAAACAGTAACTGCAACAAATAAAACCTTCTTTAAAAAATAATAATAATAAGATAATGTATGCAAAAGAACTTCTTGAAATAGCAACGATATGGGAACATTTTTATGGTTTTATCTTTAATGTATTTTTGTTCATATTCTTGTCTAGTTTATCGTTGTATTAACTCCAGCACCTAACACAGTTGGGTGTTCATATACATGTGTTATGAATTTGCAGAATTGGGTTTACATGACCTTTACTGCTCTTGTTTGTTCCAAATTTGTACAGAGAGATTGAGAGCTTACATACAGCATTGCTCTGTAATTTGGAATTTTGTGTGTGTGTGGTTTTTGGCCAAGGCTGGGTTTGAACCCACCACCTTCAGCATATGGGACTGGCGCCCTATCCCTTTGAGCCACAGGCGCCGCCCTGTAATTTGGAATTTAAACAGCTCACTATCTATTAACTTTGTGGAGGGGAAAAAAACCTGCCTCAAAGAGTTGTTCCAAGGGTTAAAAGATATTACATTTGTATTCATTCAGTGAGTGTTACATGCAGACTTTGAGCCATGCTGAGAAAAAGAGAGATGAAGGTCATCTTCTCATCTACCTACACAGGGGAAGAGAGGGAGCAGAAACAGGAAACAGTATACATATGCAGCCTACCAGGCAGCGTGCAGAAACAGTGTATTTATATTTACAGTATTAAGCACATCACAGATGCTCAAAAAATGATCATTTATTATTATCTCCAGCCCATCCTTTGCTCCTCACAGCCAGGGTATTCAATGTTTGCTCCCCACACCATCTCCACATCTCCAAGGCTCATTTTTCTCCCAAACACATCTGCCTCCTGTAGTCCCAATTTTGACTAATGATGACACCATGTTTCCCATTATTAAAACGATAACCCCTTTTTGTTTTTCTTGTTTTTTAACAGCTTTATTGAGATTTAATACACATACCATATAATTCACACATTTAAGAGATGCAAGTCACTGGGTGCAGTGGCTCACACCTATAATCCCAGCACTCTGAAGCAGGAGTATTCCTTGAGATCAGTAGGCCAGCCCAAGCAAAAGAGACCTTGTCACTACTAAAAATAGAAAAATTTTTACCTACCTGGGCATGGTGTTGGTAGTCCCAGCTACTTGGGAACTGGTGTAGTCCTAAATACTTGGGAGGCTGAAGCAGGAGGATCACTTGAGCCCAGGAGTTTGAGGATGCTGTGAGTTAGCATGACACCACTGCACTCTGGGCTAGGCAACAGATTAAGATTCTACATACATACATACATACATAATAAATGAAAAAATAAAGGAAACAAATAAAAAATAAAGGAAACAAGTGCCTGTGGCTCAAAGGAGTAGGGCACTGGCTCCATATATCGAAGGTGGTGGGTTCAAACCCAGCCCCGGCCAAGACAAAAAAAAAAAAAGGAAACAAGTCAATGATTTTTTAGTATATTCACAGTTATGCAAATATCACCACAATTAATTTTAGAACATTTTATATCCTCCAAAAGAAACCCTTACCCATCAGCAGTCACTTCCCATTTTCCCCAATCTATATTCCACCGCTACCTTTAGCCCTAGGCAACCACTAACCTACTATAGTTGTGCCTATTTTGGACATTTTATAAATATAGGATCATGCAATTTGTGGTCTTTTGAGACTGACTGCTTGCACTTAGTGTCATGTTTTTTAAGTTCACCCATGTTGCAGTATGTATTAGCACTTTATTCCTTTTTATTGCTAAATACAATAACATTTCACTGTATTGACATACTATATTTCATGTAACCATTCATCAATGAATGGACGTTTGGGTTATGTTCACATTTGGCTATTATGAATAGTTCTACTATGACTATTTTTATCCAAGATTTTTTAGAGGAATATGTTCTTATTTCTCTTGGGTACCCAGGAGCAGAATTGCTGGATCACGTGGTAACTCTGCCAGACTGTTTTTTATAGAGACTGTATCATTTTATGTTTCCACCAGCAATGAGCAAGGGTATTAGTTTCTCATTGTCTTTGCCAACACTTGTCATAATCTGTCTTCTTGATTATAGCTGTCCTTGTGCATATGAACTAGTTTATCACTGTGGTTTTGATTTGCATTTACCTAATGGCTAAAGATGTCGAGCATCTGTTTAAATGCATATTGGCCATTTGTATGTCTTCTTTGAAGAAATGTCTATTCATATCTTTACCCATTTTAAAATTGTGCTATTTATCTTTTTATTGTTGATTCTAAGTGTTCTGAGGCCAGGCAAGGTGGCTCACTCTTGGGTCTGGGAGGCCACGGTGGGTGGATCACCTGAGCTCATGAGTTCCAGACCAGCCTGAGCCAGAGTGAGACCTCATCTCTAAAAATAGCCAGGCATTGTGGCAGGCTTCTATAGTCCTAGCTTCTCAGCAGGCTGAGGCAAGAGAATCACTTAAGCCCAAAAGTTTGAGGTTGCTGTGAGCTGTGACACTGAAGCATTCTACTGAGGGTGACATACTGAAACTCTGTCTCAAAAAAAAAAGTACATATTATGGATAAAAATCCCTTTTCAGATATATAATTTGAAAATATTTTCTCCCATTCTGAGTTGTCTTTTCATTTGCTTGATGATATCATTTGAAGCATAAAAATTTTTAATTTTGAATCATCGTTTTCTTAAGCCTTCCCTTCCCAACATCTGATTAGTCACAGATTTCACTCATTCTGCCTTGGAAATGTTTCTGAAATGTACCCCAACAACCAGTGCCTCACACAACCTCTCTATTACTTCTCATCTGAATTTAAGCAGTATCTCCAACTCCTCCTCTCTTTTCTACAGCCTCCACATCCTACTCAATCGACCTGGTGCCTGCCACAACACGAGCTATTTTTTGGTTGCAGTTATCATTGTTGTTTAGCTGTCCCAGGCCGGGCTTGAACACACCAGCTTTAATGTATGTGGTTGGTGCCCTACTCAGTGAGCTACTGGTGCTGAGCCAAGAGCAACTACATTTTAATCACATTGCATTATGTTTTAGTATCTGCCAGAGCTTGTCTTTTTGCTATCCATTGCTCTTCTTCCTCTGAATTTAACTTGAAATTCTAATATGTTTATGCCTTCAGGTTAACATTTGAATAATTTTGTCAATTTCCCCATAAATAGCCTGCCAAGATTTTATTTGGGATTGCATTTGCTAAAAAACTATTTGGGGAAGAAGGAAGAAGTAGAAGTATTTACATCTTTACAGTATTTGGATGGCCCGTTAAGGAATCAGATGTCTTTTTCCTCCACATTTATTTTTCTTAAAAAACATTTCTCAGGCTTGGCACCCATAACTCAGTGGTTAGGGTGCTGGTCACATACACCGAGGCTGGGGGGTTCGAACCAGCCCGGGCCTGCTAAACAACCATGATGACAATTGCAACAACGGAAAAAAAAAATAGCCAGGCATTGTGGCAGGCGCGTGTGGTCCCAGGTACTTGGGAGGCTGAGGCAAAAGAATCGCTTAATTTCAAGAGTTTGAGGTTGCTGTGAGCTGTGACGCCACAGCAGTCTACCGAGGGCAACGTGCTGTGACTCTGTCTCAAAACAAACAAATAAACAAAAAAAATTTCTCAAACATTTTATTTCCCTCATTTGCTATAACTTACTGAAATAATAAAGACAAATGCTCATCATAAACATTGCATTACTTGTTAATACCCTGTTTCCCCAAAAATAAGACAGTGTCTTATTTTCAGGTGTGCTCCCAAAGATGCACTAGGTCTTATTTTCAGGGGACGTCTTATCTTTCCTGTAAGTAGGTCTTATTTTTGGGAAAACAGGGTACTTCACCAATATTATGATTTGTTGATAGGATGAAATTTTGTTTTTTCTTATATTTTCATACTGGTTGTTGGTAATGTATTATAATGCTATTTAATTCTATGTATCTATTTTATACCAAACCATTTTAACTGGTCTTTAAAAATTATTTTTAAACAATTTTTTAGTGCATTGCTTTATTTTTCTTTGCAGTCATAACTAAAATAGTATTCTGTTAAAATATTTATATGTTTTATTTATGTTTCATGTCATACTACTGTAGCTAAAATTTTCAAAGCAAAATTAAATGATAATAAAAATATATGACACTTTAGCATTTGACAAATGCTGATTTATTTGGAATTAGTATCTTTTTAAAAATTACATTCTGGTCTGGCACATATCCGTTACCCTAGAACTTTGGAAGGCCAAGGCAGAAGCATCACTGGAGGTCAGGAACGTGAGAATAGCTTGGGCAACATAGTGAGACCCACATCTCTACCAAAAAAAATAAAAATTACTTGGGTATGGTGGCATACCTGTAATCCCAGCTACTGGATGGGGAGATCACTTGAGCTCAGTAGTCTGAGGTTACAGGGAGCTATGATCAATGCCACTACATTCCAGCCTGGGGAACAGAGCAAGACCTTGATTCACAAAAATAAAATAAAATAAAATAAAAATTATATTCAAAAGGTGGCTACTATAAAAACAAAACAATAAATGTTGACAAGGATGTGGAGAAATCGGAACCCTTGTACACTATTGGTGAAAGTATAAAGTGGTATAGCTACAAAAAAATTAAAATAGAATTACCATATGATTTAGCAATTGCTCTTCTGGGTATATAACCAAAAGAAATGAAAGCAGAGTCTCAAAGAGACATCCATGTTCAAAGCAGTATTATTCACAGTAGCCAAAAGCTGGAGGCAATTTGCGTCTACTGATAGAAGAATGGATAAACAAAGGAAATCCTGACCCAAGCTGCAGCATGGATGAGCCTTGAGGACATTGTGCTAAGTGAAATAAACCAGTCACGAAAGGCAACTACTTTATGATTCTGTTTAGAAAAGACACATAAAGCAGTCACATTCATAGAGACAGAAAGTAGAATAGTGGCTGCCAGGGGCGGGGGCAGGTGGATGGGGAAGTAAAGTTTAAGGGGTACAGAGTTTCTGTTTGGCAAGATGACAGTGGCTGTGAGGATGAACGGTGGTGATGGTTGCACAAGAATGTGAATGAACTTAAGGCCACTGAATGGTACACTTAAAAATGTTTAAGATGGTGAATTTTATGTTATGTGTATTTTTACCACCATTTTAAAAAGCTTTAAAGGATACTGAAGAATACTATCAATTTTTTACAATTAATTTTTTGGAAATTACTACTGAATTGTATTGACTGACTTCTCCTGGTCTGTGAATACACTTATTTTCATATTTTATCTATAGGGCTTTTTTTTTTTTTTTTTGAGACAGAGATTCACTTGGTCACCCTTGGTAGAGTGCCATGGCATTTTAGCTCACAACAACCTCAAGCTTTTGGGTTCAAGCGATTCTCTTGCCTCAGCCTCTCAGGTAGCTGGGACTATAGGTGCCTGCCACAGCGCCCGGCTGTTTTTTAGACACAGCGTCTCGCTCTTGTTCAGGTTGGTTTCGAACTGGTGAGCTCTGGAAATCCACCTGCCTCAGCCTCCCAAGTGCTGGGATTATAGGCATGAGCCACCATGCCTGGCTAATCTATAGTTTGAAAGTAGTACAGTGATAGATTTACTTATTGAATTTTCTCACATTACTGATATGCTCAGTTCAATTAGGTGGGTTTTTTCTTTCATTATGTTGTTTAATTACATCTGCTAATATTTTATTTTAGATTACTATCTATATCTGATATAGCCCAATTCATCAATAATATCAAATGAGCTTATATGAAGTGATTCTAAGCTCCCACTTCATACTTTCACCAACAGTAGGGAGCTTAGAATACCTCCCTTTTATGATAATTCTAGGGGACTTACTCAGGCAAAAGGATACTTAGACTCAAAGAGAGAAAATCGGAATTCCAACCAAATCAGCACAAGAACCTTTGCTGTTTGATTATTAGTTCTGTTTTTCCATCCGTTGGTATCCCTGGAAGTCTTACCCATTTTTTGTCTCTTGTCCAGCCGTAGTTTCTCTGCACAAAAGAGGAAGGGGCTGAGGAGACTGGCTCCCTGGAGGAAGCCAGTGATTGGCTCACTCCTCAAATACTCTTCCCACCAGCAGCAGCAAGGAGAAAGGATGGACTAAAGGATCACCTGGACTAAATCCTTCCCCCAGTTCTTGAGTCCCAAATTCTACCTGCTTTAAGATGCTCAGATGCAAGAATATCCATTGCCTTGCACTATGGATCCATAGATAATTCCAAAAAGGGAAGTGTTGATGATTTCCAGTCTTTCCCATGATGTGTACAGTCTGCTTAATATATATTTTCATGTGTGAGATTGCTTTCCAATGCTATTCTTGATGACTTTCTCAGTCTCGGCTTGACTAACTAGTCTAGTAATGTTTTCAATCCACATTTTATTAATTTTGATAATGCACATTTTGGTAGAACATCACCTATTTCATTGAGATTTTCCAATTTATTTAACAAATAAATTTTGCTTGTAGTGCTGGTACTCCCAGGCTCTTGTCGGTTACCTCCAAGATCTAGGATGTAAAATTGTCTTCTGAGAATTAAATTGTAAACCCAACTTGCAAAGATTGTAGTAGAGATGTTTAAAGATTGAAGTTGTTGTGTACACAGTTATGATTTAATAAATAAAAAAAGAACAATAAAGTTTTAACTAGGTCTAAAAAAAATATTGCAGTTGTTGTTTTTACTTTGTGAGCCTCTTTGAGAATCTGATGAAGCCTGTAGTTTCTCTCCTTAGAAAATAATAAAAACACGTTCTAGATCTTTGATGAGACTGGAATTCTGTTAGTTAAATTGACCATTTAATAACCAAGACAGACTCATAGAGAATATAAACTGAATATAAACTAAATTCTTTTAGTTTATAATAAGGATGGCCTTGCCAACTAGACCAGCAATATGAAATCCAAAAACTGAACCTGCCTACCCGGGACAGTTCTGAGATGGGCTGATGATTGCATATCCAACTCTCTTTTGTTATACTTCTGTGATGACTAACCATCTCCTCTTTCTGACACTCCTTGAGAGTCTAATGAAGCCTATAAGTTCTCGCCTTAGAAAATGATAAAAACTATATTTAAGGTTTTGTCTCCAGTGTAGAAAGTTCCCACATCCCCCAGAACCTACCTGTGGACCATGGCCCCATGTCCATGAGTTCCATGACTAATGAGATGGAGGCTCCCAGGACTGCCATCGTCAATGTGGCCTTTTCAATGCACTGACACATTGGAAGCAAGGCTACATTAACAATGGCCATCCTAGGGGCCACTCCATCTCTTCGGTTAAAGACAATTTCAATGTGGAAAGGATAGTTTTTCAACAAATGATGCTGGAATAACTAGGCATTCATGTGGAAAAAAATGAACCTAGACACAGACCTTCCACAAAAATCAATTCAAAATGAATCATGGACCTTAGTGTAAAACAAACAACTTAAAACCTAAGAGAAAATCTGTTTGACATTGGGTTTACTGGTGGGTTTTTAGACATAACACCAAAAGCACAATATCATGTATGTAAAAATAGATAAGTTATATCTTATAACTTTTGTTCTGTGAAAGACTGTTAAGAGAATGATAAGACAAGCCATAAACTGAGAGAAAACATTGGCAAAACATATATTTGATTTAAAAAAAACCTTATATCCAAAATATATGAAGAACTCTTAAAAACTCAACAATAACAAATAGCTAAATTAAAAAATGAGTAACATATCTGAAGAGACACTTTACCAAAGAATGTATACAGATGGCAAAGAAGCATATAAAAGATGTTCAACATCGTTTGTCATTAGGGACACGCAAATTAAAACAACAAGATACCACTATGCACCTATTAGAATGGCTAAAATCCCCAAACTGACAACATAAGTTTCTAGTGAAATGTGTGGAGCAACAGGAACTGTCATTCACGGCTGATGGGAATGCAAAATCACACAGGCATTTGGAAGAAAGGTTGGCAATTGTTTAACAAAGCTCAACATAGAGTTACCATAGGATCCAGCAATCATACTAGGTGTTTACCGTATTGATTTGAAAATGTGTATCCAAGCAAAAAGTCACACACAAATTTTTATAACAGCTTTATTCATAATTGCCTCAAACTGGAAACAACTAAAATGTTTTTCAATAGGTGAATGCATAAACAAACCACTGTACATCTATACAGTGAACAAGTGTTCACCAATAAAAGTAAATGAGCTGTCAAGGCATGAAACAACATGGATGAATCTTAAATGGATATTGCTAAATGGAAAAGACCAGTCCATTTATGTGACATTCTGGAAAAAGCAAACCTTAGTCACTAAACAGATCAGTGGTTGCCAGGGATTAGTAGAGAAGGAAGGTTTGAGTAGGGGATTTTTCTTAGGGTGATGGAACTATTCCATATGATTCTGTCACAAGCCCAAAGACACATGACAACTAAATGTAATGTGGTATCCTGAGTAGGGTCCTAAAACAGGTAAAGGACATTAAGTAATCAGAAGAATTGGGGGATTTCAGTCAATAGTGATATATCAGTCAGGTGTGGTGGCTCACATCTGTAAGCTTAGTACTTGGGAGGCCAAGACAGGAGGATAAATTTGAGGTTAGGAGTTTGAGACAAGACCAGCCTGAGCAACATAAATGGGTCTGACAATTAAGTTTGCAAACTTGCCACTGTGTACTTATGTTGGCAGCCCTGTACAAACAACTTGGTAAGATTTCATAACCATGGTATGTCAGTATCTCACAGTTGTGTTTGTGTCAATGTGTGGTGGTGTGTTGCTGAGTGGTATTCCTTATTGCACTTTTTGTGTCCTATCATGAGAATGTTGGAGCTTGAATTAGAGCAGTGTCTTTCAACCTTTTTTGCCTTGTGGCACACTTGGCAAAAAAGGTTGAAAGACCTTTAAGTGTGCCATGGAGGTTTAACTTTGAACCTCCATGGCACACTTAAATTATGTTGACAAAAAAAAGAAAGAGTAAAACAAAAGAATATACTTACTGTGCTTTGAACTTCTTTGGAAAATGATATAATTAAGAATTAAGAATTTTCACAGCTCCCCTAAGATCCTTTTGTGGTACACTGTTTGAAAATCACTTTATTTTCAGTAATAAATAAACATTTATAAGCTTCTTATTAAACTTGGCAAGAGTAGAAGTGAAATCAGGAACGTATTAGTCCAAGTTTATATGGATAATGCCATGAAGAAAATGGCAGTGTACAAATAGATTAAATTGAGAAGAGAGAAAGTGTCATTGATGAAAAGATGTGAGCACAGCCAGTAATGAGCAGAACTGATGAAAACATTGCAATACTTCATCAAATTGTGCATCAAAATCGTTGGCTGACTGTGACAAGCATAGCAGACCAAGTAAACATCAAGAGGAAAACATTAACTGAAAATCTTCACCAGCAGCTATGGCTCTTGCATCACAGCAATGCACCAGCTCACACAGCACTGCATGTATTGGAACACCCTCCCTACTCACTGGTTCTGGCCCCCAATGACTTTTTTCTTTACCTAAAGATAAAGAAAATATTGAAGACATTTTGAAGATATTCAAGGGTATCAAAGGTAAAATGACAACAGTTTTGATGGTCATTCCAGAAAAAGAATTCCAAAATTGCTTTGAAGGGTGGACTAGGTACTGGTATTGGTGCATAGCTTCCCAAGGAGAGTACTTCAAAGGTGACCATAGCATTTTTTTTAAATGAGTTCACAAACTGAATTTTCAGACCTCATAAGGAGACCCTGTCTCCACAAAAAAAAACAAAACAGAAAAATTAGTCAAGTGTGTGGCATACATCTATAGTCCCAGCTAATGAGGAGGCTGATGCAAGAGGATTGCTTGAGCCCAAGAGTCTGAGGTTGCAGTGAGCCATGATACCACTGTACTCTAGCCTAGGAAACAGCAAAACAGTCTCAATAATAATAGTAATACATCAGTATTGGTTCATTAATCATAACAAATGTACCATAAAATGTTAATAATAGGAGAAACAAGGGTATGTAGGAATTCTCTGTATAATCTTCATAATTTTTTTTGTAAAACTAAAATTATTCTAAAATAAAAATTTTATTTTAAACAGTAAAACTTTCAGTAGCCCCTCTAATGAGCTTGCATCAGGGACCTGCATTGGCTGAGCCTTGGCTATTGGCTTGGCTAACACACCCTCCCAAATGGCCGCTGCTAAGGCATATCCTGTTCAGTGAGCAGGACCGGCGGAGGCCCAGCTGTTGCTGGGGACCCACTGCTGATGTGCAGCAGACCACATGCTGATGTTTTCTGTATTCCCATCTAAATACCCTTCTTCATGTTTTCCCCCAACTCTGGGCCCTGAAAGGCTGGCCCACATGGACTTCCTCAGTGAACATCCTTGTCCTTTAGCCTCCAGCTATGCTTGGTCCATAAGATACAGGAGATGAGAGGGAGGGAGTAGCATACGGTTGGGTTATTTATTCTGGGTTCTAGCCCTCCTGGGTTACAGAAGCTTGGTGACTTTCTTCTACCAAAGCCACAGCTCCTGTTGGTGGCCTTTCCTATCCAGCTACTCTTTACACTTTCTAGTACAGCTTCCTCCCTCCATGCCTTATCAGTCCAAAGCACACAGGTAACGCCTAGTAACCCCGCCAGTGCCCTGGGTACCAGCCAGATACATGCTTGCTCCAGTGTGGGTCCTCAATACATGTTTATTAAATGAATGAAATAACATGTTAACGTTAGAAGAGCTCCTCGTGACACTATGACTGAGGACAAACTATGACACCTTCAGCTCACCAGGGGAGTGATCTGGGTTGTTTTATAATAGTTATCTAATCCTCAGTCACTTTAGAGATAATAATACCTTCCTTACTAAGTTGATTACATGAAAAACAGTCTATGCAAAGTGCTCAGCACAGTGTCTGCCACAAAAATAAATGTTCAGTAAACAGTACTTACAAATGTTATCTAATTAGTTATCTAATCTGGCCATGGCTAAAGTTAGAGGGCCTTTTGCAACAGATAAATGTTTGAGTTTGGACACAAACAGATTATTATCAAGCAACCAAAAGTGGCAAGCAAAGTTGTAAACATGTTCAACCCAACTGGTAAGCAAGGAAATTAAAAATAAAACAACAGTGAGATATCATGTCATGCCGCCCAAACTAGAAGATTATCTTAAAAATACTTTTCTTAGGTGGTGCCTGTGGCTCAAGGAGTAGGGCGCCGGCCCCATACGCTGGAGGTAGTGGGTTCAAACCCAGCCCCGGCCAAAAACCACCAAAAAAAAAACAAAAAAAAAACTTTTCTTTTCTTTCTTCTTTATTTATTTATTTATTTTTTTTGCAGTTTTTGGCCGGGGCTGGGTTTGAACCCGCCACCTCCAGAATATGGGGCTGGCACCCTACCCCTTTGAGCCACAGGCGCCGCCTCTTTTCTTTCTTTCTTTTTTTTTTTTTTTTTTTTTTGTAGAGATGGAGTCTTGCTATATCGCCCAGGCTGGTCTCAAACTCCTGGCCTTAATACCTCCTGTCTTGGACCTCCATAGTGTTGTGGAATTATAGACATGAGCTACAACACCTGGACTGGTTTAATAATCCTAAAAGTAGAAAGGCACACTGAAACAAGGGCTCTCAATCTTTTATCTGGAGCTCAAAAATACCAGAAGGTAATAGTTTTCAAAATTTACATGCCCCTATCAGTAATTGCCCTGTGAATAATTGACAGTAATACACAAAGACATGTGTATAAAGAAGTTTCCAACACCATCGTTTGTAAGAACAACAAATAGATAGGTAGAAAGACAGATAGATGACAGAAAGAAAAGAATGCTAAATCTCCATCAAAGACAAAAACAAAACACCTAACTAAATTATGATGCCACTCTCTAAGACAGCAGTTCTCAACCTATGGGCTGTGACTCACAGGAACTGTGTTAAAGGTTCACGGCATTAGGAAGATTGAGAACCACTGCTCTAGAAACTGCTATGTTAGGTAGCTATTAAACACAATCAAGTCTGTCCAGGACTGCTGCCTGCTTGTGTTTAGGTTGTTCAATGTGCAGGAAACCACTGCAAGGAAGATTCTTTGTCATCATAGACATACTGATATGGGAGCTCACCGGGCCTTGTGTGAGTTAGTCCTGGCACACATGGCCACATGTGCACTTGGCACTATAGGCTCCCGTGCAGACTGGCACGCCCACGTGTTAGAGCCAGTCTCACAGCTAGTCTAGGGGCCCATTGAGGTCGCTTCTTGTTCACCTGATGCCCCACTTCCTGCCTCCTGGCCAATTCTAAATCTGACACAGATTCCTCATTTGGAATGGGCTGTGCCCTTTCTGGAGGCCCGAGCACCCCGGCATTCAGGATATTTAGGGTAGAAGTGGGCTCTGGAAAGCACCCTTGTCAGAGATGATGAGATTGCACAATAACCCACTAACTTAAAAAATATCTTATTTGAGGAAAGAGAAGCTTTCTCTAAATCCGGTAAAAACATTGAGTCAGTTAGCAAAGGCCCTTTAGGTCTCTGTGCGTCTGTAGAAAGCAAACTGCAAAGCGACAGGTACAGTGTAATTCCAACTAAGTGCATATGTTCATATACTTAAATACATAGGAAAGAGAGGTGTTGCTAGGGGCTATTGCTGGCTAGGGTAAGGATGGGGAAGCTAGGAAGGCAAGCTTTGAGGTTTGTTCCTTGTACTTTGAAATTTTTATCATGTCAAAGTACACTCAAATTACTTGTATAATTTAGAAAGTTATTTTAATATTCTGATCAGGACTAATAGAGAAATGCCAAAGTGAGATTCAACAACTACAGTCATTCAGTTCAACATTTCAGTTTATGAAGAATCTGTAAGATGGGGCCGATGCTGTAGCTCATGCTTGTAATCCTGGTACTTTAGAAAGCAGAAGCAGGAAGATGGCTTGAGGCCAGGAGTTCAAGACCAGCCTGGGCAACGTGGTGAAACCCCCATCTCTACCAAAAAATAAGAAAAATTAGCTAGTGTGGTCATGTACGTGTGTAGTCCCAGCTATAATACTTGGGAGGCTGAAGTAGGAGTATCACTTGAGCCCAGAGGTTCAAGGCTGCAGTGAGCTCTGATGATGACACTGCATTCCAGCCTGGGCAACAGACCAAGACCCTGTATCTTAAAAAAAGAAGAGTCTGTAACCTATCTTTGAAATTTAAGAGAATTCATGTTCTATGAACACGAAAATATATCAATAATATAGTAAGTGAAAAAGGCTAGTCCCAGAACAGCACATATTATGATTGCATTTGTGTTAAAAATGTAGACATATGTATACACACAAATAAAATAAGTGCCTGAAAATGTGAATGCCAAATTGAAAATAGTGATTATTATCTCTGAGGTATGAGTTTGAATAGTAAGAAGAAGCTTACTTGTAAAGTGTTTGAAATTTTTATAGTGAATATTAATTTTATAATAAATAAATTATATACTATGTATAAACAAATATATAAATTATATATTTATATATACACACGTATGTGTATGCTTAGGAAAATATGTGAGAACATTATATATCAAAAACATTGATGGGATTATAGGCGATGGTTACTACTGGATTTTTTTCATGTATTTTTCGGATTTTCACCAAAGACCTCATATCATATAATCTAGCAAGAAATACTTTAAGCCAAAAAGTTAAAAAGAAAAGCTGATACTAAGATTGTATAGTATAATACTAGTGGATAAAAGTAAAAATCTGGGGAGAAACTAGAATTAGTGGATATTGGGGTGTTAAAATTGTTCTCCTTTTCTGATTTTTCTAAGCTTACTATTATGAATGAATATTATTTCTGGTGCTAAAGAGAGTATAATTAAAAAATATATGCACACATTATATATATGTAATTAGGTGTGCTCAAAGATTATCATTTTAGAGATAAAGAAACTTTGAGGTAAGCACAGTCATTGGTTGGCAAAGGGGGATGGTGCAGGCCAGGGGCAGGAGTCACACTGTGTTCCAGAGCTCCCTCCAGTCCCCCTCCAAGCCACCATCAAGGTTCTGTTCTCAAATGTAAATAGTAGGTGCCAGTGCTGGCAAGGTCCCCACGTCATACCTGAGACTAGACTCCCCAGGGGCCTCTAGCTCCTGGTATACTTATTCTGCTTAATGCTCAGTGACTGATGTGGTGAAATAAGGTGACTAGTTTGTCCCAGTGTTCCTGAAACTTCCTCAGGATTTCCCAGGGAATCCCTCAGGCCTAGAAAAACCTGGATGAGTGGTCACCTACAGTGACCTGTGATTTCTAGGAACTAGAAATACTCCCTGTCTGGTATTACCTGACATCTCCAGGATTCGGGCTGCTTCTCAGTGAAACAGTACTGCCCGCTCTGGAAAGGAAAGGTACAAAGGAAAACCACATGTGGGGTTAGAGCCAGCAGAGCAGACTTTGCCATTGGTGGAGTCAGGTGGACATCTAAGATCATGCAGGCCTTGAGTGAGGAAAATGTGACTTCTCTAAAATTCTCTCCTGGGCCCAAGCCAGCAAGTCTTTAGTTCCAGTAAAGTATGACTCCCAGGGAGTCTATTAAGTTTTTCTATAATAGCTTGTGATGGTTAATTTTAGGTGCGTGCCAACTTGGCTGGGTCATGCTGTCCAGATATTTGATCAAACACTGTTGGGATGTTTCTGTGAGGGTGTTTTTAGATGAGATTAACATTTCTTTTTTTTTTTTTTTTTTTTTGTAGAGACGGAGTCTCACTGTACCATCCTCGGATAGAGTGCCATGACTTCACATGAGATTAACATTTCAATCAGGGGACTTTGAGTAAAATAGGTTGCCCACCACCACGTGGGTGGGCCTCATCCAATCAGTTAAAGGCATGAATAGAACAAAGCCTGACCTCCCCAAAGCAAGAAGGAATTCTACCAGCAAATGGTCTTTGATTGGACTACAATACTGGCTCTTCCCAGGTCACCAGGCTGCCAGCCCATCCTGCATATTTTGTGCTTGCCAGGCTCCATGATCACATGTGACATTTCTTTAAGTCTTTCTCTCTGAGTGTGTGACACACACACGCGCACACACACACACAGGGTATTGGTTTTGTTTCTCTGGAGAACTCTAATACAAAGCTATTTTATGACTAAAGAAAAGACAAACCTAAAGAGAATATAATATAGACTCTACAAGTCATATGGTTTCTGCTACAGCCAGCCAAGCCTCCCATTCTATCTCAAAAGCAGCCATAGACAGCACAGGAAGCTGTTCTCCACCTTGGCATTAGTCATTTTGGATCAGATATTTCTTTGTTGATGGGGTTGTCCTGTGAGCTGTAGGATATTTAGTCGCATCCTGGCCTCTACCTGGTAGATACCAGCAGCATCTCTCAGTTGTGACAGCCCAAATGTCACTGGGGTGGGGCTTAGGGGTGGAGCAAAATCGCCCCTAGTTAAAAGCTACTGATATAAATAAATGAGCATGACTGTGTTCTAATGAGAATTTGTTTACGAACAGGTGGTAGGTTGGGTTTGACCTGTGGGCTATAGTGTGCTGACACTGCTCTAGGCCACGGGGATGACCAATGTCGGCATTAATGTGGAGCTTTGAGAAAGGGGACCCATGTTTGGAGAGTGACAAAGGGCACGGTAGGAGACCTGCAATGTCAAGCCAGATTCCCTTTACAAAGCCTTGGACTGAGCCTGGTCCCAGGCCAAGCACCCTTGCCGCATCTTAGGTGGAGCTTGTTGGGGCAGGTGATGATGCTTTGGCCTTGACAGTGCTGTTGCGACACTGAGGGGAGGTTCTCATTGGGCATTTAGAAGAGAAGGAGGTGAGATGTCTCACAACACCTCCCAAAGGCCTCCCTAATGGCTGCCTCATTTTCTTCTCACCATTTCCACAATCTTTAATTAAGAAACTGTATTTCAGAATCTTTAACCATTTCACTGGGCAACCAAGGTGCATTAGCCTATCTCCAGTGGAGAGTAGTAATTGTGTTTCCTGAATCTCTGTCAGCCTTCTTTGCCCTAGGCTATAGATAGACACAGGAGATGCAGGCAGGGGACATGTCCAAAGGCTCACAGGGGGATTGACATAGAGGGGCTTACTAGCTATAGCCTAGTCTGCCCCCCACCCCAGGTACATGTCATGCCCTTATAGTTCTGGTAAATAGGAGCTCCATGGAGAAATTTATATTTCAACAGAAAACAATTTTCCTGGTCATGTTATAAATCGGGATAGGGGCACTGAACCTCACCCGGTTCCTTTCTGTAGGAGTGACAACCCAGAGACACCCTTAAGGAACCTGAGTCTTCTAGTATGTCTCAGAAGGAGGTTGTGCTAGGACCTCAGATGCAGGTGGCAGCCAATGCTACTGAGTCAGGCTGGCTACCTGCAGCCTGCAGGGATCAGAAGTGGGAGGGTCAGGACTCGGGTGGTCGCTGGCAGGAAGGCCAAGCACAGTTGCAGCCTGTAAGAGAGACAGGTGCAGAGGACTACTGGTTCTCTAACTCTAGCCTGTATCAGAATCACCCAGAGAGCTAATATAGCCCACTTTGGCCTAATCTCATTGAAGTAGAGAAGGGTTTTTGCCTTTGTGTTTTGACCATGTGCTTCAAGTTCTGATTCTCTCCAAAGTTTGAGAACCAGCAGGACCCAACTCGCAACTCCATACTGGAAAGGGAGGGAGTGAAAGGGGGGAGCCTTGCCCCTCAAAGTGTGGTCTGTGGATAGGCAACGTCAGTATCATCTCTGCGCTATTTATTTATTTATTTATTTTTACTTTTTTTTTTTTTAATTGTTTGGGATTCATTGAGAGTACAAAGAAGTAGGTTATACTGAATCTTTGTGTTTTATAGAAATGCAGCATCTCTGAGACCAGCACGACCGACTAAATCAGTATTGTCATTCTAACAAGATCGGAGGGGTGGGGGGTTATGCACCTTATAGTTTGAGAAGCACAAAGGTTACACCATGGACTGGGCAGTGAGTGGGCCCCCAAAAAAGGCTCTAAGCTCAAAGCTGATCAGGGTCATTCATCTGAACTGACAAGGACAGATAAGAGCCCTGTGGTGAGGAAAGAAGAAATATCTATTCCTCAGAAAAATGGATCCTGGGTCTAGTGAGAATAAAATTAGCTCTGACCATGGCCAGGGTCCAAGTACAGCAGTAGTCCTCTGCACCTGTCTCTCTCACAGGCTGCAACTGTGCTTGGCCTTCCTGCCAGCGACCACCCGAGTCCTGACCCTCCAAGCTTTGCTCCCTCTTATCTCCAAGCGCAGCCTTTAAAGCAGATGATGAAAGGCAGCTTCTTGGTTTTGCAGGCCGTGGTGTCCAGCTTGCACCCCTTCCTGGAAAACCCATTCCTGCCTGGGGCCCCAGAGCCCAGTTCTTGTAGACTGCTTCTATGTGGGACTCCCCTTGGCAGATTCCAGAAGCCACCCCTACCCCTGCACCCTATCCTTCAGCCTACAGAGTAAGGTCTCTGCCGCTGCTGCACTGTCTCTGAGTCTCCCCTACATCCTACCTAAAACTTGGTAAACAGTCCTTTCGTAAATAAAGAAAATAAACTTTCTTCACATTATCCTAATTTCAGCACACTACTCATTAGGTCCTGATCGATATAATTAGGAGACATCACGTCCTTCAGGGGGAGATCTCATCCCAACCCACAGCAGGGCCCACAGGGCAAGCTCCAGGTATTCGATATTGAATAGGACAAGCCTCGCAGGGCTCAGTTCCTTACATGTGACAGACGCGTAGGGAAACACCTCAAAGTGGGCAGGACCCACCCCGGCCTCCACACTGGAAAGGGAGGGAGCGACCCATCAAGACAGATTTAAATAAAGGCTAAAGGCCTGTTTAGCGAGACTCCTTTCCCACCCAGGTGGGAGGCTGGGCTCAGTGATCTAGACAGCCCCTTCCAGTGCTGAGGCTGTAAGTCTACAAATAGCGCTGGGCTCATCTGATGCCCTCCTCACAGCTCCTTGAGGACTCTGCCACTAGTTGGTGGTGAATGTGTTGATTGGGAAGAAGAGAGAAGATTAGCAATTCTGCTAGTGCCTGTTTTTACCTCATCACCTGGCTGACAGGTGGGTGCAGCTGGGTGGGGGGTGGGGGTAAACCCCAGGGGAGTTGCCGGCTGAGGTTTAGAAAAGTCAGCATATAGATCTCCCACAGGGGACGTCCAGTGGATCGTGCCTAGGAGCCTACTGCCAGACTTCAGACCCTGGGTGACAGAGCAGCCCACACCATGGGGTGGGGTGGGGGTCTGCCTAGGAGGTGGAAACACCTCTGCCAGGCCAGGAAGTTGGGCAGGCACAAGGCAGCCTGTGAAAGGGGGCAGGGGCAGGGGCAGGGAACAGTCAGATATAATTGGCCAAAGGGCCCTGGGCAGTTGAGAGTCCCCAGGAGTGGGAAAGTGAGAGAGGGCTGGATTTCAGGCAACATGGGCTCTCTAGAATGATCCCTGGGGTGTTCGTGTCTCAGTGGCAACAGAGGAGACTTGAAGAGGGGGACACATGATCTAGGCCAAAGGCTTTACTCTAAGCTCCACTGAATAGAAATCCCAAGACCACTTCTAACTCATCATCATTGAGCTCCTGCTCCATGCAGCACTGTGCTGGCTGCTAAGGACAGAGTGGGCACACAAGCAGCAGGGTGTCCACCCTTCCTCATGAGCTCAAGGCCACCTGTCCTGCCTCCATCAGGGCTGATGCAGCAGCTGCGATGTGGCTGAGTCAGCAGGGAGGAGGTTTGAGTGTCCTGGTTCAGAGGAGCTGGGGCTGGCAGGGTGCCACGTCAGAGAGGCAGGTGCAGGGGCTGAGATAGTTTGTGCAGCACTTAATGCCTTTCTCTCCATTGCCTGATCCAGACCAGTGGCCCTGAAACATATGCAGACCAGCACGTGCAGCAAGGGACACAGACTTTGTGTGATTGACTGTCTCAGTTTACCCAGGACAGTTCAGCTTTAGCACTGTCCCCTCTAGTACAGAGTGATGAGGCCCAAAGACTGAGGTCTTGGGCAGCTAAGAGTGAAGGATGGTCTTAGACTCAGGGCATAATCGCAGGTGCCAAAGCACAGCCCCCTCCCAGGCTTCATCCTGGAGGTCTGAAGGCCACAGGGCTGGTGTCTGTTCCTGCTGCAATGAGGACCACACAGCAGGGGGTTGGGAAACAATTAATTAGTGGCATCCTTGACCCAAATACCTCTAATTCTGGTTCATTAGTCACTCATAGATGAGGAAAGGGATTCAGGAAAACCATTTAAGATCAAACAACACATCATCTTTGTTCAGGTGTCTGCTCCCTAGTGTCTTCAGGACCTTGGCTTTCAGCCCTTGAGGCTGCCAGAGCTTCTCACCTGCCTGTCCTTTCCACCACGTCCTCCTGCAGAATCCTGTCTGGTGACTTAGTATTCAGCACATAACAGGGCCTCAGTCAACGCTTAATGAGTCAATGAGTGAAGATTTGATTTAACTGTTGCAGTAACCAGGTGCAGAAGGGCAGTATGAAATGGTGAAACCAATCGTTTTGAAAGGTGGTAAGTCAAATCAAGAGTACAAGAATAGACACAGGAGGAAGTCTGGTTCTAAGCGAGCAAACAGGAAGCTTGCAGACAACAACTCCTAATCGTTGGTGGGGCCATGTGTTGGCTGGGTCTCCTGGCCAAGGTTCTGTTTGTTTAGGAACCTTCCCAACTGCAGGTCCCATGCTCTCTGTCCCCTGCCCTTTCCCCTCTGCCGGCCATTCCTTCCTCCAACGTGTGTTGGCCTTCACTGGCTCCCACTAAGGGGCAGGCACTGGGGTTGGCCCTGGCAGGGTGCAAAGCCTAATAGGAGCAGATGTTCCCCCAGGGGTGATGTATATCAGAGGCGTTCAGTTCACACACACACAGAGCCACAGAGCAGTAAGGGAAGTAGTGATGGGGCTGGGCAGGGTGACTCACGCCTGTAATTCCAGCACTTTAGGAGGCCAAGGCAGGAGGATCCTCTGAACTTAGGAGTTGGAGACCTGCCTGAACAAGAGGGCCCATCTCTATTAAAAAAAGAAAAAAAGGTACAAAAATGAATGCGGTGTAAAGGCAGGAGCCTATAGTCCCAGTACTTAGGAGGCTGACACAGGCAGATTGCTTGAGCCCAGGAAGTGTGAGGTTGCTGTGTCCCTCTAGCCTAGGTAAGAAAGTGAGACCCAGTCTCCAAAATAATATAATAATATAATAATAATAACAGTAAATTTTTTAAAAGAGGGAGCAGTGAAGTGTCAGGTGTGGTTGCCTCCCTTTCAGGTCATAAAGTGACCTGACAGGTGTATACCAAGCCCTTGGAGCAGCCAGGAGGATGCCATTTCCCGGTTGACTGGGCCCGCCCTGCAGCCTCCCTGAATCCCCTGCACCTGCCTCCTTGCTCATGGCAGAAGCTTGGGGCTCGTCTCCAGATGCAACTGCCAAATGCCCCTGGTATGTACGACCTCCACTCAGTGATCAGCCCCTCTGGACCTGGCTGACACTGGCAGCTGACTGTCTTTTACTCACTCTCAACTCCACCCTCTCTTGCCCAACTGACTTTGATGCTGGGTGTTTGCCTCCTATACCTGCCCAATCACTAAATATTTATATGCTGTGCTTCCTCTGTGCAGTGGGTGGGTGCGGGGGCTCTGTTGGTAAACAAGACAAGTTCTTGTGGAGCTCACTGTCGGGGAGGGAGGAGACAATAACTCATCAGTTATGTGCAGTGTGATAAGTGCTGTGATGGCGTAAGCACCCGGGGCTATAGGGTGGAGTAGGGGTTGGAGGTGGGTGACCCTGGAGTATGGAGACCAGCAGGAGGCTGCAGCTCTGTTTCTTGCTGATAGGTTGTACATGAATTACAACTTCATCTATTTATCCATCTGTCTCCATCATACCTCTATTATTTCTTCCTTCATTCATTGATGAGTTCAACAAACTATTGAAACATCTATTATGTGCCAGGATTCTGCCAGGTCTGGGGAATACCATGGTTCCTATATGTGCTCTGCTTTTCCCTGTCTCATGGCCTTCACACTCACTGTTCCCTCTACTTGGAAGAGCTTAGTCCTCCATCTTTTAGACTGTCAGCTCAAGGTCACCTCCTCAGGGAAGGCTTCTCTGAACTTTTGACCAGTTCAAGGCCTCATTATGAGGTTCTCACAGGAACCGTAATTTTCTTTCATAACACCTGTAATTATATATTTAGTAGTAAGACTATTTCATTAGTGTTGGTCTCCCCAGTCATCTCTGTCAGGGATTTATTTACTACAGTATTTACATTCTTTGGCACATGGTAATGTATGTATGTATGTGTTATTTATTTATTTATTTATTTTGAGACAGAGTCTCACTTTGTTGCCCTTGGTATAGTGCTGTGGCATCATAGCTTACAGCAACCTCAAACTCTTGGGCTTAAGTGATTCTCTTGCCTCAGCCTCCCAAGTAGCTTAGCTGGGATTATAAGTCCCCACCACAAAGCCCAGCTATTTTTTGAAACGGGGTCTTGCTCTGGCTCAGGCTGGTCTTGAACCTGTGCGCTCAGGCAATCCACCCATCTCAGCCTCCCAAGTGCTGGGATTATAGGTGTGAGCTACCATGCCTGGTCCACAGTAATGTATTTAATAAATATAAATTAGATAAATGGGTGGATGGATGAATGAATGATGGTTGGATGAATGGCTAGATGGATAGTTTCATGGATGAATAGATGGTCAAATGGATAAATGGATAGATGGATAGATGGATAAATGGATGGTGGATGGATGGATGGATGGATGGATGGTTGAAGGGTTGAATGGATAAATGGATGGATGGAATGGATAGTTGAATGGATGAATGCATCAATTAATGAACTGAAGTTAACAAGAATGAAGGCAGAGACAAATTAGGATCCAGTAGTCAGGGTAGAAACCATAGAAGAATTGGTGAATGGGCCACAGCATTTGGCCTCTCAGTGGGAAAGCTGAAGAGGGGACTGATAGAAGAAAATCTGCAGGATCTGGTCTATGGCTGAATGTCAGCGATGAAGCAGAGGGAAGAGTACAAGGTGAAAACTAGGGCTAGAGTCGTTGGAAATAAAAGAGAGAAAATTTGAAAGTGTAGGATGAAAGGATGACCTGCTGAATTTGAGGCACCTGTTGAGGCGATAAAGTGGAAATTTGAAATTATTTTTGGCCACAGTGGTAGTTAATACTACCAGCTGCCCTAAGAAATAGATGTCACAGTTTTATTGGCTTTATGTAATTGACATTTTAGTTTTATTTTGTTTTTGTTTTTGTCCACCTGGCAGTCCAATGCAGGTGTTCCAAGTCAGCATGATGATATGGTAGTTTAGGCGACCACACTCTTCCCTCTTGTGGTTCCACCATACCATCTTGGCCCGAATGCATCATCTGTTACCCTGTTTCCCTGAAAATAAGACAGTGTCTTATTTTAAGGTGTGCTCCCAAAGATGCGCTAGGTCTTATTTTCAGGGGATGCCTTATCTTTCCTGTAAGTAGGTCTTATTTTCAGAGGATGTCTTATTTTCGGGGAAACCGGGTATTTAAACCCCTACCATAAAGCAGAAGACGCCTGACTTTTACTTTCTCAGACTTCCTTGGGTTCAAGACATGAATTTGTGGCCTAAACGCTTTCATTCAGACCCTTCTCCCCCAGACTTTGATTTGGTAGCCAATGACTCAAAGAATTGGTAACCAAACAGAATCCACTCAGGAAATGGAGACAGAGGCACTGTCCACCCTGATAGTGTTTAGAAGTTGGTGTGGCAGCTGTTCCAACTGCAGCACGTAGTATTCAATGTCAATGACATCAGTGGCTAAAAACTCTATGCCTGTGTCCACTGGTGTCAGTTCTATGAGATAATCATTGAAATTGTTCTTTGTTTTGTTGCCTGGTTGTCCTTCCAGAGATTCTGTGAACTATTTAACATCTTTGAAAATAGTTTTGTTTTCTCTTAAATTCACCAGAGTTATTTTCCATGACTTGCAACTAGACACCTGGTCTCATATAGACCAGGTATAAATGTGCAGATAGTGGTTGGACATACAGGTATAAAGCTTAGGAGGCCTGGGCTGGAGATATCTGTGCAGGTAGTTGAAGCTGCGGGAGTGGACAGGATTGCTCGGTGATTTGGCATCATGGCAAAGGAAGAGGGTCAGGCCAGGACACTTGAGAAATGGCAAATGAGAAGGAACTCACAAAGCAGATGGAGAAGGAGCTGAATCTTCCTAGTCCACCAACTTTTTGCTATTTAGGAAATCAACTCTTTCTTCAGCAAAATAAGCCAGTTTCCTTCCTTCCTTCCTTCCTTCCTTCCTTCCTTCCTTCCTTCCTTCCTTCCTTCCTTCCTTCCTTCCTTTCTTTCTTTCTCTCTCTTTCTCTCTTTTTCTTTCTTTCCTCTCTCTCTTTCTCTTTCTTCTCTCTCTCTTCCTTCCTTCTTTCCTTCCTTCCTTTTCAAGGCAGCCTCACTCTGTCGCCCTGAGTAGAGTGCTGTGGCATCATAGCTCACAGCAGCCTCCAACTCTTGGACAAAAGCAATCTTCTTGCCTCAGCCTTCTGAGTAGCTGGGTCTAAACCGCCTGCCACAACTCCTGGCTGTTTTTAGAGACAGGTTCTTGCTCTTGCTCTTGCTCCAGCTGATCTCGAACTCTTGACCTCAAGCAATCCACTCGCCTCAGCCTTCCAGAGTGCTAGGATTACAGGCGTGAGCCACTGCCCCGGCCTAAGTCATTTGTTTCTTTAAGCCGCATTCTCTTTTAGTTACTATTCTGCTGCTTCTTTAATGACACAGCTTTGTCCTGTTAAAGACTTCTCCAGATGACTTCTGTTATAATGATGATAATTACAGTAGCTACTTATGTAGAATGGTAATGTCAAATATGTGACACCCATGAGGCTCTCCTTACCTTCCTGGCATCAACAACTCTTGGGTGTTGGCATTGCTAACCCAACAATTGCACTTTTCCCCAATAAACCCAGGGATAGCCTCAGAATCATTCTCAACACAGTTCTCCAAACAGACTTAATAGAGCTACAGGAGTTAGCTTATGAAATATAGCTTGCTTCCCAGCTGAGGTTAGTATGTTTTGAGTTTATTAAACATTTCTATTACATTATCTCATTTGCTTTTCTCAACAGTTTTATGAAGTAGGTGATACTAGGCCTGTTTTAGAGATGAGAAAATGGATATCTCAAGAAGACCGGACCAAAATCACAGGTTTAAATTATGGGAGAGTCAGGATTTGAACTCAGGAATTTTGATGATAAATCCTAAGCCTTTGTCTATACCAAAAGGGTATTCCCCCACCTGTGTATCTTATAGGTTACAAAAACCATTTAATAAATTTCAGGGGTCAGGGGAAGTCAAGACCAGTTGCTAAGCAGACAGTAATGATTGCTCCAGCTGGGGAATGCTATTGTGTTCTAATCTAGATAAAGTGGCTGCAAGTTCCCAGTCTCTGGTTGAGGTTTGGAAAAGTGTTTGGTTCTGTGTTCTAAGAAACTATGGGTGTAGAACAGCAGAGGTAACAGCATAGTAACCTCTAAACACCCATGCAGGTGGGCCTTGAACATCTGGAAAGTTGGATCACAGGGAGCAAATCCACAGCTACTGGGGTTTAGGGATAGAATTTGTTCAATAATTCACAATTAAAAAAAAACAAACCTAAACCTGTTATGGTCCTCTCAGGACGCACCACAGCCAGCGAAGAGCACTAAACCACAGGTTGTGGACACATACGTAGTTATATGCACACCTGTTCCAATTGACAGGGAGAGCTACAGCTGGCACTTTCCTTTCTCTCTTCTAGAGCATAAGATGTAAATTACTTTCTACCGACCAGAGGTACTTGCCTGTGATGCTGAATTTTTTTGTTGTTGTTGCAGTTTGGCCGAGGCTGGGTTTGAACCCGCCACCCTCGGCATATGGGGCTGGCGCCCTACTCACTGAGACACAGGCGCTGCCTGATGCTGAATTTTGTAGGGAAAAAAACACGGCAGGGATTGTAGTAAAGGCTACAGGGAACTAGAGGCTGCCAGGGCTTCCTAATTTGGGAGGTGCTTCCTGGAGGTGGCTGGGGTGGCAGCTTCCTGCTTCTGATGCTTCTTGATCACACAGAAGCAGAAGACCCCTTGGCTGAACAGTTCTGTGTTGTGGTTTGGGGAGTCTTTCTGGGAGATCATTCCATGTCTGTTTCTTCAGTGCCTCCAATGATTCTGTGATCTGTCTATAACCCTTAAAAATACCTTTCTGTTTAAACTAGCTGGGGTGGATTCTGTGATTAGCAACCAAGAACTCTGACCAACGCCCACACCTATGAGAGACACTTCTAATTGTAGCTGGGGTCCTCCTGGTAACTCTCAGCCCTGCGGAGAAGCACATTCTGAGCGTGGAGTTGACCTGCTGCCCTCTGCAGGATTAGGATCGTGCCCTGCTCTGGGTCCAGCTAAGTGGCTGTCTGCTTTCTGAAATAGAAGCTCAGCCCTACTGGGCGTCATATCAGCTGCTGTTTAGGGACATGGTTATTCTTCCTAATATCCCTGGTTGAAAGGAAACAAAAGGGGAGATGTGTTTATTCTGGTCCTGGAAAGAACACTGAGAGCCATACCTTGAGCACCTCTATCAAGGACCATGGTCCAGGGGCTGCTTTCTCTAAATCTAGATAGAGGTCATGGTTGGGTATAAAGTATGTGCGCGCGCGTGTGTGTGTGTGTGTGTGTGTGTGTGTATGTGTGTATTAATGGAAGGATTAATCTCCTGGGGAATTTGTACAAATCAAATACTGGGTCTGGACCCTTATACTGACCATGCCTTTTATTTCTATATCCAGATGCTTTGACATCTGGGGCCAGCAAGGCCCTACCAGCCCTATTCAAATGCAAACCAACCAAGCCAGTGCCCTTACCCTCAACAGTCTCCTTTACTGAGCTCTCACACTCCCTCCCTTAATTACCCTAGGGCCAGGTACCACTCATCTGGGACAGCCCCTATCCCCAGAGCCCCTTGAAATCCTTCAAGCTAGCCAATCCTAACCCTGTTTACCCTGCCTCCCTTGTTCCTTCCCATGGAAACCACAGTGAAAGTTCTTGTCCACATTTTCCTCCAGCTGTCTCTGCCTCCTGACTGATCTCAGTGCTTGGCGGTCCCTCGTGGTGTGGTGTGTCCCTTCTTTAGAAATATGTGAGTGTAATAAATTATTTTTCCAATGGCAAGCATCTCCTGATCTGTTGACTTTGCTATATCTAAATAAGAAAACTGATATTGTAAAACTCACTTTTACTCATTCATCCATCCACTTAAAGAACGCTATTTAGGCCTCTTCAATGCAGGCACCATTGTAAGCACCTAGAATCTTGTAATTAGCAAATCAGACACTGTAGGTGACTTTATAAAGTATAGTTAAGGTGGTATACACAAAACAAGGAATCACACAAATAAATACTTAAAAATACAATTAATTGTATGAAGAAAAAACTACAAAGTGCTATGTAAGCATAAGAGTGGAGGATCTGGCTTCCAAACTAAAACCTGAAGCATGAGCTAGGCTAGAGCAGCACGTGCAAAGGCCCTGTGGTGGGAGAGAGGTCATGCCAGAAGAAAGGGGGGAGGTTAGGGTGGCTAAAGCGTCCAGAGTAAAAATTGAGCATCAGATGGTTCCATAAAGGCAGGCAGGACCAGATCACGCAAAGCTTTGAAGGGTATCTTATGGATTTTGGAATTCTTCCTAAATGTAATGAAAAAGCTTTCAAGGGTTTTAAGTAGGAAGTTTTATAATTTAATGTATATTTTAAAAAGACTGCTTGGCTGCTGTGAATGTATCACAGGGAGGAAAAAACAAGGACAGAAAGAGTAATAGGAGGCAAGTGGAGAGACGTGATGTGCTGTGGGCTGGGATTGAAGCAGGAGGGATCAAGGGAGGGGAAGAAATTTGGAATTTGTTTGGAACTGGAGCTGACAGGATTTGGAGATGGTTTGAAGGTGGCAGTGCTGGGGAGGGAGGAGTGGAGGCTGTGCTGTACCCCATTTAACCCGGAGCCCACAGCAGCCTCTGGCCCTGAGCAGGAAGGTGTGGGGGGTAGGATTCTTGATCCAGGTGGCCTGAGTTTCTCCTGTGTCACCCTCTCTACCCTTCCCAGAGGAGCAGGCCCTGGAGGAGCCCAGGGCCCACCCCTGACCCTAGCCTCTCTCCTTGGGGTGCACAGTGACGCTGGTGGAGGTATGAAAGCATCTGCCATCAGAGTCCCTTCCTGCCCTGGACTCTTGCCACAGAAGACTGGGCCTTGCACTCATCTCTGCTGCCACCTGATTCCCACAGAACTGAAGGCTCCAGAGGGGAGGAGGAGCTGTGAAGTGATAGGATATAAATGTTTGGCCATAATTTTTCTCCTTCCTTCCTTCCTTCCTTCCTTCCTTCCTTCCTTCCTTCCTTCCTTCCTTCCTTCCTTCCTTCCTTCCTTCCTTCCTTCCTTCCTTCCTCCCTCCCTCCCTCCCTCCCTCCCTCCCTTTCTTCCTTCCTGTTTTCTTTCTTTCTTTCTTCTTTCTTTTGACAGTGTCTCACTCTGTTGCCCTGGGTAGAGTGCCATGGTATCATAGCTCACAGCAACCTCAAACTCTTGGGCTCAGGTGATCCTCTTGCTTCAGCCTCCCAAGTAGCTGGGACTGCAGGCACTCACCAAGGATACCAAGCTAATTTTCTATTTTTAGTATAGATAGGGTCTTTCTCTTACTCAGGCTGGTCTCAAATTCCTGAGCTCAAGCAATCCACCATCCTCAGCCTCCTAAAGTGAGCCGCCATGCCCAGCTCCCCTCCTATCTTTAATACTCCTTGGAAGGAATTATTTGCTCTTTTCTGGGGGTTGGGGGCCACAGCAACTTTCCAAGACTAGGTAAGGGAACTCTCCTCCAGGGAGTACAAATCAGGTAATTGCATTTTTTAAAAACTGACTCCTGACTTGCAGGTTTTAGTCTGGCATGTATGGAGCTTGGAAGTCAGCACTTCCTTCTAACAAGTAAAAAGCTGAACAAACTGAAAAAGTAATGACTTTTCTTTGTTCTGTCAGAAAAGTGAGGCCACAGGGAAAACTGCTGCCCCCAAATTAGAAACACAGACAGGGAAAAACAGAGAGTCACAACTCACTGTAGTGGAAACTTTCACAGGAACCAGTGCAAGGATGTGAGATTCTGAATTGTAATTCAAGAATTGCTGCAAGTCTGAGGGTTATAAGCTCCCGGGAGACTTAGTCCAGAGAGGCCCTCACACTTCTGGGGTGGGGAAGGACGACTTGAACAGGTTTGCACAGGGAGTATCAGAGAAACATCCCCTCACATTTATGGCAGGTGGAGGGGAAAATGAACCATTTTGAAATATACTAGAACATTCTATTTTTCTTAATCAGGGCTGTACTCAGAGAAAGTATGTTATGAGTACCTAAACTATCAGGGTTTTATCAGAGCCTAGCCAATCTGGAGGAAGGAAAATACCCAACTCCAGCCCTCTCTAGCTTCCATCTGTGAGAAGGGAAATACTCAATTCCAGTCCCCCAAAGTTCATCCTATCCCACCTTCGTGGGGGAAGAGTCCTGAGAAGCACCTGTGAAGTTTGCAGTCCACAGGCAGGCACAGGTATACTCAAAGACTAAGACCAAACCACAGGACTATAGGGCGTCTCCTCTCCTCCCACACCTTACCACTGTACCATTAAAGGCCTGCTTACCCCGCTTTTATTACACAGTACAGCAGGTCCAACTACTGAGAAAAAAGTACCAGACATACTAAAAGGCAAAACACACAGTTTGAAGAGACAATAAACATCAGCACCACACTCAGATACGGCTGGGATGCTGGAACTATCAGACCAGAAATTTAAAATCCTACTGTTGATATGTTAGGAGCTCTAACGGATAAAGCAGATAGCATGTAAGAACAGACAGGCAACGTAAGCAGAGACAGGGAAATTCTAAGAAGGAATAAAAAGGAAATACTAGAGATCAAAAGCATTGTAACAGAAATGAATGATGCCTTTGATGAGCTCATCAGTAGTCTGGACATGGCTGAGGAAAGAATCTCTGAGCTTAAAGATGAGTCAATAGAAACTGCACAAATGGAAAAGCAAAGAGAAAAAAGACTGAAGAAAATGGAACAGAATATCCAAAAACTGTGGGAAAACTATGAAAGGAAGCACACATGTGATAGGAATACCAGAGGAGGAAAACAGAAGAAATATTTGAAGCAATAATAACTAAACATTTCCTCCAGTTGGTATCAGATAACAAACCATAGGTTCTGAAAACTCTGAAAACACCAGGCATTAATGCCCCTAAAACTATATCTAGGCATATCATATTCAAAGTGCAAAAAATCTTGTAAGAAAACAGGAAAAAACACCTTACTTATAGAAGAGCAAAAATGAAAATAACATCCAATGTCTCCTCAAGCGAGAAGAGAGTAGAGTGAGATGTTTAAAGTGTTGAAAGAAGAAAATCACCAACCTAGAATACTGTACCCTGTGAAATTATCTCAGAAGTGAAGGAGAAATACAGACTTTCCCATTAGACAAAAAATAATAATAATAATAAAGTGAGGGAATTTGTTATCATAGACTTTCCTTGCAAGAGGAATTAATAGAAATTCTTCAGAGAGAAGGAAAATAATACAGGTCAGAAACTTGGATTTACATAAAGAGGGGAAGAGCATTGTAGAAAGAATAAGTGAAGGTAAAATAAAAACTTTTATTTTTCTTATTCTTAATTTGTTCAAAATATCAATTATAGCAATGTATTCAATTATATATAATGTTTAAGTGAAATAAATGACAGCAATGATATACAGGACAAAAGGGAGATGTTTTGTTATAATAAGGTACTTTCACTACTCATGAAGCTGATAGTGTTATTGGAAGTGGACTTTGGTTAATTATAAATAGATATTGCAAACTATAGGGCAATCATTTTTAAAAGATTGAAAAAAAGAACTATCACTGATATGCAAAGAAATGAGAGAAAATGGAATCATATACATGTAAAATTCTCAATTAAAACCAAAAAAGGCAAGAAAAGAGTGGAAGGCAAAAAATATAGTCTGTTGGAAAAGAACCAACTGACTCCTTCTCTCACCCCTAACTATCCTAAGCCTGTTACCCTGGGCATGGAGAATTTTTCTGATGCAGGCTGGTTGGTTTTAACAATCAATTTTATTGAGGTAAAATTTACATACCCATTTTAAGAATACTGTTTAATATGGTTTGCTTTGTTTTTTTAGTTCAATGAGTTTTTTTGTTTTTTGGTGTTTTTTTTTTTAGGCCAGGGCCAGGTTTGAACCCGCCACCTCCTGTATATGGGGCTGGCACCCTACTCCTTTGAGCCAGAGGCACCACCCTAGTTCAATGAGTTTTTACAAGCATACACCCCTAAGTAACTGCCAGCACAATTAATATATAGAATATTTCTATCACCTTGACGAGTTCCCTCATGTTCTGTGCAATCAATCCCCAGACCCCACCCTAGGAAACTGCTGAATTGCTTTCTCTGCCCTTGTAAGATTAGCTTTGCCTGTTGAAGAATTTCATATAAACAGAAATATGTGGTATGGAATTTTTTTGCATCTGGCTTCTTTCACTTAACATAATGCTTTTATAATATATTCGTGTTGTGACATGCATTAGTAATTCATTCCTTTTTATTGTTGACTAGCACATCATGTATGGATATACCGTTTTGTTTCTCCACTCCCCTGCTAATGGACATTGAGGTTGTTTCCAGCTTTGGACTATTAGGAATAAAGTTGCTATGAAAATTTAAATACACTTTTTTTGTGTGGACACGTTTTTCTTTCTCTTGAATAGAATGCTGGCAGTGAAATCGTGAGGTTGTATAGTAAGTTTACGTTTAACCTTACAAAAAAGGTGCCAACACTCTTTTCCAATGTGACTATGCCATCTTGTAGTCCCATCAACAGTGATGGTGGTTCTAATTATTTTATGTCTTTGCCACATCTGATAGTGTCAGTCTTTTTTATTTCCACTATTCTAAAGGATATTGAGAGGTAGTCTCCCAACGTGGTTTTAATTTACATTTCCCTGTTGACTAATGATGTTGAGCCTTGTTCATTTGATTATCAGTCATTTATCTATCTATTATGAAATGCCTATTTAAATCTTTTGCCCATTTTTAGAAATTGGGCTAACGCCCACATGAAAGAAAAGCATAAGTATAGTCTAGTGAGGGGGAGGGGAGAGGAGGAGGGACAGGGGGAGTAGGAAGGGTTATTGAAGGGATCTCACCTAATGTGGACAATGTGAGAATGTTCAACATGCCCCTGGGTGATGGGCTTAACTACAATTTGAACTTTATCTCAGAAATGAAAACAATGTAACCTAAACATTTGTACTGCCATATCAATCTGAAATAATAAAAAGAAAGAAGTTAGGCTATTTGTCTTCTTATTACTGAGTTACAAGACCTTTGTCAGAGATATATTTTATATGGTAATTTTTTTCTCACACTCCATGACTTCTCATTTTCTTAATGTGTTCTTAGAATATTTTAACTTAATTTTTAAAATTTTATATTGTGAGATGGGCTGGCTTTTTTGTAAAGTGAGCAGGCTCTTCCTGATAGGAACCATAGGGCTATTGCGAGGTAAAATGGGAGAACAAAGACTTGCAGTCTACAAGGGTAAAGAAATGTAGGGAGGAATTTGGAGGATACTGCAAAGGAAACAAAATTAGGTGGCCTAATTTTGGAAGCCCTAAAGGACAGACCCTGAGCTAGGCAGAGGAAGGAACAACAGTAACAGGACTGTCACAGTCTGAATACTCTTCAGTCTGTGGGAGGTTAGAGGTCAAACCCTGAGAACATCCCTGGGAGCAGGTCGAGAATCAGGATCCGAGGCCTCTGGTCTCCCTGCAGGTCTCTGGGAGGAGTCCTGATTTTCACATGCCACCCCAGGTTGCTTTCAATCAGCTCATCTTGTCGGCATAGAAGCCTCGGTGGTCCTCTGGTGAGGATGCCAATGGACACTCAAACTTCTGCAGCATTTTTTGTTTCAGCCTACTGAAAAAAATTACCAACCAACCAGCATTTATAAAAGAATGCAACCAACCAGCTCATGCAAGTGCCACAGTACGGCTGTGGAATATGTGCGATTATCATCCCTGTTTCTCATGTAGGAGAACTGAGTCACCCAGTGACTAAGGAACGTGGCCAAGGTCATGTGATTAGTATGTAGAGGAGCCAGGATTTGAAGCCATACAATGTGCATTCTTGGGCATAAACACTCTGCTTTGCTGTATCTGGCCAAGTTGGGCAACTGGTAAGCATCAGGCCAGGAGGCTAAAACAAAAAATGCTATGGAAGTTTGAGTGTCCATCGGCATCCTCACCAGAGGACCACGGGGGGTTTCTGTGCTGATGAGAAGAGCTGACCTAAACCTCTGGTACTATGAGACTCAGAGCAACCTGGGGTGGCACAAGAACATCCAGAACTTCTCCCAGAGACCAGCAGGGAGACCAGAGGCCTCAGATCCTGATTCTCGACCTGCTCCCAGGGATGCTCTTGGGGTTTCACCTCTAACCTCCAGCAGTCTCAAGACTATTCAGCCCTGCTAGGGACCTCCCTCCCCCTGGACACCAGCTTTCCCTGTCTCCTATCTCTGGCTCCATTTCAAGCCTTTTAATGCCATTTTGGTCCTTGGGTCCTGCTTGTCCCCAATTCAGAGGGACCTCTGTGGGAGCTCACCTTAGGCTGAGGTCTGGGGGAAGAGTGTGGGGCAGGTTCTGTGCTTCCATTTCTGCAGGTTGAGCAGCTGGCGTCTCTTTAGAAAGATGTGAAAACAGGATATACAGTGAACATATTTCAAAATACCTCTGTAAGAGACAAATCTGTCTTACCACTTAATATTGTAAGCCATAGGGAAAGCCTGTCCATTTTGAGATTATTCTTTCAGAGTGTCAGGATAGTATCTGGTTTTTAAGAGAAGAAATAGCTAAGGCTAAGCATTTGCAGATAAGTAGTTGATAATAATAGATGGAAGACTAGAAAATGAGAACCGAAAAATTCTCATATATAATTAAAATGCTGCTCTCTCTAAAGATCCAGAACAAAACAAAACAAAACAAACAAACAAACAACCCCCCCCTCAAGAGGTCCAAAGCCTGAAGGGCTCAAAGTGAGAGTGATGAGCTACTGAAAATATTAATGAAGACAGGGGTTTGATAAGATTTGAAGCTAAGATGAGTGTTTAATTGTTTTCACCTTTGGTAAAGTCAAGCGAGACCCCTAGGCCACAATAACCCACATGTTTTTAGAAGATTTGTCCTTAAAGGAAGATCTTTAATTTTCAAATGTGGACAACTTTTTTATAGAATAGTTTTGAACTGCATTCTTTTCATTAGATGGTAATTGTACATGACTGAATGTTGAGCCACTTAAGCCTCATTTTCTGAATGTCATGCAAAATGTATCCTTACATCAAATTAGGAAGGGCCGGCTTTTGAACTATGGTAATAGTCACCTCTGGCTTTTCTTGTGATGTGGTTGAGCATGGAGCAATTAATGCCAGCTAAAGGGAGCAGGTTGAAAGGGTCAAGAATCTGCAGCTAGATGTGCCCATTGGGCACTTGGCTTGTGGAAGCCAGAGAGGATGTTTGCGAGTGATGAGGGTGGTTCCCAGTGAATGGTTGGCCTCTAGGACACACATGTCCCTGTGTGCAAAGTCACGTATCTTTCAGCTTAATTTACTCACATCACACCAACATCCCAACTTTCCAGAGCAGGGCTGGAATGTATTGGCCAGAAGTGTGATCGACATAAAACATGATAGAATATGGTATCAGGTATGTATCTGCATTCCGTCATTCATCTACAGTACAAACATCCCATTTTTGCTTTTATTCAGAATAATGACTAAAAGCAGAGACAAATTCTGGGTATTATCTTTTTGTTGCAGTTTTTTTTTTTTTTTGGCCAGGGCTGGGTTTGAATCTGCCACCTCCAGTATATGGGGCCAGCGCCCCACTCCTTTGTGCCACAGGCACCGCCCTTGGCATTATCTTTTGCTCAGAAGAGTCTGCAAAAAATGGTACTAGTCCTCCCCAGTGACAGCACACAGGAATGGGAAGGTCAGAGCTGGCACTGTCTGGAGGCACAGTCAGGATTCACTGGTCCTAGGATGGCTGGGCGCTGGGCAGGTTACCAACACAGAGACCAAGGAAAGACTCACATCTCCATGACACAGGGACCAGCAGCCAGACTGCCTTATTGCTGAAGTCCCTCAAAGCTCCTGAGGCCCCCTAGTTTTTCCCTGTCTTAGAGCCTGGGACAAAGAAGAGCCTGCAGATGGGAGTAAGAGAACCACAGGCACGGGGAGTGGCAGGGAGCCGGGCAGGTGCCCAAGTGCTCCAGGTCAAACGGTCAGCACAATGGACTTCCTCCTTACTGGGGCATACTCGTCTTCATTAGCTTGGCTTCCAGCTGCTTCAAATGATGTTTGTTTATATTTAGTTTTCTTACTCACTAATGAGAATGGGGGGAAAGGAGGCTTCCCAAGATATTAGCCAATCCAAGAACTTGATTGTGAAGAATGAGATGGAAGGGTGTACAGTGAGAGGAGGAGTTGAGGAGACCCACCTGGACTGCCACAGACCTGTGACATCTGCTGGAAGACTGTGTTCCTTTTGACACCGTCATCCACAAAGCTTGCCTGTGGAAAATCTCCGGATGCCAACGCAGTGGGGACCTGCCCCTCTTGGGAGATCATCTCCTCACACTTATGACTATGACTGCTGAAGCCTTCTCCCAGCGTTGGTTCAGCCTCAGTAATGGGGATGGATGGAGCCAGCCACGCTGCACTGTTTAAGGAACACTCGCAAGCCTAGAATGTTCCCAAAGCTGCTGGAGGGGGTGGCAAACAAGCCAAAGATTTGGTAGTGGTTCTTCTGGAGCCCTCCAATGTGGAAAGAGAAGGAAGTATTCCACAGACTGGAGGAGTCTGATGCCAAGAAAATGCAGGGTGCATACTACCATGAGCAGGGTTTCCAAAAGGATATCCCACATCTTCACAGCATTAAAAAAAGCTTACAAACAATAGACAAAAATAATATAAGGAGATACTGTCCCCTCCAGGAGGTGGAGCTTTGTGCAAATAGAGATAGACTCCCATCTTCTAATAGACACAGCACATGTGGCGTAGACACCTTTGACCCAGGACTCCAAATGTGGGGCACAACTTTCACAGTCAGATGTGGGGCTCTATTCATGGTCCTTCATAGCCTGGCCTCAATTATCCTTCTGGCTTACTCTACCACTGTGCTATTTAGTGTCATGGGGCCATTGGACAGCCTGCCATAGCTCTGTTGGGCCACCATAAGCAAGCCTTGTCCCATTCAGCACTGCCTTCCCTTCTTCACCTGGTCAATTTTTCCTAGTAATTTTTAAGCTTCTTCTCCTTCTTCTCCTCCTCCACCTCCTCCTCATCCTTCTCTCCTCCTCTTTCTCCTCCTTTTCTCTTTTCCTCCCCCTCCCCCTCCTCCTACTCCCCCTCCCCCTTTTCTACTCCCCCTTCCCTCCCCCTCCTTCTCACCCCCTCCTCCTCCCCTTCTCCTCCCCCTTCTCCTCCCCCTTCTCCTCCTCTTCCTTTTTTTTTTTTTTTTTGACAGAGTGGTAGAATGCTGTGTCACAGCTCACAGCAACCTCAGACTCTTGAGTTCAAGTGCTTCTCTTGCCTCAGCCTCCCAAGTAGCTGGGACTACAGGTGCCCACCACAACGCCTGGCTGTTTTTTTTTGTTGTTGTTCTTGTTGTTGAGACAGTGTCCCACCCTACGTCCCTGAGCAGAGTGCAGTGGGCGTGGTAGCTCACCACAACCTCAGACTCAGGCTGTGGGCACCCTGCTGCCTCAGCCTTGGGAAGCCACTGGGATTACAGGCGCTCCCTGCAGGGCCCGGCTGGGTTTTTCCATTTTTTTCATGAGTCAGGGTCTCACTGTCGGTCTGGCTCTACCTCAGGCTGGTCTCAAACCTGTGAGCTCAGGTAATCCACCCACCTTGGCCTCCCAGAGTGCTGGGATTACAGATGTGAGCCACCATGCCCAGCCACTCTTTTCTTCCTAACTTTTCTTTTTTTTTTTTTTTTTTGCAGTTTTTGGCCAGGGCTGGGTTTGAACCTGCCACCTCCAGTATATGGGGCTGGCACCCTACTCCTTGAGCCACAGGCGCCGCCCTCTTCTTAACTTTTTTTTTTTTAAATAGGAATATACCATTTTAATACATAGAGAATCACAAAAATGAAAATAGTGTCTCAAAAAGGAAACTAGATTACCTACCTCCACCTACAGAACTGGGGGAAGGCTGAGGGCAGGCAGTGTGAGTTTCTTGCCTCACTTAGCCCAGTGGGAAGCTATGATGAATAGTACCAATCTAAAAAATGGCTGATGTTACCTTAGGGGCCTGAAAAGAACAGGGGTCCTTAAAGAACAGCCACCCCTTCTAGATGCTCAGGAAGGGCACATTTTCAAAGCTACTAAGCAAGCACTTCCATTTCAGGATTTTGTCTTTGGCTGCATGAAAATATCCCTTCTCCCCCAAAGTGGTGCCCTTCATGATTAGAGACTAAGACTGGGGAGGGCTGGGCAGCTCAGCAGTGCCCAGAAGCATTCACGCAGCTCAGTTCCCCTGGGCTCAGAGTCCTTGTTTCTTTGTTTCTGTTTAGTTTGGGGGATATTTATTATATTTAACATGTTTTTTATATAAATACAAGGAGAAATAGAAAATATAAAATCTGAGGGGGTAGAGGAGAAAGTTAGGGGACTCAATAAGAGGCCTGAGCTGGAGAGGTCTGCACGGGCCAGCTGGACCTCCTCCTGACCCCTCCTTGGTTTTTTCCTCTTCTGTGACTTCTTTCTTCTCTTTTGGATCTTTTTCTTTTTCATTCTCTGCTTTGACTCTCTTGGCTTTTTTGAAGTTGGAAGTGTTCCTGCGGCCATCCTCTCCTTCCTCATCAGAGTCGGAGACTCTTCCTCACAGGCAATTCGCTTCCAGAGGGACAGATGGAGACGTGCTTGTCAGGGTCTTTGCCACTTTCCTCTGGGATGGCATCCTCAGGAATCGCCTGCTTTTGGATCCCAGGAGCTTGGAGCAGTATCCTAAAGTTCCCAGGAAGTGGCTGTTCGATATTCTCCAAGTACATATTTGTATTCTGGTTAGTCGTATTGGAAAGACTGATGTGAAGCTCGAAATCTGGATCAAAGTATTTGAAGTAGTCATTGTATGGAAGCTCATTAGGGATCTGTGAGTCCAGGGCCACAGCTGTTTCACCGGTGACAATGCAAATGGTGTAACCACCTCCTCCCAGCATCAGCATGTTGAAGCTGTTGACAGATTCCACACACTGGGCATGTCCTTTGATGGTCAGACTGAAGCAACCTGACTGAGCTCCAGACAGGGAGTTTGACCACACTGGACCACCACACTAGGCTGGAGCATCTCCATTATTTTGGATGTGACTGGTTGAAAATGGCCTCATAGCACTTGTTATCAATCCTATCTTGGAGCAGATAGTAACGGCATAATTCTTGCATTTGCCAGCCCCAATGTCCTATAGGTCCACAGATCCTGGGAAGTACTCTGGGTATTTATGAAAGGACATGCCACGGTGAATATCACTGTCAATAAATAGCACCCTCTGGTTATACCTCAGCAGTTCCAGAATGGCCAAGATGGTATCATTGATGTAACACAAGCCAGATGCCTCAGACTTCTTTGTGTGGTGCAGGCCCCCAGCCCAATTCACAGCAATGCCTGTCTGCTGCTTATTAAGTTTCACAGCACTTGCCACAGAGCCATCAGTAGACAACTGACAGAACTCAAAGGGTCTCGCAAATACTGGATAGTCCTCACCAACGTTGAATCTCTGCATCTGCTTGCTGTGTTCAGACATGTTATCTGCAGGGATGGAGTGCAAGAATTGAATGTAGTCATCGTTGTGGGGCTTGGTCATCTCAGCATTGGCTTTGGGAGGACAGTAGATTTCCATTTTTCAGTAGAGACCATAGTTAAGCAGCAAATTGTGAGTCATGCGGATTCCATGGGGCTTCACTGGGTGGCCTTGTCCATAATAATTTCCAACAGTCCCGTCGTAGTAGTAACAGACTTTCCTCCTGATGCGCTATGTCTGTGCCATCTTGCTCTCCTTCCCAACATTTAACATTTTGAAAAGCATTTTTTTTTTTTTTTTGTAGAGACAGAGTCTCACTTTATGGCCCTCGGTAGAGTGCCGTGGCCTCACACAGCTCACAGCAACCTCCAACTCCTGGGCTTAAGCGATTCTCCTGCCTCAGCCTCCCGAGCAGCTGGGACTACAGGCGCGCGCCACAACGCCCGACTATTTTTTGGTTGCAGTTTGGCCGGGGCCGGGTTTGAACCCGCCACCCTCGGCATATGGGGACGGCGCCTTACCGACTGAGCCACAGGCGCCGCCCTTTGAAAAGCATTTTTAAAAAATTTAGTTCTGATACATAACACTCACTTGGAGAAGTATATCAACACTCACAGCTCCATAAACTAATATTATAAAGCAAATATCTAAGTAATCCACACCCAGGTCATGAAATAGCACTGCCCTCATGTCAGCTCTCCTGTACCCTAGAGGCCTTTCTCTAATTACAAAATCTCTTCCCCTCTTCATTTCAAACTTTTATGGAAACCACTTCCCTGGGTTTTTTTTTTTTTTTCTTCTTTTAGGAAATAGGGTCTCACTATGTTACCCAGCTACCTTGGAATACCTGGGTTCAAGCCCTCCTTTCCCCCTCAGCCTCCACGTGAATGGTTGGTCTCTGGGACATGCATATCCCAGACGGAGACCACAGGCATGTGCCACTACACCCTAATCCTGCATTTTTTTCTTGCTACATAGGAATGTAGCCCTAAATTCTACAATTTTGTTTTGCTTGCTTTGAACATTATGTAAATGGAATTGTACAGCATATACTCCTGTGTTTTGCTATTCCATATTACTGAGAATATCCAAGGTTCTCTCTTAGCTATAGGTAGTCCCCTGGAAATGTTGCACAGATACATCATAAATCAGTTATTTGTTCTACTGCTGAAGGACATTCTGCTGAAGGACATTTGGGTCATTTCTTGTTTTGGTGTTTATGGTTGCTGCTGCTGTAGATGTTCTTTTGCATATCTCCTGCACCATCCATGTATGCATCTCTGCTGGTGCAAAACCTGCAGTGCAATTTCTCCATCTTAAGGTATACTAACTGTCAACTCTCATAAATACAGCAAACTCATGATGGTGCCAATTTACACTTTGCTGCTGTATGTAAGATGTGGCTGTTCTGATCTGCCCAGCACTTGTTACTGTTGCTCTTTTAAATTTTTGTCATTCTGGAGGGATGTGAGTGGTTTTCATTGGCATATTTCTGATGATTAAGGAGATTGAGCACCTCTTTGTACATTTATTAGCCATTTGATATTCTCTATCTCAAAGTGTTTATTCAAGTCTTTGGCTCATTTATCTGCTGTATGCTCTTTTTCTCCTCACTCTGCGATACACACAGACGTATGTATTAGTCAACACTGTATACAATATGGACAAGGCATTTTGTCTGTTATATGTATTGCAAATACCCCCACCACTCAGAAGCTTGCTGTTCTGTTAATGCTATCCTTTGATAAAGAAGTTTTTATTGGGTGGCGCCTGTGGCTCAGTGAGTAGGGCGCTGGCCCCATGTGCCGAGGGTGGCGGGTTCGAACCCAGCCCCGGCCAAACTGCAACAAAAAAATAGCCGGGCGTTGTGGCGGGCGCCTGTAGTCCCAGCTGCTCGGGAGGCTGAGGCAAGAGAATCGCGTAAGCCCAAGAGTTAGAGGTTGCTGTGAGCCGTGTGACGCCACGGCACTCTACCGAGGGCGGTACAGTGAGACTCTGTCTCTACAAAAAAAGAAAGAAAGTTTTTATTGTTATATGGTCAAATTTATCAGTTTTTAATTACTGTTAGTGCTTTAATGTCTTCCAGAAATCTTTCTCATGAATATATTATTTTATAGTATCTAGTAGAAATGTTAAAAAATACAGTTAGGGGTGGCACCTGTGGCTCAGTGAGGAGGGTACCAGCCCCTCACCAAGGGTGGCAGGTTCAAACCTGAGCCCCAGCCAAACTGTAACAAAAAATAGCCGGGCATTGTGGCAGGTGCCTGTAGTCCCAGCTACTTGGGAGGCTGAGGCAAGGGAATCGCCTAAGCCCAGGAGTTGGAGGTTGCTGTGAGCTGTGATGCCATAGCACTCTGTGATGCCACATAGTGACAAAGTGAGACCCTGTCTCTATTAAAAATAAAAAATACAGTGAAAACTCCCTAGCTGACCACCTCCCCACACTGACCACCTCTTTAAGTTGACCTAATTTTCATAAACTGGACATGTACCACATGTGTCTGTTAGTACAGTAGGCCTAGTTCCTTATGGTGACCACCTCCTTATTTTGACCAGTTTGTTACAGTCCCTTGGGTGGTCAACTTACAGAGGCTATACTGTATTAAGATTGAGACACAGGCTTGGAGCCTATGGCTCAAGCGGCTAAGGCACCAGCCACATACACTTGAGCTGGCGGGTTCGAATCCAGCCCAGGCCACCAAACAACAATGAGGGCTGCAACCAAAAAATAGCTGGGCATTGTGGCAAGTGCCTGTAATCCTAGCTACTTGGGAGAAGGAGGCAGGAGACTCTCTTGAGCCCAGGAGTTGGAGGTTGCTGTGAGCTGTGATGCTACAGCACTCTACCCAGGGCGACAGCTTGAGGCTTTGTCTCAAAAAAAAAAAAAAAAAAAAAAAGATTGAGATACAACACAAAGTTTGTAAGTTGCATGAAGCTTAAGTGTGCAGATCAATGGATCTTTATATATGTTTATACTCACATAACCTCCATTCTGATCAAATTTACAGAAAACCAGAGGTTTCCTAGTCAATTAAGGCTATCACTATTCTAACTTCTGTTTATCTTTTCTCTTGTTGGATATTTGGGTTGTTTGAGTTAGGGGCTATTACGAATATCTTTCCATGGACATAACACAGATTGTCTTGGGTATATACCTCAGAATGGGATTGCCAGGCCATGGTATTGATTTATGTGTAGATACTGCCAAAACTTTCCAAAGTGATTGTACGGTTTACACCCCAAAAGCAGTGTAAGAGAGTTCCCATTGTTTCACATCCCAACACACCTGATACTGCTAGACTGAAACTTGACCCATTCTGCTGGGTGTGTAGTGATTATCATATTGTGGTAATTCATATTTCCCTAATGTGTAAATGCACTCTTTCATATGTTTCTTGGCCATTTGTGTGTCTTTTTTATGATGATCCTGACCAAGTTTGCTTTTAGTAATGGGATTGATTTTTTTTCTTATCAATTTGTAGATGTTCTTTATGTATTGCAATTATGAGTCCATTGATGGATATACGCAAATATACTTTCCCAGTATATGGCTTATCTTTCATTCTCTTAATAGTAACTTTTGATTAAAGAAGTTCTTTTTTTTTTTTTTCTTTGTAGAGACAGAGTCTCACTCTACCGCCCTTGGGTAGAGTGCCGTGGCGTCACACGGCTCACAGCAACCTCCAACTCTCGGGCTTACGCGATTCTCTTGCCTCAGCCTCCCGAGTAGCTGGGACTACAGGCGCCCGCCACAACGCCCGGCTATTTTTTTTTTTTTTGTTGCAGTTTGGCCGGGGACGGGTTTGAACCCACCACCCTCGGCATATGGGGCCGGCGCCCTACTCACTGAGCCACAGGCGCCGCCCCTGATTAAAGAAGTTCTTAAATTTAATAATAATAATGTATAATTTGTCACTTTTTATTCTAATTATTTTTTGAGACAGGGCTAGAGTGCAGTAGTGTGATCATTTGTTACTGCAACCTCAGTCCCCTGGGATTGAGCAATCCTCCTGCCTCAGCCTCATGAGCTGCTAGGACTAAGGTGTACATCACTGTGTCTGGCTAATTTATTTTTATATTTTTGTAGAGATGGAATCTCACTCTTGCTCAGGCTGGTCTTAAACTCCTGGTCTCAAACAATCCTCTTGCCTTGTCCTCTCGGAGTGCTAAGGTTACAGGCATGAGCCACTATGCTGGGCTTTATCAGTTGTGTTTATTAATAGAGCTTTTTGTGTCCTGTTTAAGAAATATTTGCCTATTCTGAGGTCATGAAAATATTCTCTTCTTTTTCTCCTAGAAGCCTTATTGTTTCATCTTTCACATTTTGGTCTATGACTCAGTTCAAATTATTTTTATGTATGTTATAAGGTAAGAGTAAAAGTTCCTCACCACCATTTAATTAAAAGGTCATCCATTCCACCATAGGCTTGGTGGTGGTGGTACATTTGCTATGAATCAAGGGAGGTATGCATGTGGATTTATCTCTGGACCCTTGTTTTAATACCACACTGCACTAACTAATGTGGCTTTATAGTAAGTGCTGCAACCTGGCAGTACAAGTCCTCTAGAGTTGTCGTTCAACATGTCTTGACTATTTAGGTAGTGGGTCTTTTCTTAACGTATTTTAGAATACATAAGAATAATAAAATAAGCAGCTGGGATTATAATTGAGATTACATTATATACAGATGTTCTTAAAACACAGAGTCTTTTTTTTTTTTTTTGGCCAGGGCTGGGTTTGAACCCACCACCTCCAGCATATGGGACCGGCGCCCTACTCCTTGAGCCACAGGCGCCACCCAAAACACAGAGTCTTTTAACTCATAAATATGTTACATCTCTTCATTTATATAAATTTTCTTTAATTTCTCTTGGTAGTATTTAATAGTTTTCTGCAGAGAGGTTTTGCATATCTTTTTTTTTTTTTCTTTCAGTTTTTGGCTGGGGCTGGGTTTGAACCCACCACTTCTGGCATATGGGGCCAGTACCCTACTCCTTTGAGCCACAGGCATGGTCCTTTTTTATTTTATTTATTTATTTATTTAGGTTTTAGGTTTTGCATATCTTGTGTTAGAGTACTGCTATATATTTGATATTTTTGATGCTATTATACAATAAATCATATCTTTCTTTATATGGTATCTTATTAGAGAAATAATTTCAATTACATATGAAACACAGGATGATTTACTGACTCTCACATACTCATCTTCCAGCTTGAACAAGACCCAACATTCTGCTATTCACCTCTACTAAATTTTTATTTGCTTTGCTTTATTCTTTTTTTTTTTTGGCCAGGGCTGGGTATGAACCTGCCACCTCCGGCATATGGGACCGGCGCCCTACTCCTTGAGCCACAGGTGCCGCCCTGCTTTGCTTTATTCTTGAGGTAAAATTTATGTACATTGAAATTCATAAATCTCAGCTGTGTGAAGTTTACTAGCAGATATCCATGTGTAAGACAGAGGCATGTCAACAAGTAGAGAACTGCCATCATTCCAGAAAGTTCCTTAAATCTCCCAGGCAATCTCACTGACCCCAGAGACCTCTGTTCTAATTTCTTTATTATTTTATTTTATTTTATTTTATTTTATATGGAATGCATCACAAATTTGCATGTCGTCTTGTGCAGGGGCTATCTTAATTTTCTCTGTGTTATTCCATTTTAACAAATGTGCTGCCAAAGCAAGCACAACTTTGGTTAATTTTAAAATAAATTAAAGAAATACTGGTCTACTTTTCCCAGGTATTAAGCATTAACCAGTATTCAATATTTACTTATAGTTTTTTTATTTTAAGGTAAAATTTTCAGCCAATTAAGTGCAGATGGGATTCCTCCCAATGTGTGCACTGCAGCTCAGCTACTAATGCGTATGTAGCCCAAACCCTGCCAAGGTGCAGGGTATTGCTGTACCTGGAAAGTTCTCTGACACTCTTCATAGTCAATACTCACCTCCGCCCCTCCGAAGCAGCCACTTCTCTGATTTTTTTCCCACCATAGATTAGTTTTGCCTGTTTTAAAATTTCATGTAAATGGGATTATATAGTATTTACTTTTTTATAAGACCTTTTTTATTTAGCATGATGTTTTTGACAACCATTCACATTGTTGATCATATCAGTAGTTCATTTGTTTTTTTTTTTTAATTACTGAACCGTAGCCCATTTATACATGTACATGTACTATGGTTTATTTATTCAGTATCCCATGGATGGTCTCCTGAGCTGCATTGCTAACAAAAATGAAAATTCCCAGGTGGGCTACTCGGGAGGCTGAGGCAAGAGAATCGCTTAAGCCCAGGAGTTGGAGGTTGCTGTGAGCTGTGTGAGGCCATGGCACTCTACCGAGGGCCATAAAGTGAGACTCTGTCTCTACAAAAAAAAAAAAAAAAAGAAAGAAAATTCCCAAGTGGGATGCTGGGAGCCCAGGGCCCACATTTTGGGTTCCCAGGGACTGGTATTGCCAGGCTATAGGAAGATCAGTGTGGAGGTGTTAACAGAGGGGAGTGCCCTTGGGAGAGCCTGGAACAAAGAGGGTCATGGAAACTGACCTGTGACATCAAAGGTTTTGATAGTAGGAATGAACAGGAAAGGGTCAGATGAAAACCAATTGTATTTTTTAATTCAGTTATCATTACAATGATTATTATTATGTAAAATAACATGAACATTGTTATATTGTAATATTGTAAATATTACTGTAAAAGTTCATACTTTTATTAGGAATGTCTTTTAATAAGATAGGTGGGACTTTAAAAATTATTTCATCTATTTGTCTATGTATCTATGACCGAGTATTCTTTTTGCTAGGATTCATCATCCATTCTCCTCTTCTTTTGCTTTTCCTGGCCATAGCACTAAGAAACTTATCCTAAACTAAATAAGTAGATAGGAATGAAAGACTTGTTGTATAAATGTCATTCAACTAACTGGGTATGGTGGCTCGTGGCTTTAGTCCCAGTTACTCAGGAGGCTAAAGTAAAAGGATTGCTTTTGAGCCCAGGAGTTTGAGACTGCAGTGGGCTATAATTGTGCCACCGAACTCCAGCCTGGGCAATAAAGTGAGATCCTGGCTCAAAAAAAAGTCATTCAAGGCTGCGTACAGTGGCTCATGCCTGTAATCCTAGCTCTCTGGGAGGCCAAGGCAAGTGGATTGCTTGAACTCAGGAGTTTGAGACCAGCCTGAGCAAGAGCAAGACCTTGTCTCTACTAAAAATAGAAAAACAACACCCTAGCTGGGTGTTGTGGCAGGCACCTGTAGTCTCAGCTACTCAGGGGGCTGAGGCAAGAGGATTGCTTGAGCCCCAGAGACTGAAGTTACTGTGCACTATGATGACCTCATGGCACTCAGGGCAACAGGAAAAAAAAAGGTCATTCAATTAGACATCTGGCCAAAAAAATATCACATAGTCATCTGTGGTCAAAATTGCTTTTGACAATTTATTAGCTGGTTATTTGTTTAGTGCCTAGTGATATTCTCAATATCTACTCCAATACTTTGAGTTGTCCCTTTGCTTTGGCAACTTAGAAATTTTTATGTCCTTGGGGAAAATGCACCACAGTGATAGACTAGGGATTTTGGAATAGGAAGTAGGAAGAGAAAACCACCAGTATAATCTTGCAAATACTGGCTCAGGGGCAGGCAGCTCCTGTTTAGAAGAGAGACTCATGGAATTGGGCATTCTCTTAACACTCTGGCTGGCTGCCCTCAGACACATATATACAGTATATTACACGTGTACTTGGCTTTTACAGGTATTCCCGCCTCTCTGGACCACCTTCTTGGTCTCACTGAGACTCCACTTCTAGAAGCTCGAGAACAATATCAGGGGTCCCCAGGGACTGCTCCATGTTCTTTTCTGGTCCCTCGCTACTCTCTCTCCATGGGGAATTTCAATCTCTTCCAGGACAGCAGAACTATAAATATGCTAATGACTGCCAGTCTCCAGCTGAAATGTCTCTGCTAAGCTCTAGAGCCAACAGAATTTCTCCCTTGAATGTTCCACTGGTACCTTGAACTTGACATGTCCCAAGCAGATCCCATCATTGCCCTCAAATATGACCTTCTTGGATTTCTTCCCTCAGGGAGTGTGCTCCTTACCTACTCGTCTCTTCCAGTTTTCTCATTGCCATATCATTGGCCACTGTGGTTTCACTTCCTCAATTCCTCTTGGATTCATCTTTCCCTTTCCACCGCCATGATTGCTACCTTAACTTGGGTTCTGAGCATGTCTTTCCTGGTTACAGAAGCATCACAAAATAATAAGACATCTGAATCAGGCTCCATAATTTTTGGTCCTCTCCCTTTAGTTCTCAAACTATTCTTTCCAAAATGCAAATCTGGATGAGTCAGTGCCTTGCTCAAGTCCTATCACGCACAGGAGAAGGTCTTCTCTTCACAATATGACTGAAAGACCCTTTGTGACCTGGCCCTTGCCCACCCAAAACCTTTCCTCCTCCTCCTCTGGTTGTTGACCGGACTCTGCTCAAATGCAAATGCTTAAAGCTCACAGTTTCTTTTGCCTCGCCATCCCATCCCTCTGCCCAGATCATCTATCTTTACCCCTTTCTCGGCCTGGCAAACTCCTATATGTGCTAAAGTGTCCACTCCGCTGAAAGCTCATTGGGGAGCATCTGGCACATGAGATTATGATTTTCATGCACTTTTCTATCACCTCATTGGACTGTGAGCAACTCAAAGGTAGTATCTTCTCTCCCAAAATTGTAGTGCCTCAGCAAAGGGCTGGCACAGACAAGGACCACTTTATAATATGAAGGACGTTTGTTGCTAACACAGCAAATAAAGCTACTCTGATCTGTAGGCGTTTTCCCCGCAAAGAGTTGCCAGAGGTCTCTGGTTTCTTAGTCTAGGCTAAGTCTTTGGTAACATTGGCTGCAGCACTTTCTAGTTTTTTTTTGTAGGGACAGAGTCTCACTTTATGGCCCTCGGTAGAGTGCCATGGCATCACACAGCTCACAGCAACCTCCAACTCCTGGGCTTAAGCGATTCTCCTGCCTCAGCCTCCCAAGTAGCTGGGACTACAGGCGCCCGCCACAACGCCCGGCTATCTTCTGGTTGCAGTTTGGCCGGGGCGGGTTTGAACCCACCACCCTCGGTATATGGGGCCGGCACCTTACCGACTGAGCCACAGGCGCCGCCCTGCACTTTCTAGTTTTGTATGAAGCAGAGAATGGAAGGGGCCGGTGGCCTGCCGTTTCCTCTGCTGCAGTCCCACCTACAAACACGAGATGGCGCCCTACGGAGGCCTCTTGAGAGTCTACACGGTTTTTTCCTGGGGGACCATCCTGTCTAGCCTAGCAGAAGCATGACTCCGCAATAATGCAGAGGCAATTGGTTTGTTATGTTGAATAGAGCTGTCAAATAGTCACATTTGTTCATTCATTTCGGTGTCTGAATTTAAAAACAATTATATGTAGCATTTTATCCATATACTTTGGAGTCAGATGGCCTTGGAATTTAATTCTGGTACTAACCAGCTATGTGACCTGTCAAGTTCTGAGTCTCAGGTTCCTGCTCTGTGAAACCGTTATTAACTTTTACTAACTTTAAATGAGATGAGATTTGCGGAATTCTCAGCATAATTCCTGGTATGTACTATGTGTTCAGTAAGTATCATTTTCCCCTTTTAAAAATCCTTATATCACCTCACTTACGACCTTTATACTCACTGCTTTCTATTTTATTTTACAATGTCTTCTTGTGTCTGTCTTGTTGCTACTTATTTTGGTCTGGAACTCCTGGAAAGGTAGGGCTGGTCTGATTTTTATTCATTTTCAGCACCCAGCCTGGTGCTAGGCAAATAGCAGGGGGTCAATAAATACTCAGTGAAAGCAGGACAGGCACATGGCTCACACCTATAATCCCAGCAGTCTGGGAGGCCGGGCACAGTGGCTCACCTTGTAATCCTAGCAGTCTGGGAGGCCAAGGTGGGTGGATTGCCTGAGCTCTGGAGTTCAACACCAGCCTGAGCAAAAGCAAGACCCCCATCTCTAAAAATAGGCGTTGTGGTGGGCACCTATAGTCCCATCTACTTGGGAGGCTGAAGCAAGAATTAGAGCTTGAGCCCAAGAGTTAGAGGTTGCTGTGAGCTATGACGCCACAGCACTCGACCAAGGGTGACAAAGTGAGACTCTGTCTCAAGAAAAAAAATATTCAGTGAAAGAATGATGCATTAATACACCTTATATGGACATGCCATCTACTCCCCACCTCCACATCCTCTTCCTGGACAGAGAAAATTCTGAGCTATTTAGATCAAAGTTCTTGAGCGTTTTTACTTAAAACACAAGATAGGGAAAATCTGATAAAACCTGCACTGTTCCTTTTGCTATTAGCAACCTGACCCATGAGCCAGGCAGTCTACCTGTGGTCAGTACTGTGGTCAGAAAGGTGGCCTCACTGGGACAGACTTGCCTGGCTGTGGGGAAGAGTACAATCCCTCTGGGTAGACCCATGATCCCCTGGTGTGGGAAGGGGCCCCCAGACTGGGGCTGACCACAGGGGCTTGGTTGGCAGGCTGGGAACCAAGGCTGAAAGGGTGGGTGGGCTGGAATTTCCCTTCTTTGGTTTGGGCATATATGAACTTGCCAGCCCCTCTATGACTAGGGAAAGAGGTTCAAGCAGCTCTCCTGAGAAGGTTTTTCTAAGCCTGGGATGATTAGTACATTTTCTTAGGATTGCCAACCCATTTACGGTTATAAAGGGGAGTAACCCCACATATCTTCTGGATGAGGGAAGACTTGAGCAGGGACTCTGCATGTAATAGTTCATCAGTGACTGGCAGTTGAGACAGGAGGAGATGATTTGTGCACAGGCCAGGAGGTACCTCACCACTGTGCCAAGCCCTACAGCTTCCTCAGTGTGTCAAAAGTGCTTCCAAACAGGATCCACATGTGAAATGGGGAGAAATCTGGCTGTTAACTCCTCTGCACTGCACTGACATCTGTGATGGAGACTCAGCTTTAGGGATGGGGACTTTGCCTTCAAGCAGAATCCCCAGCTTGGCCAAGAGTTTGAGTCTCCTGTTTCCTGTCTATGACTTTTTTCTTTATACCGTATATGTGATAGTTCAAGTGATCTGAGAAATGGGAAGTGAGGATAGAAGATTCTGGAAACCCCCAGTGATGCAGGCGCAGCATAACTGCTGAGGCTGTCTGGTGTGGGAGATGGAGACAGGGATGCCATGAATGACAAAGGAAGGGAGTTTCCTTTGGAAGGTACCTTTTACCAAACAGGATGGATACCTCCCAAGGGAACCAGAGAACAGAGGTTGTAAAGATGCTCAAATTCGATGTAGCGTCTATTTTTAAAAAACATTTTTATCATGGAAAAATGTTAACACACATAAGATAGAATAGTATAACAAACTCCATGCAGTCCTCATCCAGCTTCACAAATTTACAACATTTTGTCCATTCTTGTTTCATATCTCAACTTTTTTTTTTTTCTGCTAGAGCAGAGTGGTGGGAACACTTTTAGCTCATTTTAGGAGACTACTGAGCCCTTATAAATATATTAGATAAGATCAAAGATAGTGTGTATGGGGCAGGGAGGACATTTGGAAATGCTATAGTCCAACTGTGTTAGGTTACAGGTAGAAACACCCAAAGCACAAGAAGGAAATGAGCTCAAGATGCCTGAGACTGAGCCGGGGGTGGGAACCTGCCTCGGAACCCCAGCACCCGCATTCAATGGCAATGAAGAGCCAGGAAATGTCCTAGCAACACCCTACTGCCAAGGAAGAAAGTGTTACCAGTGCACGAAAGATCTTGAAGTCCTCAGAGTACTGAGGAAGCTCGCGTTGACATTGAGCTTAGAGTTTGCAAAGTGCTTTACATTTTGCTTAGTGCTTTGATCCCCACAATGTCTACAAAAGGTAGGTGCTATCATTATAAACCTCACGGGAGATTCAGGAAGGTAAAGGGTTTTAAGCCAGTGGCAGAGCCAGGAGTAGCACCCAGGTCTCAGGTTTTCCAGTCCAAGGTTCTTCTCTCCACTTGGCTATGTCCTGCTGCAGGGTGGGGTGCTCCCCAGCTGGGCCCTCTACTTCTGGAATGCAGCAGCTCTGGGACCCTAAGCATCTCTTGCAGTTTTACCCTGAAAAAGAAAACCCATAAAGACAGTGGCTTCGTGGAGAGAGGAAATTGGTCTCCTTTGTAAGATCCAGGCATTGTGATGCCATTGTGATTTTGTGCCAGTGACTGTTATTCTGCACAGCCATTTCATGTAGGGCGCTACTGGTCGGGCCCTAACGAGGCCAGATGAGCCTACGTGCCAACATCTGCAGATTCACTTCCAAGGCCTACTGTCATAGATGAATTGGTGAACTGGAGTCCATGGTACCAATCAAGGACACAGGGCATTCTGTGCACCCAGTGAAGTGTTGACTATAAATTTCGACTAGAATAAAAATGCTTTGAAGATACAGCCACTTTAAGATAGGAAGATATTATGTGACCTTGTCTGTTTTGACATGTACTATGATGAGTAATAATGTTGCTGATGTTGACATTCGCTGTGAGAATAAAAGGTAACAAAGGGAAAGAGGGGGCAGAATAGTCCTTTGAGGAGATATACCTGCCTGCAGCTCTCCGGAAATGCTGGCCTTTCTGTAAATAAAAGTGAAACTGTAGATCTCTGACCTGCTTCTCCCTTGACTGGTTCTGGGGACAGATAGATGGACTCCTTGACCTGGCAACAATTTTAGGCTCAAGACAGGGAGTAGGGAGCCTAAGTGGGAACATCTTCCCGGGTATGGCTGAAGACAATTGCAACAGAGCCAGGGATCAGAGCTTCATGATGAAGGGAGGGCCACAGGCTTGATGGGGAATGACTCTTTTTCTCACTGCTTGCTGGGGCAGCATCTTGAGTAGCAGAGGGCAAGCACCTTAGCACTTCAGCTAAAGCAAGGGTCTCTAGTCCTCCACGTTGTCCTGCAAAGCACTATATTCACATGAGCTCTGAGTCTTGAATAGCTAACATTTCAAAGGGTCTTGGGACATTAGTATAGTCTGCAGGGACAGCCCTGTGCTAATTGAGGGCTTATTAAGTGCCAAAGTCCTTTACTATGCCCGTTAATGCTTTTTATATTTTTGGTAATCCTCAAAACACATCTTCTACTGCTATCATTCATCCCAGTTTATAGATGAAGCCACCAAAGCTTGGAGAAGCTAGGAAATGTTTCCAGTGTCACAGAGTTCAGTTCTTGCTGCCTCTTTCGTCCCCTGGCAGCCAGGTCCAGGTGCTGGCTGGAGATCCCCTTGGTGGCTCCTCCTCTCTTGGAGGGTAGTCTGTGCCTCTGCTGCTGCAGGAGCTGGCCTCAGGCTGTGTCTTCTCCTGATGAGGTCCCTTGTAGTTCTTTTCTCATTCACATGGTCCTCTCTAGAGGACAAGGGAGAAGTAGTTCTCTCTACCTCTGACTTTTACCACCCATGCCTCTTAGTACAACTTTCTCTACTGTTGCTTTAGCCCTAATGCAATAGAGTTGCATTAGTCAGGACTTATCAGTAGACTTATCAGTTGTGTGTGTGTGTGTGTGTGTGTGTGTTTACCTTGCCTTTCATAGATAATTATAAGAAAAATTTACTATCGTTCCCTGAAAAGTATTGGCTCTTCAATTATTTCATTAAAGGAAGCATAAACGGATTAATTTGCTGGAGGATTTACCACCAGAAATTAACTTTTAGTAATCCCCTCTTTTCTGTTGCTCAGCAAGCTTGCATCAGACCAAGTCTTAATTTTTGGTCCTGAAGTTGCCATAATATGTCAAACTGACACTTTACACTATAGCAAAAACATATACTGTATTTTGAACAGGTGACATAATGTCAATTATATCAAATTTTTGGCTGAATATTCTTTTTTATCAGTAATTTCAGAATATTAGGGGATACATGTTTTGCTTACATATTTTATTTTTTGCAAGTTTAACAATGTTGATTCTATTAATCCATGAACATGATTTTTTTTTTTATCTGTGTACATCCTCTGCAATTTCTTTCTTCAGTGTTTCATAATTCTCCCTGGAGAGGTCTTTCACCTCCTTTGTTAAGTATATTCCTAGGCATTTTATTTTTTTGTTTGCATTGCAAAAGGTATTACATCTTTCATCTGATTCTGAGCTTGACTGTTGTTGATGGATATGAAAGGTACTGATTTGTGTACATTGATTTTATAACCTGAGACTTTGCTAAATTTATTTATTTCTTTCCAGGAGTCTCTTAGTTGAATCTTTGATTACTGGATTTAAGATTATATTTTCAGCAGAGACATTTTGATCTTTTCTTTCCCCATTTTGACTCCTTAATTTCCTTTTCTTGCCTAATTGCTCTGGTGAGAACTTCCAGCACTACATTGAATAAAAGTGATGAAAATGGGCAATCTTGTCTGGTTCTAGTTCTAAGCAGGAATACTTTCAATTTTTCCCATTCAATATGATGTTGGCTACAGGTTTGTCATATATTGCCTTTATAATTTTGAGGACTGTCTTATTTGTAGTGATTTGTTAAATGATCTTATCGTGACAGGGTGATGAATTTTGTCAAATTCTTTTCCCTGTATCAATTGAAAGGATCATATGGTATTTGTTTTTCCATCTATTTATGTAGTAAATTACATTTATAGATTTGCATATGTTAACATATGCATCCATGCACCCTAACAGACATTTACAGAATATTCTATCCCAAAACAACTGAGTATATATTCTTCTCATCAGCATATGGAGCATTCTATAAGATTAATCATATCCTAGGCTATAAAACATGTCTCAACAAATATAAAAAAAAAAGTAGAAATTATACTTATATCTTCTCAGACCACAGTAGAATAAAGCCAGTAATCCACTCTGACAGAAACACTCATCCCTGAACAAAGTCATGGAAACTAAACAACTTAATGCTGAATAATAATTGGGCCAATAAAGAGATAAAGATTGAAATCAAAAGATTTTCTTGAACAAAATGACAATGAGGACACAAGTTATTGAAATCTGTGTGATACAGCAAAAGCTGTCCTGAGAGGAAAACTCATAGCCTTATATGCCCACATTCAAAAGACAAGTCACAAATCAATAATCTAATGAATCATCTTAAGGAATTAAAAAAGGAAGAGCAAACCAATCTCAAAACCAGCAGAAGAAAAGAACCAAGATCAGAGCAGAAGTATAGTGATAAAGTTTATGTTTTGTATATTTTACCACAATAAAGTAAAAGGGCTTTTCTATTCCAAAAGCTTTGCTCAAATCCAGTTCCAGCATGTCTGTTTGCTAAACATTTCATCTACTGCCTTATTAAAGTGAAACTCATTCCAATTAACCTCAAAGAAGGCTTTAGTTAGGAACTTCTGCTCCATGCCTAATGGCATTGATAATTATTTCCTTTACTTTTCACTCTGGTTTATATAACAGGTGTTCAAAGGTTAGACATGGAAAGTACCAGGATAAACCTCATCTCTTCTAGTAATTTCATTGGAAAATGTGATTCCAGGCATTTATCCTCATTTCCTTTTTTGTTTCTTAAGAGAGGGGGTCTTCGGGTCTTCACTCTGTCACCCAGGCTGGAGCACAGTGGCATGATCATAGCTCACTGCATCCTTGAAGGCTCAAGTGATCCTCCTGCTTCAGTTTCCTGAGTAGCTAGGGCTGTAGGTACATGCCACCATACCCAGATAATTATTTTCATTTTTTAGGGATAAGGGTCTTACTATGTTGCCCAAACTCGTCTTGAATTCCTGGAATCAAATGATCCTCCTCCTTTAGGCTCCCTAGAATTATAGGCTTGAGGTACCATGCTTGGCTCTACCCTCTACCTTCATTTCTTGAGGCAGAATGTTGGTGCAAAAGCACCAGAAGAGATTTCTTCCACTGCTGTATGAGGAGTTTCTTTGTCTTTTTCTTTACACAGGGCATCATTTCAATGACATTGAAAAGAAAGGCCTCTTCTTTGGACTCTTTCATGTAGTTCTCAATAAGGAGTCTCTATATTTAAGGATGTATGTTGTCCACATCACCATGAAACTGTAGAAAATCTGTACCCTTTTTCACTATATCACCTTGGCAAGGTTTTATGTTCAGATTCGTCACTTGTCGCAACAAAGCTGGAACCTGTAATATAAAGTCCTTCTCTCCACAGGCTTCAGGGACTCCAGTGCTAAATGTCCTCAGAGAAATTTACCTCCTCAACTGTCCAATAGGAAACCCCAGCTTTCTGGTACACCTGCCAGTCATCATGGTATTCAATAGGAAACATGGAACATAGCTGTGATTTTTCCCTCATCTTCCACATTGTTCATTTTTCATGTAGGTGGCAGATTCTTTAACTTGAATAAGCTCTGAAAACTCCTGAAGGATCTTCCTCTTGCTTTTCAAGGGAGAGAGATGGCCTGCTACTGCAGGTGGTTAGGTGACAGTGGCAAGCAGGATGTGGGCAGAGAGAATGATGGGATGAGGTGTGGAGCAGGTGTGTATGTGCAAAGGCAATGAGGAGAACTGGTGATCCCAAGAAGCACAGACTGTAGGGCAAGTATAGAAGGAGAGACATCAGTTGTGGGACGATGGCATTTTCAGGCAAGAGCTGATGGTGATTTGGACTAGGATTGGTAGCAATGGAAGTGGCCACATTGGGATATATTTGAAGGTAGAGTTGTTAGAATATGCTGATACGTTGGATATAGGGTGTGACATAAGTAGAGAAGACAAGTGAGTGTTCCAGGTATTTTGAATGGGACAGAAGATGACACAATTCCTAAGGTAAGGAACACTGTGGGAGGACTAGGTTGGGGCAGGTGGTAGATCAAAAGTTTAGTTCGGACATGCCAAGTTTGAAATGCTGAAATGCCAGCTAGATGTTCAAGTGAAAAAGCTAGGTGGCCAGTTGTATTTACAAGACTTAGCATTTGGAGAGAGAGCCTGCTTCAGATGTAGACCAGATGGGGAGAAGAAGCCCTGGAATTTGGCATACTCCGTGCCTGCCACATCTACACTGGCAGGACTCAGACAGTCCAGAAGTTTCTTTGGTGCCTTCCACTTCACTACTGGCCAGAGTCATGCCTTGACAAGGACGGTGTGGTGGACTGGTAAGGATAAGGGGCTAATTGGAATAGGTTCAAGAGGTAATGGAGTGGGAGAGAATAGGGACAAGTAAGTACAGAAAATTCTTACAAAGAGAAGAAACATGTAACAACTGTAGAGGGATGGGAGTCAAGAGGTATCTTTTTCTCTTTCTTTTAAGATGAGAGGAATTCCAAAGTGTTTATTTTATTTTATTTTTGAGACAGAGTCTCATTATGTCACCCTTGGTAGAGCGCTGTGGCGTCACAGCTCACAACCTCAAACTCTTGGGCTTAATCTCTTGCCTCAGCCTTCCAAGTAGCTGGGACTACAGGCACCCACCACAACACCCAGCTATTTTTTGATTGCAGTTGTCATTATTGTTTAGCTGGCCCCGGCCAGGCTCCAACCCACCATTCTCAGTGTATGTGGCTGGTGCCCTACCCACATAGGGCTGCAAAGCTATAAAGTGTTTATCTTGTTGATGGGAATGTTCCAGTAGTGAGGAACACACATTTGCTGGTCTAGGAGATAGTGGAGATAATCGCAGGAGCAAGTGAGAAGGGGAAGGATCCAGTGCCTTCACCGCTGAGGGCAAAGGAACGGGGAGGGAATGCCAGGGACAGTCTTGCTCAACCACATGCGATTGTGCCCCAGGAAGGGGAAAAGGGGTGCAGGGGGAAACATGGCTATACATTCAATTCACTACAACAACTGTTCGCTCCACTCTACTATGATCAATGTTTCTTTCTTAGAAAACTTTTACCTTTATCCTCTTTCAAGAGTTTTCTCAGTAGAGACAAAGCCTTTTCTCTTAATGGCACTGTGTTGGGGGATTGGAAGCCTTTTAGTTAAAGGAGACAAAAAAAATTTCCTGGGAAGACTCTGAGATATTTTAGTACTAAATATGGGATGGGACAATCCAGACCAAAGGCCTGAAGACCATGCGGACACTCTCCCTCTCTGTCATTTCTTCTCCTTTCTGTGTGTGGGTTTCATTTACTTTTACCATCTTCCTTCCCCAAGCTCCTAGGCCTCATATCCAGAACGAACATGCTGGAGAGTACAGAATTATCTGCACTGTGTCATCAAAATTAAACTTCTTGAGGGAAGGCTCTGATTGGCTCTGGATGGGTCAGATACCTACTCCCAGACCAATCTACCATTATAAGGGCCTTGAGGGTTTATAGCAAAGCTGATACTTTCTAATACAATTGGAACCTTATGACTGGAGATGTGCAGTGGAAAATTTATATGGAAAAAAGGGAAGTACTATTTCTAAATGAAGGGAAGGATGAAGGGAAGACAAGAAATAGATGTCCACTACAATAACCAGATCAGGAGAGACCCATTTTTCTTTACCAAGGGAAGTACTTTCCTCATAGCTCATGTCACAGTTTGGATTATTCAGCAAATACTCACTGACTTCCCACTGGAGGACTGGCCATGTGACTGACTTTCTCCACAGGAGTGTCAGCAGATCTGACTCAAGCAAAAGTCTGGAAAGAGCTCCATGGTCAGGCTTGCACTCTTGTGCTCTGCCATCTTCATGAGAAAAGCACACCCCATGCAGGTCACCAGCCCTGCAGCTAAGAACACTGTGGGCAGGGCCAGCCCTGAAGCTCAAAACAGAATCATCCCAGTCTGCAGACCTGTGGGTGTGATACTGAATAATTCTGATACATGGCACTGAGTTTTTGGAAAATTTTTTATACAGCTTTTTGTCTCAATAGGCAGCTGATGCTTATGACAGACATACTTACGACAACTGGATACTTACGTTGATATCTATATGTGAATGTTCATAGCTGCTTTATTCATAGTAACCAAAAATTGTAAATAACCCAAATGTCCAAGAATGGGAAATGGATAAGGAAATTGTGGCATACTTATACAACAGAATGCATTATACTCAGTTGTGAAGAGGAACAGACTAAGTAAAAGAAGCTAGACATAAGGAAACCATACTGGTTGGTTTCACTTGTATGAAATTCTAGGCTAGAAAAAACTAGCCTATTGCCATGGCGGCAGAAGAACGGCTGCCTGTGGCCAAGGGTGGTAGGAGATTGATTGCAAAGGGGTGTGAGGGCACATTTTGAGATGGTGGAAATGTTTTTTATCTTGATTGGAATGTTTACATTTACATTTATGATTGTCAAAACTCATCAACATGCACTCTTAAAGTGGGTGGATTTTATTTTTAGAAATTCCACCTCAATAAAGTTGGTGTTTTGTAAAAAGAATCTCTTGTTATTCCTGACTCCAATTTCCCCAGGAACTAATACACCAGAAATAATAGTGTCCAAATAACCCTACAAAATGCAGTTCTCACCATGTAACTCCCCTGCTTGAAACTCGGCCAAAGTTCTTAGTTTTCAAAGTCAATTTTAAACTCCTAACCCAGTCTAGACAGCTGCTATGAGCTGAATTCTGCTCACCTCTCCCAACTCATCCCAGCCTCGGCAGAGGCACGAGCTCCACACCTGTGCCTAGGCACCGTGCTATGCTCTCTGCCTGCTGGCATTCCAGTCACTCCAGCATCTGTGTCAGCTTCCTCCCTTTTTCTTACAGGCTGAACTTTCATATCATTTGTTATTATGGCACTTAATGTTTTGCAGTCGAATTTTCTGGTGATTTGTGTGACACCCCATTGCACTGAGAGCACTGTGTTGGTGGAACGAACCCCTGTCTATGTTTCCCCGAGAGGCTGGCATGTGGTAAATGCTCCGTAAAAGTGTGTTGAGCACTTGGCTGAGTGGTGTCAGTTCTCTGTACTTTGCTCTTTGGTGTATTCGGAGGCCCTGACTCTGGCAGAGAACTGCCCTCCGGGGGCCCAGCCACGCTTGCCATCACTGAGAACTTCTGCTTCTTTGGTTTGTGTTGAAAGTCCTGCTGTCCCATTCAGGGCAGTGGAAAGTCCAAACCCCTCTGCGCTCATCACTGAAAAGTCCTATTCAAATAGGCTTTTCTCTTGTACTTTCCCCTAGAAGACATTTTCAGAAAGAAAAGAAAATTTTGTGTTTGCGTTGTTAGGTAAAACTTAACAGAAAAGTTAATATAGTTTCAGTCACAGTGTCAGCCTAATTGTAAAGCCAGACATTTGTAATACACTGCACATTCCTAGCAACAGAATCCATTCACCAAGTATCATGTGCTTTGCATGTGCTGGATGTTGGGAAGGAATCAAAGATAAAAAGACAGTCCTTTTACTGGGAGAACTGCCTGGTGTGCAGCACAGGGGACAAAACAGCACAAGAGGTACAGGGTAGAACCCGCTATGAGATGTGCTGTTACACACACACACACAGTCCTGAGGGGCATGCACTAGGAGGCTTTTCCAGCCAGGGCAAATAGGGGAGGCTTTATTTGATTGGGCCTTGAGGATGGGGAACATCTAAAGACACAGAAATGGAAGGGAAAAGCCATTTCATTTAGGATTAATAGGAAAATCAAGTTGCTGGAGCCGGGAGAGTCCCTGCTGGTGGCTTCAGGGCAGGCACCAAAAGGGACTGGAGTAAAGGTGAGGTTAGGCTGGCTGGGAGGCTGAATCAGAGCATGAGGAATCTTTCAGGAGTTTGGGCTCCTCTTCCTCTTGGAGAATTCTGAGCTGATTGGCAGAAGGAGTGATGGACAATAGAGTAAGATTCAGAGAAGGTGAGGAAAGACTGCTCTGATCTCAGATGCAGGCACAGGCCCTGGAGGAGCTGGGGGAGGACAGATTAGTGATTTATGACATGGAACGCTCTCAAGCATTCCATCCTATGTGGAACAGTCACAACTCTAACCTTCTCCACCAACCTTTCATCCTCCCACCCTTTCCTCCTTCATCTTAGTTGTGACCTCTAAACCGTAGCTAAAACATTCACCAGGCTTCAGGACACTTCTCTCCTTCTCTCCCTGGCTCTCGGCTCCCTGGTTCACAGCTAGTCTCTCTCTCTCTGCTGCTTTCTTTTTTTTTTTTAGTCTTTACTTTTTTATTTTATTTTATTTTTGGCCGGGGCTGGGCTTTGAACCCGCCACCTCCAGTATATGGGGCCAGCGCCCTATTCCTTTGAGCCACAGGTGCCACCCCTCTCTGCTGCTTTCTTAAGCTTCGCTCCCAAATGTAATGGGCAAACTGGGGGCAAATCTTCCTTGCATGTCATGCTCCCAGAATTTCCTAGAAATTGGTCCCTTAGGTAAGCTCCCACCAGAAGCATTGTCTTGTTAGGCTTCTGGCTTTTCTTGGTAGGGTTGGTGGGTGGGGGCTTTTCCCCATTGTGTTTTCTGAGCATCAAGTCTTGGCCCCATGGAACTGAGAGACGGGGGGGGGGGGGGGGGCATGCCGGTGGCTTCTTGTGCATATTTCCCTGCCCCTTTACCTTACAATTGTGTCACTACTGAAGGTTATTCTCCTCTTCGGAGAATTTGCCCTGGTTGGGTGGGGGGGGGGCGCCTTGGAATAGGGAAGTAGTTGTGATAAGCTCAGAGAAGCTAAAGAGCACAGCAGGTGGGAGTTCCCCTGGCCACCTGCTCTGAAGCAGCCAAAAGCTCAGCAGACTTCAGGTTCCGCCTTTGGGGAAAAGGGAAGTTGACCCAGCAATCTCTCCCTGAGGTCACGCACCTTGCCCTGGAGCCTGCATTCCTCAGGCCAGTCATTAACCTGGGTGGCTTCAGAGTCCTTTGCTCTTATTCCCATCAAAAAGTGTCAAACTGTTTATAAAACCAATGTATGGTGCCCCATGATTGCATTAATGTACACGGCTATGATTTAATATTAATAAGAAAAAACAAACAAACAAAACAAAACAAAACAAAAAAAATAAACTCAGCCTGCCTCACCCTGGGCAGAGCAGAGAAGGGTCCCAGCTGTTGAAATCATTCCAGCTACACCCGAACACCGTGGAGTCCTACTGAGAGTACTCATCCCTATTGAGTCCTACCCAAATTTCCGGTTTATGAGCAAAATACATGATTATTGTTTTAAGCCAGTAAATTTTGGGGAGTGGTTTGTTACCAAAGCACTGGATAACCAGAACATAAATGTATAAATGGGGCGATTTATGTAAGCACAGTGCACACATGAGGCTGTAGTTCACATACCTGTACATGATGATAATTGCTTTAATGAAGTCCAAGCAGTTTACAAATGAAGGAAGTTGATAATTAGTTATTAGGATGATTCCTAATTTGTTAATTCCCTGACAGACACTACTAATTCCTTAAGCCCTTCCTAGCCAGGACTTCATGCTACTTCAGCAGAAATTTCTGGACAAAACAAGCAGAGAGAAAATCTTAGGTCATAGGCACTTGTTAAGTGTGACCAGATTCAGTAAATCATCTTCCATTATCACCTCATCCCCAACCCTTGTGCTTGTTTCAGCCCATAACAGAGGGAGCCCCACGTGTGCATTTCCTCGAACCTTAGAACATCTGCACACATTTCCACTCCACAGCCTTAGTGAGGGCTCCAGGGGAGGGCCACTGGATTTACAGCCACTGCAGTGACATCCTTTATTTAGTCTCTTTGCAGTTCCTTTGACTGCTTATAGTATAGTATAGTTTGTCCCAGACTGAGTGTAGCGATTTTTATTTCAGCACCTGAGTCAGCTCCTGGCACATGACAGCAGTTTGGTGTATGCCTATGGAATAACTAAATGCCCACATGGTTTGCAGATCTCACCCATTCTGGTTGATTTGCTCAGAGTGTACTTTAACTTCACACAACATTCCACGTGTCAACAGAGTGGCTCAGAAGATGGGATCCATGCCATGAGCTGGTCTTGGTGGATCTGTGTACCACCAGGCCCTGGGGAATGCAGATGCAAACTGCAGGAGCCCTGAGAAAGGGTAACCCCACCTCCATGTCTTCACCCGGGTTCATGGTCAGTTCCTTGCCTGTGAGTCACATTTCTACCCCACCTTGCTAAGTCCAGGAGTCTTCCAGGTCCCATGATTTCTGATCCATACCTTGGATAGTTTACCTGACTTAAGATTATGAATTATCAAGCTTAAACTAAGACCTTGTTTTCAGTTAGAAATTCTAGAGTAAATGGAAGGTGAAGACCAAAGAAGATATTTTCTTCTTTTCTCCTCACATCACTCTTCCTCAGCTACTCAAAGTATCAAGGGTGGTATTGCCACAGCAACTTCCAGAAGCCTTTGTTCCCTGTTACCAGGCTGTTTCTCTAGTTTCCATCCCAAATTTTCACTAATGTGATTTACCTTCTAGATTGCATTTTAGACTATTTTAAATGAGAAATTCACAGAATCATTTTAAACTGTGTAATTCAGTGGCATTCAGTACATTCACAACATTATGCAACAACCACCTCTTGCTAGTTTCAAAACATTTTCACTGCACACGGATCAAACCCTGTATCCAGGGCAGCGCCTCTGGCTCAGTGGGTAGGGCACCAGCCCCACATACTGAGGGTGGCGGGTTTGAACCCAGCCCCAGCCAAACCGCAACAAAAAAATAGCCAGGCATTGTGGCGGGCACCTATAGTCCCAGCTACTTGGGAGGCTGAGGTAAGAGAATCACCTAAGTCCAAGAGTTGGAGGTTGCTGTGAGCTGTGATGCCACATTACTGTACCAAGGGTGACAAAGTGAGACTCAGTCTCTAAAAAAAAAAAAAAAACAAAACCCTGTATCCATTAAGCAGTTACTCCCTCCTCCCCTTAGCTCCTGGCAACCACCAATTTGCTACCTATCTCTATGAATTGAAAGAGAGTCAGGATATTTGATATAAACAAGAATTGCATAACACGTGACCTTTTCTTTTTGGTGTCTTTTTTCTTAGCACAATGTTTTTGAGGCTCATCCTTGTTGTACCATGTGTCAGTACTTCATTCCTTTTGTATGGGTGAATTATATTTTGTAATTTGTTTATTCATTTATCTGTTGATGAGCTTTTGAGTTGTTTCTACCTGTTGGCTATTGTCAACAGTGTTGCCATGAACATGATTTGTTTGAGTATGTGTTTCTAATTCTTTGGGGATATATGCCTGTGAATGGAATTGCTGGGGCATTTTTTTTTTTTTGGTACTTCTATATTTAACTTTTCAAAGAGCTTCCAAACTTTGTGACAGGGTTATTCCATTTTGCATTCCCATCAGCAATGTACAAGGATCTTAATTTCTCCATATTCTTGCATTTAATAAGACTATCAAAGCTTAATTAATCACAGGATGAGGAAGTGGCTTCTCTGTGTTTTCCTCTTTCTCTTTCACACACAGCCCACGCACGAGAGTGAGTAGGAGGAAGGACACTGCAGCATGATGCAAACAGAAATTCTTCAAGCCTCCATATATCATCATGTGTCACGACCCTGCCAGGAAGCGTTCGCTTCCAATTGCCTCATCAACTTCCAAATCGACCTGCTCACGACGCTGCTCTTCACCAGGCAGAAGATGACTGACTGTGAGTTTGGATATATTCACAGGCTGGCTCAGGACTATCTGCAGTATGTCCTACAAATACAGCAACCTGGATCAGGTCCAAGCAAAACGTCCAGAGTGCTACAAAACGTTGCATTCTCAGTCCAAGAAGAGGTGGAAAAGAGTCTGAAACCATGCTTGGACAATTTTAATGTTGTATCCATAGATACTGCCAGAACAATATTCAATCAAGTGATGGAAAAGGAATTTGAAGACGGCATCATTAACTGGGGCAGGATTGTGACCATATTTGCCTTCGGAGGTATTCTCCTCAAGAAACTTCTCCGACAGCAAATTGCCCTGGATGTGGATACTTATAAGGAGATTTCTTATTTTGTTGCTGAGTTCATAATGAATTACACAGGAGAATGGATAAGGCAAAATGGAGGCTGGGTATGTATGCTAGAAAAGTTCTTCATTGTTCTTTACTATGAATTAGAAATCCATAGTACCTTTGCTAAATAAAACAACAAGACATCTACCTAAGAATACTATTTTCCTTGGGTAGTTTATTTTAATTTTTAAAATAAACGTACTTTCTGGCTCATTTCCAACAAGTCCTAGAACTTTAAAGCTATAAAATACTTGTGTTTCCAGTTCTTACTCCTAATGGTATAAATTACAGTAGGGTTGGGGCTAACAAAGCACCTCTGCTTCTCCAGAATCAACAGTGCAGACGCTCTATCCAGGCCTTAGTTTCAGCCAGTGTTGTCATGGCAATGTAGAGTTAGTACAGGAAGAGCTGCTATTAAGTGCTGTTGTATTTAGTTATTTAGTAGGTTGCAGAACACAGGTGTACATTTTGACAAATTAATTATTTCCAAATTAATTTTTTCCTCAGTTTTCTAATAAAGCAAATTCTGTGCTTTTAAAGTTTGTCAATAAAAAAAATAATCTGCTGAACCACCAGCAAGAACTTTTATTCAAGAATTTTCAAATAAAAATTCACTCTATCATCAATGCCCCCCTCCCCAAACCAAGACTGTCTAGGGGCTTCCATTGGAGCTCATGTTGGTAGCAAGTCCCTCACAGCTGGATGTATAGCATGTGCTTTCTTTTATACTCCAACACAATTAATGCTTATTATTTTTTATTTTTTTATTTATTTTTTTTTTTGTAGAGACAGAGTCTCACTTTATGGCCCTTGGTAGAGTGCCATGGCATCACACAGCTCACAGCAACCTCCAACTCCTGGGCTTAAGCGATTCTCTTGCCTCAGCCTCCCAAGTAGCTGGGACTACAGGCGCCCGCCACAACGCCCCACTATTTTTTTTTTTTTTTTGGTTGCAGTTCAGCTGGGATCGGGTTTGAACCCGCCACCCTCCGTATATGGGGCCGGCGCTTTACCGACTGAGCCACAGGCGCCGCCCAATGCTTATTATTTTAAAGTATTAACATTCCCATGTATACTCTCTCCAACCCCTAATCCTGGTCCTCAACTCTCCCAAGAAGTAAGCACTGTTACCAATTACTTTACATGCAAAACATGCCTATTGAATATATTCATAGAAAATATGCATAGTACTTCTTTGTAAAATATTTTTTATATGTAAAGATAGTAGATGGTACTTATTCTGTAGCTTTTCTTTTTTACCTGATAGTATTTTAAAGAGTGCTATATATTTCTGTTGTATGTAAATGCTGCTGAGTATCTGAGTGTTTCTAGCTGCTAGGTTATAAAACGGCCAGATAGGTTATTTCCAGAGTTTGCTGTCACACACAATGCTTCATTATGTATCTTTTTACACACTTTCTCTTGTGCATATGTATGTTTTCTTGGGTGGATGTTGGGGTATAGCATTGCTGGGTCATTGTGTATATATGATAACTGTTTTAAGTTTATGAAATCCTTGCCCTTCTGGGCGGCGCCTGTGGCTCAGTCGGTAGGGCGCCGGCCCCATATACCGAGGGTGGCAGGTTCAAACCCGGCCCCAGCTGAACTGCAACCAAAAAATAGCCGGGCGTTGTGGCGGGCGCCTGTGGTCCCAGCTACTCGGGAGGCTGAGGCAAGAGAATCGCTTAAGCCCAGGAGTTGGAGGTTGCTGTGAGCCATGTGACGCCACGGCACTCTACCAAGGGCCATATAGTGAGACTCTGTCTCTACAAAAAAAAAAAAACAAAACAAAAAAAAAAAGAAATCCTTGCCCTTCAAAGTTACACTCCCATCATCATCTTGATAGAGTATGCAATATTTCTCCACACTTCAGCTGACTAACATTGGGTTGTAGCAATCTGTCATAATTTTCCCAATTTGTTGGGCAAAAAAAACAAAAACAAAAACTTAGTTTGTTTTAATTTGCATTTCCTTAATTATTAGTAAAGTTAAGCATCTTTTCATGTTGAGTGTCCTTTCATATGTAATTCTTATTCAGAAAATTGCCTGTTTATATCCTTTGTCCATTTTCTGATTATTGTGTCTTATTCATATTGATTTGTAGGATCCTTTGTGTATTCTGATACAAATTATTTTTATATATGTGGCAGATATCTTCTAGTTTGCTGATTATCTTTCAAAACTATAGATTTTATGCAATATAAGTGGTATATCTGCTGTTTGAAATTTACAAAGGTCTCTAATATGGTTAGAATTTTGTTAACTTTCAAAATAGTTATTTTTCCCCTTTAGGCACAAAACCAATTATGTATTATACGTGTTTTTTTTAATGTTACATTTTCTGAAAGGCATCTGAATTGACTAATCTTTTTCTATGGAAAAAACTCAAAAGTTGTTAGCTCTGTACTTTAATAAAATTTAAAATTGAAAAAAATCCCCAGACTATAGATTTTAGTCATTATAAATGTTTAAAAGTTTAATGAATTTGATTAATTTATTAATATTTTACTGGATGCCTTTTCCATTTTGTATAAGGTCTTCCTGCAGATTGATAGATATTACTTAAAAATTTAACTTTGGCAGGTTGTGGTGACTCATGCCTGTAATCCCACACAAGGCTGGGGCAGGAGGATTGTCTGAGCCTAGAAGTTCAAAATCAGCCAGGGTAATATGGCAAAACCCCATCTCTACAAAAAATACAGAAATTAGCTGGGGATGAGGTGTGCACTTACTGTCCTAGCTACTCAGGAAACTGAGGCAGGAGGATGGCTTGAGCCCAGGAATTCGAGGTTACAGTAAGCTATGATCATTGCACTCCAGTCTGGGTAACAGAGTGAGATCCTGTCTCCAAAAAAAAAAAAAAAGGAAAAGAAAAATTAACAACTTCAATAAATTTCATGAGCTCCTGGGACTCATAATCAGCAGGTGTGGAATTGTCTCTGAGAATTTCCAGAAGTGTACTTATTTTTCGGGGATGAGGGGTGATCCAGGTGTAAGCATGAGTGTGGCCATATAAAGTTATCCTGAGTGGAGATAAAACATACACATGGCCCACACACGTTCAGTCTTCCTAAAGGTTCCAAGCTCTTCTCTTTTATACCTAACTTGCTCAGGCTGTAGATATGCTAGAAACACTAAGATGTCACTTCAAAGCAATCTCAGTGATTCTTTCCCAGATCACTGGAGACACTAATTCTGTTTATGACAGGCAATGCCATTCTGAGTTGGTACATGCTGGTGTGGCAAAGTGTTATCTTCTTTCTATAGTGAGGTTGACGAATCTGCTCAAATGAATGAATTCACTCCAGAGTGACTCATTTCAGGGGAAAAGACATAATCACATATCTATATTAGTAAAGTTAGGTGGCCCACATGAAGAGGGGAAAGGTAGAAAAGGCATTCACAGCTTTATTAAGATGTGAGCATCAGTTTCTCCCTTTATACCCTCCTGAAATCTCCCCAAAAATCACCGATCAGAAGGCACACAATCTATAATCTCATTAGATGTTAAAAGTGCCTGGAGACGTCATAGAAACTTTGACTCTAGATTTTAAGAGCACCAACTCTTGAGTCAGACAGACCTGGGTTAACTTCTGGCTCCCATGCTCACCACCTGTGTGATTTTAACAAGTTACTTATTAATAACTTCCCTGAGCCTTGTTTACTCATCTGTAAAACCAGGGACATTCTTGCAACCAATCTCCTCGGACTGGTGGAAGGCTGTAAATCAGTTAATATATGCAAAGCACCTAGAACAATTCCTGCAAATGAGTACTCAAGCTAAGCTTAGGGCAATTGTTATTACTAATAGTAGTATTACCTAGCTTCCCTTGAGAGCATCTGTTTAAATATTTCTAGTCTCCATAAGGCATATGATTGAAAATAGTTGAATATTCATTACCACATAAAACAAATGCCCTAAAAGGTAAAAATAAGACTGGTCTATCAATAAGGGACCCATCTCATTCCTTGTACTCGTTCTCATTGTTATCAGCTTGACTGTGCCCCTCCCTCCCTCTCTTCCTTTTTTCCCCTTCCTTCCATTCTTTTGCTTGTGGCTTCTCATCTCTCTTTCTCCTCCTCTCCTTCACTGACCATTATTTCCTCCTGTCCTCTCTCCCAATTTGAAGTGCTAAGATTGGATGGGCTTTCACAGGATAGGAGAGCTGGAGCTATTTTTTAAGTTGTTATGTGAGAAAAAGATGGCTCTTAGAAACCATTGAATGTGTATAGGAAGAAATTCATGTCTCACCCTTTGGGACGCCCTTTCTTTTGAGCCAATTGGCTGTCTTATTTTCACACCCTTCAGTGAAGCATTCTCTTGTGTCTGTGCTGGTGGGGTGGAAAGAGTGCTCAGCCCCCAGCCCTACACAGGAGGAGGCATGTCTGCTTACGGCATCTCTGCACACCGCGTGGTTAGGGCTGGGCAGACCTCATAGAAGGTCCCCAACAACAAATACTTGTTGATGGCATGATTGGATGAGCTAACATTGAGAAATGACTGAATAAGCTCACTTTGAAACTGATTTGGATCCTGTTTTTTTCACTCACTAGAGGTACAACCTTGGATAAGTTACTGACGTACCCCGAGACTCAGATTCCTTATATAATGTATGTAATGATATGTTTGACAGGATATAATATGATAATATATTATACACCTAATATTTAATGAAGACAATAATACCTATGTTAGCAGGAACATTAAAAGATTTGAAGAGATTTTTGTAAAGGTGCTTCATAAACTGTGAAATACTATGGAACCCTAAGGATTAGATGGGGAATTCAATGCAGTGTAATCATGCAATTCTTAGTCCCTTGGAAGATGGGGATCCACAGTCAGAGCTGGGGCTTTCCAAGTAACTGGCCATATGAAAGCTTGCGTTGTAAGAGTTAGGCCAAGAGATTTTCTTTTCTTTTTTTTTTTTTTTTTTGTAGAGACAGAGTCTCACTTTATGGCCCTCGGTAGAGTGCCGTGGCCTCACATAGCTCACAGCAACCTCCAACTCCTGGGCTTCAGCAATTCTCTTGCCTCAGCCTCCCAAGTAGCTGGGACTACAGGCGCCCGCCACAACGCCCGGCTGAGATTTTATTTTCTTTTAACTTTTTGTTCTCATTAATTATCTGGTCGATTTGAGGCCAAATAAATAGGCACATAGAGACATGCAGATGATTGACTGAATGTTCAGTTTGGCAAAGGCATTTCCCAAAGGTGTGAAGATCTAGCAGCAGAATGACAGAATCTCAAGTATTCTTTACTATGTCCTTTGACTAAACAGATACTTGGGGACACATTCTTCTTATTTTTCTTTTAAATCTTAACTTGAGATTTTTAAAATCATTTAATGAAAAATAAGGTAAAACAATTTACATCATATAGAAATGCATGATACTGATGCAGGAGAAAAATGTTAGAGAAAAATGCTTCTCCCTGTGGGGCCTTCTGTGAAGCTCTCTAGAAGCTCCCTACCCTCACGAATCAGCCTTGACTCCTTTTCCTGCTACCCCACATCTAGTCCTTCGGCAAATCTTGTCAGCTGTACCTTTGAGATGCTGTATGTCCAGGGCATCTAGGGCCCCCTTGCTCTCTCCCTTGGCTGTGTCAACAGCCTCGCACCAGTCTCCTCACTTCCATTCTTTATCTGCTGTGAATCTGTTCTCCACATAGCAGTCAGAGGGACATTTTAAGAAATTGCATTAGATCATGTACTGGTCTAATCAAAACTCCCCAGATGCCATTTACACTGGGAACAAAAATACAAAGTCCTGACAGCTGTACTCCAAGCCCTCCCTGACCTGGCCCCTAACTGCCTCGCACATCTCCTTGTCTATGAATCACTCCTGTCCCCTCACAACTCTGCCTTTGCCCTTTCCCCTAGAAGTCTGCATGGCTCTCTTATTCCCTCCACTCCAGATCTCAGTTCCAAGGTTGCCTCCTGAGGGAAAGCTTCCTTGATCACCCCTCTGAGATAGAACCTCTGCCTCTCTCCCTGCAGAAAGCTTTATCTCCTTAATTATAGTTTTTATAAATGGACTTCCCATTATATGTTTATTTGCTTATCTGTTTGTCTGCTTCTGTGGTGAGAATTTAAGCTTAGTGAGGGCAGGGATCCTTTTCATCACTATATTTCCAGGGTTTTAGATGGTACCTGGCATGTGGTCAATGCTCAGAGAGTATTTCTTAAATAAATAAATGACGGAATAATCTCTAGAGAAGTGGGACTAAACATCACGGTGTTTGCCTACATGAGCTTCAGATTTTCCTTGGATTAGTGATATGTTATTTTATGTTTTAGGCTTTCTTGAAACTTGAGGTAGCTGAATCAACAAACTACCACTATTCCCAGAAATAATTAGATGTGAACATTCTTTGTTTACCACCACATTACTGATAGGATCTTGAATTTTTATTTGTATACTGATTTTTATATAATGTTTTTAAGATATAAATAGCATCCTTAAAAGGAAATATTTGAAAAAATATTTTGAAAAGAAAAATAAAATTGCTCCCACTACACTAACATGTCCACATGCAGACATTGTATGCAATCATGATTAGGGTATACCTAACAGTTTTCCATGTGATATTATAAATATTTTCTATATTGTCTCACATATTCCATGTTAACATTTCTAATGTCAACAGGCTATTCTATTCATTTTTGTATCATAATTTACTCGATCAGTTTTATTGTATGCAGTTTTCCCCTCTTAGAGACAATGCTTCAATACTGAACATGGGTATGTTTCTCCAATGCCCCCATGGGGATATTATACAAGATTGCCCCACAACGAATTTCCAACAGTGGTGGAATATTTATGTATTCCAATGGAACAACGTCACAACCACTTTACCAGCCTTGGCTGGTACTACTAAAAATAATTTTGAGTGTTTAATAAGCTTAACATGACAAGGTTAATTTAATAGGTCTAAAACCCACTAAGGCTATGTTAAAATATACAGTTCTTTAACTGCTAGTAATGTCAAGGTTTTTTTCCATATACTTGTTCATAATTTATATTTTTCTTTGCAGTTTTCCTTTACAATTTTTATTTCCTCTTCCTTTTTAACTATTAAGGGCTTGATGATTTTCTATTACATTTGAATGGACTCCTTCATGGTAATGTAAATACTTCGCTAGTTTACTGTTCATTTAATTCTTAGTTTTTTAAAAAAAATAACCTTCATCTAGTTGAATTGGACAGTGTTTTTCTTTTGTTTACTGTCTTTACTTTAGAAGTTGAATGTGTATAAGATGACATGTGAATTGCCCAAACGTAATAGAAAATGACCATTGTCATCATAATAAAAAAATCATTTTAGAAGGCCCCATTGTACTTACCAAATGTGAAGTTTATGAAATTTCTAGGAGAGGGGTCACTGAAGTGAATATATACTAGGATATATGGGAAACACATGAGTGTGTGAGAGCAGAGGGGAAGAGGAAGAAGAGGTAGGAGCAGCTTCCTCCCTCTGTGAGAGCAGACAGCGTGTGTCTCAGAGCATGACCCTACTTACCAGGCAGGCAGAAAGGAGCTTCCCTAGGCAGTCTTTCAGATGGAGAATTCCCCGACTGGTATCCGTCTGCCCTGCCACTGATGCTCATAAGGGTGATTCCAATCCACTGCAGATGTCTTCCAACTGTCAAAGAATTATGCTTGGCTTACTTTTCAGTATTAGTCATACCAGTCTATATGCTACTTTAAAGGCATTTGTAACCCCAGGTTCTGGAACTTGGAAGATACAGAGCAAATGTTTGCTAAGTGAACATTAAAAAAATCATGTTAACAATTTTCTAATCCTTTTGGTGTTTTCCTAGAAATGTATGGAGCATTTGCATTCCAGTCCATGACCCTTACTCACTAAGGAGTTGGGTAATCTTGGGTAGCCTACTTTTTTCTGTCATTTCCCTCCTTTGTTAAAATAAAAGAGGGCATTAGGCTAAGTAATCTCAGAGGTACTTTTCTGTGGATGTATAATCCATTCATATTATTATAGATTGTTAATTAATTAAATGCACTGTCCAATATGAACTGGACAGTTATCTTATTTTTTCCTATATTTTTAAAACTATGTCTAATCACAAAGAGAATGAATTATAATAGAAACAATCATCAACCATCTCATAGACTCAAAGGTGTTGGTTTAACTTGGAGGCCTTATGATTTTCAATACAATGTAGTTTACAACTTAGCACAGTTTATGTAAAAATATAAATGCATTGAAATCAATGCCAGACAATTAAACAAGAAAGAAAGAAAAAAAAATTAGACTTTCTATCTCTAGAGCTGTGCTTTCTGTCTCATATGTAGCCACTTGTCACTTGTGGCTATTGAACAATTGAAATGTGGCTAGTCTGAATTAAGATGTGGTGTAAGTACTAAATACTCATCCGACTTTGAAGATTTGGTATGGAAAAAAAAGAATATAATATCTTATTAATCATTTTTATACTGATTACAAGTTTAAATAATAATATCTTGGATATATTAAATTAAATATATCTTGAAAATTAATTGTGCCTATTTTTTACTTTGTAAAATGTGGCTGCAAAAAAGTTAAAATTACACATGTAGCTCACACTGTGTTTCTATCTGACAATGTAGTGAACTATGATGAGAAAGAACAGAGTACAGCTAGTGAAAGTACAGAGAAGATTGAACTATTTTTATTATTTAAATAAAAGTTTCTTTGCTTTTTATTTCAGCAAACTTAGTCTCCACTGATTTTACCATGTTTAATTTTTTATCTCATAGGAACATGGCTTTGTAAAGAAGTTTGAACCTAAATCTGGCTGGCTGGCTTTTCTGGAAGTTATAAGAACAATCTGTGAAATGCTGCCCCTCCTGAACTAATGACCAAAAAGGACACTCCACATTGTGAAACCTGCCTCATTTTCCTGACTCTTACGAGAACTTACCGTCAACACATACTTCTACTTTTACAAAAAACTTTAATGATGCAACTCGGCTTTCCAGAGTTACGAAAATTTTGTCCTCATTTTAATGAATAAATTGTGTGTGTTTCTCTCTATATGCAACTTATGTCTTAATTTTTGGGGTGTGCCTTGAAATTGAGCAAAAGGGTGAAGCTCAATCCAGGAGACAGGTATTGAATTAGGAACAAAGACCAGGAAGGTGGTGTCTTTTCTGCTTACGGTAGATTCTTTGCTAAAGGTGTGCCCATCACCCAGACACGGTTCTTCGTGTTATGAGGGTAGAGTCTGCTTCCCTTGTGTTGTGGCCCGATGCTGTCCTCAGTCCTCAGTGCTCCGGCTGCTTTTAGTTCTCCCTTACGTCCTCCTCTCCAGCCTTTACTCTCTGGCCTGCCTGTGGCAATACTGATAGGCGGGATATTCTGGGGTAGGTAAATGATTTAAGGTTGAGCTACTGCTGAAGTTTTTTTTTCTTTCTGGTAAAAAGTCACAAATTAGAAAATGATCTTTTGTTAGACTTTCTATTTTAATTTTTAGGTCAGCAAATCTGATTGCAACATGGGAACTCTATACCTTCTTCTAGCAGGCGTCCTCAAACTGCAGCCTGCAGGCCACATGAAGCAGTGTGAGTTGTATTTGTTCCCATTTTGTTTTTTACTTCAAAATAAGATATGTGCAGTATGCATAGGAATTTGTTCATAGTTTTTTTTTTGTTTAAACTATAGTCCGGCCCTCCAACGGTCTGAGAGACAGTGAATTGGCCCCCTGTTTAAAAAGTTTGAGGATGCCTGCTCTTCCAGGGTAGCCCTTCCCATCTTTCCTTTTCCTCCCACAATACAATCCCTACTCCCTGGGAGTTGCACTACTTTTCCCAGGAAGCTGTCCACAGATCTAATAAAGAAACCAGAGCTCCTCCTCTCAGTCACTTGTATCTTCACAGGGGATTTCCATTAATTCTTGCTTTTCTTAGGAGGTGTGGTTCTTAAGGGTGGAGATGAGGACACTGGGGCAAGTCCATCAGGGAAGTATTTTTGGTAGAGGTAGCTTTGGCTTCCTGTAGCATCTACCTATGCCATCTTGGGGTGTTTGTCTTTTGGGGACAGGGTGCAAGTTCATATTTTCTTTTACCTGTCAAGTGCCTCACCCACACCACAACTGCTTTTAATTCATTTTTTTGTTAATCAGAGCTGAGTGGTAGAAAGGAACAGTCACAAATGGATATAACAGGAAGTGGGCATATGGGTACTATTACATGGAATACATTTGCACAAGAATCCACAAAATCTGACTTTTACAGCATAATTACCTGTGGTGACATAATTACATCATGTTGTTAGTTACATGATGATGGGAAATCAGTGACCATTTCTGGTTCAGTCTGTGACTGGTCTTTTAAACTGTACTTTGCTGTGTGTTTTATTCATTCACTTTCAAAAAAGTTTTATGAACCTCAACTCCTTTCTCATGTCATTCCCAAAAGTTAAATTAAGGAAGATTATATACCTAAATGTATTTTAAAATTATATAACTTCTAGAAGAAAATATAAGAGAAAATCTTCACAACCTTCCCATAGGGAGAAATTTATTTTCTTTTCTTGTTTTTTTTTTTTTTTTTTTTTTTTTTTTTTTTTTAAGATTTCTTATCTGGAACACAAGAACCCAGAACCAGAAAATGAAAAATGTATAATATAGGATGCATCAAAATTTTAAAATTCCACTCTTAAAGAGACATTGTTTAAAACTCAAACAAGGGATAGTTCAATAAAGGATTGCAAAAAAAAACTCCCAAGAAAAACCAAAAAGGCAAGCCACAGAATGGGATAAGACATAATACACTGATATCTGACAAAGAACTTACCGCTAGTCATCAGGGAAAAGCAAATCAAAACCATAATCGGGGGGCACTACGTACCCTCCAGAATACCTAAAATGAGGAAGACAGATGATACCAAGCTTTGGGGAAAATACAACACAATTGGATCTCTTCTACACTGACGGTAATTATGTAAAATTGTACAACTACTTTGGAAAACAGCTGCAGAATTTCTTACAAAGTTAAACATACATTTACTATAGGAGTTGTAGAAATTCTGCTCTTAAGTCAGGCCTTGTGGCGGGCACCTGCAGTCTCAGCTACTCAGGAGGCTGAGGCAAGAGGATCACTTGAGCCCAAGAGTTAGAGGTTGCTGTGGGCTATGATGCCATGGGACTCTACCAAGGGTGACAAAGTGAGACTCTGTCTCAGAAAAAAAAAAAAAAATCCACTCTTTTTTTTTTTTTTATTGTTGGGGATTCATTGAGGGTACAATAAGCCAGGTTACACTGATTGCAATTGTTAGGTAGAGTCCCTCTTGCAATCATGTCTTGCCCCCATAAAGTGTGACACACACCAAGGCCCTACCCCCCTCCCTCCGTCCCTCTTTCTGCCCCCCCCCATAACTTAATTGTCATTAATTGTCCTCATATCAAAATTGAGTACATAGGAATGAACACAGGCCTGGCACAGTGACTCATGCCTGGGGAAGGCAGGAGGATCAATTGAGGCCAGGAGTTGGAGACAGTCTGGGCAATATAGTGACATTAGCATGACTGCTGGCACCTGTAGTCCTAGTGGCTGAAGTGAGAAGATTGTTTGAGGCCAGGAGTCGAAGGCTATGATAGTTTGAGGAGCTATGATGACACCACTGTATTCCAGCCTGGGTGACAGAGCAAGACACTGCCTAAAAATAGATAAGTAAAAAGAAAGAAATGAAAAATGAAAACATATGTCCATGGTATACCATTCACAGCAGATTTATTATGTATAACTGCCCAAACTGGAAACAACCTGAATGTTCATCAGTAGGTGAGCTGGAATATTTGGGAATATCTACACAATAGAATATATTATCAGCAATAAGAAGGAATGGATTATATGAGGACAATTAATGACAATTAAGGTTATGGGGGAAGCAGAAAGAGGGACAGAGGGAGGGGGGTGGGGCCTTGGTGTGTGTCACACTTTATGGGGGCAAGACATGATTGCAAGAGGGACTCTACCTAACAATTGCAATCAGTGTAACCTGGCTTATTGTACCCTCAATGAATCCCCAACAATAAAAAAATAAAAGGAATGGATTAGTAATACATGTGAAAGAAGGGATACATCTCCAAAACATTATGTCAACCAGAAAAAAGTCACAAAAATGTACATAGTATATTATCTCATTTATATGAAACTCAAGAAAGATGAATCTATAGGGGCAGAAAATGGGTCAGTGGTTGCCTGGAGCAGGAGTGAGGAGATTGACTAGGAAATATCGGAGCGATGAAATATTCTACATTATGATTGTGGTGCTAGTTATGTGGGTGTATAAACTTGTCAAAACTCGTAGAGATGTACACTTAAAACTGATGCATTTTATTGTAGATAAATAATATTTCAATCAAGTTGACTTAGAAAAATGTGTTTTTGTGAAAAATGGCAAAAACTCATTATAAACAATGTAAACAATAAGGAAAGGTACAAAATGAGAGAAATAAAAACCACTCCACATACTAATTTAAAGTGGAATCTTATTAATGCCATGAATAAAATCATGAAGCACTAGTATTTTGTTTCCCTTATCATTTAAGAAAGATTTGGTCCTTGTAAATCAAAGCCCTGCAGACACCTGGCCAGCCCTCCCTGTGTGGTTTGGTCTTACTTTAATCATCCCGCTTCATTTTAAGTTGTGTCCTCCGCGGAGGGCTTTCTCTTCTGATGCTGTTGGGCTGTTTTCAGTACTTCCTGCTACAGACTTTTGCCCATACTGTTCCCTCTGCCTCCTCACCTGGTTTTGCTTATTTGACCTTCAGATTTCAGCTCAAAGCTCACTTCTTCAGGGATACCCTCCCTGACTGGGTTAACTTCTTCTGTTAGTCTCTTAAAACACCACTATCTCAACATCACGTTCTCAGAAACAGTGTGTGCTGTGGTTTGAATGTTGCCCTACAGAACTCCAGCTGAAACTAACTCCCATGCAGCAGACTTGAGAAGTCGGCTTTTACGAGGTGATTGGACCATCAGGGCTCTGCCATCAGGAATAGATTAACTTATCCATGGATCGATGGATTGATAGGTTATCATGGGAGGGGACCTGGTGGGTTTACAAGAAGAGAGGACTGAACTGGCAGGTGAGCTCTCTCACCATGTGGTGCCCTGTGCTGCTTCCAGCGTCTGCAGAGCATCCCCATCAGCAAGAAGGCTCTCAGAAGAGGCAAGACATTAATCTCCGACTTCCTAGCCTCTGTAACAATAAGAGATAAATTCCTTTTCTTTGTAAATTACCCAGTTTCAGGCATTCTGTTATAAGCAACAGAAAACAAACCAGTGCATGGAAGAGAATAATGGCTGTTTAATGGCTGTTTTCCATGTGCTAAGAACTTTATTTATTTATAGAGAAAGGATCTTGCCCTGTTGCCCAGGCTAGAGTACAGAGGCATGGTCACAACTCACTGCAGCCTCAAACTCTGGGTCTAGGCCTCAGCCTCCCAGTACCTAGGACCAGAGGCTCACACCACCATATCCTACTAATTTTAAAATTTTTTCTAGGGCAGTGCCTATGGCTCAAGGAGTAGGGCGCGGTCCCATATGCCAGAGGTGGTGGGTTCAAACCCAGCCCTGGCCAAAAACCACAAAAAAAAAAAAAAAACTGGCTTCTTGGGGTGGTGCCTGTGGCTCAAAGTGGTGGGGCGCCAGTCCCATATGCTGGAGGTGGCGGGTTCAAACCCACACAAAAAAAAAAATTTTTTTTTTTTCTAGAGACAGGTCTTGTTATATTGCTCACACTGGTTTCAAACTCCTGGACTCAATGTGAGCCTTCCACCTATGCCTCACAAAGTGGTGGGATTATCTATGTGAGCCACTGTACCTGGCCACTAGGAACTCTAGAAACATAATCTCCTGTAATTTTCATGATGGCTCTCTGAAGTACATATTATCCTCCATTTTATTGTTAAAGAAACGTTCTTAAAACAAGTAGGATACTTGCCCCAAGTCACAGAGTTGGGCGAATGGGTCAGAGGGGCACTGACTTGCCAGTGGACTTCAGGGCCCTGGCTGGTCCTCACTCACTGGTCCTCCTCCTGGTATCAGGTGCCATCCAGATCCTCTGCTTCCTTCCCCATCCCCTTCACAAGTTGCAATTGTGTGCGAAATCCAGCTGGGTGGAAGTGGTTTTCCGCTGGTGGTGAGGATCTTTGGTGGCCAAGTAGATGTCCTCATCTTTGCTCATCTCTACCCTCCCCCTGTTTTTGTGTGTCCTCCCAGTAGTACTGACCCCAATTTAAGCTGAATGCCACTATTTTGGAGCTGGGAACTTTTTGCAAAGGGTGCAAAGCTGCCCACAGGGAAACAATTGCTTTGTAACATCCCACGGAACATGAAAATAAAACATTGTATCATATTTATAATTGGGAGCTTTGTGTGGTTATTTCTGCTTGAAGATACTATTAGGTCACATTGCCAGGACAGGGTGTGGCTAAATTATTTCTCCACAGCATTGGTAGCTCTTCTCAGATCCCTGGCCTTATGAGCACAGGCAGTGTTTTGAAGGCATTAGCTGACTAGTCTCGGGCTGCGACTTATTGCCTTAACAAGCCTAAGAGCCTCACAGGAAATCCAGACTCAAGACCAAAGTTCCTTTAAACTTATTTAAAGCGGAAGATGGATGACTATGCTATTTGGGCAACAGAAGAATGTTTATACAGAAAAAGTTTAGTATGATAAATACTTGCAACACAATTATTTTGACATAATTCCATTAAATTTGCTTCGTGTTTCATTCAGAACATCTACGTATTCTCGATGTCATATCAACCTACCTACTCTGTACCTATACTGGTGTATTTCCTTTCCAGAGATGGCCTGGGCCCGTGTGTTGACCCTGGCTTCTCACTGCCTCTGTGGGAGCACCTCTTCAGCCTCATTCTTCCCCATCGTAAAGATCCCCCTCTCCTGGACCAGGCACATCAGCACATAAACTTGGTGTGGTTTCTCCTATGACAAAAATGAAGGGAAGGGAAGGGACACAATCTGTCAATGACTACTAGATTTTTCTGCTTCCCTCAATAGAAGAACTCCTCAAGAGAGCCATCTGTACTTGCTGTCTGCACTTCTTCCCCTCTCATTGTCTTCTTGAACATTTATTTACCAGTCAGACTTTGATCCCCACTACTAAGTTCAAGAATGAATTCTCCATCCTCAACTTTCTTGATGTTAATGTAATATCCTAGGTTGGATCCTAGAACAGGACGCAGAAAAATTAGTGAGATGTATCCATGCTTCTTGGGTATATTTTGACAAATACAACAGGGAATTGTAAGATGTTAACATTAAGATGGATGGGGTGAAGGCTATATGAAAACTTTCTGTATTATCCTTGTCATTTTTATACACATTTTAAATTATTTCAAAATAAAGTTCATTAAACAACAAATAGATTAAAAAAAAAAAAAAAAAAGCTCAAGTGACCTAGACATGGCCTCTCTCTGCCTGGTTCTGACCACCTCTCAACTCTTTAAACTATCATGCTGTATTCCCCTTTAAGACCTTTGTACACACAGTCACAATTGTTTCTTTCTGGAAGATGTTCCAACCCCCCTCTGTTCTCATTCACCCTCTCACCTGGTGAATGCTTGCTTGACCTTGATATTCACTTCCTTGGAAGGGACCTGGTGGTGGTGGCAAGTGGAGACCACCAGGCAACCTCCTGATCTGTCTGAATGGAGGACATGCTGTGGGCAGGCTAACTGTCTCATGGTTTGCATGATAATTATATTTCTTCCTGCAAATTGGCACTTGTTTATATATTGCTCTATGGTAGTGCTTTCCAGACTTGAATATAGATACAAATACCCTAGGATAATGTTAAAATACTGATTCGGATTCAGTAGATCTTGGGAGGGTCTGAGATTCAGCATATCTAACAAGGTCCCAGGTGATGTTGCTGCTGTTTGTTCCAGGATCACACTCAAGCAAGAGTACTGGTGAGTGGATCCCATTTTTGCATGCTGACCAAAATTTAGTTTTAAGTCTGAAAAGGTTAGACTACAGATATAAGTAAATTTTACTTTTGATGATAGTAACTCTTATGTATTCATCTTTGCTGTCCCCTCCTCAAACCCTCTTGTCCCCATGCACTTAATTAACTTAGTGTAATATGTTGAGCTGAAAATAAACACAATCAGTGTGGCCTCATGGCTGCTGGTTATAGAGTTTTCCCAGGTGATACTACAGCTTTCCTTTTCACTTTCTATAATGGCTTACCTAAAACCTAGAGCTGAGGGAGTCACCCTCTTCTGAATGCTCTGTAGCTTGTCCAGCCACCTGGAAAATATGGCCCATCACTCTAGCAATAGCAGGATCAGTGAAGAGACTGTGGTCCTGGAATTCTATCAGCAGTGGGGATTTTGTTAGCTTAGTAGGTTGCTCTCCCACCTCGTGGCATCTTAATAGCCTTCACACACTGATTGTACTGACAGCTGTTGAGCATCTCTAGATGCCGGTCCTGTGCTGAGCACTGAGGATGCAGGGAGCCATAAAACGTGGTCCCTGTCACATGGCTGAGAGTAGGGCTGGGAACTGAGAGTAGGGCTGACCAAACCGTGCTGTGACAGAGGAGGGAGGGCAGTTTAGTGTCAATTTGGGAATCCTGGGTTAGAATCTGATAACTTTCACGTAGTAGCTACGTGAGCTACGTAGCTACGTGTAGTAGCTACGCCTACGACATCCAAATCTGTTTCCTTTTATGTAATTACATGTACACTGTGGTTGGTTTTGAGGAACACAGACGGCATGTAAAAAAAATTAGCACGGCACCTGTCACGTAGCAAGCTCAGTATTTGTTATCATCAGCATTGCTCTAGTCCACATTCCCCTCTCATACTCTAGTTTTAAAATTTTCTTCTGTATAAATCAGCTTTATGTTCACTCCAAGGATGCAGGGACACTGCAGTGCAATAAGGCCCACTGAATATTTTGTCAGGAAGACAGGTAAGAGGCCACATAGCATACAGCTGGAAAAAAAAAGGCCCTTCTTAGATATTTTTGTTCTTCAAAGTTCCTCTTGATGTATTGCTTCCAGGAACTTTCTGCCTCTCTCCCTTTTCTCCAAAGGAAACTCACCCCATAATCCTTTCTGTTGAAGTCACTCTCTCCGCTCCCCTCTTCCCTTTGAGGATTGAGCTTAAGTCCTCTAATTATCCTACATACAGCAGTTTAAGGACCATCTTTTTTATCACTGTGGCTTATGGAAGTATTTCTTTATCCCAAGTGGCTTATGAGAATATTTTTCCTAAAAAAAAAAAGTCCTACACATGGTTCTTCCTAGGAGGAGTTCTGGAGACTAAAATGTTCTCCATATGAACATATTATGACAGCACTGTCATCATCTGTGCATGACTCTGTGGAACTGCCCACACTGTGGTTACAAGCTGCAAACGCAGTCTGGATCCAGGTGGAGCAAAGCCTGGCGGCCACCAGGACAAATTTTTACTGATGGTAAGTTTTAAAGAGGTAAGGATACAATCAGAATGTTTTCTCTGTAAAGATGCTAAGTTTGGCAGCAGTGTGACCAGGTAGAAGAAATTTAATGGCTAGGAGATCAGTCAGCAGCCTGCTGCTGTGGAAGGCATGAATGCTTCTTGACCTACACATGGGTTCAACTAAAATTTGTAGGTTTTTTCACAGGCTGATCTGTCCTATTACATACTTTCACAATATTTATTTATTTTATTTACAGTTTTTTGATGTTTTTACCTTTTATTTTGAACTAAGTTTAGTTTGACAGAGCTATTGTATAAAGAGTACACTTCATCTAGCTTTCACCAACATTGACATCTTACATAATTATAGTACAATTCTCCAATGAGGAAATTCACAATGATATAATGCTTTTAAACCAATCTGCAAACATTATTCATATTTTACCAGTTTTCTCACTAATGTCCTTTTTCTGATCTAGGATCCAATAGAGGACAACTAAATTTGTTGTCATATCTCTCCTTTAATCTATGACAATTCCTCAGTCTTTTTTTTATTATTAAATCATAGCTGTGTACATTAATGCGATCATGGGGCACCATACACTGGTTTTATAGACCATTTGACATATTTTCATCACACTGGTTAACATAGCCTTCCTGGCATTTTCTTAGTTATTGTGTTAAGACATTTATACTCTACATTTACTAAGTTTCACATATACCCTTGTAAGATGCACCGTAGGTGTAATCCCACCAATCACCCTCCCTCCGCCCATCCTCCCCCCTCCCTCCCCTCCCTCACTCCCTTCCCCCATTCTTAGGTTGTAACTGGGTTATAGCTTTCATGTGAAAACCCTAAATTAGTTTCATAGTAGGGCTGAGTACATTGGATGCTTTTTCTTCCATTCTCGAGATACTTTACTAAGAAGAATATGTTCCAGCTCCATCCATGTAAACATGAAAGAGGTAAAGTCTCCATCTTTCTTTAAGGCTGCATAATATTCCATGGTGTACATATACCACAATTTATTAATCCATTCACGCATGGATTGATGGGGACTTGGGCTTTTTCCATGACTTAGCAATTATGAATTGGGCTGCAATAAACATTCTGGTACAAATATCTTGTTATAATATGATTTTTGGTCTTCTGGGTATATACCTAGTAGAAGAATTATAGGATTGAATGGCAGAGCTATTTTTAGATCGCTAAGTGTTCTCCAAACATGTTTCCAAAAGGAATGTATTAATTTGCATTCCCACCAGCAGTGTAGAAGTGTTCCCTTTTCTCCACATCCACACCAACATCTCTGGTCTTGGGATTGGGCTAATTTTACTGGAGTTAGATGATATCTCAAAGTAGTTTTGGTTTGCGTTTCTCTGATGATTAAGGATGATGAGCATTTTTTCATATGTCTGTAGGCCGTGCACCTGTCTTCTTCAGAGAAGTTTCTCTTCAAGTCCCTTGCCTAGCCTGCGATGGGATCACTTGTTCTTTTCTTGCTTATACATTTGAGTTCTCTTATACATTTGATTCTGGTTATTAAACCTTTGTTGGAGACATAACCTGCAAATATCTTCTCCCATTCTGAGGGCTGTCTGCTTGCTTTTTTTACTGTGTTCTTGGCTGTGCAGAAGCTTTTTAGTTTGATCAGGTCCCAGTAGTGTATTTTTGAACCTGCTTCAATTGCCCTGGGGGTCCTCATAAAATACTCGCCCAGACCGATTTCTTCAAGAGTTTTCCCTGCACTCTCTTCTAGTACTTTTATAGTTTCATGTCTTAAGTTTAAATCTTTAATCCAGTGAGAGTCTATCTTAGTTAATGGTGAAAAGTGTGGGTCCAGTTTCAGTCTTCTACAGGTTGCCAGCCAGTTTATCCAGCACAATTAGGGAATCTTTTCCCCACTGAATGTTTTTAATTGGCTTGTCAAAGATCAAATAACGGTAAGTAGCTGGGTTCATCTCTTGGTTCTCTATTCTGTTCCATACATCTGCCTCTCTTGTTTTTGTGCCAGTACCATGCTGTTTTGATCACTATTGATTTATAGTATAGTCTGAGGTCCGGTAGCGTGATTCCTCCTGCTTTGTTTTTGTTTCTGAGTAATGTTTTGGTGATTTGAGTTTTTTTCTGATTCCATTCATAACCTTGACACTTTTGTACCAGTGTGATTTTTTTTTTTTTTAAGACAAAGTCCCACTGTGTCCCCCAGTGGCATCATCAGAGCTCACAGCAACCTCCAACTCCTGGACTCAGGTGATGCTTCTGCTTCAGCCTCCTGAGAAGCTGGGAATACAGGTATTCCCACACCCAGCTAATTTTTTTCTATTTTTGGTAGAGACAGGTCTTGATCTTGGTCTTGCTCAGGCTGGTCTTGAACTCTTGAGCTCAAGTGATCTTCCTGCCTTGGCCTCCCAGAGTGTTATTAGGATTAAAGGCATGAAGCACCACACTCATACTAGTCTGGTATTTTGTAGAATGTCCCTCAATTTGGGTTTCATGATTTTTCATGATTATTCTGAGGTTATATATTTCTGGCAAGAATACAATAGAAATAAAGTTATGTCCTTTCTAGTGCATCATCTCAGGGGAGAGGTCTTTTTATTGGTAATGCTAACATTGATTACTCGGTAAGGTGGTTTTTGCTACATTTCTTCTTTATTAAGTATCTTGTAGGGAAATATTTTGGAGATTGTGAAATTGTCCATTTCTCATATTTTTCTACCCATTAATGTTAGCATCTATCAGTAGTTCTTGCCTGCAACAATTACTGCAATGTTTGCCTAATGTGATTTTCTACTTCCATTGTTCCTTCCATATTAATTGGAATTATATGACAAGTAAGTATGTTCCGTTTTTTCTGTTTGTTTATTCATATCAGTGTGCACTAATGGATATTTATTTTATTCTATGGGTTACAATGGAAGATTATCATCATATTGCTGTTCAAATCATGCTAGCATCAGCCACTGGAAACTCTGATTTGGCTCCTGGATCCCTTTTGACATGACATGCTCCCTTACTTTTTGAGTATGTCCTTACCTTGTGGCACCATAACATGCTCCAGGTTCATCTCTTATTTTCTCCACTCCAACTCTAGAATCAACCATTTCTCTGAGAAGCCCAGTTTTTTAAATTGGAGAATGACATTTAGAAACCACATCTGGATGTTAGATTTCATAGCTCCTGGGTGTCAAGTGTGTCATTGTTTCTAGGTCCTCTCATAAAGAAGCTAGTAAAAAAATGATCTATTTCTGTACCTATCCATTTCCACGCGTGCACGTGTGTGTGTGTATGTACACGTGTATACTAAAAACCATGAGTCATACTGACACCTCTGATTCCAATCCTATACCACTGGGGTCATTCCAGCCTTCCCCCTTTCTTTCTTTATTACTTGTTTTGCCAATAGGGAGAAACCTGACTCTCATTATTCACCATAAATTTACTTACTTGTTTAATTATAGAACACAGATAAGGTAGTTTCATAATTGCTAATTTATACCCCAGTGAAAAACAAATGTACTAATTAGAATAAAACATTTGCACAAAGTTCTTTTTGCTTTTAGCATTATCACGTATAGTCAAATGCAATTTTCCAAAATTTTGTAAGAGAGTTCTTCCCCACCCACATTGTCGTGGTTGTTAGTCATTTTAACACAATGCAGTTTGCTTGTTTCTGCTTGTATTCTATCTTGGCCTGTCTCCACGTCCTGGTTGACTATATATGTGTGTGTATGTGACAGTCAGTGTTAATACACAAAGGCATAATAAGAAAAATGTCACTCTCCTCATCACTGTTATTCCATTCCTATTCTACCATTCTTTCTAGCCTTTTCTTGCCCATTCATCTTGGATAGAAATGTCTATTCAAGTCTTTTGCCCATTTGGTTTGTACATTTCCCCCCCAAACTGAGCAGATACATGTATATTTTCTTTTAGCCTCTTCATTAATTTTATGAAATATAATCACATACCATTAAACTCACCCTTAACAATGTGCAATTCAGTGATTTTTAGAAAATTCACAGTGTTGTGCAACTATCACCACAATCTAACTTTAGAACATTTTCATTACCTCAAAAAGAAACCCTGTATCCTATCCTCCCCCCTCCTCCCCCGGCCTCAGACAAATACTCATCTATCTATTTCTGTTTTCTGTTTCTGTGGATTTGCCTGTTCCGGATATTTTGCATGAATGTAATCATGCAATATGTGGCCTTTTGTGTCTGGCTTCTTGTACTTAATGTACTATTTTCAAGGTCCATCTTATTACAATAAATACCAGTACTTCATTCAGTCTATGGCTAATATACCAATGTATGAATATACCACATTTTCTTTTGTACATTCATCAACTCATAGAAATTTGGCTGTTTCCACTCTGGTTATTGTGAATAATGCTGCTATGAACTACCATGAACAAGTTTTTATGTGAACATGTTTTCTATTCTCTTAGGTATATGCATAGGAGTGAAATTACTGGGTCATATGGTAACTCTATATTTAACCTTCTGAGGAACTTTCCAAAGTGGCTGTATCATTTTACATTCCCATGGGTATGAGGGTTTCAATTTTTCCACATCCTTGATGATATTTGTTATTTTCAATGAAAAAAAATTACAGCCATTGTAGTGGGTGTGAAGTGTTACCTCTTTGTGGTTTTGATTTGCATTTCTCTCATGATGTTGTGGATCTTTTCATGTGCTTAATGGCCATGTATAGAATTTGTATGAGGAAATGTCTATTCAGTTATTTTGCACATTTTAAAATTGGATTATTTGTCTTTTTATTGCTGAGTTTAAGAGTTCTTTTTATATCCTGGAAACAAGTATGAGATACATGATTTAAAAATATTTTTTTCCATTCTATAGATTCTCTTTTATTTCTTGATATTGTCCTTTGCTGCACAAATGTTTTAAATTTTGATAAAATTCAATTCACGTATTTTTCCTTTTGTTGCTTGTGTTTTAGTGGTGTTACTAAGAAACCTCTCCCCAATCCAAAGTGGTGAAGACTTATGCCTTTGTTTTCTTCCAAGAGTTTTATTGTTTTAGGTCTGCTACTTAGGCCTTTGATTTAGTTTGAGCTAAATTTTGAATTAAGTTAAATTTATTTATTTATTCATTCAGCTTTTTTAGACAGAGTCACACTCTGTTGCCCAGGCTAGAGTGCTGTGGTTCAGCTTAGCTCAGCAACCTCAAACTCCTGGGCTTAAGCAATCCTTTTGCTTCAGCCTCCTCAGTACCTGGGAGGACACAGAGCTAATTTTTTTATTTTTAGTAGAGATAGAGTCTCACATTTTTGCTCAGGCTGGTCTCAAACTCCTGAGCTCAAGTAATCCTCCTGCTTCAGCCTCCAAAAGTGCTAGGATTACAGGTAGAATTTAAACTTTGAACTGCCTTCTACTGCATGTGGACATTCTGTTGTCCCAGCAGTATTTGTTTAAAAAGATCAATCTTTCCATAGAAAATTATCTTGGGCATTGTTGTCAAAAAATCATTTGGCCATAAATGTAAAGGTTTATTTCTGAACTCTGAATTCTATTCCGGTTACATATCTACTTATCTAATCTTAAACCAATGTCATACTGTCTTGCTTACTGTAGCTTTGTAGCAACTTTTGAAGTCTGAAAGAGCATTCTCCAACTCTATACAAGATTGATTTTGTTATTCTGGGCTCCTTGCATTTCCATATGAATTTTATGATCAGTTTATCAATTTCTGCAAAAAATCCAGATTTGACAGGGATTGTGTTGACTCTGTAGACCAATTTGGGTAGTACTGCCACCTTAACAATATTAAGTTTTCTATTCCATAAACACAGGATGTCTTTCCATTTATAAAGGTTTTCTTAATTTTTTCAACAGTGTCAAATAGTTTTCAGAGTATAAGTTTAATGCTTTTTTTTAAGTTTAATGCTTCTTTATAAAATTTATTTCTCAGCATTTTTTGATGCTACTGTAAATGCATTTTTCTTTTCATAAAATGAGGAATTTACTCATGTGATTATGGAGGCTACCAAATCTGAAATCTGTAGAGCCAATGTCCTAGTATGAGTCTCAATGCTAGAAGCTGCTACACAACCAGGAAAAGCTGACATCCCAGTTTGAACATGATATGGCAAGAAGAGTTATACTTGCACATTCATCTCGCAGCCTGCTTGAACTCACTAGTTCCAATCTTTTTTGTTGTTTTCTTAGGATTTTCTATATACAAGATCATGGCATCTGTGAATAGACATAGTTTTAGAACTTTCATTCCAGTCTGGGTGCCTTTTATTTTTTTATTTTCATCTAATTGCCCTGCATCTCAATTTTTAGAGTTTTTTATTGCATGGTTTGAATGTTTGTTCCCAAATCTCAAGTTGAAATTTAATTGCCATTGTAACAATATTAAGAGGTGAAACCTTTTTTAAAGAGGTAATTAGGCCATGAGGCCTCATGAATGCTATTATCTCAGGAGTGGGTTTGTTATAAAAGGACAAGTTTGGCTCCCTTCTCTCTCGCCATTCTACCTTTCATCATGACATTATGCAACAAGAAGGCCCTTACCACTCAGTACTACTGTGAAACCAACTTAGAATCACTCACACTTGCATATGAAGAATGAAACACAACTATAGCCTAGGATGAAGGAGGAAAGGGGAGGGAGAGGGGAGGGGAGAGGGTTGGTTTGATAGAGGGAGGGTTAGTAGGGGAACCACACCTATGGAGCACATTGCAAGTACAAGTTGGATCCATCAGGTGTAGAACACAAATGTCTTAATGCTGTAATTGGGTAAATGAGGTGAAAGCTATGTTGATTAGTAGGGTGTAAGCACTCCAATTTGTACAAATAACACAGTGAATCCCATAATGGCGTAAACGTTATTTATGATCTATGTACAAATGACTTAATAAAAAAAAAAAAGAGAAGGCCCTTACCAGATGTTAGCCCCTTGATTTTGGACTCCCCAAACCTCAGGACCACTGCCAATATATTTCTGTTCATTAAAAATTACCCAGTCTCGGGTATGTATTTTAGTTCATCAAAAAATGAACTAAAATATTTATGTATTAGAGAGATTGGTCCTTTGTCTGGTATATGTTGCAAGTATTTTCTCCCAGTTTGTCAGCTGCTATTTTTTGCCTGTAAAATTTAAAATACTTTTGTCATCAAATTTATCAATCTTTTTATTATCTCTGCATTTTGAGTCAGAGAGAAAATCTTTCCCTAAATTGAAGTTACAGAGGAATCTTCCTGTTTTTTTTTTTTTACTACATGTATAGTCTGAAATATTACACTGAATTTCTAATCCATTGGAGTTTTTTTAAATGCATAGTGTGATGAATACATGTGAATTTATTGTTTTTTAAATGGCTATCATTTGTTCCAGAATCATTTATTTAAAAGGCTATTTTTGCCCCCAGATATTTGCGATAACGTCTTTATCATACACTAAATTTCCACATGGCTTTTGGTCTATTTCTGTGCTTTCTACTCTTTCACTGATCCATGTGTGTACTCAACTGCCATTGCCACACTGGTTTAATCACTCTATGTTTCCACATCTGGAAGTGCCTCCCCCACCCCTCCACTTGTGGTCTCTCATTTTCAGTTGTTTTTCTAGCTGTTTTGAACACTTGTTTTTCTACAAAAACTCTTCTAAAGTTGATTAACATAAAATTCACTGAATTTTAACATAAATTTGGTAAATTTTCTCTTAAGTTCTAGCCTGCCATTATTTAATAAAAGTGTAATATCTTTGGCTATTGAAATATGAAGCCTCTCTCCTTTTCACTGGATTACTGGGTGGCAACATGTAGCTCTTCTCTACATCTACTTTAATTCCTTAAAGTACCTTCTTTTCTCTTTCAATCCAGGTCAAACGCTCTATTGGTGTCTCCATTTTCTCACCATCTGTTTCTGAAAAGCTTTTACAGTAGCAGGAAGTGCCAGTTATTATACAGTGACAATACTGTTCCCCTCTGGGCCAGTAATAAACAGAGCACATCCCGATCTAGGACCACACCTTGCATTAATAACCTTCTACCCCAACACCAATGAACCCACCAAAACTTAAAGTGAGGAATGTCCTGAGCAGAAAATAGGAGTCTTTCCCCTTTAACTAGTGGGAGCCAAGTTCCCAACTCAGCATGACCTTACCGCAATTTGCTGCTGAACATTACCATCAAAAGTAGAACCCATATTAAGATGGTAGTCTTGTAAGACTGATAATGGAGCGGAAAAATTTCCATCATTTAGTGACCTGGTAGCACCCAACATCCTGGGCATTACCTTTCTGTTACCACTGCCTACATTATTCAGTTCAGTAACATGCTGTGCAGGTTTGTAGCCCAGGAGCAACAGGCAGTGCCATATAGCACAGGTGTGTAGTAGAGCACAGCATCTAGGTTGTGTGATGTCTTCACAAGGACAGACTCCAGCATGTCTCAGAACGTATCCCCCTATCCGGTGGTTAAGAGTGCATGACTTGGGCGGCGCCTGTGGCTCAGGGAGTAGGGCACCGGCCCCACATACCGAGGGTGGCGGGTCAAACCCCGCCCCGGCCAAACTGCAACAAAAAATAGGCGGGTGCTGTGGCAGGCGCCTGTAGTCCCAGCTACTCGCGAGGCTGAGGCAAGAGAATCACCTAAGCCCAGGAGGTTGCTGTGAGCTGTGACTCCACTGCACTCTACCGAGGGCGACAAAATAAGGCTCTGTCTCCAAAAAAAAAAAAAAGAGTGCATGACTTATACGGCCTGCCTTTCTTTTTCGTTCTAAGCCTGTAGGGCAGGCGACCTATCAGTGAGTATTATGGGCTGCCTTACCAAGAGCCACTCGGACACACACGCCTGCACTGCGCCACTCGCTCCCATCTGCTGCGGGAGGGGCGGGACCAGCCCGCACAGGCCGCGGGAAGGCGGACCCAGAGGGCCGGGGGCGTGGCGGGGCGTGTCGCGGGCTCCACAAGCGGGAAGCTGGGGGCTCTCTGAGTTCGGCCCGACCCCCTGCTCCCCAGGTCGGCGAATAGGCAGGCAGCGGCCAGGAGCCAGGGCGAGGTCAAGGGCGGGATCGGTCTTCGTTCGGGCGAGAGATGGCGGCGGCAGCTGTGAGGGGCGCCAAGCGGAGCCTGCGGGCTGAGCTGAAACAGCGTCTGCGAGCCATAAGTGCCGAGGAGCGGCTCCGCCAATCCCATCTACTGACCCAGAAGGTGCGAGACCGCCGGTAGCCGAAACCACAGTCGACCGATGCTAGTTGAATTCCCTGCGGCTCGGGATTGAGAATCCGCGCAGGCGCAGGGCTAGGCCCCCAGCGCGCGCACGTCTTTCTTGTCTGCGCGCACGTCTCCCCGGCGCGCGTGCCGTTGTGCTGGCTTCCGGCACAGCGGAGGGCGGCGGGGACCAGAGTTACCGCGCCGAGGAGGGAGAGGGCGGGTGGGCTTGGCCGGCTCCTCCCTGTGGAGCTTGAGGGCTCTGCAGTGGAGATAATGGATACACTGAGGGGAGAGCAGGGTGAAGACAGAAAGTTCTGGTAGGGGAGGTGAATGGGACGCCTGAGCGCCAGGGTTCCCTCACTGAGTCTCAGGAATGACAGTTCTTTCCTATCAGTAAAATGACCGGAGAAAAAATCCAGTTAATTCAGGCAAGGAAAGGTGGCGATGCCAGAGGACAGAAGACAAACGTCGACTGCACCTCACTAAGCACGTGGAGGGCTGGGACAGTGTCTCACTCAGGAGCTTCAGGACCTGGCATTTTCCATACACAGAGTAGGTGAGCATTAAATGCTTTTCTGAATTAATGAAGGGAAGAAGCGATCGCCATGTACAGGCTTCCCAGGAGGTAGGAAGCAGAAGGGAGAAATAGGATGATGGGGGGGGGGGCTCCCCGTTTGTTGAAGACCTCGGTTTTGTCTTGCGAAGTATTTCCAGCCTGTTAATGTCAGTTTCCCTATCAATAAAATGGCAGCCACAGCCTATCGTGAAGACTTGTTCTAAAGATGTTCAGGGGACCACTTCTTCGTTGGACACCAGAGGAAAAAGATTATATGCCCCAATATTAGTAAAAGTAAGACTAATGATCTGCCAGTAACCCACTGGTATCTGGAAGTACCAGTGGATGTTTGGACACTTGTCCTGTTGAATTAGATACACCATAAAACTTTTAAGATTATTCTTAGTTATTCTATTATACATTAATTTATCAAATTCAGGTTCCTATGGGTTACAGGAGTAAAGCAAATACCCTGATTTCACCCCTTTGTATATATACAAGATGCATTTTTTTTTGGAGACAGTCTCACTTTGTCACCCTGGGTAGAGTGCTGTAGCATCACAGCTCACAGCAACCTCCAACTCCTGGGCTTAAGCGATTCTCTTGTTTCAGCCTCTGAAGTAGCTGGGGCTACAGTTGCCCGCCACAACAATGCCCAGATATTTGTAGAAATAACTTTTCGCCCTGGCTCAAGCTGGTCTGGAACTGTGAGCTCAGGCAGTCTACCCGCCTTGGCCTTCCAAGTGCTGTATTACAGGTTGAGCCTCCACGTCTGGCCTCAGATGCATTTTTTTGTTTTAGGTGAAGGGAAAGATGGGATATTTAGGCAACAGAGAGTGGAATACATTTTGAAATGGGCTTTGGAACTACACAGATATGGATTTAATATGGCTCCTTTTTTTTTTTTTTTCTTCAGAGACAAGGTCTTTTGTCTCCCAGGCTGGAGTGGCAGTGGTGTGATTGCTCACTAAAACGTCTTTCTTCTGATGGTTCTTTTGCCTCAATCTCAGGTAGCTGCCACCATGTCCTGCTAATTTTTTCATAAAAAAAAATAATTTGTGGAGACAAGGTCTTGCTATGTTGTTGCCCAGGCTGGTCTTGAACTCCTGGCTCAAGTGGTCCTCCTGCCTCAGCCTCCCAAACTGGGAAAGCCACCCTAGTGGCCTCTATTGTTTTTTAGTTGTGTATGACTTTAGGCAAGTCTCTGTATTTTTCTGAACCTCTCCTTCCTTATCTATAGAAAGGATAATATCCTGGTAGGCCTATTGTGAGAATTAAAGAGATGTGTAAAGGAACGTATTAGTGCTTTTTACATATTTTTGGTATGTCCTTAAGGAGTAGTATATTGGCAGCATTTGGATGAGTTGTGATAAAAAAAAAAAATACATACGGAGACCCATAGGAGGCTGTTGTGATAATTCAGGTGAGAGGTAATAAAGATGAAAAAGCGCTTGAGCAATGAAGATGGTGGGTGGGGAGAGAGTATTGTGCGATTGTGCAGTGAGAATCAGCAGGATTTGGTAAGTGATTGGGTAGAGGTTGAGAATGTTTGAAGGGAAGGGGCGTCACCTCTAATTCCAAAGTTTAGAGCTTGGGATAATGGTTAGCATTATTGGCATAAGGAATGTAGGAGTTGGAACAGATTTTGGAGGGGCATGGGGAAAATAAAGACGAATTCAGTTCAAATTCTTTGTCCATAGAAAGTTAGAATTCATAAACTCCAGGGATAGTGGGATTACAGGAATAGTAAAAAAAGGATTATAGGAATAGTGATTACAAAGAGGCAGAATTGCTGACAGCAATAGAATGACAACGACAGCTGGCATCAAAGGAGGAGAGAAAAATTGGAATGATTTTCCTCATTAATAACTACAGTTTTACCCCACACAAACAAATGCATAACACACAGGTGTATATTTTACAACTGTTATCATATACAATGTATTTTAATATTTTCTTTTTGAGTTCATTTAAAAATGTTGATTGTAACTCACCTCTGGTTTTAAGACCAATTTATCATGATCCAAAACACCGGGATACTGTCACTAGAACAGTGTTTTTCCATAGTGAATGCTCAGTAAAGACAATAAATGATGTCTTTCATTAAAAAGGCATATTCTTATTGGCATAGTACCTTTTATGACTTAGAAATTTATTAGACAAGTAATGTAGGTAAAGAAATTAAGCTGTATGTCATATCTTGACTCCCTAAATAATTAAGGTGAATGAATTAGTGCCCCTTTGTTTTCTGCTTCATCTGCCAGTTGCTGACATCTGTATTTTATACTTGCATTGTCAAGTCTTATAATTTTTAAACTTTGTTCTGGAACTATAATGAGTCTACTGAGCAGTGTTTGTGGCTGATTCCCAAATTTGAAATCCAAGAAAATAGTATTTCAATTTTTTGGTTACATCAGTAGTACACATTGTAGAACCAAGTTATATGATTGAATATGTAAGAAAGAATATATAATTTTATGCCACCACATACAGGGGAGTATTTCAAATGTCAATACCAAGTATTTTCACTTTTACCTTCCTGTTGCTCAAAATCATGGCATGTTTTACTTTATTACTGTTTGGAGCAATTTTCTAATTTAGTTTTGCATTTTTTCCAACAGCTTTTGATTATCCCCATTTTTCTTTTTTCGCAAAAACAAAACAAAACAAAAAAAAACAGAAAAAGCATTCCTTTATCTTATCAATAGATTCTTTTTGATTTTGTTAAATCTACTTTCTTTTTAAGAGCACCTCAGCCCCCTGTCCCATCTACTCTGATTGTCATACTCTGAGGGCTGTGTCGTAAGTCAATTTCTTCCTCTTTCATAGATTCTTTTCCCCTCCTGTCTTATTAGAGTGTATCTTCAATTTTTTTTTCTTTTTAGAAAATATCTGTGGGGGTGGGTATACTTTTAAATGAATTATACAATAGAAAATATTTTGCCCTGATACTTGACTGATAGCTCCAATTTCAAATTATTTTTTTCAGGTTCTGCTCAGTACCCATAGCCCTCATTCAATATGGAGAATAAGGTTTTTATTTATCTATTTGTATGTCTTTGATTATTTCTTTTCCTTTGTGCCTTTCTGGAGTTATTGTTAATCAATTAGTAAAAATCCCTGATGATATTCTGTGTCTCTTAACTTTTTCCCCTCATTTTCCGTATTTTTGTCCATTTCTTCTATTCTAAGGCTTTCTCCTAAATTGTTTTAATTTTTCTAATCACAGTTTTAATTTCTAAGGATTATTTCTTAATCCTCTGATTGCTTCCTTTCTGTAGCACTCTATTGTTTGATAGGTGCAATTATCTTCTTGAGTTATCTGAGAATATGAATTTCAGAACAGTTCTCTGATTATCTCAGTTTCTGTGTTCCTGCTGGGTCATCTTTTTCCCTGCTCATGCTTTTTTAAATCCTTCTATGGTAAACTCCCAGTTATTTGGAACTCAAGAAACCAGTGCATGACCTGGCCCCCTCCAAAATGTCACCCCCCCCACCAAAAAAATCAGAATTTAAGCTTGGTGTGCAATGTGGTTAATACGCCCACTCTTCCCACATCATTCCTGAGGCTCCCCTTGTGGAGAGTGGGCTGTGAGACTGGCAGGGCCCTCACAGCTTGGGGAACATTCAGAGAAGGAACCCCAAATTGCTTCTTCTCCATTCCCCAAACAGCCCTATTCCTTTCTTCCTGCTCCCTCTGCCAGAAGTCGCTTAGCCCTTTCTTTGTCTAGTATACTATGCAGAGATCCTTGAGATCTCTCCCTTCTTTCGCCTTGTCATATGCTAACAAAGTTAAATAGTAACCACTAAGTCACAAGTCTTCCTTTGTTTTGTTAACTATGCTGCGATCCTTGTGCTCTTTCCCTTCTTGCTTCTTGTCATGTGTTAGCGAAGTTGAGTGGAAACCATTAACAAGATGATTTGTCTTTGTTAAAGTCATTTACATTTTCCTGTTGTACTATAAGACTAAAACTATGTCTTTTGTTTATGCTATTTCCCCTTATTGTCTATGCTACTTCCCCCTGGACAACCCTGTACAGATACTATAAAATAAAGCTGATTTTGTGCTTTGGGGCTGGCTGTAGCCATCAGCTCAGTCAGTTCTCGAGATACCATCCTTTGTTTCTATCTCTTCTCTTATGCTGTATTTTCCTCAGTCCCCAAATTCCACTCTGGTTCGCTCCCCTTCCCCACGCGGGTTCACGACATCTCATGTGTTTTCTGTTAACAGTTTTAAGTGTTAATGTATCTTACTTGAAGTTAAAAAAATATGGTAGTTGAGAGGTTAAGGTCCCAAAGACGAAAAATTATTCCTACATGAGAATGAAAGGAAATCAGAGTCCCGGTACTGTGTGGTCAATGTGGTTTTTATTCCACCTGGGTGCCCGTGGGATGAAATCCACATGTGGGCGACGGTGGATGGGTATTTAAAGGGTCAGAGAGGCAGGGATTGGTACATTCATTACTTCCTGGGTGGAACATGCTCTCGATTCTTCCTGGGCAGGTCAGTTCTGCCTGGGCAAGTTGAGCTGTAGCTGAGCAGCAAGGGCACCAGCCACATACACTGGGGCTGGCCCTCCAAACAACAGTAAGAACTACAACAACAACAACAACAACAAAATAGCTGGGCGTTGTGGCAGGTGCCTATAGTCCCAGCTACTTGGGAGGCTGAGGCAAGAGAATCATTTAAGCCCAAGAGTTGGAGCTTGCTGTGAGCTGTGATGCCACTGTACTCTACTGAGGGTGACATAGTGAGACCCTGTCTCAACAAAAAAAAGGAAAGTGTGTTAAATACCATTTAACTAAAATTGTACACTGCATTTCCAAAGCTGTAGTAAAACTGTTGTTATAGTGAGTGAACTTTGCCTTTTGTCAATTTGCTTTTAATTAGTGTATTTTAATATTAATATCAAGTCAATATAGAGTGTATGGTATGGTATGGTTAGTATGGGGTATAGAATTAGTTAGGCCTATTAATAACTCAAGCAACCAGAAATTGCATTTATTTGGAATCTATCAATCTCCATGGGTTCCAGACAATGGGAAGATTACTATATGTTGTATTTTGGCTTTCCAAAATATTTGATGATCCTTTATTGTCTATATATATTTATGAATGAAGGCATGGTAAGCTGTGGGGGGTTTCCTCTGCCTTTAATAGTTGCTTTGAAATTCCAAGGGAGGAATGGATTCTGCCTCATCGGTATCCTTGGTCTCTGAGTGTTGTGGTCTGCTGCTCTTTTACCTATAAATACTGACTGATCACTATCTTACATAAATTAGTCAGATCTCTGTTGTCTTGTTCTCAGTGCCATAATTGATTTTCTTTTTTGGGTAAATGAGATTTGCGGGTGTATGCACAGTCTCACACTGAATTTTAATAGATGTTTATTACTGCTTATTCAGCTCTTGATTTTCTGTGTTCTGCTTTAAAGAGTGCAAAAAAGATGCTTCAGAGAATCGTGTAAGCCCAAGAGTTAGAGGTTGCTGTGAGCCATGTGACGCCACGGCGCTCTACCCGAGGGTGGTACAGTGAGACTCTGTCTCTACAAAAAAAAAAAAAAAAAAAAGATGCTTCACTTTTTTTTTTTTTTTTTCTGTTTTGGCCGAGGATGGGTTTGAACCTGCCACCTCCGGCATATGGGGCCAGCACCCTACTCCTTTGAGCCACAGGCGCCGCCCAATGCTTCACTTTCTTATATAATACTTGGATACCAAAAGCCCCAGGCTTGCCCGAGGGTCTGGGTTTTGTATTTCTTTTCTTTGCCCACTTCAGGCCTCTTAACAGGCCTGGAGTTTTCTCGTAACTTCAGAAAGCAAAAGTTAACTTCTTCTAGCATTGGTTTGATGTGTTCTATCTAAGATAATTTTTGTGTTTCCCTTTTTATTAGGAATAACTTGACTTTCTGTACCTGTATCTTTCTGCCAGTCATATTTATGAGCTGATTTGTGTGTGTGTGTGTGTGTTCTTAGAGAATAGGGAAGAACAGAAAAGGAAGGTGAAAAAAAATAAGCTAAGGGCTAACTTCTGAGTCTGGATAAGTCATGAGACTGTTGACTTTTCTTTGGTAAGCAAAGCTCTGTCTCCTGCTGCCTGGGGAATAATTCAGCTGAAATGGTTTCTTTCACCAGAATTCCCCGTCCCCTCCATCTTTGTGACCATTTTAAATGTTTATTTAAACAGAAGAATTTTAGGAAAAAGGATGGGTGATGACAGAGCTAAGAGGCTAAGAACGTTATATTCACTGCCTCAGGGAGTTTATGGACTGGTTAGGGACACTACATTTAGGGCTCATGAAACAAATAGTGATTGACTCATAGCAATACACAATTGTTAGGTTGTGTATTAACTTTAAATGGTTCCGCACAAGTTAGGAAAAGTTAGAGCTTGAGTTGGGTTTTAAATGGGTAGAATTTAGGAGGAGAGAAGCCTGGCAATCTAAGGTGTGGAGAAGTTTGTGGGAGCGAAGATTCAGAGATAAAGCAAAGAGGCAAGTAAGATGACTGAAGACTACTAAAATGAGTAGGTGGGATCAAGCCTGGAATTCTCAAGATAGGTGGTCCCCACCATGATTTTATTTTATTTATTTATTTTTTTTTTTGTAGAGACAGAGTCTCACTTTATTGCCCTCAGTAGAGTGCCGTGGCCTCACACAGCTCACAGCAACCTCCAACTCCTGGGCTTAAGCGATTCTCCTGCCTCAGCCTCCCGAGCAGCTGGGACCACAGGCGCCCACCACAACGCCCGGCTATTTTTTGGTTGCAGTTTGGCCGGGGCCGGGTTTGAACCCGCCACCCTCGGCATATGGGGCCGGCGCCCTACCGACTGAGCCACAGGCGCCGCCCCCCACCATGATTTTATAATGAATGGGCCTGCCAGAGACAGCTGAAGGGATCAGAGAAGTCAGTATGGTTCTGAGCTAAAAGCTAGATTTCAGGATGCAGCACTTTTTTTTTTGGTAGTTAAAGAAGTTGGAGAATGTTGACAGAGAAAAGAGAACTAAAAGAGAAACTGCTAAGAGGAGTTGCTCATTTTTAAAAGGTGTAATCTTGGAAAATATAATTGCCACCATTTCCCATTTAGGTGATTGCCCACAGTCACTATCAAAAGTCCAAAAGAATTTCCATCTTTTTGAGCATGCAAGATGAAATTGAGACAGAAGAGATTATCAGGGACATTTTCCAACAAGGCAAAACCTGCTTTATCCCTCGGTACCAGTTCCAGAGCAATCACATGGATATGGTGAAATTAGCATCACCTGAAGAAATTTCTTCACTTCCCAAAACATCCTGGAATATTCATCAGCCTGGTGAGGGTGATGTTCGGGAGGAGGCCTTGTCTACAGGTGAGTGTTCTGGTATTAGAATTGACATCTGAGGATGTTGTTAAACAGATAAGTTGTTCGATCTCTGATCCACTTGTTAGGTTTTGGTCAGTAGGAGTAGTGTTTCCTACAGGGATGAATTACATTCTAAGACACCCATGCTATCCTGCCTTGGGGTGTGATGCTTTCTGTAAGCTGTCAAGTGTAAACCAACACAGTTAAGATATCATAGTGTTGTTGACTTCTCACACTCCTGCCCTGACCTTGTGAGTTGAGTTATACATTTTTCCTGAGTATTTTAATTATTTTCAATACACCAGTTTTGGTCTGTTTGCTAATGAGTGTACTATTATTAATGGCAGTGAGCAGTTGTATCTCTAGTTCAGATCTGACAGTTGCCCCCTGGATATCTTTGTTTGGATGTCACACGTACATCTTATACGCAACGTATTCCAGACCGAGTGGTGTCCCCTCAACCCCAACTACCCTGTGTTTATCTCAGTGCGTGGACCAGTGAGTAGCCTCTTGACCATGCTAGAAATCTTTAGGTCATCCTTGGCTCTTTTCTTTCTGTCATGCCCATGTGTAGTTTCTTGCTGAGTCCTGATGATTTTACTTATTGCATATTTATTGTATATGTCTACTTGTCTCCAGCTTACTGCTACTACTGCAGTCCAAGCTGCCATCTCCTCTTGCCTGCACACCATAATGGCTCCTAACTGTTCTTCCTGTCCATGTCTTGCATCTTCTTTTTCCCCTCAATCCATTATCTTATGGTAATTGAAACATGATTTCTAAATCATGTGCTCTTCAGGGACATCTGCTTGCCCTTCAATTGAAGTGAACACTCCTTCACATGCTCTTCCTGATTCTGGTCCTCCTCCTTTCCATTTTCACATCTTTCCACCCACCTGCTTCATCTTAAGTTCCAGCCACTCTGAATATGTTTCCCAACTCTGTTTTACTCTTTCTACTACTTGATCTTTATACATGCTATTTTCTAGCCAACAGCTGCTTGGGAAATTTTTATCATTATTAAGCAGTCAAAGAGAAGAAAGTAAAATGAACTAAGGGTACCATTTTTTAATATAAAATATCAAACCTGTTGAGAGGTATATATTTTTTACTAAGACTTATGTGATTGTAAAGAAGCCTCAGCACAACTTTATGCAGGCTTCTTCTAGTTTCTGCCTTTTCCAATTTAACACCATAACCTGTAACATCAGTGTGACTGCTGGCTGTGGTAGCACGTATACTAAAATCAGTATGATAGAGTGGAAGGGGCAGGGTCAAGGAATCATAGTAGTAGAGGGAGTATCTACTTTGCCGCTTTCACTTCTCTTGTAGTATCCAATCCTGGGCTTTGGTGGAGTTCAGGCACCAGAAGTACATTCTGGCTGGCTGTATGTCAACAGCTCCTCTGATGCTTGTCTCTAGCAGGCCTGGTAATTGAAATTCTGCCTGGTCTCCACTAGTAACCAGTTCCTCTAGAGCAGTGCTTTTCTTTTTGTTTTTCTTTCTTTCTTTTTTTTTTTTTTGCAGTTTTTGGCCAGGGCTGTGTTTGAACCTGCCACCTCTGGCATACGGGGCCGGTGCTCTACTCCTTTGAGCTACAAGTGCCACCCTAGAACAGTGATTTTCAACTGGTGTGCCACAGCACACTGGTATGCAGTGAGAGGTGTGCCACAATAATTTTTAAAGATCATTAATTAAATTATTTTCAAAAGAAGTTCAAAGCACAGTGAATATATTCTTTTTTTACTCTTCTTTTTGATCAACATAATTTAAGTGTGCTGGGGGAAGTTTATGGGTTCAAGTGTGCCATGAGATAAAAAAAAAGTTGCAAAACACTGCTCTAGAGGCAGCCCATTCCTTTAGAAACAGCTACGCCTGTTTCAGAGTGTCTTCCTTAGGTTGAGCTAAAATGTGTCACTTTGAAAGTCTGTGGAATTTGTTCTGGTTCTATTCAAGTACAGCAGTGGAAAGAGTAAGGAAGAAGCACGATCTTTCTTCTTAGTCGCACTTCCTGGTTAGGATAAACTCACTCCAAGTAAATGAACTAAATTATTTATGTATGGTTTTTAGAACATCATTTGGCACATACAAGCTGTTCAATAAATGGAAACTATTATTAATTTTAAGCAAGAAAGGCAGAATTATTTGTTATAAGATAAACTCATTGCTAGCCAAGTATTTAACATTTTGATAATTTTACAGCAGATATTTTAAAATACCTATTTTATATCTGGAAAGTTAAGATCCTGACTTAAAGGATCTTAAAGGATCTCTCACCTGGCTGGGGAGACAGAAAATGTATGTGTGTAAAAAGAATATCCCAACCTGTAGTGTATGTCAAATGTAAACCTCAAATGAAAAGATAGTGAATATTGAAAACAGAAATTTAGGGGCTAGTTCTCCCCCTAAATTTTTATCTCTTCCATAGTATTTATTCCTGCTACAGTTGTGGTACCAGTGACTTTCCCCCTTATGTGTTTTTCTTTGTAGAAGCTCGAGATCTGGATTGCAAAGTAGTCGGGGATTATACCTGTAGTTTGTCGAAACTTAAGTCTGTGGGGCTGATGGAAATGTTTGAGTGGGCGGTCTCTGCTGTTTGTTATTGTGTAGCATCGCACTCTGCACTGTGGATTTCTACTTGCATCAGCAGTTTAGAATGTGGCAATTTCAGTACTAAAGCATAAATCTAGCTTCACAGTGTTTGGGATAACCTGATCAGATCTCAGATTGTCCTTGGTTTAGCCTTTGAAGTCTGTTTAGCTTTCTGGTTAGCTTACGTTGTCATAGCTTACAAAAGAATGAACTTTGGTGTCCTCAGCTGCAATTATAAGCTCCTAAGTAAAAATTTCAGATGGGTTATTCATATATTATGTGTACAGCAAAGAGACAAATTAGTAGGTGAAATAGAGGGTCTATTTCTTTACTAAATTTATCCTCAAAGTGAGGGCTGCTTGGGCAGTTAGATTAGCCAGAAACCTTTCTATTGTAAATATGTAATCTGATTCAGTTTGGCTTAAACAAAAATGGGATTTTATTGGCTCAGAGACTGAAAAGTCCACAAAAGGACTAACTTTAGATATGTTGGATCAGTGTCATTAGAAGGTGGCCTATCTCTGCCTTCTGACTCTGCTTCCATCTACGAGTATGCTGGCTTCATTTTCTGATGCCACGTGGTAGCCCAGGGCAGCTTTGGGTTCCGTGATACCCTTGCACCTAGCAGTCCCAGAAAAAAAGTCTATTTTCTAACAGTCTCAATAAAATGCTGGTCCTGACTCTTTGACCAAGTGGCCACCCTAAAATTAATCATTATGGCCAAGGATATATAAAATAGGCTGACCCATGCAGGCCTGGGTCTTTATGTTTTCATCCTTGACCCATTCTCTGACCAGGAAGAAAGGATGTGCTGACAGATTTAGACCCGGCCCCATGTCTGCCTCTGCAGCCCTACTCCAACCACTGAGCTGAGAGTAGGGCGGGAGTGATTCATCACAGGAAAAACAGATGCTATTTCCAGAACAAGGGGGAATAGATTCTTAGAATGAAAAATCAAATTCATCTATGCTATCCATCATTTTTGAAAATTCATAGAACATAACAGACTCATGAAAAAGTCATGACTTGGTCAGTGCTGATTTTTAATTTCTGATCTTTTTGGAGGCTTTTGGATTTATATCTGTGTGCAGGTACATGAGATATAGTTTTAGAAAATGATCATAATGAAGACTTTCTAGTTCTCTACCAAAACATTTTAAAGTAATTGAATGGGGCACTTCTAAGGACAGAGTCCATAACCTTTCCAGGTTGTTCATGGTCATTACTTTTGGAAAAGTTATGGTTGGTCACATTGACCTCATTTCTTTACTAGGATTGCATAGCATTTGTAAGAACATACTAAAGATAGTGGGTATGGATTTCATCAAGGCATTTGATGGAGTCATGATATCATTGAGGGTAGGTTGAAGAAATCTGGATTGTTCAGAAAATATTTTTTGGGCACCTCGTTTGTCTGAAATGATGGGGACAAAGTAGGAAATGGCATGGACCTGGTCCCCAACATCGTGGAGTTAATGAGCCTGTTGCCTTCCTAGAGGTAGGTTTGTGCTGGCAGGCTACAGAGCTCTCTCCTTGGTGCTGTCCACTTTGGCTTTCTGTTAAATGTGTACCTTTTTGCAGCTTTTGTTGAACCCTTAAATGTTCCACTATTTTTTTATTTCAATACAACTAAATTATTCTTATCATTCTCTTTGTGTTTTTCACATTTCTGTTAGTAGCCACTTTGTGAGCATAAAGTTATCCTTGCCTCTTTTCCACCCATCCAGTCATCAAGTATGACCTTGGTTTTTCTTTGTAATGTTTTATCACCAGTCTTTCTCTAATTCCAGTTTGGGGGCAGTCCTTTGTATCTGTGCTTTTCGTGTTCATTGCAGGAATTTTGGGTGACCTCACTCTGGACAACTGAGAACATCCTCTCCTGAGTTAGGCACTTGTGGGAGGTACAGCAAACCCTTACAGTCCTCATCCTCCCTGCATCTTCCCTTATTTTCCAATGGGATAACTGTAGCCCGCCGAGGTGACTTCCCCAAGGACAGGTAGGCAGTTAATGATGACATGAGGTCACACCGATTCTGTTTTTCACTCCAGTGCTCTTCGAAGTGCCGTTTCCTAACATTCATTAAGACTGCTTTAACCCCCAGATTTTCTTTCTTTCTCCTGACCGTATACTGTATTTAAACCATTATTCATGGAACAGGTACTCTTGGTAATTGTATTCATGGGAACATTGTCTTATTTTCCCAAGGAAGAATTTATACTGAGTCACATATATCTAAAAGTATACTGGGTTGTTAGCTTTTTTTTCTCCCAGTTTTGTATTCAGCTAAATACACAGGAAGAACAGCTACTGCTTCATTTAGAACAGGGCCTTTCATTTGAATGGTAAGTGCACCCATGATAGGCATCCTTGGATCTTTTCCAGAATCGTCTATTTTATCTTTTACAGCAGCAACTTTAGAATATATCCTCATTATGGAGAGTGGTAATTTACTTCTTGTTAACTCCCAGCCCATTAAGATTAAAAGATACTTCCTTAGGGGTTATGGCCTGTTATTCTTGCCAAGGTGGGTTATATTGCTAAATGTTCTACTCAAGCATAATGATTCATTGAATGTACTATTGAACACTTAAGTATCTTTAAAAGGACTAACCTAGGTGACTTAAAACTATCTACTTACAGAATTTCAGGTGTTTAAACTATTTTTCCAATTCAATTTTTATTTTATTACCTTTAATTGAGACATTAAAATGTCTACTAGGTTTATGTATGTTTCTGTACAACATTCAATTCAGAGAAAGGGCAGAAATTTTAAGGGGAGTTGGAATTAGAGAAATGAAATTGTTTTTTAGTTTGTTCTTGTTCCCCGTAGATCACAGGTGTAGGATGGTTAAAACCCATGTGTAAACCACGGTGAGTGTGCCGTGAGGGAGTGTGCTTTTTAGTCCCCACTGCCTCTCCTCCTCAGCAAGTTCTGTGTTGTTCTGTCTGTGTCTCTGTCTCTCTGTGTCAGGCCCTATCTCTGTTTCTGTCTCTCTCTTTCCACAAGAGTTAAGAAACAGTCTGTGGCTCAGGAAACTTCTAAACTCCAGACTGGAAATGGCCTTTATCACCTTCATCTGTTCTGTGAGCAAGAACCATGGGAATCTAATTCTCTGAATCCCTTCGGCAGTGAAGACACCCCTTTAAAGCATTCTGAAAGGCCACAAAACTGGGATGTTACTTCATGAAAATAGATCTTGTGGTTTTCACTTTTGAGGGGTGAAATGAGTTGTAGTATGTTCTTTCTTTCCAGAAAAGTGAGTTTTTCTCCATTGAAAAATCACTGTGTTAGCAAATGAAATTTTGCCTTTGCCTCTATTGACTCTGGCAAATGGTTGTGGTTGAATTCTCAGTCATAGGTGATTGCAGTGACTTCCTAACAGGCCATCTTTCTTCAGACACTTATCCTGTCAGTCTCAGATTCCTGCCAAAGTGACCTTAGAACTCCACTAGATCATAGTACTCCACCACTTGAAAACTGCCTTCACTGTCAGATTCTGTGGCAAGGCTCAAGGAAGAGGGAAAGATATCTCCCCCCTCTTCTCTTTTTGGAAGGGTGTCTTTGCCCTTAGTCTTTCAGTTTCCTCAACCTGAAATGTCCATCTTCTCTGCCGTTGGAATTGTAATCATCCTGTAAGCCCCTGCTTAAATGTTACCTTCTCCAGAAGTCTTAGAATCTTAGATTTAAACACTTCTTTCTTCCTTTGGATTTCTTCCGGTGTTGGTGGTAAGTCAGTATGCTTTGCGTTATTGGACTTGTTTCATACATCCACTTAACAGAGAAGCACTTTATATGTTAGAGCACTTTATAAAAGTGTAGAAAGTTATTCTCTCTTTGTGTAATTTTCACCTGGCAGTCCTGCCTTTTAGAGGGTCACATATATAGTCTTAAAGTATTTTCCTTGGCATGTTTGGGCTCAGTGCAGTATACAAACACACATAAAGTACCATCTTTTTCTTCACTAAATTAAATATCCTTTTAAAATTACACACCTAGCTATGTGATGAGTGAATGACTGATAGTAACTGCAAAGAAATGCAAATGTAAAGATCCATGATCCATCAATGTTTATTTTTTATGCTATTATTATCTATGAAATTGATTTGTATTGATTAATTACCCATAAGTAAGCAGAACAAGCTAATTGTTATTAGATGAAGTAGACAGCAAGCTATGCGATTAGAATTTATAACAAAAACAAGAAAAAACCTTTCTGACTGCCCATTTCATTGGTTTGGGTTAAAGCAGTGAATTGCACTGTAAAAGTTTGTGTTATTTAGGAGTGACACTGGAAGCCAGAATCACTCATAAGTCTTGGATGAATTAGTTTACTGGATTGTCTAAACCAGTTATTTTCAAACTTTAAGCCATGACTCACCAGTGACTTTTTAATTCAATTTAGTAGTGTTAAAAAGAAATGAGGAAGAAATAGGAAAGAAACTTTGATTTTAGTAAGAGGTTTGTGTGTGTTGAGGGCTGTCTGCAAAGTATCCAGGCTACCTTTGGTGCTGCAGAAAGGCCTCTTGGTTCTCAAAAGAGCATGCACCCCTTAGTGCTGGTCAGGGGCACAGGAAGCAGCAGGAGAAACAGGGCACTCTGTCTTTAGGTGTTCATTTTACTTAAACATTTTGGCAAAAACAAACACACAAATAAAAGCCTGCATTATTTTCATAACACATTCAGAACTGTAATACATAGTAGAAGATAAATAAAATTTATGAATTTTAAAGATAAACATTTAAAGGTAAAACACAAAGTATAAGAACAAAAACAACTTGGGGTCTGTGGTCAGGTCTGCAGATAGAACTTCCAGGGATTCCAGTTACCTTAGTGAGAAGTGTGGGAAGTACTGGTTATTAAGTGGAGTTTCAAAAGCATGATATATGTGGGGGGAGGAAATTTTTGTGTTAAAATTTTTTAAATATGGGCGGTGCCTGTGGCTCAAAGGAGTAGGGCGCCAGCCCCATATGCCGGAGGTGGCAGGTTCAAACACAGCCCTGGCCCAAAACTACAAAAACACAAAAAAAATTAAAAAAAAAATGCTATTTTAATTTTTATGTTGCTTTTTCTTTCTTTCTTTTGTTTTGAGATGGAGGGGGTCTCACTATTTTGCCCAGGCTGGACTCAAACTCCTGGGCTCACAAGATCCTTCTGCCTCAGCCTCCCAAGTAGTTGGGATTATAGGCATGTGCCAGTATGCCCAGCCCTCTGTTGATTTTTAAGCTACGTTTTAAATTGTTTTGGTGGTTATTGGAGGGATTCCATCTTTAATTTAGTACAGTCTGCTTCAGATTAGTATTCACCTAATTCCAGTTAAATATAGCAAGTTTGCTTCATAGAGTTTCATCCCCCTCCCATTTGTGTTATTGTTGTCATACTAATTACATCTATATGTACTGTAAATTCAACAAATAATACTATAATTATTGGTTTAAGAAATCTTATGTTTTGAAAAGGAATTAAGAGAAGAAATGAGAGAAAAATGTGATCTTGTTTTTTAACCTTCCTGTTTACCCTGTCCGTGCTCTTTGTTCTCTCCTGTGAGTTGAGTCACCCTGCGGTGTCATGTCTCTCAATCTGAAGGACTTTCCCTAGGATTTCTTAGACATGTCTGCTAGTAACAAATTCTCTTAGTGTTTATCTCGGAATGTCTTTTATTTTGCCTTATTTCTTTTTCAAAAGAAAGAATTTTGGTGACTATAAAACCTTAGTTGACATTTTTTTTTTTCATTTTAACATTTTCAATGTTATTCTTGTGCCTTCTGGTCTCTGTTGTTTCTGATGAGATGTCAGCTGGTCATTGTATTTTTTATTTATCTGTTTATGATTTACTATTTTTCTCTTTCAGCAGTTTGACTATAACAGGTATAGATGTGGATTTCTTTGGTTTTATCCTTTGTGGAATTTATTGAGGTATCTTTGGTTCTATAGATTAATGTTCAAATATGGGATGTCCTCAGCCATTATTTTGTAAAATTTTTTTGTGCCGCAATCTCTCTTCCTCTGGGACTCCTATTCCACGTGCAATGTATTGGTATTCCTGATGTTGTCCCACAAGTCTCTGAGGCTCTGTTCATTATTCTTTAGTTTTTTCCTCTCATTTTTATGTAGGATTAATTTCTGTAGATCTGTACACTTCTTTTTTTCTTATGTCATCTTAAACCTGTTGTTCAGTCCATCTTGTGCATTTTTAACTTCAGAAGTTGGAGTTGTCAACTGTTAGAGTTTGATAATTTTTAAAAAGTTTTTGTTGTTTCTCTTTGTTAGTCTCTGTTTATTGATTCATTGTCCTCATATATTTAATTTTAGGGACATTAGTTTTCTTTAGTTTTTGAACAGAATTTTCTTTAATTCTTTGTTCATATTCATATTAGCTGCTTTGAAAGCTTTGCTAAATTAAATATGTTGGCCCACTTAGATTTCATTTCTTTTTTTTTTTTTTTTTTGTAGAGACAGAGTCTCACTTTATGGCCCTCGGTAGAGTGCCGTGGCCTTAGATTTCATTTCTATTGACTGCTTTTCTCCCTGGAAAAAAAGGTCACATTTTCCTGTTTCTTTGCATGCCTTACATTTTTTTTTGTTGTTGTTATTGAAATCTTCTTGATAATACATCATTGTATCTCTGTAGTCTGATATTTTTAAAGTTTCATTTATTTTTTATTTTTTGTAACTAGCTTGCATTTTTGCCTGTGGAATCTGTCTCCCTATGATGGAGGCTGCAGGTATCTGTGCTTTGTTTCTTTGTGTTTAGTTTTTTTTTTTTTAGACTGGCCTCCTCAGCTCCTGTGTCTACATAGTTTAGTGGTTAGCCAGTGATTGATTGTTTCTTTAAACCTTCTGCACAATTTTAATTGAGTTATTTTTTTGTTGTTGTGCTGAGTTCTTTATATGTCCTATATAACAAATTCCTTGTCAGATATGGTGAACTGCAAATATTTCTCCTATTCTGTGAGGTGTCTTTTTACATTCCTGATGGTATCCTTAAAAGCAAAAAGTTTTTAATCGTGATGAAGTACACTTTGTCTATTTTTTCTTCTGTTGTTTGTGCTTTTGGTATTGTATTTAAGAAATCATTGCCCAATCCAAGGTCATATTTATGCCTATGGTTTTTTCTAAGAGTTTTATATAGCTTTAGCTCTTACATTTAGGTCTTTGTGTATTTTGAGTGAATTTTTGAATTTGATGTGAGGTGAGGTGGGGTCCGATTCATTCTTTTGCATGTGGTTGTCTGTTTATCTCAGCACTATTTGTTGAAAAGACTATTTTTCCCCCATTGCATTGTAATGGAATCCTGTCTTTCCCTTGTTTTAGAATGTTTTAGAGGGACAGTTTTACGGACTATGTAATTCTTGGTTGGCAGTCTTTTTCATTCAGCATTTTGAGTATATTATTTCACTGTCTTCTAGTCTCATGGTTTCTGATGAGAATTCAGTTGTTACTCTTAATGAAGATCTCTATTATGTCATGATTCATTTGTTACTGTTAAGATTCTTTATCTTTTTCTTTTGACAGTTTGACTTTGATGTACTATGATGTGAATGTTTTTGAGTCTATCTCATTTGTAGTTAGTTGAGCTTCTTGGAGTTCATATTAATGTCTTTCACCAATTTGGGCAAGTTCTTGGCCAAATTGAAGTTATTTCTTCAAATATTTTTCCTCTTTTCCTTTTCTTCTGTGACTTCCATTGTGTGTATGATGTACAAACTGATGGTGTCCTACACATTTATTGAGACTCTGTCCACTTTTCTTTGTTCCTTTTTCTTTATATTCCTCAGGTAAGATTCTCTCAATTTATGTATCTTTAGGTTAGTGATTCTTTTCTTCTGCTGGTTTAAATCTGCTCTTGTGCACCTTTAGTAAACTTTAAATTTTGATTATTATGTTTTGAATCACAAAATATCTATTTGGTGGGAGTGGGTCTTCTTGGTTGACACATTAACTACCATGTCTGAAGCATATCTACCTCGTGTGTCTCTTCACCTGTAATTACCTAATTAAACACTGTGGCCCCAGGAAAAAAAGTTTCTAGTGTGGCAGTCATTGTGTTTAAAATTTTTTATGTCTTTATTGATATTACCCATTTGCTGAGACATTATTCTCATACTTCCTTTTAATTCTTCAAAAGTGGTTTCCTTTAGTTCTTTGGACATATTTGTAAAAGCAGATTTAAAGTCTTTGGTTGATAAGTTTCATGTTTAGGATTCCTTTGGGACAGTTTCTAAGAACTACATTTTTGGGGGGCCTAAGTCCATTTGTGTTGTTATAACCACATGCCACACATTGTGTAAATTATAAAGAACAGAAATTTATTTCCTTTCAGTTCTGGAGGCTGAGAAGTCTAACATTAAGGTGCCAGCAGGTTCATTGTCTGGTGAGGATCTCGTCTCTATTTCCAAGATCGTTCCTTGAATGCTGTACCCTTCAGAAGGAAGAAACTTTGTGTCCTCACACGGCAAAAGGTGGAAAGGCAAAAGGACAAACTTCCTCCATCAAGCCCTATTATAAAGACCCTAAACCTTTCATGACTCCCAAAGACTACACCTCCCAAAATAGGTGCATGGGGATTAAGTTTCAACATATATTTTGGAGGGACAAAAACATTCAAACCGTAGCACCAATGAGCATAACGTGTCCTAACTAATATTATTCTAATATATAAGTAATTTCTATTCTTATCTTTATTATTATCTTCCTGTTCTCTTGTGATTTTTTTTCCTGAATCCTTTTTCAGTTATTTTTATTCTTTGCTGTTTATTAATAAACATTTAAAACTACCAATTTTGACATGATAATCTTAGACCCATTAGCTTCTAATTGTACTATAAGAATAGTATTGGATACTTTGTTGACTAAGAAATATGTAGCATAGTATTAAACATTTCTAAACTGGACCACTTTCTAATTTTGTTACCCTGGACTGAAAGAATATTAGCACATATAACTTAATTTCTGGTATTTATTAAAATTTTATTTATGGGTTAATGCATTTTGGTTCTTGCAGTTCAGTTAGAAATTGCATTGGCATTGCATTGGACTGTAAGAAACAGGAATTTTAGGAAATAGGCCTATAAAGGAAGAATATTATTTATAATTATTTTTATGCAAAAGGAAGTTCAATGGCAGGTGATTGTTGGCATTGGCCTCTCATCTTAAGGATGTCAGGAGCGTGATCACTGGCGTTTTCTTGGCCTTTCTTTCATTGTTATAAACTGGCTATTACAGATCTGACCATCACATCTGTGGTGGTTGGAGAAGGAAGAATGGAGCTGATGGCAATAGTTGAATGTCAGCTCTGTGACTTTAAGAGCGTCCCTGGAAGCTACTACATCTTGTTGGTATGGAGATGGTGACCCCTATCCATAGGAATGTTAGGAATATAGTTTTTTTTTTTTTTTTTTTTAAACAAATCACAGTTCTGTTAAAGAAGAGCAAAAAGGATTGCGTATTGGATCAGTAACTCACAGTTCCTCCCAGTCAGAGTCTATGGACTTGAAAAGAATTTGTATTCTTTGTCTAGAGGACAAAGTGAGATCTGTAGCTATATAGGTAGGTGTATTATATTCCCAGGCTTATAAATGATGTCATCTAAGCCTGTGGGCCTTCCACCCCCCCACCCCCCAACAGGCTGTTGATGGATGTCAGTCTGGTGGGGTTGCGGCCTGTGAAGAACTGGGCTGAACAGCAGGAGATGAGCTGTGGTGAGCTAGCAAAGCTTCATCTGCATTTATTGCCCCTCCCTATCCCATCAGATCAGCTGTGGCATCAGATTCAATGCCTTGTTTTTCAGAACAGGAGAATTCTTAACTATTATTTTTAATTGCGGATTTTTTGTGGTTATAAACCAACCCTCTTTTTCAATTTAAAGCCCTTTGTTTTGAATTCTGCCTTATTAATTTTGCTACATCTCTGTTTTTCTTTGAATATATCCTTGACTGTCTCCTCATTTTAATCTTTGGATGCCATTTGCTGTGAGCCATCCCTCTTGTAAATAGTTTACAATTGGGTTTTTGTGGTTTGCACTCAATTGGAAATCATCTTGTAGTAAAGGAGTTTAATCTGTTATTGTTCTTGTGATAACTGGTGTATTTGGCCTTCTTTTTGTTACTTTTTCCATCTTGTTTTTGGGAAAAGAATTTTTTTTTGTCATTTCCTTTACTTTGTATCCTTTTCCTCCTCTAGTATTAGATAGTTGTACATTACTTTTTAGTATTGGTTACATTAAAATATTTTTTGAACCTCAGATTTTCATTGCACTATTAATATAGTATCTGTCAACCTTACTTCTATCAAAGGCAAGAGATTAAATGTGCTTTTTCTTCCTAGTTTTTAATCAACATAAACTGGCATTTAAAATTAGTAATAATACATATGTAAGGATGTGTATCTGTTCTTTGAGGTATTATTTTCTTGACTTTTTTTTTGAGACAGAGTCTTACTTTGTCACCCTCAATAGGGTGCCCTGATGTCACAGCTCATAGGAACCTCAAACTCTTGGGCTTAAGCGATTCTTTTGCCTCAGCCTCCCATGTAGTTGGGACTATAGGCGCCTGCCAAAATGCCTGGCTATTTTGAGAGATAAGGTCTCACCCTGGCTCAGGTTGGTCTCGAACTCCTGAGCTCAGGCAGGCCACCTGCCTTGACCTCCTAGAGTGCAAGGATTACAGGTGTGAGCCACCATGCCCGGTTGTTTTTTTGACATTTGATTATTTTCTTACTGTGTTAATAATGAAGAGTCATTGTCCTGAACTCATGATTCCCTGCTTCTGCTTTTGTACCACATATTCCTCATTCTTCATTTATGTATTTTTATTAATTTCTTGATCAGATGGAATATTCCTTTAAGTAATTTTTCCAGTATGGTCTCTGGGCAGTATATTTTCAGAATCCTTTATTTTTATTTATTTTTTTTTTAAAAGAGAGAGATGTAATTTAAAAAGTTTATTATAAATTAAATTCAGCAAAAGAAAAGATTTGCTACGAAGTATAGAGAAGTATAAAATAAAAGTTATTGTTTTAAAAAAAAGAAATATGGTGCCTTTGGTGTCACCAATTTAATTTAAGACTCAGGGCTTGTTACTGGGATCTAGGGTTGGGATTTCCTGTCTCTGGCTCCACTGTCTTCAGCAGTAACTCATCAAAACAGCGGAACCACATGGTGGGCTCATCATCTGACAAGCACCACCACCAATCTGCTCTAGGGATGAGGACCTTTCATAGGCATCCTTACAAAACAACATAAATTTTCTTTTCCATTGCTCTCCAAAAATAATTTGGAGTTTACAAAATCCAAATTGCAGCTTCCAGACCTGCCGGTAATATCTTCAGTTTTCACTGACTCTACTTTCCCTTCACTCCCTCCGTACCTGTACATCTTTTTTTTTTTTTTTTTTTTTTTTATTGTTGGGGATTCATTGAGGGTACAGTAAGCCAGGTTACACTGATTGCAATTGTTAGGTAAAGTCCCTCTTGCAATCATGTCTTGCCCCCATAAAGTGTGACACACACCAAGGCCCCACCCACCTCCCTCTTTCCCTCTTTCTGTTTCCCCCTCATAACCATAATTGTCATTAATTGTCCTCATATCAAAATTGAGTACATAGGATTCATGCTTCTCCATTCCTGTGATGCTTTACTAAGAATAATGTCTTCCACGTCCATCCAGGTTAATATGAAGGATGTAAAGTCTTCATTTTTTTTAATGGCTGAATAGTATTCCATGGTATACATATACCACAGCTTGTTAATCCATTCCTGGGTTGGTGGGCATTTAGGCTGTTTCCACATTTTGGCGATTGTAAATTGAGCTGCAATAAACAGTCTAGTACAAGTGTCTTTATGATAAAAGGATTTCTTTCCTTCTGGGTAGATGCCCAGTAATGGGATTGCAGGATCAAATGGGAGGTCTAGCTTGAGTGCTTTGAGGTTTCTCCATATTTCCTTCCAGAAAGGTTGTACTAGTTTGCAGTCCCACCAGCACTGTAAAAGTGTTCCCTTCTCTCCACATCCACGCCAGCATCTGCAGTTTTGATATTTTGTGATGTGGGACATTCTCACTGGGGTTAGATGATATCTCAGGGTTGTTTTGATTTGCATTTCTCTAATATATAGAGATGATGAACATTTTTTCATGTGTTTGTTAGCCATTCGTCTGTCGTCTTTAGAGAAAGTTCTATTCATGTCTCTTGCCCATTGATATAAGGGATTGTTGGCTTTTTTCATGTGGCAGAATCCTTTATTTTTGAGGCTGTCTTTGTACATGCCAATGCCAGAGAATTCTTGAATAAGGTAGAATTCTTGAGTCACACTTTTTTTTTTTTTTTTTTGAGACGAAGTCTTACTATGTTGCCCTCAGTAGAGTATTGTGGCGTCACAGCTCACAGCAACCTCAAACTCTTGGGCTCAAGCAATTCTCTTATGTCAGCCTCCCAAGTAGCTGGGACTATAGGTGCCTGCCACAATGCCTGGCTATTTTTTTGTTGCAGTTTTCATTGTTGTTTAACAGGCCCAGGCCGGGCTCAAACCCGCCAGCCTCGGTGTATGTGGCTGGCGCCCTACTCACTGAACCATACTTTTTTTTTTTTTTTTTTAACTCAAAATTCTAGACCAAGAGTTGGCAAATACTTTTTTTCTTTGGCAAAGTGCTATATAGTAAATAATTTAGGCTTTGCAAGCCATGAGAACTCTGTCACAACAACTCAGCTGTCCTATTGTAATGTGAAAGGAGCCATAAATGATACCTAAAGAAACAGATATGACAGTGTTCCAATAAAATTTTATTTACAAATATAGGCAGCAGGCCAGATTTGACTTAGGGCTGTAGTTGGTGACCCCTGCTTCTAGACAATTGGTCCATTATTCTGTGGCAGTTAGCTTTGAAGATGTTAAGTCTTAAGTTATATTAATTTATTCCTTTGTAAGAAAATTGTATTTTTGCTGGTTGGCTTCCTTTAGGAAGTTTTGTCTTTGAAATTTACAAATTTTATGTTCATTAATTTTATGAATTCATTGGTACATAGTGATTTTTTTCATCGTAAAATTTCATGTCTTTTTTAGCTCCCGGGAACTATCTTCAGTTATTTTTTTATAATCGCTTTTTTGCTCTGTTACTGGAATTATTATTATAGTTACATTGGTTCTCCTGGATCTGTAATGCATTTCTCTCATCTTTTCATTCCCATCATTTTCATTTCCAAAATCATTTTGAGTTCTAATAGAATTTTCCTATTTTATTGATTTGGTTTTTTTCTTCATCTATCTTATTACTCCCTTGCCATCATTAAAATTTAAAAAATAATAATCTTTTAAAAAATATCTGAGCAATTATTACAGATCTCAGATTATTCTTTTTTATGACTATGTTATCCAGTTTTATAGCTGCAGTTTATTTTTAAATTTCATTTTTAAGTCTTGTCCTGGAATATGTCTATAATTTTAAAGGGAAATATTTGCATTCGTTCTTCAATTGGTCCTTCTCCCAGTCTTTATAGTGGGAGATATATATTTTAATTTTTAAAATAGTAAATAAATATTACCACAAAGTAAGGGTATATGCAGAGTTGTTTTTTCTTTAAATAAGTATAATGACTAAAAGTACTTTGTTTGCCACATCTGATTTCCTTCCTTTTCCATATTTTATGAAACAGTGGTGGCATAAGTATGTATCTCCTTTTATTACTAATTACCTCATGTAGCCACAGTACTCCAAATTCCTAACTGTATTACAAGTAAAGTATCAATACTCATAGTTCTTTAATTTTTCATGAAAAAAAATCTCCTTTTTAAAATTTTAAATATACTTAGTATGTAGTTAGGGTTCTCCAGAGAAATAGAACCAGTAGGTTTTGTGTGCGTGCACGTTTATGAGTGTGTTTATGTTTACATTTATATCCATACTTACAAAAGTAGCTTTATTACAGTGAGTTGGCCCACATGATTATGGAGGTTGAGAAGTTTCCCGATATGCTCTCTGCAGGTTAGAGACCCAGGAAAGCTAATGGCATAATTTAGTCTGAGTCTGAAGACCTGAGAACTGGGGATTCTGTCATATAAATTCCAGTACTTGTGCAGAAGGTAAGATGAGATGTCCCAGCTCAAGCAGGGAGGCAGGAAAGAGGGCAAATTCCTCCTTCCTCTGTCTTCTGTTGTATTCCGGCTATTCCCATTAAGGAGGGCCATGTACTTTACTGAATCTGCTGTTGAAATCCTAATCTCATCCTGAGAATTCTCACACCACACCCAGAAATTATGTTTTTGGCACAGTCGGGTTGGCCCAGGCAAGTTGACATATAAAATTAATCATAACACCAAGAAATACCTCTCCTTTTCCTAAACCCTGCAAAACTCATGTTATCATATTAATTTTGAATTATTCTATGAAGAAATAATGTACTCTACACAGAAACCTGGTAGAAAGCACCTTCAATGATAACTCATTTTCAACATCGTAAAATTATATTTGAAGTTGCAAAAGTGACTATTATATATTGAATAGTATGTTGAAATGGGAGAGAAAAAGTTCATGAAATAAAAACTATGAGGTATTTTGTCCTCCTTAATCTCCTTTGTTCAGTGGAAATTCCTATTTACATTTAGTCTGCTTAAAACAAGCTAGATACTTGATTGTGCACTTAACACTTGGGTTATTGTTTTTACTATTTCCTAGCACTGTGCTACAAACTGCAAAATATTTAGAGAACATCCAGACCTCATTCATGTCCGTACCAACTCATTCAAGTCTTAAATAAAAAAATACTAGAGTGGTTTAAACCAACCTTGGATTGCTATGTGCACAAGCTTTCTCCCTCTCTGTCGCACACACATACTCTTCCCCCAAAGCTGCATCTTTCTGTGATCTCAGTAAATTGTAGCTTTCTGTATTAACTGGAGATACCCTCCCAACTTGCAAATTTAAAGAATTATATGGATTGATAACTTTGGGTATTTAGTGACTATTCTTCACCTTCATATTTAGAAACTTATAAGTTTTAGATTGGGAAAGTTACAAGTTTCATAGTTTTGATAAAACATTTTCTTAGGACTTTAAGTGTCTCATGTACACTAGCTCTAGTAATTCACTAATGACTAAGGCATCTTTAATAAATGTGATTGGAGGGGTGGTGCCTGTGGCTCAAAGGAGTAGGGCCCTGGCCCTATGTGCCAGTGGTGGAGGTTTAAACCCAGTCCCGGCCAAAAACTGCAAAAAACCCAAAAAAATCTGGTTGGAAAAATTCTGTTGGTTTTTATAATCATTACTACGTATTTTCCTATTTTTTATTTATTTGCAATTAAAAAATGTTTGGAAATATTTCTGAACTTAGTGGTTATAACAAACTACAAGAAAAAAGATCTAGCTGTATTATAAGAAAAATATCTAATTAAACAGTAATGGGTGGAAATGATATCATAAATTTGTCATATGTGACATATGGAAATATACATATGGAGCAACATTCCTCTTTGTTTTGTTACACTTATTTCTTTGTGAATATATTGATTTTATTCCATTGGGAATTTGGCTTCCTAAAATTGCCTCAATAGTTGATAATGGCAGTCAACCAAGAATTGTGCTTCATTTATGAAATTTGCTAACTTTCAAGTTCCTATTGATTTGAGAAAGATAGTAGGATAGGCATAGTGGCTCACACCTGTAATTCCAGCACTGTGGGAGTCTGAGGTGGGAGGTTTACTTGAGGCCAGTAGTTCAAGACCAGCCTGGACAATATAGTGATATCCCATCTTTACAAAAGATAAAACATTACCTGGGCATAGTTGTGTGCACCTGTAGTCTCAGTTACTTGGGAGGCTGAGGCCGGAGGATTGCTTGGGCACAGGCTTTGAGGCTACAGTGGGGTATGATTGCACCACTGCACTGCAGCCTGAGTGACAGAGTGAGACCCTTGTCGCAAAAGAAGGAAGGCAGGAAAGAAGGGCGGTAGGGAGGAAGAACGGAAGGAAGGGAAAGAAAGATAATAATGATAACTCTGACCATATGCCTACACCACTTTGAATAGGAATACTTAAAAGCTATCTTAACCTATTTTTATTCTGCAGAAACTGTATTTTATAGGAGAGGTGAGTTAGATGTGGGCTGAGGGCTAAGGTAAACTGTAGACAGTAAGATAAATTATTTATGTGTGTGGTTTTGCAACCTTGCCTTTTTGATACCAAAAGAGTATATTTTTATCACTAATAATTCTTGAGAAAAAATGTCTTGATGGCATTTTGCAGCCATGTTCCGTGTGTGCGTGTTCACTGGCTAGGTCACAGGGCAGTCTTGCCCACTGCAGGGGTCCTGCACACCTGGAGTCTGTCCCATAGTCTGCTTGGCTGTGTAAGAAGTTGCTCTCTGTCATCTTACCATGTTGTAGGAGCATCACATCAGCTTCCTTTTTGTTTTTGGGTTCTGTCCTGATCCTAATTCCCAGCAAGAGGTTTTCCTTTATGCTGCCTCTGGGACTCTCTTTCTCAAGTTTGTTTTCAAATGCTATTGGGTTATCTCTGGGAAGTGTAGATGTAAAATCCTCCATTAGAGAAACTGGTCAAAAATCTTAGGAAAATATAAGAGATTATTGGGGGGAAAACTTACAATAAAAGTAAACCCTTGAACTCAGAACAGTGGTGTTCTGGACCCATGATTAGGGAAGGCCTTTAGTGAAAAAAATGCAAATCCTCTTATTTATGAGCATTGTGCATATCCCTTCTGCTAGATTCATTCTCAGCCATTAGCTTCTTAGGGGTCATCATAGCTGACATAACCTGTTGGTCCTGTTCCTCTTCCTTTTTTTTTTCTTTCACTTCTAAAACTTCAGACTGTAGTGATTTTTTTTCTCTTCACTCATCTAAAAGAAGTTTAGATTTGGGTGGCGCCCGTAGCTCAAAGGAGCAGGGCACCAGCCCCATATGCTGGTGGTGGTGGGTTCAAACCCAGCCCCAGCCAAAAAACTGCAAAATAAATAAATAAATTAAAAAAAAAAAGTTTAGATTTGTCCTATATTGATGCTTCTGATGGGTTCTGTTAGAAATTATGTGGTTGGTGTTCAGGCCCAGATAGATAAAGAAGGGAAGAATTTAAATTTGCTGCAGTTTATTTTGCTTAATTGAGATGCAGTAAACTGAAAGGAGAAGGGAGGAAGTGATTATCATAGGCAGGTGCTGGAGGGAACTTTGCCAGTGTGTGAAGAGGTAGTTTTCTTTGTAGTCCCAGGTTTTCTTTTTTTTTTTTTTTTTGTAGAGACAGAGTCTCACTGTACGGTGTCACACGGCTCACAGCAACCTCTAACTCTTGGGCTTACGCGATTCTCTTGCCTCAGTCTCCCGAGCAGCTGGGACTACAGGCGCCCGCCACAACGCCCGGCTATTTTTTGGTTGCAGTTTGGCTGGGGCTGGGTTTGAACCCCCCACCCTCTGCATATGGGGCCGACGCCCTACTCACTGAGCCACAGGTGCCGCCCTGTAGTCCCAGGTTTTCAAGGACAGAAGCTCCATAGTGTGAAGGCTTTGTTAGGAGTGATGGCCATACTCACATTATGCACGGCACACTGCACTGCACTGCACTGCACTGCACTGCAGGTAAGGGCCGAGGTGGCCACCCTCATTAAATCGACTTTTTACTAGAAGTCCATGGCCCTAGAAGGGCCCTAGAAGGATCAAGAGTTGCTTCTTGGCAATTGCTGCTTGCTGCCCAGAAATCATTCTTTTTATATATATATTTATATATATGTATATAAATAAAAATCATTCTTCATATATGTGTATATGTACACATATACATAATAAATAACAAGTATATTATATAATATAATTAATTATAATATATTAATAATATATAATTATATAATTAATATTACATAATATATATAATTATATGATAATTATATATAATATACACTTGTTATTTATTATATATTTGTTATTTATTATTTATATTATATATTATATATAATAATAAATAATACATAAATAATATGTACCTGCCCCTCTTGGCTAGGAAATGTGATAAAAGTTCTTGTGATGGTTTTCTTGTGGCTGTTCCTAAGGTGGACTTTTTTTTTTTTTAGCACGTAACTTGTTACTACCTTCCTTTTTCCTAAATTGTATCTCATAGAAATATCTCAAAGTTTCTGATGTCGATAAATGGCATCCTTTTTTGGTTGCTAATAGTGATAGACATTTTCCCTAAGTTTAGTTTCCTGTGTTCATTTTACTGGAAAATATGGGAAGGTAGAAAGTCAAATATGTGTGCTGATGTCCTTATCTTGAATTTTAAGATGTGCTTTTTTTTTGTAAAGACAGAGTCTCACTGTACCGCCCTCGGGTAGAGTGCCGTGGCGTCACACGGCTCACAGCAACCTCTAACTCTTGGGCTTACGCGATTCTCTTGCCTCAGCCTCCCCAGCATCTGGGACTACAGGCGCCCGCCACAGCGCCCGGCTATTTTTTTGTTGCAGTTTTGGCCGGGGCCGAGTTTGAACCCGCCACCCTTGGTATATGGGACCGGCGCCCTACTCACTGAGCCACAGGCGCCGCCCTAAGATGTGCTTTTTAATAACGACAGTTGCAGCGTGGCGCCTGTGGCTCAAAGGAGTAGGGTGCTGGCCCCATATACCAGAGGTGGCGGGTTCAAACCCAGCTCTGGCCAAAAAAACTGCAAAATAATAATAATAATAATAGTTGAGTTCAGGTACATTTGTACTTTGTCTTCTTGTAATGGAAATTATGCATGTAGTATCATTACAAATCAAGATTTTCTTTGTAAATAGTGAGAGGAGTGTTACTGATAACATTTTCAGTTTATCTGTAAATGGTTGCTGCAATATTTTCTTTCATTGTGAACCTTTCCCCCAAAACAAAACAGAAAACATATCACAATATTTGGAAATTTGCCTGGAGTGAACTATTAACTTTTTAATAGTGGGTTTTTACTTTTGTTTCATTTTGTTTTTTACTTTAGAAAATTGTAAATGTCAGTCATAAAAATATCTTCTATTCCATCTGCCTAATGCCAAAAAGAAATCAGAATTAGGGGAGTGAATATCAGGAGCTGAACCCAGTAATCAATTACATTATCTGCCTTTTTCTTTACCTTTCTGCAGTGTCTTACTGGTTAGTTCATTTCTGCAACAAATATTCTGTGAATCTACTACATGTGACATTGTGCCAAGAACAAGGATAGTAAGTTGTCATAAACCTTGGCCCTGTTGATAAGAGCCATGTTTCTTAAACTCTACTGATGGAAGCACTGCGAAGTATGTAAAGAACTATGAGAGTTCAGTTTCTGGACATTTGATCCTATTGGGCTTAGAAAGTGAGGCAGTAGTCTTTTTGGAACTACTTTTTGGAACTTTTTGTACAGAGGTAATAATGGAACTTTTTGTACAGAGGTAATAATACAGATAAATTATTAGACACTACCTTTTCAGTGTCTACTAAGTACTAAGCATTATGCTAAGTGCTTTTACATTTGTAAGCTTATTATTCATCATGACTGGAAGACAATACTGTTACCCCAGTTTGTAGATGCAAAAAGGACATCTCAGAGAGAGTATTATTCATGGGCATGGAGCAGTACAAAGGAGTTCCTGCCGGGTCTGCTCTCCCCAAAGGCACGCTCTCCTGGGAGAGCACACGGTCTCTTCGTGCTGCCGTCTTGCGCCCAGGGTGTGGGTGAAAGGAGGACATGCTGAACCTGTCAGTTAGAATTAAATTTAGCTACATATGGCAGAAAAACTCAAAGTTAACAGTGGGAGAATTAGAAAAGAAGTCTGGCTGTTGAGAAGGCCCCGCAGTAGTCAGGGACAAATCTTGCCACATCTCCTGTGTGGTGCAAGATGGCATCTCAGGCTTCAGCTGTCAGCTCAAATTCTAGGCAGCAGGAGGAAAAATACAGTCATGGGGAAAAAGAGCATCCCTCACCTTGAAGTCTCATTTGCCAGGACTTAGGCTGTACCTAGCTGCTGAGGAAGGTGAGAAACGCACTCTGAGAGTGGGGTTCATGGCCATCTGAGTGAAGTCCCGGTGGTGCCACCAAGGAAGAAAAGGGAAGTGATGCTTAAAGGCACAACCAGAGCCTCTGCCACACTTGGCTGCAGGCAGGCTGTGGTTTGGCTGACATCATGGCGTGAGCTAGGCCAGAGGCCCATGTCTTGAAGGGCACTGTGTGTCATGTGTTTGGGGTTTGAACTTTATTCTGTTGATCCTAGGAGTTATCCAAAGGTTTTAGCTGGGGGAATGATGTGACCTGCTCTGTGTTTTGTCAAGGTTGTTCTGGTGGCAATTAGGAGGACAGGCTGTGGAGGATTGGGAATGTGATGGGTTGGAATGGATGAGAAATGATAGCCACTCTTAGGAATGGGAGGATGCAGTGTCGGACACATGCAGGATGTAGAAACCCCAGGCCTTGGTGACTGACCCTTGAGACTGTTGAGGGGTGGTTTAGCTTTGCCATCTGGGTATGATCCGCTTTTTTTTTTTAATTAAATCATAGCTGTGTACATTAGTGCAGTCAAGGGGTACAATGTGCTGGTTTCATATACAATCTGAAATATTTTCATCAAACGGTTTAATATAGCCTTCACAGCATTTTCTTAGTTATTGTATGAAGACATTTGTATTCTGCATGCTCTTAACTGAGGCACAGAATGTGGAAGGGAGACCAGGAGTGGTGGAGGTTGGGGGCAGCTAATGAATCTGTTTGAGGTGGCTCTGGGGCCTTGGGTAGATGCCAGTAGGCAGCTAATTGGATGTATAGATCTGGAGATGAGGACATGGGGGTATTGATTCAGGAGTCAGAGCATGGTAATGGGTCAGCCATGGCTAGATTACGAGGCTCTGCCAAATATGGGACAGACCAGTATTCATTCCCCTTCTAAAAGGGGTTTTCTGAATGTTTTTGAAGTTATTTTCTAGACTAGTGCAAGGTATAAAAGTAGAAAGAAACTGTAAGTAATATAAAATTGGAAAGGTTAGCTAAGAGGAGAAAAGAGCAGAATCTTTAATTATGTGGAAGCGGATCTTAGTAATGTGCTAGAATTAAGAGGCTACACATAAAAGCAGTTTCTGTGCCTGTCCTTTTGCCATGGAAAGGGCAGGACACAACCCTAAAGGGAAGCTGGGTCAGGAGCGGTGCCCTTGGCAGGATGGGCTTTCTTGAGGGCTGATGTGATCAGTGAGAGGAGGACTTTAGAAATGTAGAAATTGCTCTGCCACGTGCTCATTCATCAGTGTTCCCAGCCTCTCCTTCCAGCAGTGGTAATTAACTTTGTACTTTTCAGCTGTGTGTTCAGTTCGCCACACACCACCTGAAAGCAGGTTTAATGCCCCCAGGTGAGCCTTGCTTCTCTCACCTACCTTTGTAGGTTTAACAAACAGAATGAAAATTGCTGGGGAAGGATGTTACTTGTATTGTGTGTTTGGTTTTGGTGGTGGGGAGGGGGAATGTCTATGCACAGGCTGCCAAATCCTTAAGATATGGTTATATAGTCTTTGAGTGACAAATCTGGAAGATGAGGTGATTGAGACATAGCTCGCCAACTTGGCCATTCCAACTTACCTGAAGAGTAAGAGTCTTACCTCCCCTCTCTACAGCCTGTTCCTCAAATGTGACCACTGTTAACATAGGTATGCATCCCTCTAGATCTATATGTGTGGATTCTTCCAAAAAAAATATGTATGTACAGGTAGGATCATACTTTACATTCTTTTGTGATCTTTTTCTCTTCTTAGTAAACCTTAGAATTCTTTTCACAGCAACACATGTAGATCTAAGGTATTATAAATGTTCACATAGCTTATGTTGATTCAAGTAAGTCCATTTTCTATCAGTGGAATGGTTATGGATTCTAAATTTTTATAGGTGTTTTCTTATTGTCTTCCAAAAGAGGATGTGCTACTTTCTGTACTCCTTGCCAACATATGAGAATGAACGAATGGTCAGACTAATGAATGACGATGCATTCATGACTACTGTTGTATGCCTGGCCTCATGTGATGGTCTGGAAACAAAAAGATGAGTAAGGGACAGTGGTCTCTGGCCACAAGGAACTCATGGTTTGATAGGGAGGAATATAGCTGCGTGGTGAAGGAAGGTGAGGAGTGGCTGACATGAAGGTTTTGGTTTCTGATGGAGCTGGGTTTAGTTACTGACTCTGCTTCTCACTACGTATCTGAGTGGACATGAGTAAATCCCTTCATCAAAGCCTCTGATCCTTCATTTGAAAATGAGGGTAATGATAACTGCTTCACTGGATTATCTTGAAGATTAAGAAATTTACATAAAGGTTTTAATGCACGCCTGCTGTGGAGTAAATGCTTGGTGATGAGGATAACATTGTTGGTGACTATTGCACACACACTAGGGATTTCAGTACAGGATCATGAGTAAGGATGTGCCCAGCGTGTTCTGGGGACTCAGGATGGAGAGTTCTCTCTGCCTGGAAGTGTTGGGAAGAAGGGCAATTTATCTAAGCCAGTTTGCCAAACAGTTGTACTACATATCAGGAGGAAATATACCCCTTTTAATAATAATACATTTCTCAAAAAAGATACGCTATAATAGGAAACCTCACTACTATATTAGAAAAACATTCTCAGAAGAAATTCATTTGAAGCATCTTATGAACCCCCACTGCTTAATGTTTAACATTAAAAGTCACTAGCTTGTTTTATCAGTGTTTCTCGTTTTGTTTTAGAGAACTAATTCAAGGATAATTCTTAAATTGTTTTAATTTCCTCCTTCTTTTGAAAATTATAGTGGTTAAAATGTGCTTATTATGGAAAGTATAAGCTTTTGTGTGTTTTTTAGCTTTTCTAATTTGTCTTTTTTTATGAAGTGCTATTTGCCTCATTTCTTTTTGAGAATTTATCTTTTTTTGGTATTCTTTTTCTTTCTGGTTGGTAACAGTTCTTTATGTATTAAAATGTATTAAACATTAGTCTTTCACATATGCTGTAGATGATTTTTATTCATTTTAAAATTTTCTTCACTTGGCATATGTCTTTGTTTCAGGGGATACGGATGTTTTAGAATATTATTAGTAAAGTCTTAATATTTTCCTTTGGGATTTTTGTCTTTGGCTTTATTTTTAGGAGGTCTTTCTTCACTCTTGAGATTATATAAATCCTCATTTTGTCCTAGTATTTTATGTTTTTTTAATATTAAAATCTTAATCCTTTTTGAACGGATATTGATATATAGGAAGGGAATGTAACTTTAATAAATGACAGCTCGGTGTCCCAACATCATGTACTGAATACTTTACCCTTTCCCTGTGTGTTTGAAATGTCACCATTTTCTTTCTCTCTCTCTTTTTTTTTTTTTTTTTGTAGAGACCGAGTTTCACTTTATTGCCCTCGGTAGAGTGCCGTGGCGTCACACAGCTCACAGCAACCTCCAACTCCTGGGCTTAGGCGATTCTCCTGCCTCAGCCTCCCGAGTAGCTGGGACTACAGGTGCCTGGCTAGAAATGTCACCATTTTCATGAGCTAAAATCTTGGGTGTGTTTGGATCTGTTTCTGGATGTTTTCATCTTTTCCACTGTTTCATTTGCTGATTTTGGGGCTAGTACTATTGTATTTTGATTAATATAGATGTAGAATGGCTGTTTAATGGACTTTAATACCTGGTATGATGAGTCTGCTTCAATATTCTTATTTTGAAAAATTTAGACTATTCGTAAATATTAATTTTTAAGATTGACATTAAAATAATTTTTTTCATTTCTTTTGCCAAATCCCTTTAAGATCTTGCTTGGAATTCTGTTAAATTTGTAGATTAATTTGAGGGAAATGGAGTTCTTTAGAATATTCAGTCTTCTTCAGGAATATGGCCTGCTTCCATGCTTATTCAGGGCCTTTTCTGTGTTCCTTTGTAAATATTTTTGCTTTTAGTCATGTTGTTTCTGCACAGTTCCTGTTAAATGTATTCCTAATAAATTTATATTTTTTGTTGTTCTTGGGAATAGAATTTTTTCATTATATTTTCAATCTGTTTATTTTTGTTGTACAGGAAAGCATAGGAATGTAGGCTCAAATTTCCAAATGGAACAAGAAGTCTCTGAAGTAATTTTAAAGTTATTTTCTTAAGTTTGATAAAATTAAATATTAGAAAATTTAATTTTATAAGAAACGTGCATACTTGGTGATGTGTTTTCAGAATGAGGTATCCAAGAATAGGTTTTTAAAGGCTGCTATTTCTCAGGTAGATTGAGTAATTTTCTCAATATCCAGCAGATGTCAGTATTTTATAAATTTATTAGTCTGAGGTGGTGGTTTTTTATCTGCAGTCTCCTGACTTTATGCCTTTAGTCATTGAATCAGCACCCTGGGACTTGTTGGAGCCAGGATGGATGTGGAGATCATCTGAATTAATCATTCACTCTGTAGCTCAGGCAGCTTGCCTTTGATGGGAAATGACTCGCCCAAAGGCACACAGAGAGATCTAGGCTGAAACCAAGATGTTCTTGTTTCCAAAGGATGTTCCCTCTCTAAAAGACTGAGTAAAGACAGTCACCAAAATCATAGAGACAAAAAATATGTAGTTTAATGTAGAAGTTATGTCTTGGAGAAAGGGAAGCATGTGTACTTCAATTTGTTTGGGTAGGTTTGTGTTTAGAAATCTTTTGTTAATAAGATGCTAGATTCTTGGATTAAAATAGTAATTGGGTAACTGAAATCTGGCCTTTGTTACCTCATTGTAGAACTAGATATGAAAGTGATCTTTAATATGTTGTCCTAGTCTTCATGCTGACTGTGGTACTTGGTGTATATATCAGCATCAATACTTGTATAGTACCAATAGAGTAACTCCCACCTCTCCCTGCCCACCCAGCCTAATTGGTTATGTTTCCGAGTGACACTGTAAACCAGTGGTTCTCAACCTTCCTAATGCCATGACACTTTAATACAGTTCCTCATGTTGTGGTGACCCCCAACCATAAAATTATTTTTGTTGCTACTTCACAACTGTAATTATGCTACTGTTATGAATCATAATGTAAATATCTGATATGCAGGATGTATTTAGGCGACCCTTGTGAAAGTTGAGAACTTCTGCTATAAATCCTTCAGTTCCACTTGTGTCAAAAAATACTATCAAGGAATCTATAATCTTTTCTAATAAATAAGTATTGAAAAAATATAATTTTTTTGTTGTTATGTGGTTTGGTTAATAGACAAATCGGGGCAAACAAGCAAGGGGAGCATTTAGGGGTAGCTTTTGACAAAGTTAAAAAATGGACAAAGTATCAGTTTCAGAGAAATATTTTTCTTTTAACTGGCTGACTCCACCCTATCAAAATCTTGTAGAAAAGGGTATGGGCCACTTAGTTGTTAACCAGAAGGAGGCCCCTTTCAGAGAATGTGTCTGCCACCAGTGCCTGGTGGATTTTGGATTTGGGGGAATCTATATGGATCTGCATGAAGGTGAAGGAAAGATCATGAGCTGAGTCTTGACAAAGGGTAGGATTTACAGAAACTGACTGGAAAGGTGGAACCCTGTGGAAGGTTGTATTTCTTGTCAGGGCAGGCGGTGAATGTGAATTTAAGGGCCTTCAGAGGAAGGTAAGATTAAGGGTAGATTTGGCTGGTTTAGGTTTAGACTTTTTGAGTTGGTGGTCAGAGTATGAGGTGTTTTTCTATACATTTTTAAAGCTTTTTATTTAGAAATACAGTAATAAGTGACAAAAACAGTGCAGAAAGGTCCTGCGTACTTATTCTTCATCCAGCTTCTGTCTATAGTAACATCTTACAAAAGTTTTAAACAGTATTAAAGCCAGCCTTATTGAGATTCCACCAGTTTTTATATGTACTCATTTATGTATATGTATGTATGTGCACATTTCTGTGCAATTTTATCACGTGTAGATTTGTGTATTCACTACAACAATGAAGATATAGAATAGCTCCATGTCTGCAAGGGAACTTCTTCATGTTACTCCTTCTAAAGGGTTTAAAAAGCATTAAGGAAGTGGTTCTCAACCTTCCTAATACCATGGCCCTTTTAGTTCCTGTGGGTCGCAACCCACAGGTTGAGAACCGCTGCTTTAAGGGAAATTCAGGTTTCCCTTAAAGCGTGTGTGTGTGTGTGTGTGTGTGTGTGTGCGCGCGCGCGTGCTCGCGCATTTAATAACCTGCTGCTGTCTGGAGTCCAGGGGCTGTTTGCAGCAGGGCTCCCTCGCCAGTAAGGGCTCTCTTAGGAGTCCTGTTTACATATTGTTGCCAGAATGTGGGAATGGTAGACAGTGCAACAAATTTTATAAGGAGCAAAAAAACTATTCAGATATTCTATGTAGAGTTTTTAAAAATGTAAGAGAAGACCCTAGTCACTTTTTCCTGGAATCTCACTCATTCTGTTTCGTCCCGCATGCCACTGGGGTTCTGATTTTCCTGGAGACTAAGCACAGCTCCCTGTAGCCACTGACATTTTCCTCTAAGAAGCTGACCAATGGATTTACTGACTCAATCTGCAAAAGTAAGTAGGTCTTTTACCTTGGCCTTGGAGACTCTTCTCAACATGGTCTGACTGAATCCTTTCAGCCATCTTGCTTTCATTTCATTCATAAATCCTTCCAAAGAGAACCATTCACCAGCCCTGAACATACTCTGTGTTTTCCCAAACCTTGGCTTGTTCTATTTTATTGCTTATATTCCTTCCTCCCTGTCCATCCTGCTGCTTCAAGATCCTACTCACCCTTTCATTGCTCATACAGTAGGCTTCCTACAGTAGGAGGGTTTGGGGATTAACCTCCTCCTCAAAGGAATACAGCTTTCTGCCTTTTAACTTATTACCTTGGCACTTACGTTACTCTACCCCCATCACAGTTACTTGATCATCTTCGCATGTAACTTATTAGGTGCATTTTTAGCTGACCAAGTTGTTAGGTCCTAGAGGGCACGGATAGTTACTTACCTCTGTGTTCTCTGTAGTCCCCTGAACAGAGCCTTCCACATGGTGAGTTATTAGTGATGGCCACTTACTGATCTGATCTCATTAAATTTCAGTTGAAGTGCAAGTCTTCAGAATTTTTTTCTGCTGTCTTTTACCTGTCAAGCTTCTCTAACATGTTTTAGGGAGCATTATGGGTTTTAAGAGCAAGTTTCTCATCCAACAGATGACTTACCAAAGCAGGCAATAAAGCTAGTTAGAGTGAAAAAGGCACTTAGAATTCATTGGTAAATGACATTGTATAAATTCCAGGTACTAGTGTTTCAAAGTAATGGGTTACTTTGTCATAGGTTTGTGGAAATAGGATTTGTTCTAGATGGCAAAGGCTCCTCCTAGCTGAGCTGTCCACCTTCCTAGGCCTGGAAGAAGAGAGCAAGCAAAAGAAATCGAAGGCAGTGTGTAATTTTGTTTTAGTTAAATGTCCTGAACCAGAAAGGTTGCGGCACTTCAAGTGCTCATTTAACATCTCAGTAAAACAAATGGTGGGAGTCAGGGACAAGCTTCTGTTTTTGCAAAACTCTTAAGGCTTAGGAATCATGCAGTGCTGTAATTATTTAGAACAATGACTTTGAAAGCTCCATCTTCAAGAAAGTGAAAAAAGTAGAAATAGCTCCAAGAGTTCCTTATATTTCTGTATCTCAAGCCATTGCTCCTTAACAGCTGCTTTCAAGAGTAAACCAGGTTTTGCTTTCCTTTCCGAGTATATCCTCACACGAACCTGTGCCAGAGGACAGACTGCCCTGGAGACCCTCACCTGCTTAATTTTCTTTCTTTTTTTGAAGTTGTGGTACAGAAACACATAATGTAATATTTACCATCTTGACTAGTTCTAAGTGTACAGTTCAATAGTGTTAAGTATATTTATATTACTGTGTAACAGATCTCCAGAAAATTTTATATTGCAAATCTGAAACTCTCTATACTCATTAAATAATTCCTCTTTTAGCCCCTGGTAACCACCATCCTATTTTCTGTTTCCATGAATTTGCCTACCATAGAGACCTCAGATAATTGGAATCATACAGTGTTTGTCTTTTTGCAACTGGCTTCATGTATTCCTTGATTGTGTCACACATATAAACAAAGAATTGTACTTAAAATTCTCAGAACCACTAAGCTTTGCTTCTAAAGAGAGCTAAGAAATTGAAGAGTTATAGCCAGCTGTTTTACAAATGAGAAAAATCAGACAACCAGAAGTTGTCCTTGGTTAGTGAAAAATCATAAGAAGTTCTGTAGTTCTATATTTTATTTTCCTTTTTAGGTCCATCTGATTATTAAAAAACAGTGAAAGTATTTCAAATTCAGAGCCAAAATAAATATAATGCTTAGAAAATGCCTTTTGGATTAAGCTGCTTCTGCTACTGGTCCCATTTTCTACAAAGCATTCTTATATATCTGCTGTAAAGACAGTTTATTTTTTTCCAGTGAGATTTATTTTGGTCAGTATCTGCTGCTATAGGGTAAGCTGATGTATAGAGTTTTTTAAACGCTGTGGTAAGTGCTCTAAAATAGGGGTTGGCAAACCTTTTCTGTAAAGGGCTAGATAGTAAATATTTTGGCCCTGTCGTCCATACAGTCTGTGTTGCAGTGAATTAACTTTGCTCTACAGCATGAAGACAGAGCATGGGACCATGCAGCCGTGTCTTAGTGGAATTTTATGTATAGAAGCAGGAGGTGGGCCTTTGGCCCACAGGCTAGAGTTTGCAAAACTGTATAGAGAAGGGTTTGAACCCACCCTTCTTAACTTTCTTGTCCTCAGCAACTTAGCTTGCTGTCTTTCATATACAGTTACAGTTGATGTTTATGGTGATGGTGATGGTAAGAAAATAATGTAAATCAAGTTGTTATTACTTGCTGACTTGTAATTTTAGCGTTATTTTCTAGATAACATGCCAAACTTAAGATAGAATAATAAACACATTTAAGAAAATAGCTAACATGTTTGAAGTGCATCTTGAAAAAGAAGACTAGAAATTTTTCTGAGTATTCATAAAAATTGTTTCTCTTTCTAAAGGAAAATAACTTTGGTTTCATTATAAAGATAAGACATAAAGAAGAAATTAAAAATAAAATACAGTTCCCCAAACCCAGAAGTAATCATTGGTAATGATCATATTTTAGTCTTTGCTGGACCCTTTCATTTTGCCTCCTCCAGACCCACTATTTGTCTTTTCCACTTGCTCTGGGAAGGGTGGACCTCTGTGGGCTGCATCAGGAGGCACCAACAAGGACCAAAGTGTGTGGGAGAGTGAGGTGGGTGGTTTGGCCCCATCCCCAGTGTGCTGTCCACGCTCTGCCAGGTGGCCCCTCTTACTGCTACAGCTCTTTGGGGACCTATAGCCAAGCCCTCAGGCTTAGTGGCGGTCTCCTACTGCAGGGGACTGCACCATCTCTGCTGCTTTCTCTAAGCCCTGCCTACTTTTTGAATTATCTCTTTATTAAACTTCTCTCCTTTTCCAAGTCTGAATGTGTCATCTGGTCCCTCCCATGGCCCTGACCTGACTGATATGAATGCTTGTGTGCAGTTTGACTGATTCTACCACCAAGGCAGACAAGCAGAACTTTCCCTATCCTTTTTAATTATCAAGGCGAGGTGCAAAGAGCTTCCACATTGCACTGGAGGCAGAATACCAGAGTTTGAATCCCTACTCTTGCATTGACTAGTTGTATGACTTTGGGAAAATTACATATTCTCTTGAGCCTTAGTTTCCCTATTTGAAAAAAAGGAGATGATAATATCTACCTCATAGAATTGTTGGGCAGATTAAATGAGATCATGTCTGAAGTGCTCAGTGTGCAGGCCCTAGACAAACGGCTGAAGTGCTCAGTGTATTGCTTTGGCAGTTGGCTGAAGGTGCTGAAACAGATCGTAAAAACTACTTCTTTTTTCTTGGTTTATAAATAGTTACTCCTCAAAGGATCCTTTGCAAATGGAAAGGCCATTTGTAACAGGAATGCTTTCCCATCACACCTATTTCAGAGACTGATATTTCAGAGAGCCGTTATGGCTCCTGCTCTGCTCAGGGCTTGGGCTGTCTCTTAAGGGCAGTTCTCACTTGCTTAATTCCAGCTGACAGCAGGTGGCACTGGAGAGCTAGGCCCACCCTTGCGTGGTTGGGCTAATAGGAAACCTAAATATCTCTGTTGGAGTGCTAGTGTTATGACTTAAGAAATACCTTTCAGAGCCAACAGAAAGAGAATAGGCATTCTTCACAGCCCTAATTATAATATGGCTAGCATTTATTTAACACTTACTAGAATTTTACACACCTCCTTTATTAGTCCCTAAAAGAAGGTGGTATTATCATTCCCATTTTAAGGAGAATAAATTGGGTTTTAAAGAGAAGTTCACGTGGCTTGACTAATGTTTCTTATTAACAGTGGTATTTATGGGATGCAAAATCAGGCATTCTCTCTAGAAGCCTGCAGCTCACTGTGCAGGCTCATTGTCTCCAAGCCTCTTGTCCTTGACATGCTAGAAGGCTGATAATTTAAAAAACTTTTTGATGTGCAAATGATAAAAGACTTAAATCATACAAAAGAATGGTGTGAAAGCCTAAAGTAGCTATCTCTTATTCCCTAATTCCTTGCTCCAGAGGCCACCACTCTTCTTTTGCGTACTTCCTGGGCTATCCTTATAGGGAGGTTACCCGTGTTACAGGTAGAGGAATAACCGGTCCTTGCAACCCCTCTTAGCTTCGCTTTTGGCCCACTGTCCTGGACAGGATTGCAGGCTCTCTGGATTAGGGAGGAGGAGAATGGTGTTGGGGAGATAGATCCTCAGCAACCAAGTCCCCAACCCTTTTATGACAAATACAGTCCTTGTATTTTGGTGTGAATGTTAATGTCTGTATTAAAAGAAAGGATTTTATAATAAAAGTACAGAAGTGAACAATCATGTGATAATCACGTCTTTAATAGTAGTGATTCTTACTACTGTGTGTTTGGTTCAGTGTGGATATTCTAAAATGAGGAAAATATGTTGTGACCAAATGTAGCAGAAAGAGTGAAGATGAATTTACAATATAATTTAAAAAAATTAGCAGTCTGTGTTATACCCTTAGTTAATTACTCCTTAAGTATGCTATAGATTTGTAGGGAAATACATTTTTTAAAAACTCAATTTTATATATAACCAGAAGTTGAATATGTTTAATTACTATAGCCATGTAAATGTTTTGTTTATTACCTTATGTGCTCTGTACTGTTTTACTATGAAGAGTGGTTCAAGGGGCTTGTGCTTCAGTCTGTCCCTTCCGAGGCACTGTAATGAGTTCAAAGCAGATGGTATTGATTTTTGAGAGTTCTGCCTTAAGAGCTATCATGAATTATTGGCTCTGTGTTTTAGTTTAGGATTCAGCCTCTTCATGTTACAGCAGTATGTTTGTGGAAGTGCTATGTCTCTCTGTAGTCAGTTGCACGGCCTAAGGAGCAGGCATGCAGCAATTGATTAAGTTGACATTTGATATTAACAGCTCAGAGACACTTTAGATAGTATGCTTATCCATTCTGGGTTTAGGTGAAGGCACTTTTGACTGATGCTTTATAGCTGCTACGTGGCAGTGCTGGGATCCAGACCCAGCCGTTTGTCTAGGGCCTCCACGCTCAAGCCCACTCCTTGCTGCCTCTGAGGTGCTGGGCCTTACTGTGTTTCCGCTGTCCTTTGCTGAATCTCACTGTGCTTTTTTGACAGTAGGCGCAGTGCGTTGATGAATCTTTATCCACCTGAGACAGCAAGCCGTGGCTTCCTGTTTTATAAGCCAAATTACCTCCGGGAGTAATTTGATCTCTCTGAGCAACTGTTTCTTCATTTGTGAAATGGGGATAATAATTCCCACTGTCCTGCCTCATCAGGTGGATGACCAATGGATTTCTTTCATCCCTGTCTAAGGTACAGCACAGTGCCTGACATATTATTGCAGGCACTTAAATGTTAGTTTCTGTGCTATTTTCTCTTTTAGACTCCTGACTTTGGTTAAGAGTTAACTATCTCATGGGATGGTCTGAACAGGTCACTACTTAGATATAATCAGGAAACTGAGGTAAGTATGGGCAAGGCTCCACTCATTATCTCCTTTACTTTAATTCTGTTTTCATAGTAAACAGAACTAAGCATAGCATCTCTCTGGGAAAGACAAAAACTGTGCTTGTCTTTGATGAGACAAGGATGAGAGAGGGATTCCTGCTAGATCACATTCTTGCAGTTTAGGGTAAGGGCTGGTTGCACCCAACTGCATGGATGAGGAAGACTTGATGGAATTTTATCTGAAGTTTGTTACATTGTGATTGTTATCATTAGATAAGTTAACACAAAAAGTAGAAGTGTGTTAACAGTAATGGAGGACAGCATAGCAGGAGCAAAGGCAGGAAATCCTGGGGCAGGTTTGTGGGAGGACACAGCAGTCCATGTCCTTGGGACTACCAGAGTGTAGTGGGAGGCATTTGGGGCAGGGGTTGGGGGGCTGTAGCGTGTTCTGTATACAAGATGTTCTCTTGAACATCTCCAAGAGATGATTAACTTAAAGTTTTGAGCCTGAAGAGTCAGGATAAAGGCTGATTTTAGGGTGGATTGGGACCAAGAATGGGATACACAGTCAGTATACCAAGTGGAGGAGAGAAGTCTGGCAATAGTGCAGGGAGGTAACTGGAGAAGGAGTTACTGAGGCATGGAGTTCCTGGAGGAGGACACACAGCCATGAAACAGAAGTTAAAAAGAGAAGAAAGAAGCGAAAGAGCTGCACGAGTCGAAAGTGGCATAGAAAGCTGTGTGCAGCCCCTGGGTTCTAACACTTACTATTTTCAGTGTTATGGTGAGGGTAGTCCACTGACGGAACTCATTATGCTCTGAAAAGCTCCGGACAGGGAGTCTGAGTTCAGGACATCGTTGGAGGTGTCAGTGGCTAGGCTCCTGACTCCCTGGCAGAGTTAATAAGGATACTTTGTGAAGGTGAACTGAATCCTCGGAGCCTCACCTTTAGGTCTCAGGACTAAGTAAAGGCATTTATAGAATTTCATTTCCTCATTTTCTCTCAAGGCCTTCTTCCTATGCTTTTTTCCAGTTGAGGAAGATTCTGTACCTGTCCCCAACTCCCCACTTAAATTATCCTTGCCCTGATAGCACCCTACTTGCTAAATCTAATAAATATTTTTCTGTCATTACTCTACTTATCAATTCTGTCATATTTGACACTGTATCCCCTCCTGTCTTCTTTAAACACTCTTTCCTTACATTATATGACAGGGGTAATGAAACTGCAGCCCGTGGACCAAATCTGGCCCTCTGCTTGTTTTGTAAATAATATTCTATTGGAACACAACTGCACTCATTTGCTTACGTATTGTCTGTGGCTGTTTTCACTATTCAGGGGTTGTGTCATCCTCACAGAGACCCCACGGCCTGCAAAGCCTAAATTATTTTCTCTCTGGCCATTGAAAGGAAAAGTTTGCTAATCTTTATTCTATAACCCCCCTCTCACATAGTTGTCTCTTCTCTCTTTGGCTCTGCTGAACCCTGGAGCTGAGAGAGTAAGAGCTGGTTCTAATAGTTCCTGACATTTCTTTAAAAAAGAAAAGCTAGTTGAACAGTTTGATGGGAATGTTTCAGATTGTATATGAAACGAGCACATTGTACCCTTTGATTGCACTAATGTACACAGCTATGATTTAACAATAAAAAAAAGAAAAGCTAGCATAATAATTGTAATTCACATAGAAAATACTTTTCTGAGGAGTTCATAAGTATTATATAATTTAATTTCATGGCCAGCTTCATTTATAGTGGGGAAAATTGAAGCATAGAGAGGGTAGTAACTTACCCATGGTCACATAGCTAAGAGAGAGCCTCAGGGCTGGAGCCCCTACTTACCAGATCAGAGTGCCTCCAGCAGGTGGGCTACTATTTCAGAGCCAGATGAAAAGACAGAAGATGTCTGTAAGTAAATGCAGTGTGAGGGGCTGGGTGAGTTTTCTAAAGGTTAGCTTTGCAGTTTTGGAGTGCAAGATTGCATTAGAAAGCTAGTGTGAAGCCAGGAGAAAAACACCAACAAACCATGACTCTGCAGAACAGTCCTGTGACTTCCAGAGAGCTCTTTCTGAATACCTTGTTGTGATCCTGCTGCAGCTGGTGGGCTCTGGTCTGCGTGTCTCATTCTGTGCTGGCAGGGCCTGGGAGGCAAGAGTGCACAGGACTGAGCAGTCAGAGGGGACTGGCTCTTCTCACACATTGTGCTAACCTCAGTGTCCTCTGTTAATGAGCCTTTGGTGATTTGAAAATAAGCCTTGCTGGATGCACGCAAAGAATGGATTGAGGGTTTTTCTCCTGTTTCCTCTACTGAGTTTTGACCTTGTGATGTGTTAGGGTGGCCTGGAGTTTAGTTTACCTATGTTTGTGGGATCAGTGTGTAGGAAGGAAGCTTGCTGAGCCCATGCTGATTTTCAAGGCTTGCCGATCCTCAGTTGTTGGGGAGGAAGAGCACCCAGGACAGTGTCATTACCATGTGAACAGCCCTGGCTGTGTGTGTGGGGGTGGGGGGTGGGAGTGGCAGGGCACTGCCTGTGGTGGTGGTGGGGCACCGGAAGAAAGTCAGGGTTGACAACAAATGGATGAAGTTAGGCTAGGAATACACTGCATGTCTCAGGAAAACACTAGAATTCACCAGCAGCAGAAGTGGGGGCAGACTAGAAGGGTATCCTAAGGACCCGAAGACAGGGTCAACAGGTGACCGTGGTTGAAGGGAGCAGTGGTAACAAGTCAGTGGCCAGGGGCTCCAGCAACCCCACCCCAAACGGGATGTCAGGACCCCTCCTAGGAAGGGCCATTTCAGAGCCTTTGTTATCCGAGAATCCCAAAGGCATTCTCTTTCCCACTTAGCAGTTGTAGAGCTAACTTTGAACAAACAGTCATATTTATACTTGTATTGTTTTCTTTTCCCTCCTTGATCTAAACCTGTACACTTTAGAGTTATTAAATAGGGGATATCATGCCACGATCATTCCACTCTGCAGATAAAATACTTGCCTTTCAGGGTATTTTGGCCTAGAATTCTTTTTTTTTTTTTTTTTTGAGACAGTGTCTCACTCTGTTGCCCTGGGTAGAGAGCTGTGGTGTCATAGCTCACAGCAACCTCAAACTCTTGGGCTTAAGTGATCCTCTTTCTTCAGTTTCCTGAGTAGCTGTGACTATAGGAGCCTGCCTCAATACCCAGCTAGTTTATATTTAGTGGAGATGGAGTCTCACTCTTGCTCAGGCTGCTCTTGAACGCCTGAGCTCAAGCAGTCCACCTGTCTTGGCCTCCCAGAGTGCTAGAATTACAGGTATGAGCCACCACACCCAGCCTGGCCTAGAATTCTATTAAAGTTCAATCATGAAGGATGACTTGGTAAAAAATTATAACCTGCAAAGAAGTTCTGATGGACAGAACAGAAACATACACAATCAGCAGATGTGCAAGGTGGACTTCAGCAAGAGCCGTGGCAGGAATAATTATAACTCGGGGGATTGGAGAATGTTAACTTTTTACCTTTTTATTCATTCTTCATTCTTTTCCTCTAACCTTGTAGATGTGGATTTTCCAAAAATTCTGTCTCCTGTTTCGTGTGCACTGTCTCTTGTAAAATCCTCACTATTCTCTTGGCTTTAATTTTGGCCTCTTTGCCTTTTTATTTATTTATTTATTTATTTATTTTAAAAGTACCAAAACCCCAACAGGAAAGTAGCAGTAATTTATTTATTTTTATTTTTTTATTTTTTATTTTTTTGGGGGAATGTATTTTTTTTTATTGTTAAATGATAGCTGTGTACATTAGTGCAATCGCCTGTACCCATTCTAAGATGCACCATAGATGTGGCCCCACCCATTACCTTCCCTCCACTAATACCTCCCCCCTCCCTTCCCCTTCCTTGGCCCTTTCCCCATAGACTTGTGCTATAGTTGGGTTATAGTCTTCATGTGAAAGCTATAATTTAGCTTCATAGTAGGGCTGAGTACATTGGATACTTTTTCTTCCATTCCTGAGATACTTTGCTAAGAAGAATATGTTCCAGCTCCATCCATGTAAACATGAGAGAGGTAAAGTCACCATCTTTCTTTAAGGCTGCATAGTGTTCCATGGTATACATGTACCACAATTTGCTAGTCCATTCATGGGTCGATGGGCACTTGGGCTTCTTCCACGACTTAGCAATTATGAATTGGGCTGCAATAAACATTCTGGTACAGATGTCTTTGTTATATTGTGACTTTTGGTCTTCTGGGTATAAACCTAGTAAAGGAATTACAGGATCGAATGGCAGGTCTATTTTTAGGTCTCTAAGTATTCTCCAAACATCCTTCCAGAAGGAACGTACTAGTGGACATTCCTACCAGCAGTGTAGAAGTGTGCCCTTTCCTCCACATCCACACCAACATTTCTGGTTTTGGGATTTTGTTATGTGGGCTACTCTTACTGGGGTTAAGATATCTCAGAGTAGTTTTGATTTGCATTTCTCTGATGATTAAGGATGATGAGCTTTTTTTCATGTGTTTGTAGATTTTGCGTCTGTCTTCTTATAGAGAAGTTTCTCTTCAAGTCCCTTGCCCACCCTGAGATGGGGTCATGTGTTCTTTTCTTGTTAATACGTTTGAGTTCTCTGTGGATTCTGGTTATTAGACCTTTATCGGAGGTATAACCTGCAAATATTTTCTCCCATTCTGAGGGCTGTCTGCTTGCTTTACTCACTATATTCTTGGCTGTGCAGAAGCTTTTTAGTTTGATTAGGTCCCAGTAGTGTATTTTTGATACTGCTTCAATTGCCTGGGGAGTCCTCCTCCTAAAATATTCACCCAGACTGATTCCTTCAAGAGTTTTCCCTGCACTTTCTTCAAGTATTTTTATAGTTTCATGTCTTAAGTTTAAATCTTTTATCCAGTGAGAGTCTATCTTAGTTAATGGTGAAAGGTGTGGGTCCAGTTTCAATCTTCTACAGGTTGCCAGCCAGTTTACCCAGCACCATTTGTTAAATAGGGAATCTTTTCCCCACTGAATGTTTTTAGTTGGCTTGTCAAAGATCAAATAACGGTAAGTAGCTGGATCCATCGCTTGGTTCTCTATTCTGTTTCAGACATCTACTTCTCTGTTTTTGTGCCAGTACCATGCTGTTTTGATCACTGTGGATTTATAGTACAGTCTGAGGTCTGGTAGCGTGATTCCTCCTGCTTTGTTTTTATTGCTCAGTAATAAAACAGTTTTGGCTATTCGAGGTTTTTTCTGATTCCATATAAAACGAAGTATTATTTTTTCAAGATCTTTATGACAATGGAGCTTTAATAGGAATTGCATTAAAGTTATATATTGCTTTGGGCAGTATGGACATTTTAACAATGTTGATTCTTCCCAGCCATGAGCATGGTATGTTTTTCCATCTGTTAACATCTTCAGCTATTTCTTTTCTTAGAGTTTCGTAGTTCTCTTTGTAGAGATCTTTCACGTCCTTTGTTAGGTATACTCCCAAATATTTCATCTTCTTTGGCACTACTGTGAAAGGAATAGAGTCCTTAACTGTTTGTTCGGCTTGGTTATTGTTGGTATATATAAAGGCTACAAATTTATGGGTGTTGATTTTGTAGCCTGAGACATTGCTGTATTCCTTGATCACTTCTAAAAGTTTTGTAGTAGAATCCCTAGTGTTTTCCAGATATACGATCATATCATCTGCTAAGAGTGAAAGTTTGATCTCTTCTGACCCTATGTGGATACCCTTGATTGCCTTTTCTTCCCTAATTGCAATGGCTAAAACTTCCATTACAGTGTTAAAGAGCAATGGAGACAATGGGCAACCTTGCCTGGTTCCTGATCTAAGTGGAAATGATTTCAATTTAACTCCATTCAATACGATATTGCTGTGGGTTTGCTGTAGATGGCCTCTATTAGTTTAAGAAATGTCCCTTCTATACCAATTTTCTTAAGTGCTCTGATCATGAAGGGATGCTGGATATTATGAAAAGCTTTTTCTGCATCAGTTGAAAGAATCATATAGTCTTTAAAGTTTGTTTATGTGTTGAATTACATTTATAGATATACGTATATTGAACCAGCCTTGAGACCCTGGGATAAATCCCACTTGGTCATGGTGTATAATTTTTTTTTTTTTTACAATTGCTTGTTCATTTTATTAAACAATAAAAATGCAGCATTAAGATCCTTACAAAGGCATTTCCTGTACATTAAATTATGTAAGTAGTAATCAATTTTTTTTTTTTAATTGTTGGGGATTCATTGAGGATACAATAAGCCAGGTTACACTGATTGCAATTGTTAGGTAAAGTCCCTCTTGCAATCATGTCTTGCCCCCATAAAGTGTGACACACACCAAGGCCCCACCCCCCTCCCTCCTTCCCTCTTTCTGCTTTTCCTCACCCCCCCATAACCTTAATTGTCCTTAATCGTCCTCATATCAAAATTGAGTACATAGGATTCATGCTTCTCCATTCTTGTGATGCTTTACCAAGAATAATGTCTTCCACTTCCATCCAGGTTAATACGAAGGATGTAAAGTCTCCATTTTTTTTTAATAGCTGAATAGTATTCCGTGGTATACATATACCACAGCTTGTTAATCCATTCCTGGGTTGGTGGGCATTTAGGCTGTTTCCACATTTTGGCGATTGTAAATTAAGCTGCAATAAACAATCCAGTACAAGTGTCCTTATGATAAAAGGATTTTTTTCCTTCTGGGTAGATGCCCAGTAATGGGATTGCAGGATCAAATGGGAGGTCTAGCTTGAGTGCTTTGAGGTTTCTCCATACTTCCTTCCAGAAAGGTTGTACTAGTTTGCAGTCCCACCAGCAGTGTAAAAGTGTTCCCTTCTCTCCACATCCACGCCAGCATCTGCAGTTTTGAGATTTTGTGATGTGGGCCATTCTCACTGGGGTTAGATGATATCTCAGGGTTGTTCTGATTTGCATTTCTCTAATATATAGAGATGATGAACATTTTTTCATGTGTTTGTTAGCCATTCGTCTGTCATCTTTAGAGAAGGTTCTATTCATGTCTATTGCTCATTGATATATAGGATTATTGGCTTTTTTCATGTGGATTAATTTGAGTTCTCTGTAGGTCCTAGTTATCAAGCTTTTGACTGATTGGAAATAATGCAAATATCCTTTCCCATTGTGTAGGTTGTCTCTTTGCTTTGGTTATTGTCTCCTTATCTGTACAGAAGCTTTTCAGTTTAATGAAGTCCCATTTGTTTATTTTTGTTGTTGTTGCAATTACCATGGCAGTCTTCTTCATGAAGTCTTTCCCCAGGCCAATATCTTCCAGTGTTTTTCCTATGCTTTCTTGGAGGATTTTTATTGTTTCATGCCTTAAATTTAAGTCCTTTATCCATCTTGAGTCAATTTTTGTGAGTGGGGAAAGGTGTTGGTCCAGTTTCAGTCTTTTACATGTAGACATCCAGTTCCCCGAACACCATTTATTGAATAGGCAGTCTTTCCCCCAAGGTATGTTCTTGTTTGGTTTCTCGAAGATTAGGTGGTTGTAAGATGTTAGTTTCATTTCTTGGTTTTCCATTCCATTCCAAGTGTCTATGTCTCTGTTTTTGTGCCAGTACATGGTGTATAATTTTTTTGATGTGTTGTTGGATTCTGTTTTTTAGGATCTTATTGAGTATTTTAGCATCTATATTCATTAGTGATATTGGTCTATAATTTTTTTTTCTTGTTGGGTCTTTCCCTGGTTTGGGGATCAAGGTGATGTTTGTTTCGTAGAATGTGCTAGGTAATATTCCTTCTTTTTCTATATTTTGGAAGAGATTTAGTAGTATAGGTACTAGTTCTTCTTTAAATGTTTGGTAGAATTCTGATGTAAAGCCATCTGGTCCTGGGCTTTTCTTTTTAGGGAGATTTTGTATAGTTGATGCTATTTCAGAACTTGATATAGGCCTGTTCAACATTTCCACTTCCTTCTGGCTAAGTCTTGGTAGGTGGTGTGCTTCCAGGTATTGGTCAATTTCTTTCAGATTTTCATATTTGTGAGAGTTGAGTTTCTTGTAGTATTCGTTAAGGATTTTTTTAATTTCTGAGGGATCTGTTGTTATTTCATCATTACCATTTCTGATTGATGAAATTAGAGATTTTACTCTTTTTTTCCTGGTTAGGTTGGCCAAAGGTTTATCTGTTTTATTGATCTTTTAAAAAAACCAGCTTTTGGATTTATTGATCTGTTGTATAATTCTTTTGTTTTCAATTTCATTTAAGTCTGCTCTGATTTTGGTTATTTCTTTTCTTCTGCTGCGTTTGGGGTTGAAGTGTTCTTCTTTATCCAGTTGCTTGAGATGGTCCATTAAGTTATTGACTTCCTCTCTTTCCGTTTTCTTGAAGAAGGCTTGCAGTGCTATAAATTTCCCTCTTACGACTGCCTTTGCAGTATCCCAGAGGTTCTGGTAGTTCGTGTCTTGATTGTTGTTTTGTTCCAAAAATATGGTGATTTCCTTTTTAATCTCGTCTATAACCCATGTATCCTTCAGCATAAGTTTGTTTAGCTTCCATGTTTTTGTATGGGTATACAGGTTCCTGTTGTTATTTAGTTCAACTTTTATTCCATGATGGTCTGAGAAGATTGAAGGAATAATTTCTATTTTTTTAAATTTGCTGAGGTTAGATTTGTGGCTTAGGATGTGGTCAATTTTGGAGTATGTTCTGTGGGCTGATGAGAAGAATGTGTATTCAGTTTTTTTTGGATGAAATGTTATGTAGATGTCTGTTAAGTCCAGATGTTGAATGGTTAAGTTTAAATCTAAAATTTCTTTGCTTAGCTTCTTTTTGGAGGATCTATCCAGGACTGCTAAAGGGGTGTTAAAATCTCCAACTACTATGGAAGTGGAGGAAATCGAGTTGCTCATGTGTGTTAGAGTTTCTCTTATAAATGGAGGTGCGTTGTGGTTGGTTGCATAAATATTAATAATTGAGATCTCATCATATTGAGTATTACCTTTAACAAATATGAAGTGTCCATCCTTATCCTTAATTGTTTTGGTTGGTTTAAAGCCTATTGCGTCTCTGAACAGGATTGCAACGCCTGCTTTTTTCTGCTTTCCATTTGCCTGGAATGTAGATGACCATCCCTTCACCTTGAGTCTATATTTGTCTTTTAATGTAAGATGCGATTCTTGGATGCAACAGATAATCTGGCTTGAGTTTTTGTATCTAGTCCGCCAACCTATGCCTCTTTAGAGGACAGTTTAAACTATTCACATTAATTGAGAGTATTGATAAGCCTTTCGAGAGACCGGTGGACATTTTTAATCCTTTTGCCACTGTGAAAGTTGGAATTTGATCAAAAATTTTTGGGTGGGTTTACTTTTGTGGTGGAGAGTTACGCTGGTCTTTATGGAGGATAGGTCTAAGAATGTCCTGGAGAGTTGGTTTAGTTGTGGCAAATTTCTTAAACATGTGAATGTCGTTGAAGTATTTAATTTCTCCGTCATAAATGAAGTTCAGTTTAGCTGGGTACAGGATCCTGGGTTGAAAGTTATTTTGTTTTAGGAGATTAAAAGTCGATGACCATCCTCTTCTAGCTTGAAAGGTTTCAGCAGAGAGATCTGCAGTTATTCTGATATTCTTTCCCTTGTAGGTAATGGTTTTCTTTCGTATGGCAGCTTTCAGAATTTTCTCCTTCATATTAACTTTAGTGAAATTGATTATGATGTGTCTGGGGGATGTTTTATTTGGGTTGAGTCGTGCTGGAGTTCTGAAACTGTCTGCTATCTGAATTTCGGAATCTCTTGGCATGTCTGGAAAGTTCTCCTTCATAATCTCATGGAGAAGAGACTCTGTGCCTTGTGAAGCCACTTCATCACTTTCAGGGATCCTTATAAGACGAATATTGATTTTCTTCAAATTATCCTAGAGCTCTCTGAGAGAGTGGTCTGTTTTTGCTCTCCATTTCTCCTCTTCTTTGAGGGTTTGGGAGCATTCGAAAGCTTTGTCTTCAATGTCAGAAATCCTTTCTTCTGCTTGCTCCATTCTGTTACTGAGGGATTCTACTGTGTTTCTCAGATCTTTGAGGGATGCAACTTCTTATCTCAGTGTGTCAAAACCTTCGGTCATTTGGTCTTTGAATCCGTTGAATTCTTGAGGTAATTTTTGGAATTCTAATTCGATCTTATTTGCTATCCAGATCCTGAATTCAATTTCTGACATCTCAGCTATTTGTTTGTGCATGGGGTCTTGTGCTGTTTCTGCCCCATTGATCCTTAGGGGAGTTGATCTACTCTGATTATTCATATTGCCAGAGTTTTTCTGTTGATTTTGCCTCATGATTGTTTTTCACCATTGCCGCTTGCTGTCCTCAGAGTTGGGGAGGTGTCTCTCCAAGATTAGACCCCAGTGGGATCACTCTATTGTTGCTGGATCTTTGTAGGGAGTGACCCTGTGTAGTTTCTCTGGGGCTGCTCTAGCTAGGGAGTTCTGTTTGTGGAACAGCTCCGGTTTTTGACACACCTGGATCCAGCAACAGGGCTGGGGGTGGTGTGCATGGTTCTGGGAGTGCCAGGCGCCCAGTGACTTTGGCACAGAGAGCCCAAGGCTCCAGCAGTCTCTGGCCAGGAGAAGAGCTCTGCGCAAAGGCAGGGAGGGCTCCAAAGGGCATGCAGCTACCATAGTCCCTGTCCAGATGAATGGGCTAGTGTGGAAGCTGGGAGGACATAGGAGGGAGGACGCAGGGTTGTGTGGCTCCTGCAGTTCCTGGTCAGGGAATGTGGAGCCCCGGTGCGTGCAGGTCACCAGTATGGGGTCGCTGCACAGCTCTTCTGGAGGTCTGGGCTGCGCCAAGCCCAGGAGTTTGAGGTTGCTATGAGCTGTGACGTCATGACATTCTACCCAGGGCAACAGCCCAAGGCTCCAGTGTGCCAAAACCGTCTCACTCTGCCCCTAAGGATTAAGGCTGTAAGGCAGCTCAGTCCCCGCCTTTAGGCTGCTCTGTCATTAGGTTACTTTGACCCGCCCAATCCTTGCTCTGAAACCCTGAGGGTGGAGCCTGCTGCGGCAGTTCTTTCACAATGGCTTCCTGCGCACAGCTCAGTGGCTCAGTCTGGGGCCCCAGACAATGCCCAAAGTTCTCCACACTCCTGCTCAAGCTCTCCCCAAGGCAGTTCAACTGAGTGCCAAGTCCAAGAACACCGAAACAGTTCACAGGTAAGGCCTTTCTGGTTTGCAGTCTCACTGCTGCTTGTACTTACGGTTGCCGGCGTGATTAGGACGATCGAACACACGCAACCACTCGCCAGTTTTCCACTGTTTTTGTCCCCTTCTTGGGGTCCAAAAGTCCCTTGGTGACTCCCTGTATCCTCAAAGGGATGATTATAGGCAGATCCCACCGGCCAGAGATGCCTGGAGTCTTGTCTCTCCAGACTCGCTGTTCCCAGTTGCAGGGAAGCTGTTACTCGGCCGCCATCTTTAATCTCCCGCCTTTTTATTTTTTATTGTGATAAGTAACACATAACATGAACTCTGCACTCTTAAAAGATTTTAAATAAAGAATTGTCAACTATAAACACAATTTGTGCAGCACATGTCTACAGTTTTTTCATCTTACATGACTGAAACCCTCCACCCCTTGAACAGCAGCTCCCCCTTTCTCCATTTCCTAATGAAAACCACCAGTCTGCTTTCTGCTCATAGGAGTCTGACTACTCTTGAGTCACACAGCATTTGACTTATTTCACTTGGCATAAAATCCTCAAGGTTCATCCACGTGCTGCTTATTACACCATTTCTTTTTTTTGTATAGGTGAATGATAGTCCATCGTGTGTTTGTCTATTCATCCATCAGTGTGGGCACTTAGGTTGTCTCCGTGTTTTGGCTGTTGTGAATAATGTGGTGAATGTGTGTATGCAGATATCACTTCAAGATTCTGATTTCAGTTCTTTCACATAAATACCCAGAAGTGGGATTGCTAAATCATATGCTAGTTCTAATTTTAATCTTTTGAGGAACCTGCGTGCAGTTTCCCTTAGTGGTTGCACAATTTTACATTACATTCCCATAAACAGTGCGCAAGCGCTCTAGTTTCCACATCCTCACCAACATATGCTACTTCCTGGTTTTTAGACACTGGCCATAATGGGTATGAAGTGAGGTTTGATTTCATTTCCCTGAGACTCATGAGGTTGAGTATCTTTTCACATGCCTGTTGGCCATTCACATGGCCATTCACTTTGGAGAAGTGTTTATTTAAGACCTTCACTCATTTTTTTAATTGGGCTGTTTGCTTTTTTGCTCTTGTGTTGTGGGGATCTCTGAGCCTTGACCCCACATGTCTGTACTCTTACTTCGTGAGCTCTGCACTCATGTCCTCTTCCTCAGCTTGATCCTTCTGCCCCAGCAAGTAAATTACCTGCACTCCTTTCTCATGGTTTCTCATGCCACCCTGCTTTTGGTTTCTGAAAGATATGCAGACCCAACTCTGACACATCATTAAAAATCCAGGTCAAGTCAAAGATCCCCCCTGAACTGTTTCATGACCACTCAGAGAGAATTGCTCCCCTTCTGCTGAGGTCTCCACAGTTATCTCTGTTGCCCTATGGGCACTTAGTTGGTAGAGACTGCTGGCTGGCGTTAGAATAGATGTTACACCTGGTGCGTGTGTTTTGTGTTAATCGAACTGCCATCTCGTGAAGGGAAGAGACTGTGTGTTCCCCAGGAAACCTTATAAAACACCTCGCCACACTGTATAGAGGCAGGAGTAGGGAAGGTGTGTACATGTGTGTTCTAGGTGTAGGAGACAGAGGTGGACTTCAAATGTGACAGTGCTCTGGCAACTGAAAGAGGACATGAGGGAGCAAACCCAAGTGCACAGGCCACTGCCAACCCCAAGAGAGACAAATGCGCTGGACAGAAACAGGGAGGAAAGAGATAAGTCACTGACCAGCACCTTTTAGCAAGTTGGGATTGGAATAGACAAGCAGGTTTAAATGGGAATGTCACTATTGTAATCTGAGACATACTCTGCTGGACTTTGGCAGGCAGGAGTTGACAGGTGTATGCTGAGTTCATTTCACACAGTTCTGCATGTAGTCAGACCAGCTGCTGACAGTCGGGGCCAGCCTAGCTGGCAGTCTGAACATCTCTGCTAAGAATACTCTGTTCCAGAGAATTCATGGCTTCTAATTCTGGTATGTCTTGGCATCAGTGCTGTATGAGTTGTTAGTTTGTGATTAAGCTGTAGATCACCCAGAGGCCCCCAGATCAGCCATCATGAGGCCAAGGACTAGTACAGAAAGGTCACAGGGCAGACCACTGGGTAGGGCAGGGAATATGGCTCTTGTGCTGGTGCTGGTACCTCATACCTTGTGCTGTTCATCAGAGACTGGAGCACCATTCTCTGGGCTCGTAAAATCTGTGGAGGCCTTTCTCCTGTGACTTTCTGTATGAGAATCTTCGCATACTCTCATGATGGTGGATGTTCTGCCTTTGTTTTGTTTTTTTGAGACAGGGTCTATCTCTGTCACTGGGGCTAGAGTGCCATAGTGTCAGTCTAGCGCACAGCAACCTCAAGTTCCTGGGTGCAATTGATCTTCCTGTCACAGCCACCACACCGAGCTATTTTTTTCTACTTTTAGTAGAGATGGGATCTCGTTCATGCTCAGGCTGGTGTCCTGCTCCTGGCCTTCAGGGATCCTCCCACCTCAGCCTCCCAGGGTGGTGGAATTACAGGTGTGAGTCACCGTGCCTGGTGTGTGGTTGGGTTTTTGTAGCCTCTGAGAGTCTGCTTGTACCCTGAGTCCCAGGATCTTGTTCTGTCCTAATGATGCCATGGCCAGTTTTGGTTCCTGTATTACTTGGGAGGGCTCCAGCCAAAGTTAGAGGGCCCCACCTTGTACCGTGGGAGTGTCCCTGAGCAGGTCATGTGCTGCTCTGATGCCCTGCAGCACAGCCTTGCCTCCAGTGGGAGGGGAGACCAGGAGACTGTCCCAACTGCTGGTACTCGTGGCAGCTGCCTCTTGCCCTGCTCACTAACCTGAGTACAACTAACTCTGCCTTTTCTGGGTCCTCTCTGACCCTCTCTCTCCTCCAACTGTCTTTCCCTGGGGCATTGGTTCCCAAATCTGACAGGTATGTGGAATCATCGGGACGTTAAAAAAGAAACAAAAGATGAAGGCCCTATGCCTCAAGATTCTCTTCTCCTTCTCCCTCTTCCTCTTTCTCTTCCTCCCCTTCCCTTTCTTCTTTTTCTTCTGTTTTTTTTGAGACAGAGTCTCTTTCTGTTGCCCAGGCTAGAGTACCGTGGTGTCAGCCCAGCTCACAGCAACCTCAAACTCCTTGGTTCAAGTGATTTTCCTGCCTCAGACTCCCTAGTAGCTGGGGATACAGGCGTTAATTAGGCCCACCAGAATGCTCAGCTAATTCTCTTTTTCTATTTTTGGTAGAGATGAGCCCTCTTGCTGAGGCTGGTTGTGAACTCTTTGAGCTCAAGCAGTCCTCCTGCCTTGGCCTCCCAGAGTGCTAGAATTACAGGTGTGAGCCAGTGTGCCCAGCCTCTGGAGAGTCTCTTTAACCAGGCATGGATGGGGCCTTGGAATTTGGCATTTGGTACAGGTATCTATGTGTCTATGTAGATATGTCCGTACATCTCTATATAGATTATAGATGGATGGATGAAGGACTTGCTGGGTTGCTGAGTAAGTTTTATTTCCTTTTCTATCCAACTGTGCTTTTTGGATTTTCTGCAATGATCATGTATGTCTTCAGAAATCAAAGAAAGAATAGACGTCATTAAAAAACAAAAACCACATCCTGAAGTGATCTGCCAGAAACCATTAATCCTCTTCCATGTGTTCCTTTTCTCTACAGGGGGACTTGATCTCATCTTCATGCCCGGTCTTGGGTTTGACAAACAGGGCAACCGACTAGGGAGGGGCAAGGGCTACTACGACGCCTACTTGAAGCGCTGCTTGGAGCATCAGGGGGTGAAGCCCTACACCCTGGCCCTGGCTTTCAAAGAACAGATTTGCCTCCAGGTCCCAGTGGATGAACATGACATGAAGGTAGATGAAATCCTTTATGAAGACTCCTCAACATGTTAAATCCAGATGACCACAGCCCAATAATCAGTGTTGTATATGAGAGTAAAATAAAATATGTATATTTTTCCCTTGTCAAAAATGAGTTGAAATTGGACATTCGTGTGAAATGGACTGCATTTTAAAAATGTGATTATAAAATACCTAACAAAACTATCTTTAAAAATTAATAGAAGTATGCATAGTGGAATGTTAATTAAAATGGAAGCTATCACCATGTGATTTTTCAACGTCCTGATGTTAATGTGACAAGTTGATCTTTCTGCTTTGAAGTTTAAGTTAAATATTATGTACTTTGACTCTGAGTGTGAGAGGAAGGCAAAGTTACTGGGTGTGGGCTCTGTATTTCCTTATGTCCCGTCATGACCTGGTCAGTCGCTGGCAGGTTTTTGGAAACTTAGTGATTATTAATTGATTTTTGGTGTTTGCTTTGAGTACAGAGTTCCCTGAGAATATTATCCCATTATCATCTGGTTTCATTTACTTACTCTGAAATTTTATGTTTGACGTTTTATAGCTTTTGGTGGTTAATGGACAGGAACCTTTTATGATTTAAATACTTTCATCAAACTGATTGGTTCCCATAGCTGCTGGTCTACGTGTCAGCCCTTTATGGACTTAAGAGCTGATATCTTACAAGTTGGAAATTATTTCTGTTTACTTGTTCTTTGGAAATGAAATTTGCTGTAGGCTGAAAGTTGGCAGATGTTATCACAGCTAGGGAGTAGTAATTTTGTGGGGAGAGGATCTGGTTATAAACAGAAATCCAGGAGTCTCCCTAGATACGACTCTCTTACCCACACCCCTCACCCAGCCTGTCACAGAGTCTCTTACATCTGTTCTCATCTTTCTGTAGTCCTGTCGCTCTCCTTTTGTCCAGCCTCTGAGCATTCTAAGATGAACCAAGAATCTGCTACCTGGATTCCCTTGCCTTCCATTCTGCCCCCTCCACCTTTTTTCTCAAGCTGCAGTCAGAGTGATCTTATTATAAAACACAGTCTGTTCATGAAGCACCTGACTAGAATCTTTCAGTGGCTGCTAAGAGGCCCCTGGGTAACAGCCAGGCCCCTTATGGTGTATAAAGCCCCTTAAGAGGGGTCTCCCACCTGTCCTTTTCTAGCCTGTTCTCTTCCCACTCCTGTATTCTGCTTCTGTACCACTGAGCATTGCAGCTTTCTCTGCTTTTTGCAGTTATGAACATGCTTTTCCCTCCGTCTGCAATGCTCTTTCTTCTTTCGGAAAACTTGTGTTTATCTTATCCTTCAAGATTCAGCTCCAGCATTACCTCCTCAGTGAGGCCCCCTCTGTGTTCCCAGGAGGGTTAGTGTTCTTTCCCTTGTTTAAATGGCCCTGACCACTGACCACCTTTTTGTATCATCCTGCATATCAATTGTTAGTTATCGTGTCTGTTCCCTTCACGAGACTCTGAGCTCCAAAGAACAGAAAGATTATCTGTTTATTTCTCGTACTTAGTAGACAACTAGACTTGGTGAGTACTAGATAATTTTTGTAATGAGTTAGTTGAATACATTCAAGAAGTGTTTTATTTAAAACATTGATCTATTATTCTTTGAATAACAATATATGGTTTGATGGTTCTACACAAAATAAAAACACTTTAAAAATGTCATTGGGCTAAAAATGGATTTGTACAATATAATATGTACGATGAGAAATGGAAGGGAAATGGAAGTCGTACAAGCTTAAAAAGTCACATTATTGTACCAATTAAAACTCTTGGTAGATGTTGCTTCAACCATAAGGTTAAGGAGACTGTAATAAGTGGTATAGCTGACATAACTGTCAGTCTGAAATTAGGTTAAACAGTAAAATTTCTGAACTGCTGGAGGTCTGGGAAGTTTGGCACTTTTGAACTCAATCTGAGGAGAAAAACTGCTCTTCCCAGCATCCCAAACGCAGACAGAATACAGAGTCAGCTGGCCAGAAATGTAGAGTGCTGAGGTTCAGGGATGGCAGAGGGCCACAAGGTCTCTGACCTGGAAAGAGACCGTTTCCGAGAGATCAGCAAGCACATTGGTCTTTGTGCAGAGGGTCCTGGGAGGGAGAAAATGCCCTGACAGTGCAATTGATGAAGACACTGTTACTGATCTGAGCACGGCACAAGAGGCTGAGGCCAGGGGTTGAACCCAGGAATGAGGACTTCAGTACAGGCCAGCGTGAAGCAGGAATGATGAGAGTCTCTTGTAAGGGTGGGTGGAAAAGAAATAGCAACTAGATGTGAACAGAAATAATTAGTATTGGGGAATTGGAAATATGTCAGAGTTCCAACTTAGGTCTCTTTGCTGTCCATTCTATAGAACTGTGCTTAATTTAACTAGAAAGTAAAGTTCTAGTCCATCTATTAATAAGAACAAGACATGTTTATTCACAAAGTCCTACTAACTAAGAGATTGCTAAATATGTCTAGGCATGGGTGGCTTGCTGCAGAAGCTCTGTTCCTGGCCCCAGTTTTGTTTGCTTTTTTTTGTTGCAGAGATCACTGAAATTCAGTTGATCATGTTGCATTTTAATCATATGTTTACATGCTTAATTTCTCCATTAGACTACAGTCTCCTTAGAGGCAAATTCTGTGCCGAATTCGTGGTTTACTCCACTACCTACCACAGATGCACAAAATAAATTCTCAATGAGCCGGTTTAAATATGGCCTTTTGTTTCGTGCACTTTTTTTTTTTTTTTGTACAGCTCACAGCAACCTCCAGCTCCTGGGCTTAAGCGATTCTCTTGCCTCAGCCTCCCGAGTAGCTGGGACTACAGGCGCCCGCCACAACACCCGGCTATTTTTTTTTTTGTTGCAGTTTGGCCGGGGCTGGGTTTGAACCCGCCACCCTCGGCATATGGGGCCGGCGCCCTACTCACTGAGCCACAGGCGCTGCCCCGTGCACTTGTTTTTTTCTGTGTTGGCTGCTGTTTACTGGTGAGGCTCTGTCCCCTCAGCATTGTCTTGGGGTTGGATTATTCCAGAACAAGTTTTCTGCTTCTGCAGTTGCATTGTTTGGCCAGTCTCTGTGTGTGTGCACATTAACTGTGCCTCTGTTCCTTCTAAGTGTTTTCTTTCTTTGCTGCTTTTTGGTCATATTCTTTCCTGTGCCTGGGAGGTCTTATACCTCTTACCCTTGAAGGATGGTTTCTAATCATCCTTCTGTAAGCACCCCCCACCCCAAGTACGTTTATTTATGTGCTTGAATAATGTAAACTACACACAATAATATATACATTATAAAACATACACACAAAAAGGATATATGTTGAAATAATTTATAATGTGCCTAATGTTTATTTATTTTTTTTATTTCAGTAAATGTGAGGGTACACACGCTTAGGTTACAGTGTTTGCATTTGTTAGGTAAAGTCCCTGCTGTAGTTGTGTCCCTGACATTGTGCCCTTTAGGTGGGGGCACACCAGCCTCCCTCCTGCTTCCCCTGTTCTCCCTCTCTCCCCCCAACTTGTGTTGAGTTTTTCTCTTCTGTGAGTATATATTAGATCTTCTGTTGGCTTCTTATTAGTATTGAGTACATTGGATACTTGTTTTTCCATTTTTGTGATACTTTACTAAGAAGAATGTATTTCAACTCCAACCAGGTTAATACAAAAAGTATAAAGTCTCCATCTTACTTTGAAGCCTGAATAGTACCATGATATACATATACCACAGTTTATTAATCCGTTTATGGGTTGATGGGCACTTGGGTTGTTTCCACATCTTGGCGATAGTAAATTGAGCTGTGATAAGCAGTCTAGAGTGAATGTCCTTATGATAAAATGACTTTTTTCTTCTAGGTATATGCCTAGTAATGGGATTATGGGATCAAATGGGAGGTCTATTTTGAGTTCTTTATATGCTTAATTTTTTTTTTTTTTATTGTTGGGGATTCATTGAGGGTACAATAAGCCAGGTTACACTGATTGCATTTGTTAGGTAAAGTCCCTCTTGCAATCGTGTCTTGCCCCCAAAAGGTGTAGCACACACCAAGGCCCCACCCCCCTCCCTCCTTCCCTCTCTTTGCTCTTCCTTTCCCCACCCCTCCCTCCTTCATTCTCTCTCTGCTCTCCCCCCCCCCACCCCCACCGTGTCCTTAATTGTCCTCATATCAAAATTGAGTACATAGGATTCATGCTTCTCCATGCTTGAGATGCTTTACTAAGAATAGTGTGTTCCACTTCCATCCAGGTTAATGCAAAGGATGTAAAGTCTCCATTTTTTAATGGCCGAATAGTATTCCATTCCATGGTGTACATATACCACAGCTTGTTAATCCATTCCTGGATTGGTGGGCATTTAGGCTGTTTCCACATTTTGGCGATTGTAAATTGAGCTGCAATAAACAGTCTAGTGCAAGTGTCCTTATGATAAAAGATTTTTTTCCTTCTGGGTAGATGCCCAGTAATGGGATTACAGGATCAAATGGGAGGTCTAGCTTGAGTTCTTCGAGGGTTCTCCATTCTTCCTTCCAGAAAGGTGGTACTAGTTTGCAGTCCCACCAGCAGTGTAAAAGTGTTCCCTTCTCTCCACATCCATGCCAGCATCTGCAATTTTGAGATTTTGTGATGTGGGCCATTCTCGCTGTGGTTAGATGGTATCTCAGGGTGGTTTTGATCTGCATTTCTCTAATAGATAGGGGTGATGAACATTTTTTCATATGTTTGTTAGCCATTCGTCTGTATGCTTAATTTTTAAAAGAGAACAATGTAATGAATTTTTAAAAAATTATTATTTTTGAAAACCTTATTTTAATACTTTTGAATGATTTAGGACTCTGGTTATAATTTCAGCTTTTTCCAATATTTGGTTTTAAGGGTTTTTATAGATGAAAAAGATACTGTCTAGAGATAGCAAATCCAGATGGATTAAAATTTTTAATCCAGTTTACCAATTTTGCAAAGTTATTTCTTATTGAAATTTGGTTAATACCGATTTTCTTGATGCAAACTTTTCATTTTTGCATATTAATCAGAAGATGCACACATTTACTTTGTTAACAAATAGGTTCAAACTTATTGAAATTCTTCAAAAGCTTTTAACCCAAGTTAGTATTCTGCTTTCAAGTTTGTTAGCTGTATAGATGTAAAAGTATTTGCAGGTGTTCATGCATAGTTTTTGCCAACGTAATCATACAGCGATGAAACATTTCCAAGTAGCCATTTTCAGTATTTTCTTTCTATATTATAACTCTTTCTGAAAGTGGTTTCTTTCTGGCTCATTGATGAAACATAACTTTCACCCTGAAAATTCAAATTACATGTATTTGTTTTTTGAAGATACCTGTTTACGCAACAATTTACTCTTGGCCATTTGTAATCTGAGAAAGCTCTTGGACTCAAGTGATCCCTTTGCCTGGACCTCCTAACATGCTGGGATTACAGGTGCCCTCCAGCATACCTAGTCTGTTACTCTTTTAGGAACAGGGTGCCTTTAAGAATCCTGTCACCTAAGAAATAGCAGATCCTTTGTTTTGGGTCTTTTCCTTTCTTACTTCTTCTGGATGACCAGGATCTATCCTTGTGTATATGAAAGGATTTCCAAGATAACAAATTAGAAATGCTTTTTAAGTCTCCTACTTTTTTTGAAAAAGTCTCCATTTTCTCCCTCTTCCCACCACCAGTTATAGCTGTTTTTCACTTTAATATTGTAACTTATTGTGACAACAGACCACATCACTATGAGTGAGCAAGATATCTGGAGGAAAATCCATTTCATTCTTTTGATTGTTATGTGTCCTGTGACTGTCTTTTTATACTTCTAGACTTAAAATACTATACTTTCAGTGCAAACAATTGTTTCAATAGATCCCAAAGCATTTGAGGATCGCTTCAGGACTGAAAGGTGGAAAGTGTTTGTTGTCTGCTGTGGGGTACTGTGGGTATGGACCATGTACAATAAATACATTGCTATAACTGATTATTTGCTGTTTCTCAAATCTAGGGATAAGATAGCAAGTTCTACTCGCCGAGGGTATACTTGATGTAAGAACCAGTGGACAGTGGAGATTAGTTATCTGTGTGGCCATCTCTTCCAAGCCGGCCTCCATACTCCCACGTGTTATCTTTTTAAAGCAGAACTCTGCTCGTGCCACCTACCTGCTTAACAGCTTTTGATGGTTCTCTATTGCTCAAAGAATAAGATCCGAAACCTTAGCGTGTGTATAGGACCCTTTCCATCCTAGTTGCTGCCTTACATTAAATCCCTCCCCACTGCCGTCTGCTTTTTTTTCTGTCTCTCTCACATACACACGTGTATCTTTTATGCCTTCCGGATCAGTCATGCCTAGTTACCAGTAATGCTGGGTAATAACTAGATTTACATAACTGAATATGAGAATTAATCTATACAGAGATGTTGTGTTAGCAGGGAATGGATGGTTCAGGAGTGGGAAATCTTAGTAAGGTACCAGCATATTTGAGAAACTGAGTATCAACCTTTATTGTCATATGGCTCACCTGGGGATCTTGTTAAAATGGGATGCTGGTTCACTAGGCTTACAGCAGACCTAAAATCTGCATTTCTAACAGACTTCCCATGCTGCTGGTACTAGGCAGTGCTGTTCAGTATGGGAGCCCTAGTGACCTATGGGTATTTAAATTTAAATTGATTAAAATTAAATAAAATGTGGGCGGCGCCTGTGGCTCAAAGGAGTAGGGTGCGGGCCCCATATGCCCGAGGTGGCAGGTTCAAACCCAGCCCCGGCCAAAAAAAAAAAAAAAAACTGCAAAAAAAAAATAAATAAATACATAAATAAAATTAAAAACTCACTTCCTTCGTCACAGTCACCACGTTTTAACTGCTCCGTGGCCCCATTTTGCTAATACTTACTACTGTAATTAATAGTGCAGAAATAGGCATCGCTGTCATTGCAGAAAGATCCGTGGGACAGCATACAGACCATCTACTAAACCAGAATCTCTGGGATTAGGGCACTGAAAATTTGCATTTTAAACAAACACTCCGAGGTGTTCCTATATAACACTTTGACAGAAGATCTAAAATCTGATGTCCAGAGGTAAATCTAATGTGAGAATAGGCAGACATCGGGCAGATACGCAGCAGCTCAGCTCAAATCAGAGCAGCCTTCTTGCTAGCAGCAGAGCTACATCCAGATGTCTGCAGTGCAGCGGGCTTTGTCTGGTGGGCTGACTTCTGACACTGAAGCTGCTCCGGTGGAGTTACAAACTAACCCTCAAGCCAGTGGCAGGTCCTAGGTGTATTTTCTGGTTCCATATCTGTGATCCTCCAGGTGCTAACATCCAGTTTCAGGGATGACTCTCAATCCTGGAAGGTACAATCAAGAAATAACTAAACCTACAGATCTCTTGGCTTTCCTGTCATTGCACAAGAACCTATTTGGGGAAGATCCTTTGTTTTTGTTCCCCTTTCAGATATACAAAGTTTCATTTTCAGCAATCAAAAGGTTCAGCCCAATCTTAAATAAAAATGCACCCTCTCACCCAGCTTCATGCTGTTTCTTTCTTCTGTGCTGTCCTCCTCTTCCAGCTCAGCAGTGGGTAGGGGTCTTGGTGTAGTATTTCACCTTCCCTGGTCAGCATCCTTTTTTTCCTGCCTTTGAAAGTTCTGACAGTTAAGAGGGCAAGGCTGGCTCGTATCAGTACTGGTGTAATGTGGCCACTGGTTCTGTGTGCTGAATGCCCAGCTGGTCTTCTTCACGGTGCTGCTCTGGGGTTTGGAGAACCTCTGCTGGGCCTGCACACACCGCACCACTCCAGCTGCTCTCTTATGGCCTCTGCTTGGATCCTGTCATCTGGAAGTACCCCCGAGGTGCCCCAGCCCCAGCTGGCAGCCCTCTTGGCCAGCATTCTTTAAGTGTGTTTGGAGTCTTACTTCCCTTTGAGGTGGCCGCGTGTCTAAACACTTAACTGGCTGCATGCTTGCCCCATCAAACTGGATGTGTTGCCTGCTCCTGTGCTGTCCATTGCTCTGCCTTTGAGGGCTTCTCCAGACAGCCCACGACTTTCAGACTCCTACATCTCCAAACGCTGGAAGTCAGTGTCAGGTTCTCCCAGGAACTGTTGCTTCCCTTTTCCCAGACCCCCTGGTAGCACCTAGGTTCTCATTCCACCAGGAAGGAAATGTCTGTTTTGGCAAACACCTCCATGCTCTGAAGCAACCTTTACTTGGCTGGAAGTGATGGCAGGGAAACATAGAAAGGGAAGGAAAGTGACACAGCACTCTGCAAAGTTCCTTCTTCAGAGAATCTACTTAAATCTTTTTCCTTTTCTGATACAGCCTAGAGAAGGAGGGTGGTTGGTGGTGGCTAATTAAAGAACCATTCTGGCTGTCAGTAAATCCTACATGGACCTTGTACTGGACACCTCTTATGCTGTGCCTGTGTCCTCTCAGTTCACTTTTTTTTGTTTTTTAACAGCCATTGGTGAAGCAAACTGGCTGCATGTAGTTGAAGCCAAATAGTACCTGTTCTCCCCTCTACACCTTTCTACCCTGGAGTGTCACGTATGCGTGAGACCCTAGCAGGGGCTTTCTCAGTCAAGCTGGTGCGCATGGAAGTCTGAGGGAGTTAATACCCAAAGGGGGCAGTGGTTGACCAGTATTGATCAAGAACCAGAGTATAAATTCTCCCCTCCGCCAGCCATTGGGTGCACAGTTCTGAGGTGAAATTCACATTGTTCCTAAGAGGATCATGAGGCATTGGCATTGAGCCTCTGGGCCCATGGTGGTTAGATATTCACCCTCAGGTTGGCCTTCCCACCTCTGTTTTCGAGTCCAGTCCCCCTCTTCTGTTTCTTGGGATTGCTTCCCAAAATAGGCTTTCTACATACAATTCCTTTCCCCAGCTGCTGCTTTTCTGGGGACCCAGTCTAAAATAACATGTACATCACCTCTCTTTAGAATGTATGCATGCTTATCATCCATTTTTCCTACTTTGGAGACTCTGAAAACACCGACAGAAGGAAAGTCCCATCTAACATCCCTGTACACATCGTTGCTGGAAATAAAAGCTGCCAGGCATAGGCTGTTTGCCAGCCAGAGCCCCACCCTGCTTAGCAGCCTGCGCGGCACTCAGCTGATGACAGTCCATGCTCACGTTTTTGTTTTTGAACGGAGGGGTGATGTGAGATGGAAAGATAAGCCTTGATTTGGATGTTGAGGAGGGTTATCTAAGGGCGGGGGTAAACTGGAATATCTAGTTCAGCTCACTTTATGACTGTATATATCAACTACAGTTCTTTGCTTCAATCAAAGACTGAACTTAGGTAAGAAAAAAGATACTGGAAGTAGTAGTGGAGGCAAATCTGCATCTTAGTGTGCTGGGCAGTTTGTGGAATTGCACTAAGCATAGGCTTCAGGAAGGACAAAAAGCAGGGCAGCCCCCGAGATCTTAGTGGTAGAAACTTGTAAACCTTTTAGGGTACAAATAGAGAGTCTCTGGTCAGCATTTAAATTCCTGGGAGGGAGCAATGATTTGGCATCAGAGCCCCGTGATCAGAACTACCTGGAGTAGTGGATGGAAAACAGAAATAATGTGTGTCTTCCAGACCATGCCATCTGAAGTTTCCTTGGAGAAGAAGTTGAATATCCTGGCTGAGGGTGGGAGCTCTTAACTAGAGGATGTGGTGGCTCATTTAAGGTCATGCATTGACAAAACAGGATAGCATCAAGGCCCTGGGATGGGGGCAGGTTGGAAATAAAATCCTTGACATTTTTTCCAAGATCTGTCAGGGTGCTTAAGGGAAACAGAAGGCTTGCTGACCGTTCTTGATTGTGTGCAGTTGCTTTATGTAGGGGTAAGTGTCCCTTCCGGTAGAACAAAAGTTACCACAAGTTTTGCCAGGGTTAGTGGGAGGACCCTGTCTCTGGAGGACCCTGCCTCTGGGGGATCCCTACATAGCAGGTTTTAAATGAATACTTTCTGTGTACCAAGAACCACCAAATAGCACTCTCTTGCTCTCTGAGCTCAAAACCGCCTAAGAGATAGACACAGTTGGAGTTAATGGCAGAAGATCACTGATGGCTTGTGGGTGTGGCTTAGGGGCACAGTTTCTTAGCATTGGACTCCTCCATATCTCTCTCTCTCTTACACACACACACAAACACACAAGCCATGAGCATTGCTGACCAGACAGACACCTGCTGCTTCCCACCAGGGGCAGGGGCTCTGGCTCAACCCATGGACATGGCACAGAGCACCCTTCCTATGGGGAGTCAGATCTGAAAGAAAGAATCCAGTGGGGCTGAGTCCAGCACTCTCACTTCCTTCTGTAAACTCACCAACCAGAGCAGGACGGGGGCGGAGTGGAAGGGAATGCTATTAATAACTTTGGCCAAAGTCCTTCCCTAGGTGCACATGGAGCAGGGTGGTGAGCATGTGGAGTGGCTACTTCCCATGTTGGTCCATTGCTGGACCCATTTACAAAAAGAAAAACAGGCTAAGGCCATATTCCAGGTTAAGCAGTGACTCAGGAACCCAGTCTAGCCTGATTTTAAAGCTCATGTTATTTCCAATGCTCCTGATTTCTAGTGCTGGGGAAGGAGAAAACTCCAGGCTCTGGAACACTCACATATTGGGCTCTCCTGGTCCTGAAGCCAGCAGCTCAATTTGGGCCTGGTTTCTTGTTGTTTGAGTTCCCTCACGTACATGAGCCCACAGAGATTGTACTGGGTGTGCAGCAGATTGGGGAGGTGGAGGTGGGGGGCGGTCGCTGGGCTCAGACTGGAAGGCTAGAGAGAGGATGCCTATCCTGTGTGCTGGGTCTTGGTCCCCCTTCAGGACATGCTTGCTTTCCAGACCAGGCTGTCTGCACAAGGCCAAAGAGGCTGCCTTAGAGATCTCACCACGCCACCACCCCTCAGGGAGCCCCGGGCCAGGATAAGGCAGCTCAGATCCTGTGGTCAGGTTTGCAGGAATTGGCTCCTAACCAAGAATGGGGCTAGCTGGGTTTCTCTGTTAACTCAGGAATGCCCTTATGTTTACCTCTCTCTTGAGACGCAGGAGTCAACCAGTCCCCAGCTGGTTAGTCTGTTCTATTGGACTTCCTGCCACTTCTCCCAAGCCCGGGCTTTCTCTTTGTTTCTTTCTGCCATTCACACATGGTTACATTTCTTGCATTTCAGGCTCTGCAGGTGGTCCCATCACTGCACCCAGTTCTCACCACTTAGTCTTCCTGTACCTCTCCTTCTTCTTTCTCTTAACCATAGGTCTCTCCATCCTTCTCTTTATTCCTCCCCATATCTTCCACTCCCACCTGTGCCCCTCCCTTCCCCTCCCCCATTCTATCTTGAGCAGAGAGGCCTATCTGCAAAGGAAGGGTCTTTTTCACATGATTTTTAGAGCCCCCAAATCTTACCTAGTAGAAGGCAGCGCAATAGGAACTTTTTCTAGAGCTTAAGGGCTGTGAAATACTCCTGAATGTGCCTGTAACAGGAAATGACCTGAGCACCTGGGTCAGGGCACCTGCTGCAGGAGTGCAAATGGGTACCTCCCACCCCTCCCTGAGGGGACAGAAGGAGAGAGGAAGATCTCCAAACCTCATTTTAGTCTCTTGACAGCTTTACCCAGAATTAGTCCTCCCTTTGTTATTATCACATGTAAAAGAATTTTTTTCCTACCATTCAATCCATCAGTCTTTTATTAAAGCTTAGATAAAAGTGGGAAAAAATTCCATCAACATCAGCCGCTGGAAGGGAAATTTCATACAATGAGATGATCAGATGTCCAAGTTTATTGGAAAACCCTTAGATAACTGCATGGCTGCTCCTGCTATTTTAAAAAACAAGCCCAGCTAGGAGAGCCATTTAATAATGTGGGAATTGGCAGCTGTGTGAATAGTGGGCAGAGGATGAGCTCACCTCAGGTAGGCTGGGCTCTCATGGAAACGAACACAATACTGCAGCGCACTTGTGTGCCAGCAGCATAGGGTTTCTGTGTGACTGAACCTTAGCTTCTCAGGAGCCCTCCACGGAGCAGCCTGTGGCCCTGTGGATGGCGTGGTCAGGTCTTTCCAAGTACAGCAGGACCAAAATGTATCCCCTCCCATACCCTGACATTCTAGAATTTAGGTTGAGAGTAGTGTTGGGCTTTTAAAGGTCTTCAGTCTTTACCACAATCCTGTGATATTAACCCTATTTTCCAGATGAAGATGTTGACACAACAGGAGGGAAGGATCTTAGGTGAAACCACAGAATGGAGTGGCAGGGCTAGGGTGACATGAAAACCTAAGTTTTCAGGCCCTGGCCTGTGCTCCTCCCGCTCTACCAGGCTACCCCATTATCAGAGACAGCTAGAGGGGAGATGTTAAGGAAGCCCTCCTTTGGCCTGTGGGGTAAGTGTGTGAGAAATGGTGAGTGCGTGCAGACAAGGGAGTTAGGCAGAGGCAGCAGGATGCAGGAGTTATACTCTAAAGCCAGGATTTATGGGTTCAGATCCCAGGTCCCCCACTTGTCTGTGTAACCTTGTATAAGTTACTTGTCTGTGCCTCTTTATAAAATGTGGAATGATAATATCTACTTCATTGATTTGTAATGAAGCTCAAAAGAGGTAATGAATAAAGTATTCAATGCAGTATAGTAAATTGGGCAAATGGTACAGCATTGGCCTCACTTTTAGAATAAAAATTATAAAATAAAAATAAAAAATATATAAAATTAAAAATTATAAAAATGCCTCATACAGTGTTTTGCAGAGGTGATCAGACGTTTTCAATCCCTTCTGCCATCTTTCCTGTAGCCACAAGGCAGAGCACCTGCCTTCCCTGCTGGGGACTGTGGGCTGGGACTAGATGCCTTACGTATTGGGTTAGAAGAGCTGCTTCTCGGAATGCCCTTGACTACACAGTGTGCTCTCTGTGACCCTGCTACACAGTAGAACCTTGAGCTGACAGTCTTCTCTGGCTGGGTCTCAGTTTCCTTAGTTAAAGGGGGTTAAGGATAGAGCTGAGTTGGAGGCATCAACTCCATGGATTATTGAAAACGTTGATTGAAGGACTTTGCCCCAAGTTGACCAAATCAGTCTTTAATGGTGCTCTAGAATGTACATTTGTAAAAAAGCACTCTTCCCCTGCCCCAGGCCCTGGCCCAGCTCTCAGAAATTCTGATTTAATTGACCATTATACATAATGAAAGTAAAGTAAGTAATAAATTAAAAACATTTAATTTTGGGGTGGCGCCTGTGGCTCAAGGAGTAGGGCGCTGGCTCCATATGCCAGAGGTGGCAGGTTCATACCCGTCCCTGGCCAAAAACTGCAAAAAAAAAAACAAAAAAACAAAAAAAACATTTAATTTTGGTTGTTTTTAAGATTTTCCTTTTTTTTTTTTTTATGCCATTATGCTATTATACATGTGCCTACATGTAGTTTTCTTTGTGTTTATTCTTTTTGGGATTTCTAACACTTCTGGAATGTGCTGGTTGATATCATTTGTCAGTTTTGGAAAATTCTCAGTCAGATAAGAATTACTTCTGCCCCATATTTCTTTCTCTCCAGGACTTCAATTACTCATGTGCTGGACCTCTTCACCACGTCCCAGTATGTTTTGTACACTTTCCTCTCCTACCCGAGTATTTACCATCTATTCTTTTCCCTCCCTATTCTTTCAGTGTTGATATTCTGCATTGATTTGCTTTTAACTCATTAAGTCTTTCCTCATCTGTATCTAATTTGCCTAACTCATCTATTGTGTTCTTAGTTTTAATTTTCATATTTGTTTAATTCTATTATAAGAATTTTCATTTGCTTTTTAAAAATAGATTTAACTTTTTGCTAAAATTCATTTTTTTGGACATATAATCACAGTTGTTTTGAAAGGCTATGATTCCAACATCAGAGTTTTCGTGGATTTCTTTCTGTGTCTTTTTTTTTTTTTCCCTTGGGTTCTGGCCTTTTACATCTTCTAGTTTGCTTTGTAAAACCAAAAAAATATATATATGTATTTTTTTGTGATTTTTTTTTGTCAAATGTCAGAAATTGCATATGAAAAATGGAAGAGAGAGTTGAGGCTGTGAATGATGCTGTCTTTCTCCTGTGAGGAGGTTTGGGAAGTAAGGGCAGGGGCACTCTACTCTTTAATTAAGTTGACTTGAAGCTGGGCTTTAGCCTTTCTAAACATAGGTCTATTTCTGGTTCATCCTTGTTGCTAGGCTTCCAGAATTCCTCTGGAAAACTTGGGGTGCACACCAGGGCCCCTTCTTCTTGGTGATGCCTGAACTCCGGCATTTGCTCCCCTGGAATGTGGGCCTGTCAGAGCTCTGCATGGCCTCAGCCTCCTGGCTGTGGTTTCTTTCTCTTTCTTTCTTTTCTTTTTTTTTTTTAGACGGAGTCTCACTTTATCACCCTAGGTAGAGTCCTGTGGTGTTACAGCTCACAGCAACCTCCAACTCCTAGGCTTAGACGATTCTCCTGTCTCAGCCTCCTGAGTAGCTGGGACTACAGGCACCTGCCACAATGCCGGGCTATTTTTTATTGCAGTTTGGCTGGGGCCAGGTTCAAACCTGCCACCCTCGGTATATGGGACCAGCGCTCTACCCACTGAGCCACAGGCACCACCCAAGGTTGTGGTTCCTGTTTCCTTTCTCCTTCCCTTGGCTGCTTCTCTGATAAGTTTTCACACAGCACAACTTCCCTGCTTGCAGGTATTCCCTCAGATTGAGCAAATACTTCAAGGCAAAAAGCTGGGCCAAATTCCAGGCTCACTTCTATATTCTCTTTCTCTCTGAGATATCAGTGTCTTATGACCTCACTGCATTTGATTGCCCTCTCATACTTTCAGTTTTTTAAAATTTCAGTTTTTTTGAAAATTGTTAAACATTTTTGTTTGTTCTTGGTGGTAGTGTTGACCTGTACGCAGTCTGTCAAAGGCAGAACTGGAACTCTTTGGTAATTTTTTCTTAATCTTCTTAGGTAACTTTTTTTTTTAAGATGGTTTCACTCTGTTGCCCTGGGGTAGAGTGCTATGGCATCATAGCTCACTGTAACCTCAAACTCTTGGGCTCAAGTGATTCTGTTGTCTCAGCTGCCCAAGTAACTGAGACTGCAGGCACCTGCACAGTGCCCAGGTAGTTTTTTCTGTTTTTAGTACAGACAGAGTCTCACTTTTGCTCAGGCTGGTCTCAAACTCCTGAGCTCAATTGATCCTCCTGCCTCAGCCTCCCAGAGTGCTAGGATCACAGGTGTGAGCCACCACACCCAACCTCCTCAGGTAATTTGAATATTTGATGCGCTGGACAAAATCAACTTCTTGCCACATCATACCACCCAAGGCCCTTGTTTAAAAATGTTTTTGTGCTCCTATCTAACTGAATCAGAATTTACAGAAAAAAAGAGTGGTAATTTTTAGGTCTAGCATGTGCATTTAACAGAGGACTTTTGAGGAGCCTTGAACGAGTGGCTCTTCAGGGCGTAAACATATTCCCAATGACCCCACCTCCCCAGTGACCTCCTTACTGGTGGGAAAGAGTCTGGCAGTTCCAACATGCACAGAGGGCAGCACACTGCCTTTTCCTACTGCCTCCAAATTTATTTTGCATTCTTCAACTCCATGAGTGGTAGCTTCCTTTTCTTCTGTAGACATTTAATCATAGATGAAAAATGATTGGTCTTTTGCCAACAGCTCAGTGTAAGAGGCAGTTATTTGTCCCTTGGAGGTGAAAGGACCAAGTTAACTCCATTTTGTTAAAACTAACTCCATTTTGTCTCAGCCTTCACTGACCCCACTTTGCCCCACAGCCTTCAATTTGCAGCTGCATACCAAAGGTGATAGGCAACCTGCTTGCATACCAAAGGTGATAGGCGACCTGCTTCCTCCCCCACCCCCGGCTCCAGTGTGTCTCCCCGGAGCCATAACAGCACCCACCCACAGCCCCAGTAGTAGTAAATCTTTCCCCTAAGCAATCAGCCCAACTCCAACATTGTTTAGGTCCCTAAGCCCCTATCCTCCCTCCCTTTTTCCTTTCTGGATCCTTAAAACTGCTCTTCCCTCTGCGTTCGGGGCTTCTCTGCTCTCCTCCTGCAACAAGAATGGAGAAGCCCAGGCCCGGGTTTGTAAATAAAACATCTCTTGCTTTTGCATTGGACTTGGTTTTTGGGTGATTTATGAGGGGTACCTGCGACCTGGGCACAACACAGGGACATCAATTTACAATGGTTTTTGTGTAGAAGGCATAGGGATACTGTGGAGATGGATCTTGGACCTGGGGATCAGAGATAAGTCCAGGGTACTTGGGTGAGTTGCAGGAGTCATTTCCTGTCTCCCTTATTTTCTCCCCCAATATAAATTTCCTTTGCCTGCTCGAGTATATTTTTGAATTAGGTTCTATTCCAGCTACCAACAGTAGGACCAGAGTGTAGTTCTGAATCTCATTATGATACCCATTCTCACTTTTGCTGGCTCCTCTCCATGGATTCCCCACGGTCCGTCTGAGTTCTCTGCAAGACTTTCCTGCATATCTCTTACCCAGCTACTGTTCCTCTCTTTTTCCTTCTTCCTTCTTCTCCTCACCCCCACCCGTCTTCCTGTTCCCTAGTCCAGGATCAGAACAGAGGCTCTAGTATCTTCTCGCATACCTTCCCTCAACTGCTTCCTACTGCAGCCATCTCCAGGACCACCTCTTAGCTGATGTGGAGCTTAGCCAAGGGGAAGGTGGTCAGATTCCTTTCCTCTGGGCCATTTGGCAAGACACAGTTCCCCTTGCTCTCCCTGGCTCCTGAGGGAGAGGATGCTTCTCACTTTAGAGGCTGAACGAATTCATGGGCTGCCCAGTAAATACTACCTAAATGAATAAGAAAACAAGGAAGTATGCCCAGTGGAAAAGGGGCACAGACATAAGCAGGTAATACTTAAAGAGACAGGACAGAGTAGCCATAAATATGAGTATGAGAAGTACTTAATTTCATGTTTCTTCAAAGAAATATAAATTCAGGGGAGGCGGACCAAGATGGCAGCCGAGTAACAGCTTTCTTGCATCTGGGCACCGTGAGTCTGGGGAAATAGAACTCCAGGCATCTCTGGCTGGTGGGATCTGCCTATCATCACCCCTGCGCAGATACAGGGAGTCAGCGAGAGACTTCTGGACCCCAAGAGGAGGACTAAAACAGTGGAAAACCGGCAAGTGGTCACATGCGTTCAATCGGTCTAAACCCGCCCGCAACTTCCACAGGCATGAGAACTTAAAGAGCAAGAGGAAGTGAAAGGAAAAATAGGGCAAGGAAACAGATAAAAGAAATCACTCATGAGGAAGAATCAGCAGAAAACTCCAGGCAACATGAAGAACCAGTCCAGAACAACCCCGCCAAGGGACCATGAGGTAGCTACTGCAGAGGATTCCACCTATAAAGAAATGTTAGGAATGACAGAAAGGGAATTTAGAATACACATGTTGAAAACAATGAAAGCAATGATGGAAACAATGAAGGAAACTGCTAATAAAGTGGAAAATAACCAAAAGGAAATCCAAAAACAGAATCAAATAAGAGATAAACAATATGAAGAATACAAAAAGGATATAGCAGAGCTGAAAGAACTGAAACAGTCAATTAGGGAACTTAAAGATGCAATGGAAAGTATCAGCAACAGGTTAGACCATGCAGAAGAAAGAATTTCAGAGGTAGAAGACAAAGTTCTTGAGATAACTCAGATAGTAAAAGAGGCAGAAAAGAAGAGAGAGAAAGCAGAACGTTCACTGTCAGAATTATGGGACTTTATGAAGCATTCCAACATACAAGGTATAGGAATCCCAGAAGGGGAAGAAGAATGCCCCAGAGGAATGGAAGCCGTACTAGAGAATATTATAAAAGAAAATTTCCCAAATATCACCAAAGATTCTGACACACTGCTTTCACAGGGCTATCGGACCACAGGTCACCACAACACTAACCGAGCTTCTCCAAGACACATTGTGATGAACCTGTCCAAAGTCAAGACAAAAGAAAAGATTCTGCAAGCTTCCAGGAGTAAGCGCCAGTTGACCTACAGGGGAAATCCATCAGAGTGACCGCAGACTTTTCTAATGAAACTTTCCAAGCAAAAAGACAATGGTCATCTACCTTTAATCTACTTAAACAGAACAATTTCCAGCCCAGAATTCTATACCCTGCTAAGCTAAGCTTCAAAATTGACAGAGAAATCAAATCATTTATGGATATACAAACATTGAGGAAATTCGCCACAACAAGACCAGCTCTACAGGAAATACTTCAACCTGTTCTGCACACTGACCACCACAATGCATCAGCAGCAAAGTAAGAACTCAGAAATTAAAGGACAGAACCTATCCTCCACACTGATGCAAAAGATAAAACTAAGCAATGGACTCTCACCAAATAAGACGACTAGAATACTACCACACTTATCAATTATCTCAATAAATGTTAATGGCTTGAATTCCCCACTGAAGAGACATAGATTGGCTGACTGGATTAAAAAACACAAGCCATCTATTTGCTGTCTGCAAGAAACACACCTGGCTTCAAAAGACAAATTAAAGCTCCGGGGTGGTGCCTGTGACTCAGTCGGTAAGGCGCCGACCCCATATCCGAGGGTGGTGGGTTCAAACCCGGCCCCGGCTGAACTGCAACCAAAAAAAAATAGCTGGGCATTGTGGCGGGCGCCTGTAGTCCCAGCTACTTGGGAGGCTGAGTAAAGAGAATCGCTTAAGCCCGGGAGTTGGAGGTTGCTGTGAGCTGTGTGATGCCATGGCACTCTACTGAGGGCCATAAAGTGAGACTCTGTCTCTACAAAAAAAAATAAAAAATAAAAAATAAAGCTCCAAGTCAAGGGTTGGAAGACAATTTTTCAGGCAAATGGAATTCAGAAGAAGAGATGAGTTGCAATCTAATTTTCAGATACATGTGGATTTAAAGCAACTAAAGTCAAAAAAGACAAACATGGTCACTTTATATTGGTCAAGGGAAAACTACAACAAGAAGACATTTCAATTCTAAATATCTATGCACCCAATTTAAATACCCCCAGATTCTTGAAACAGACCTTACTCAGTCTAAGCAATATGATATCTGATAATACCATAATAACAGGGGACTTTAACACTCCTCTTACAGAGCTGGACAGATCCCCTAAACAGAAATTAAACAAAGATATAAGACATTTAAATGAGACCCTAGAACAACTGTGCTTGATGGATGCAAATAGAACACTCCACCCCAAAGATAAAGAATATACATTCTTCTCATCACCCCATGGAACATTCTCCAACATTGATTATATCCTGGGACACAAAACAAATATCAACAGAATCAAAAGAATTGAAATTTTACCTTGTATCTTCTCAGACAATAAGGCACTAAAGGTGGAACTCAACTCTAACAAAAATGCACAACCCCACCCAAAGACATGGAAATTAAACAGTCTTCTGTTGAATAACAGATGGGTGTAAGAAGAAATAAAACAGGAAATCATTAACTTCCTTGAGCATAACAACAATGAAGACACAAGCTACCAAAACCTGTGGGATACTGCAAAAGCAGTTTTGAGAGGAAAATTCATCGCTTTAGATGCCTACATTCGAGAAACAGAAAGAGAGCGCATCAACAATCTCACAAGAGATCTTATGGAATTGGAAAAAGAAGAACAATCTAAGCCTAAACTCAGTAGAAGAAAAGAAATATCCAAAATCAAATCAGAGATCAATGACATTGAAAACAAAAGAATTATTCAGGAAATTAATGAAACAAGGAATTGGTTTTTTGAAAAAATAAATAAAATAGATAAACCATTGGCCAGACTAACGAGGAATAGAAAAGTAAAATCTCTAGTAACCTCAATCAGAAATGATAAAGGGGAAATAACAACTGATCCCACAGAGATACAAGAGATCATCTCTGAATACTACCAGAAACTCTATGCCCAGAAATTTGACAATGTGAAGGAAATGGATAAATATCACACCTTCTACCTAGACTTAGCCAGGAAGAAATAGAGCTCCTGAACAGACCAATTTCAAGTACCGAGATCAAAGAAACAATTAAAAATCTTCCAACCAAAAAATGCCCTGGTCCAGATGGCTTCACTCCAGAATTCTATCAAACCTTCAAGGAAGAGCTTATTCCTGTACTGCAGAAATTATTCCAAAAAATTGAGGAAGAAGGAATCTTCCCCAACAAATTCTATGAAGCAAACATCACCCTGATACCAAAACCAGGAAAACACCCAAACAAAAAGGAGAATTTCAGACCAATCTCTCTCATGAATATAGATGCAAAAATTGTCAACAAAATCCTAGCCAACAGATTACAGCTTATCATCAAAAAAGTCATTCATCATGATCAAGTAGGCTTCATCCCAGGGATGCAAGGCTGGTTTAACATACGCAAGTCCATAAACCTTATCCACCATATTAACAGAGGCAAAAATAAAGATCACGTGATCCTCTCAATAGATGCAGAAAAAGCCATTTGATAAAATCCAGCATCCTTTTCTAATTAGAACACTGAAGAGTATAGGCATAGGTGGCACGTTTCTTTTTTTTTTTTTTTTTAATTTGGCCGGGGCTGGGTTTGAACCCACCACCTCCGGCATATGGGACCGGCGCCCCACCCGCTGAGCCACAGGCGCCGCCCGGTGGCACGTTTCTTAAACTGATTGAAGCTACCTATGACAAACCCACAGCCAATATTTTACTGAATGGAGTAAAACTGAAAGCTTTTCCTCTTAGAACTGGAAGCAGACAAGGTTGTCCTCTGTCACCTTTACTATTCAACGTAGTGCTGGAAGTTCTAGCCAATACAATTAGGCAAGACAGGGAAATAAAGGGAATCCAAATGGGACCAGAGGAGGTCAAACTCTCCCTCTTTGCTGACGACATGATCTTATACTTAGAGAACCCCAGAGACTCAACCACAAGACTCCTAGAAGTCATCAAAAAATACAGTTATGTTTCAGGATATAAAATCAATGTCCACAAGTCAGTAGCCTTTGTATACACCAATAACAGTCAAGATGAGAAGCTAATTAAGGACACAACTCCCTTCACCATAGTCTCAAAGAACACGAAATACCTAGGAATATACCTAACGAAGGAGGTGAAGGACCTCTATAAGGAAAACTATGAAATCCCCAGAAAGGAAATAGCAGAGGATATTAAAAAATGGAGGAACGTAGCATGCTCATGCCTTGGAAGTATCAACATTGTTAAAATGTCTATACTTCCCAAAGCAATCTACCTATTCAATGCCATTCCTATCAAAACACCAACATAGTACTTTCAAGATTTGGAAAAAATGATTCTGCATTTTGTATGGAACCGGAAAAAACCCCGTATAGCTATGGCAGTTCTCTGTAACAAAAATAAAGCTTGGGGCATCAGCATACCAGATTTTAGTCTATACTACAAAGCCATAGTGCTCAAGACAGCATGGTACTGGCACAAAAACAGAGACATAGACACTTGGAATCGAATTGAAAACCAAGAAATGAAACAAACATCTTACTACCACCTGATCTTCGATAAACCAAACAAGAACATACCTTGGGGGAAAGACTCCCTATTCAATAAATCATGTTGGGAGAACTGGATGTCTATGTGTAAAAGACTGAAACTGGACCCACACCTTTCCCCACACACAAAAATTGATTCAAGATGGATAAAGGACTTAAATTTAAGGCATGAAACAATGAAAATCCTCCAAGAAAGCATAGGAAAAACACTGGAAGATATTGGCCTGGGGAAAGACTTCATGAAGAAGACTGACATGGCAATTGCAACAATAACAAAAATAAACAAATGGGACTTCATTACACTGAAAAGCTTCTGTACAGCTAAGGAGACAATAACCAAAGCAAAGAGACAACCTACACAATGCGAAACGATATTTGCATATTTTGAATCAGACAAAAGCTTGATAACTAGGATCTATAGAGAACTCAAATTAATCCACATGGAAAAAGCCAACAATCCCATATATCAATGGGCAAGAGACATGAATAGAACTTTCTCTAAAGATGACAGACGAATGACTAGCAAACCCATGAAAAAATGTTCATTATCTCTGTGTATTAGAGAAATGTAAATCAAAACAACCCTGAGATATCATCTGACCCAGTGAGAATGGCCCACATCACAAGATCTCAAATCTGCAGATGCTGGCGTGGATGTGGAGAGAAGGGAACACTTTTACACTGCTGGTGCGACTGCAAACTAGAACAACCTTTTTGGAAGGAAGTATGGAGAAACCTCAAAGCACTGCAATACCATTACTGGGCATCTACCCAGAAGGAATGAAATCCTTTTATCATAAGGTCACTTGTACTAGATTGTTTATTTCAGCACAATTTACAATCGCCAAAATGTGGAAACAGCCTAAATGCCTACAAACCCAGGAATGGATTAACAAGCTGTGGTATATGTATACCATGGAATACTTTTCAGCCATTAAAAAAAATGGAGACTTAGAGGGGGCAGAGCAAGATGGCAGCCGAGTAACAGCTTCCTTGCATGTGGGCACTGTGACTCTGGGGTGATAGGACTCCAGGCATCTCTGGCTGCTGGGATCTGCCTATCATCACCCCTGAGAGGATTCAGGGAGTCAGCGAGAGACTTCTGGACCCCAAGAGGGGGACTAAGACAGTGGAAAACTGGCAAGTGGTCACCTATGTTCAATCCGTCTAAACCCGCCCGCAACTGTAAGTTCAGTAACAGTGAGACTGAAAACCAGAAAGGCCTTACCTGTGAACTGTTTTGGTGTCTTTGGACTTGGCACTCAGGTGAACTGCCTTCGGGAGAGCCTGAGCGGGAGTGTGGAGAACTTTGGCCTTTTTCTAGGTCCCCAGTCTGAGCTGCGGAGCCAGATGGAGCTAATAGTGTTTGGCTCTGGGTCACAGGCAGCCATTGTGAGCGATCTGCCCCGGCAAGGTCCGCCCTCAGGGTCGCAGAGCTAGAATTGGGTGGGAGCTGGTAACCCAGCGACCAAGTAGCCTAAGGGCGGGGTCTGAGCCGACTTCCAGCCCTAACCCTCCGGGGCAGAGGGAGACCAGTTTTGACACACAGGGTAAGTGGATAGCCACCTCAGCAGTCATTTCCAGCGACAAGCACTTCCCTGGGATAGCTTCTGCTCAGCAAGTGAGCAAGTTCAAAGAGCCTTTTAAGTGGGCTGAAGAGAGATTTATGGTGTCTATCTGCTGGGGTTTGAGAAAGTAGCAGCCTCCAGTCGTATCAGAACTGTGATTAACATCTCATACCCCAGAAGACCACGTGTTGCCCAGACAATATTCAATAACATATACATACTGCTTTGTTTTTGGTTGGGTGTTTTTTTTTTTTTTTTGGTTTGGTTGTTTTTTTTGTTTATTTTGATGTTGTGGATTGTTGTTTTGTTTTTTAAGTTCAACCTTTTCCATACAGATCCTTTTTCTTTCTCAATTTTTCTAGTTTAATTATAATTTCCCATTGCTGCCTATTTCAATAATTAGAACTTCATTTTTGTTAGGGGTTGTACTGGTATTATTTGGTTATCCACCCAATTTTATCGTGTAAAGTTTTCTGTTTGCTTGTTTTGGTTTGATTTATAGCATTTTTGTCTTTCCTCTCTACTTGGTGGAGGTGGGGTACTGTGTCTGATCAGGTTAGCAATGAGCTGCTGACCTCAAGGGAACCACACAACTGGGCACCGCCAGAAGGTGGGGTTTTATTAAGGTTGTGTCAAAGTACCCTACGGTACACCTATATTGCTCTGTCTCCCTCTTTCTGTGCCTCTCTTCTTTTTGTCAATATTCTTTATACCCACCCCTCTCCTTTCTCTATTTTTCTTTTTTTTCTTATCACTCGGTCCTCCTTTCTTTCATCCCTTTTTTGCTCTTCAACCTGCTAACCCTTCTGGTCCTGTAACCTTATTCCAGAGGCACGAGAACTTAAAGAGCAAGAGGAAGTGACAGGAAAATTAGGGCAAGGAAACAGATAAAAGAAATCACTCATGAGGAAGAATCTCCAGAAAACTCCAGGCAACATGAAGAACCAGTCCAGAACAACACTGCCAAGGGACCAGGAGGTAGCTACTGCAGAGGATTCCACCTATACAGAAATGTTAGGAATGATAGAAAGGGAATTTGGAATACATATGTTGCAAACAATGAAAGAAATGACGGAAGCAATGAAGGAAACTGCTAATAAAGTGGAAAATAACCAAAAGGAAATCCAAAAACAGAATCAAATAAGAGATGAACGAGATGAAGAATATAAAAAGGATATAGCAGAGCTGAAGGAACTGAAACAGTCAATTAGGGAACTTAAAGATGCAATGGAAAGTATCAGCAACAGCTTAGAGCATGCAGAAGAAAGAATTTCAGAGGTAGAAGACAAAGTTCTTGAGATGACTCAGATAGTAAAAGAGGTAGAAAAGAAGAGAGAGAAAGCAGAACATTCGCTGTTACAATTATGGGACTTTGTGAAGCGTTCTAACATATGAGTTATAGGAATTCCAGAAGGGGAAGAAGAATACCCTAGACGAATGGAAGCCATACTAGAGAATATTATAAAATTAAATTTCCCAAATATCACCAAAGATTCTGACACACTGCTTTCAGAGGGCTATCGGACCCCAGGTCGCCTCAACTCTAACCGAGCTTCTTCAAGACACATTGTGATGAACCTGTCCAAAGTCAAGACAAAAGAAAAGATTCTGCAAGCTTCCAGGAGTAAGCGCCAGTTGACCTACAGGGGCAAAGCCATCAGAGTGACCGCAGACTTCTCTAATGAAACTTTCCAAGCAAGAAGACAATGGTCATCTACCTTTAATCTACTTAAACAGAACAGTTTCCAGCCAGAATTCTGTACCCTGCTAAGCTAAGCTTCAAAATTGATGGAGAAATCAAATCATTTATGGATATACAAACATTGAGGAGATTCGCCACAAGACCATCCTACAGGAAATACTTCAACCTGTTCTGCACACTGACCACCACAATGGATCAGCAGCAAAGTAAGAACTCAGAAATCAAAGGACAGAACCTAACCTCCTACTGATGCAAAAGATAAAACTAATCAATGGACTCTCACCAAATAAGATGAATAGAATACTACCACACTTATCAATTATCTCAATAAATGTTAATGGCTTGAATTCCCCACTGAAGAGACATAGATTGGCTGACTGGATTAAAAAACACAAGCCATCTATTTGTTGTCTGCAAGAAACATACCTGGCTTCAAAAGACAAATTCAAGCTCCGAGTCAAGGGTTGGAAGACAATTTTTCAGGCAAATGGACTTCAGAAGAAAAGAGGAGTTGCAATCTTATTTTCAGATACATGTGGATTTAAAGCAACTAAAGTCAAAAAAGACAAACATGGTCACTTTATATTGGTCAAGGGAAAACAACAAGAAGACATTTCAATTCTAAATAATATATGCACCCAATTTAAATGCTCCCAGATTCTTGAAACAGACGTTACTCAGTCTGAGCATTATGATAACTGATAATACCATAATAACAGGGGACCTTAACACTCCTCTTACAGAGCTGGACAGATCCTCTAAACAGAAATTAAACAAGGATATAAGAGATTTAAATGAGACCCTAGAACAACTGTGCTAGATGGACGCATATAGAAGACTCCATCCGAAAGATAAAGAGTATACATTCTTATCATCTCACTATGGAACATTCTCCAAAATTTATCATATCCTGGGACACAAAACAAATATCAACAGAATCAAAAGAATTGAAATTTTACCTTGTATCTTCTCAGACCATAAGGCACTAAAGGTGGAACTCAACTCTAACAAAAATACTCGACTCCACCCAAAGGCATGGAAATTAAATAATCTTCTGTTGTATAACAGATGGGTGCAGGAAGAAATAAAACAGGATATCATTAACTTCCTTGAGCATAACAACAATGAAGACACAAGCTACCAAAACCTGTGGGATACTGCAAAAGCAGTTTTGAGAGGAAAATTCATCGCTTTAGATGCCTACATTCGAAAAACAGAAAGAGAGCACATCAACATTCTCACAAGAGATCTTATGGAATTGGAAAAAGAAGAACAATCTAAGCCTAAACTCAGTAGAAGAAAAGAAATATCCAAAATCAAATGAGAGATCAATGAAATTGAAAACAAAAGAATCATTCAGAAAATTAATGAAACAAGGAGTTGGTTTTTTGAAAAAATAAATAAAATAGATAAACCATTGGCCAGACCAACGAGGAATAGAAAAGTAAAATCTCTAGTGACCTCAATCAGAAATGATAAAGGGGAAATAACAAGTGATCCTACAGAGATACAAGAGATCATCTCTGAATACTATCAGAAACTCTGTGCCCAGAAATTTGACAATGTGAAGGAAATGGATCAATATTTGGAATCACACCCTCTCCCTAGACTCAGCCAGGAAGAAATAGAGCTCCTGAACAGACCAATTTCAAGCACTGAGATCAAAGAAACAATAAAAATTCTTCCAACCAAAAAATGCCCTGGTCCAGATGGCTTCACTCCAGAATTCTATCAAACCTTCAAGGAAGAGCTTATTCCTGTACTGCAGAAATTATTCCAAAAAATTGAGGAAGAAGGAATCTTCCGCAACACATTCTATGAAGCAAACATCACCTTGATACCAAAACCAGGAAAAGACCCAAACACAAAGGTGAATTTCAGACCAATCTCACTCATGAACATAGATGCAAAAATTCTCAAGAAAATCCTAGCCAATAGATTACAGCTTATCATCAAAAAAGTCATTCATCATGATCAATTAGGTTTCATCCCAGGGATGCAAGGCTGGTTTAACATATGCAAGTCCGTAAACCTTATCCACCATATTAACAGAGGCAAAAATAAGATCACATGATCTTGTCAATAGATGCAGAAAAAGCATTTGATAAAATCCAGCATCCTTTTCTAATTAGAACACTGAAGAGTATAGGCATAGGTGGCACATTTCTTAAACTGATTGAAGCTATCTACGACATACCCACAGCCAATATTTTACTGAATGGAGTAAAACTGAAAGCTTTTCCTCTTAGAACTGGAACCAGACAAGGTTGTCCTCTGTCACCTTTACTATTCAACGTAGTGCTGGAAGTTCTAGCCAATACAATTAGGCAAGACAGGGAAATAAAGGGAATCCAAATGGGACCACAGGAGGTCAAACTCTCCCTCTGTGCTGACGACATGATCTTATACTTAGAGAACCCCAAAGACTCAACCACAAGACTCCTAGAAGTCATCAAAAAATACAGTTATGTTTCAGGATATAAAATCAATGTCCACAAGTCAGTAGCCTTTGTATACACCAATAACAGTCAAGATGAGAAGCTAATTAAGGACACAACTCCCTTCACCATAGTTTCAAAGAAAATGAAATACCTAGGAATGTACCTAATGAAAGAGGTGAAGGACCTCTATAAAGAAAACTATGAAATCCTCAGAAAGGAAATAGCAGAGGATATTAACAAATGGAAGAACATACCATGCTCATGGATGGGAAGAATCAACATTGTTAAAAGGTGTATACTTCCCAATGCAATGTACTTATTCAATGCCAATCCTATCAAAATACCAACATCGTACTTTGAATATTTGGAAAAAATGATTCTGCGTTTTGTATGGAACCGGAAAAAACCCCGTATAGCTAAGGCAGTTCTCTGCAGGAAAAATAAAGCCGGGGGCATCAGCATACCAGATTTTACTCTGTACTACAAAGCCATAGCACTCAAGACAGCATGGTACTGGCACAAAAACAGAGACATGGACAGTTGGAATCGAGTTGAAACCAAGAAATGAAACTAACATCTTACAACCACCTAATCTTTGATAAACCAAACAAGAACATACCTTGGGGTAAAGACTCCCTATTCAATACATCGTGTTGGGAGAACTTGATGTCTACATGTAAAAGACTGAAACTGACCCACACCTTTCCCCACTCACAAAAATTGATTCAAGATGGATAAAGGACTTAAATTTAAGGCATGAAACAATAAAAATCCTCCTTGAAAGCATAGGAAAAACACTGGAAGATATTGGCTTGGGGAAAGACTTCATGAAGAAGACTGCCATGGCAATTGCAACAACAACAAAAATAAACAAATGGGACTTCATTACACTGAAAAGCTTCTGTACAGCTAAGGAGACAATAACGAAAGCAAAGAGACAACCTACACAATGGGAAATGATATTTGCAAATTTTCAATCAGAGAAAAGCTTGATAACTAGGATCTATAGAGAACTCAAATTAATCCACATGGAAAAAGCCAACAATCCCATATATCAATGGGCAAGAGACATGAATAGAACTTTCTCTAAAGACGATAGACGAATGGCTAACAAACACATGAAAAAATGTTCATCATCTCTATATATTAGAGAAATGCAAATCAAAACAACCCTGAGATATCATCTAACCCCAGTGAGAATGGCCCACATCACAAAATCTCAAAACTGCAGAAGCTTGCGTGGAAGTGGAGAGAAGGGAACACTTTTACAGTGCTGGTGGGACTGCAAACTAGTATAACCTTTCTGGAAGGAAGTATGGAGAATCCTCAAAGCACTCAAGCTAGACCTCCCATTTGATCCTGCAATCCCATTACTGGGCATCTACGTAGAAGAAAAAAAATCCTTTTATCATAAGGACACCTGTACTAGACTGTTTATTGCAGCTCAATTTACAATCGCCAAAATGTGGAAACAGCCTAAATGCCCACACACCCAGGAATGGATTAACAAGCTGTGGTATACGTATACCATGGAATAGTATTCAGCCATTAAAAAAAATGGAGACTTTACATCCTTCGTATTAACCTGGATGGACGTGGAAGACATTATTCTTAGTGAAGCATCACAAGAAAGGAGAAGCATGAATCCTATGTACTGAAATTAGATATGAGGACAATTAATGACAATTATGGTTATGGGGGGGAATAGAAAGAGAGAAGGAGGGAGGGGTCGGGCCTTGGTGTGTGTCACACTTTATGGGGGCAAGACATGATTGCAAGAGGGACTTTACCTAACAATTGCAATCAGTGTAACCTGGCTTATTGTACCCTCAATGAGTCCCCAGCAATAAAAAAAAAAACAATATATATATATAAATTCAAACCACATGAGTGATAAAAAATAATCAGAACAATAATTTCAAGTTTAGGCTATCATGCAACAAAATGGATAGTCATATACTGCTTGGAGGAGATTGTGTGGTTTTTAGTCCTTCCGTAGAGCAAATCAGCAAATTGGAACAATAATCTTATAATTTTCGTAACTTTTGGTCTTGAATTCTACTTTCAGGAATTTATCCCAATGAGGCAATGTAAGATATTTACAAAAAGTTGTGTACAGGTATGTTCAGCATGAGGGTGTTTTAATAGTAATAACTTGGCTGGGTGTTGTGGGCCTTACCCGGAATCCCAGCAATTTGGGAGGCCAAGGCAGGAGGATCACTTGAGGCCAGGTGTTCAAGACCAGCCTGAGGAACATAGTGAGACTTCATTTCTATAAAAAATACAAAAATTATCCAGGTGTAGCCTCAGCAACTTGGGAGGCTGGGGCAGGAGGCTCACTTGAGCCCAGGTGTTTGAGGTTGCCGTGAGCTATGATGATACCACTGCACTGTAGCCTGGGCAACAAAGCAAAATACCTTGTCTCAAAAAAAAGTGATAACTGCTGTTGCCCAGTGAACTAGCCACAAGTAAGAGGGCACAGTTATGCCAATTATATACTCTGTTGCATTCAACATCATTGACAAATATTTGAAGAGTAGGAATTTTCTAAGTTTTCAAAAAGTAGGTTGCAAAGCGTTATATCACAATAATTGTGTTTTGTGGGTATTTAAATAAATACCAGCATGGAAGGAAATCAATGGAAGTATACCAGAATGTTAATATAGCTGTCTCCCTGTGTTTTATCATATGCAAAAATATGAGAAACTTGATTATTAAAAAGAAAAGAGATAACACGGGTAGTGACCCTGAACACTTAGGAAGACCAGCCTGCATTCTACCCTTGAAGCTGCCTCCTGTTCTCTGTGAGGCTTTCGACAGGTCATCTCAGCTCTGTGAGGGACAGTTTTCTTGTCTGTAAAACAGAGGTGGCCCTTGCCCTGAGTGATAGTATTCATATCTGTTCAGTGCTTCACCAGGCCCTCTACCAACCATTGTTTTGACCTCACAGCTGTACCTTGTAGATCCGTGCTTTGTAGGCTGTTGGCTGTTTTGTCATCGGTTGATAACCAAGAAACTCACTTTATTTTCATTTACTGTTATGCAAAGAAAAGCTGCCTAAGGGCCGTTGGAGGGCAAGAATATGAACAAATTATTATAGAATGGCCTGGCTGACGACGTGACAGAGTGGCTGAATCGAAGTTGGTCTGGGGCTAGATGATGCACAGGTTGGGTCTGAGGTTGCTTAGTGGTTGAGGGTGGTAGCAGACCGAGGACAGGACTACAACAAGCCTAACAGAAGTGTTGGAAAAGCCTGAAAAGAGCGACAGAGAACTTGACGTTGAGAGGATGTCCTAGGAGTTGGTGGCTTTGCTGGAGGTTCAGCTCAGGATCCTGGTGTTCAGATGCTGGGACTTGGAGGCCCTAAGAAAAAGTACAAGCTAGCACAGCAGGCTTTAGCAGGGCAGAGAGAGGTTTGGGTTTTTTTAAGGCTGGGACCAGGCACGACAGGCATTAATGGAGAGCCCAGAAACATAGGTAGGCCGCACGCAGACTTCTTTGCAATGGCACCTCCACGTTTATGTAAAATGGATAACAATGGAGAGTGTGTAATAGATGAACCCATCTAGAGAGACCTGGAAAAATGAACTCACATAAGTAAAAACTGAACAGTGTACTCCTTTTCTCTCGAACAGGTCAAAAGCCTAATCTTTAAACTCGATGTCCTTATCTCAAAGTCTCCCAGGTGATGATATTCGCACTCACTGATGTGGTCTGTCTTCTTCATAAACACTTTTCCCTCTAACAAAGATAACAAGAAAATACCCCCATAGGGGCGTAGTTTGATTCTGAATGTGCCCTGAACTGAACTCCCTGGTTTATGGAAGAGGCTCAGTATGAAACTGCAGATTGACTCTTTTATCACAATCCTTTTAATTACTGAACGTACCCAATTTTATTATCCAATTATGGGTAAGATTAAAGTTCATCAAACTACTTGCTTTATGTGAAGTTCCTTCATTTCCAAAAGATCTGCGGAACATTAAAGAACAAATGAAACAGTCAGCTGCAGATTATACAGGTTGATTTATCATTTATCTTCCATAAACAGGAAAACTGGCTCTGATATTTTCCCCGGCATAATAAGGCTGTGTATACAGTGTACTGTATATCTTTTCATTTCAGCCTTGAGAAAAATATGATATATCCCCAATGGGAGTCATAATTTTGCTGAATGTATAGTGCTTAAGGCTCCACAGCTCCCAGCCATTTTGTTACAGCAGATGGATGAGAGTCCACTGTTTCATGGAATTGCCTTTGAATATTTGTAGGATGACCTTTTCCCACTCTACCTCACCAAGATGCATTAACTCCTTCTACACAAGACAGAAAAATGCTGTGCTGTACCGCACTCCTGCAAGGCTCAGTAGAAGCATCATAGCCTTTAATGTGAAACCTTTCCCAATGTGTTCCCACCATCAAAAACAATCTCTTCCCCAGAAATGCCTTTTCAAGCAAGAAAAGTGGAGGGAGCTAAGACAACTCTGGAAGATATTTCCCAAAGTCACCCAGCTGGTAGGGGGTGGTTCCAGGATTATAATTCAGGGCTGGCTATCTTCAAAGCTTTTGATTCTTCCCTGCCTCCGGAGCACATTGTTTATGTCTCTGTTTTGGCCTTTATCCTACTTTTCTTTCTATTTGAGCAATTTGGGCCTATTTTTCCCATTATGCCGTGAGCTCCAGGGATAGTTTTATGTCTCTCTTCTTCCACAACCACTAAGTGTACATTGCATATAGCAGATACTTGGTGTATTCATTGGGGTCCAGAGAAGTGGGAGCACCAGGAGATTGTTCACTCACACGTGGGTCACTACGGAAGTTTTGAGACAGATTTGTGTAGTATTTCACTTCCAAGAGACACAGTGGACAATGTCCTTCATGATGCACCATGCAAGTTTAAACTTGATCCGCTTATCAGTGTTCATGGAAGGGCTTCATTTGTTTTTTTTTTTTGTTCATTTTTGTTTTATTATTATTTTTTTATTAAATCATAACTGTATACATTGATATGATCATGGGGCATCATACACTCGCTTCATAGACCATTTGACACATTTTCATCACAATGGTTAACATAGCCTTCCTGGCATTATCTCAGTTACTGTGCCAAAACATTTACATTCTACATTTACCAAGTTTTGCAAATACCCCTGTAAGATGCACCAGAGGTATGATCCCACTAATCCCCCTCCCTCTACCCACCACCCCCCTACCTCCCCTCCCTTCCACACTTCCCCCTATTGTTAGGTTGTAACTGGGTTATAGCTTTGATGTGAGAGCCGCAAATTAGTTTCATAGTTGGGCTGAGTACATTGGGTACTTTTTCTTCCATTCTTGAGATACTTTACTAAGAAGAATATGTTCCAGCTCCATCCAGGTAAACATGAAATAGGTAAAGTCTCTATCTTTCTTTAAGGCTGCATAATATTCCATGGTGCACATATACCACAATTTATTAATCCATTCACGCATGGATTGATGGGGACTTGGGCTTTTTCCATGACTTACCAATTATGAATTGGGCTGCAATAAACATTCTGGTACAAATATCTTTGTTATGTTGTGATTTTTGGTCTTCTGGGTATATGCCCAGCAGAGGAATTACAGGATTGAATGGGCAGATCTATTTTTAGATCTCTGAGTGTTCTCCATATATCTTTCCAAAAGGAATGTATTAATTTGCATTCCCACCAGCAGTGTAGAAGTGTTCCCTTTTCTCCACATCCACGCCAACATCTCTGGTCTTGAGATTTTGTGATATAGGCTCGTCTCACTGGAGTTAGATGATATCTCAACGTAGTTTTGATTTGCATTTCTCTGATGATTAAAGATGATGAGCATTTTTTCATATGTCTGAAGGCTGTGTGCCTGTCTTCTTCAGAGAAGTTTCTCTTCAAACCCCTTGCCCAGCCTGCGATGGGATCTCTTGTTTTTTTCTTACTGATGCGTTTGAGTTCTCTGTGGATTCTGGTTATTAAACCTTTGTCAGAGATATACCCTGCAAATATCTTCTCCCATTCTGAGGGCTGTTTGCTTGCTTTACTTACTGTGTTCTTGGCTGTGTAGAAGCTTTTTAATTTGATCAGGTCCCAGTAGTGTATTTTTGAAGCTGTTTCAATTGCCTGGGGGGGTCCTCCTCATAAAATACTCACCCAGACCAATTTCTTCAAGGGTTTTCCCTGCACTCTCCTCTAGTATTTTTATAGTTTCATGTCTTAAGTTTAAATCTTTAATCCAACAAGAGTCTATCTTAGTTAATGGTGAAAGGTGTGGGTCCAATTTCAGTCTTCTACAGGTTGCCAGCCAGTGCACCCAGCACCATTTGTTAAATAGGGAATATTTTCCCCACTGAATGTTTTTAATTGGCTTGTCAAAGATCAAATAGCGCTAAGTAGCTGGATTCATCTCTTGGTTCTCTATTCTGTTCCAGATATCTACTTCTCTGTTTCTGTGCCAATACCATGCTGTTTTGATCACTATCGATTTGTAGTAAAGTCTGAGGTCTGGTAGTGTGATTCCTCCTGTTTTGTTTTTATTTCTGAGTAATGTCTTGGCTATTCGAGGTTTTTTCTGATTCCATATAAAATGAAGTATTCTTTTTTCAAGATCTTTAAAATATGACACTGGAGCTTCAATAGGGAGTGCATTGAAATTACATATTGCTTTGGGTAGTATGGACATTTTAATAATGTTGATTCTTCCCAGCCGTGAGCATGGTATGTTTTTCCATTTGTTAATATTTCAGCTATTTCTTTTCTTAGAGTTTCATAGTTCTCTTTATAGAGATCTTTCACGTCTTTTCTTAGGTAAATTCCCAAATATTTCATCTTCTTTGGCACTACTGTGAATGGGATAGAGTCCTTAACTGCTTTTTCAACTTGACTGTTGTTGGTGTATATAAAGGCTACCGATTTATGAATGTTGATTTTGTAACCTGAGACGCTGCTGTATTCCTTGATCACTTCTAGGAGTTTTGTAGTAGAGTCCCTAGTGTTTTCCAGATACACAATCATATCATCTGCGAAGAGCGAAAGTTTGATCTCTTCTGACCCTATATGGATACCCTTGATGGCCTTTTCTTCCCTAATTGCAGTGGCTAAAACTTCCATTACAATGTTGAAAAGCAATGGAGACAATGGGCAGCCTTGTCTGGTTCCTGATCTGAGTGGAAATGATTCCAATTTGACTCCATTCAATATGATATTGGCTGTGGGTCTGCTGTACATGGCCTCTATCAGTTTAAGAAAAGTCCCTTCTAGACCAATTTTCTTGAGTGTTCTGATCATGAAAGGATGCTGGATATTATCAAAAGCTTTTTCTGCATCCATTGAGAGAATCATATGGTCTTTGTTTTTTAATTTGTTTATGTGCTGAATTACATTTATAGATTTACGTATATTGAACCAGTCTTGAGACCCTGGGATAAAACCGACTTGGTCATGATGTATAATTTGTTTGATGTGTTGTTGGATTCTGTTTGTTAGGATCTTGTTGAATATTTTTGCATCTATATTCATTAGTGATATTGGTCTATAATTTTCTTTTCTTGTTGGGTCTTTTCCTGGTTTGGGGACCAGGGTGATGTTTGCTTCATAGAACGTGTTGGGTAGTCTTCCTTCTTTTTCTACCTTTTGGAACAGGTTCAGTAATATAGGTACTAATTCCTCTTTAAAGGTTTTTAGAATTCTGACGTGAAACCATCTGGTCCCAGGCTTTTCTTTTTAGGGAGGTTTTGTATAGTTGAGGCTATTTCTGAACTTGATATGGGTCTGTTCAACATTTCCACTTCATTCTGGCTACGTCTTGGAAGATGGCATGCTTCCGAGTATCGGTCAGTTTCCTTGAGATTTTCATATTTCTGAGAATAAAGTTTCTTGTAATATTCATTAAGGATTTTTTGGATTTATGACGAGTCTGTTGTTATTTCGTCTTTGTTGTTTCTGATTGATGATAGTAGAGATTTTACTCTTTTTTTTTCTGATTAGGTTGGCTAGAGGTTTATCTATTTTATTGACCTTTTCAAAAAACGAGCTTTTTGATTTATTTATCTGTTGTATTATTCTTTTGTTTTCAATTTCATTTAATTCTGCTCTAATTTTGGTTATTTGTTTTCTTCTACTGGGTTTGGGGTTGGAATGTTCTTCCTTTTCCAGTTGCTTGAGATGTCCCAATACGTTGTTAACTTCCTCTCTTTCTGTTCTCTTGAGGAAGGCTTGCAGTGCTATAAATTTCCTTCTTAGAACTGCCTTTGCAGTCTCCCAGAGGTTCTGATAGTTTGTGTGTTCATTGTCATTTTGTTCCAAAAAATTGGCGATTTCTTTCTTAATTTCATCTCTGACCCAGCTATCATGCAGCATAAGGTTATTTAACTTCCATGTTTTTGTATGAGTATGCAGATTTCTGTTGTTACTCAGTTTAAGTTTTATTACATGATGGTCCGAGAAGATGCTAGGAATAATTTCTATTCCTTTAAATTTACTGAGGTTAGACTTGTGACCTAAAATGTCGTCAATTTTGGAGCAAGTTCCGTGGGCTGATGAGAAGTATGTGTATTCAGTTTTGTTGGGATGAAATGTTCTATAGATGTCTGCTAAATCTAAATATTGGATGGTTAGGTTTAAATCTAAGATTTCTTTGCTCAGCTTCTTGCTGGAGGATCGATCCAATACTGCCAAAGGAGTGTTAATCTCCGACGATTATGGAGCTAGAGGAAATCAAGATACTCATGTCGGTTAGAGTTTCTCTTATAAATTGAGGTGCATTCTGGTTGGGTGCATAGATATTAATAATTGAGATCTCATCATATTGAGTATTACCCTTAACAAATATGAAGTGACCATTCTTGTCCTTCCTTACTTTTGATGGTTTAAAGCCCACTGTATCTGCAAATAAAATTGCAACACCTGCTTTTTTCTGATTGCCATTTGCCTGAAATATGGTTGACCATCCTTTGACCCTGAGTCTGTATTTGTCTTTTTTTTTTTTTTTTGTAGAGACTGAGTCTCACTGTACCACCCTTGGGTAGAGTGCCATGGAGTCACACGGCTCACAGCAGCGTCTTAACTCTTGGGCTTATGCGATTCTTTTGCCTCAGCCTCCCGAGCAGCTGGGACTACAGGCGCCCGCCACAACGCCCGGCTATTTTTTGGTCACAGTTTGGCCGGGGCTGGGTTTGAACCCGCCACCCTCGGCATATGGGGCTGGTGCCCTACTCACTGAGCCACAGGCGCTGCCCTGTATTTGTCTTGTAGGTTAAGATGTGACTCTTGTATGCAAGAAATACCTGGCTTGAGTTTTTGTATCCAGTCAGCTAACCTATGCCTCTTTAGAGGACAGTTTAAGCCATTCACATTAAAGGAGAGTATTGATAAGTCTGGTGGAATTTTGGGTATCGAGTTTTTCAAAGGTCCAGTGGACAGTTTTGATCCTTTCGCCAGTGTGGAAGTTGGAGTTTGATCCGAAATTTCTGAGCGAGTTTACTTCTGTGGTATAGGATTGGGTTGATCATTGTGGAGGATAGGTCTGAGAATATCCTGAAGAGCTGGTTTACTTATGTCAAATTTTTTCAACATACGAATGTCATTGAAGTATTTAATTTGTCCATCATAAATGAAACTCAGTTTAGCTGGATACAAGATCCTGGGTTGAAAGTTATTTTGCTTTAGGAGATTAAAAGTTGATGACCACCCTCTTCTGGCTTGAAAAGTTTCAGCAGAGAGATCTGCAGTTATTCTAATATTCTTTCCTTTGTATGTAATGGTTTTCTTTCGCCGGGTTGCTTTGAGAATCTTCTCTTTCATATTAACTTTAGTGAAGCTAATTACGATATGCCTGGGGGATGACTTATTGGGGTTGAATCGTGCTGGGGTTCTGAAGCTGTCTGCTATCTGAATTTCAGATTCTCTAGGCATGTCTGGAAAATTTTCTTTCATAATTTCATGCATAAGGGCCTCTGTGCCCATTGAGGCCACTTCATCATTCTCAGAAATCCCAAGCATTCGTATATTGCTTTTCTTTCAATTTTCCGAGAGTTCTCTGAGTGAATGATGCATTTTTGCTCTCCATTTCTCTTCCTCTTTGAGAGATTGGGAGCGTTCGAAGACTTTATCTTCAATGTCAGAAATCCTTTCTTCTGCTTGCTTCATTCTGTTGCTGAGGGATTCCACTGTATTTTTCATATGTTTGCGGGCTGTAAAATCTTGTTTTAGTGTGTCTAAGTCTTTGGTGGTTTTGTCTTTAAATTTGTTAAATTCTTGAGACAACTTTTGAATTTCTCCTCGAATTCCTAATTCCATTTTATTAATCTTGTCTGCAATCCAAATTCTGAATTCAATTTCTGACATCTCAGCTAGTTGTTTATTAATGGGATCTTCAATCACATCTGCTGTATCTTTTGTTACCGGGTGTGATGTATTCTTGTTATTCATGTTACCAGAGTTTTTCCGCTGATTCTGCCCCATGATTATTTTACTCCTTTTGATTTTTCCCCTGGGGCTTTATCGAGGGCCCGTACAGTGTTGTTGCCTAAGAAACTGGGGCCCTGTGTTGTGTGATGGCGCGAGGTGGTTCTGTTTTGTTTTCAGTTGGTTTCTGTTCGATCTTATTGTAACATTTACTCTGGCTTGAAGTCTCAGCTGTGTGGAAAAACCAGGAATTAAGTCACCCCACCCACCCACCTCTGGCACCAATTTGAAAAGGAAAAGGAAAATCAAACCTTCCTACAACTGCATACCCAGGGCACCGCATGAATTGTCCTCAGTCTATTAGTTGAGTTCAAAAGGTCCAAATCGATTGTCTCAATTGGCACCTGTGTCGGGTGCGAGAGTTTAAGAGGTCTCTTAGAACTGGATCACAGGGGTCTGGTGACTCCTCTAATATGGCTTACTCCAGTGCTGCGTGGAGTCAGAATGAGCCACCTAGCAAATAGATCAGTCTGGGAAGGTTCATGTCTCCTTCCTCACTTTGCCCCTCTGTCGGACCCAGTCACTGGTATCTCTGCAGATGGCTATCCCAGTTGCCTGTAGTGAACAGATACTCCAGGGGTTTGCACCTGCCTGAATTGCAAGGAAGTCTGCCAGGCCCCTGTAGTCTGCCGCTATCTAGTAGGAGGATGTGCGGCCTGACATCTTTGAGTGCTTCATGCAGGTGGATGGAGGGAGGTGTTCACTCAGGCTTAGCCCCGTCCCTGATTGATGTTGCTAACAGAACAGAACAGAATGGAACAGACAACTTTGTGGGGTTCTGTCTCTGTTTCTGCTACAATCGCCTACAGAAGACAGGCTGTTCTGTGTTCAAACATCTTTGGTGCTGGATGTTTGTGTCCGATTACCTCTCTGAGTCGGCCCCGCCCTTGAAGCGTCCTGGGTTTGTGAGCAGTGTCAGGCAAATCCTTTGCTCACTGGTGGCCTCCTCTGGTTGCCCAGGGAGACAGGGGGTGTGGCTTCAGAATATCCAGAAGTGAGCTATTTTGCTGTTAAAGAAAAAACGGCTGTTGATTTGCCTCCAGGATCTGCCGCTCTGGTGTGGGCCCCCAGCTGACCCTTTTCTCCTCTGTCTCGCGCCCCAGAGTCAGCACTGAGCGGCCACAGTTTATGCTCTGTCCACACCCCTCGAGAGATCTCCCAAGAATCCGGAGTCCTGGGGGGCAGGCCCCCAAACCCCCGAGTGAGAGTGGGGGGAAGCTAGAGTTTCAGTTTTATGCCTGGCCGTATTGGGGAGGGCTGCTGCACCGCACCGCAGGGAAGTGCCGCCAAGGCGTGACTCCCCCTCAGCCGAGTGCCCTCTCCTCACTCACGTGTCTCAGAGTCAGCGCTGACCAGTTGCGGCTCTGGCACTGTGCACTGCCCTCGAGAAATCACCCAGGGATCCGAACTCCTGAGGGACAGGCCCCCAGACCCCGAGTGAGAGTGGGGGGGAGTGCTGAGTGCTCAGCGGGGAAGCTAGATCTTCATTCCGTTTTGTGTCTGGTTGTATTGTTGCCCGGGGAGGGCTGCTGCACCGCACCACAGGGAAGTGCCGCCGATGTGTGACTCCCCCTTAGCCGGGTGCCCTCTCCTCACTCGCGTGCCTCGGAGTCAGCGCTGACCAGTTGCAGCTCGGGGACTGTCCACTCCCCTTGAGAAATCACCCAAGAATCAGAACTTCTGGGGGACGGGCCTCCAGACCTCAGTTAGTGGGATGGGAGTGTTGGGGGTTCAGGGTTGCCAGCAAAGGATTTTTAAAGTTTCATACAGTTTTATGCCTGGCAGGAGAACGCCATGGCACCCTATTAGGGGAGGTAGGTCTAGTTTTTAGAAGGTCTGTCCCGTGTAGTGTAGTGGGAGGGCCTTTAATTTCTGCCCGTTTGTTGAATTGTGGGGCTCTTGAGCCGGTCTCATGGGGGAGGGGGACTCCCGTCCGCTTGGTGGTGGATTTTGTACCTTTTGTTTGCGTCCTTGTGATCACAGCTTGTCTCAGCGGTGTTGATGTGCGTTCTTCAATCTTCTCTCTTGGTGCAGCTCAAATCCACCAGGATACTTAGTAAATTCCTGTCCCTTAACTCTCCTTCTGGACGGGAGCTTCTGTTGAAAGCTGGCTTCAGTCCACCATCTTGTCTCTCCCCCTGGCTTCATTTGTTTTTGTGTGTACAGATTTTACATTTCGTGATTTTTGTGTATCTGAAAACTTTCAGGATGACACATATGTATATGGTCTTGTCATAGGAATACTTCGAGTAATTTGATATTTATGTGTGGCGCTAGGGCTTGAAGCCCACAGCCCAGATCATTGGGAAGGGAAGATGGGTGTGAGGCAGATAGCTGTGGTCACTGAGGAAGGAAGATGGGTGTGAAGGAGACAGCCCAGGTCACTGTGGAGGGAAGATGGGTGTGAGGCAGACAGTCCAAGTCATTGTGGGGGACGATGGGTGTGAAGGAGACAGCCCAGGGCACTGGGGAGGGAAGATTGGTATGAAGGAGATAGCCCAGCTTACTGTGGAGGGAAGATGGGTGTGAAGGAAACAGCCCAGGTTACAGTGGAGGGAAGATGGGTTTGAAGGAGACAGACCAGATTACTGTGGAGGGAATATGTGTGTGAGGCAGATAGGCCAGGTCACTGTGGAGGGAAGATGGGTGTGAAGGAGACAGACCAGGATACTGTGGAGGGAAGATGGGTGTGAAGGAGACAGCCCTGGTCATGGGGAAGGAAGATGGGTGTGAAGGAGACAGTCCTGGTCACTGTGGAGGGAAGATGGGTGTGAAGGAGACAGCCCAAGATACTGTGGAGGGAAGATGAGTGTGAAGGAGACAGCTCTGGTCACTGGGAAAGGAAGATGGGTGTGAAGGAGACAGCCCTGGACACCGTGGAAGGAAAGTAGTTATGAGGGAGACAGCCCAAGTTACTGTGGAGGGAAGATGGGTGTGAAGGACATAGCCCATGTCACTGTGGAGGGAAGATGGGTGTGAAGCAGACAGCCCAGGTCACTGTGGAAGGAAAATAGGTATGAGGGAGAGAGGCCAGGTCACTGTGGAGGGAAGATGGGTGTGAAGGAGACAGCTCTGGTCACTGTAGAGGGAAGATGTGTGTGAAGGAGACAGCCCAGGTCACTGTGGAGGGAAGATGGGTGTGAGGGAGACAGCCCAAGTTACTGTGGAGGGAAGATGAGTGTGAAGGAGACAGCCCTGGTCACTGTACAGGGAAGATGGGTGTGAAGGAGACAGCACAGCTTACTGTGGAGGGAAGTTGGGTGTGAAGGAGATAGCCCTGGTCACCGTGGAAGGAAAATGGGTATGAGGGAGACAGTCCTGGTCACTGTGGAGGGAAGATGGGTGTGAAGGAGACAGCCCAGGTCACTGTGGAGGGAAGATGGGTGTGAAGGAGATAGCCCTGCTCACTGTATAGGGAAGATAGGTGTGAAGGAGACAACCCAGTTTACTGTGGAGGGAAGATGGGTGTGAGGCAGACTTCACAGGTCACTGTGGAGGGAAGATGGGTGTAATACACGAGAGTGTGAGAGCCTGTGGGAGCCCACCAACACTAGCTGCAGAACATGAGTATGGGTTGACCTATGTCAGTTTTTCTGCCTCTTCTTTACAACATGGGTGTTATTCCAAACCCAGGGCGTTCATCTTGGTGCTAACCATACACACCTGGCCCGGGAATGCGAGCAGCATATGCAGGACTATGGGAGGTGGAACTGCTGCCGGCCTGGCTGTGAGTCAGATCAGACAGCGTACAGGGGGAAAACAGCTGCTGCTGCTCTTCTGCTCTTCAGTTCTCCCATAATGATGATCTTCTGTGTGCCCTGCACTAAGCAAAACCTGCAAAAGGGCGTTCTGTGAAATGTAGTTGAGCTTAACCAAATTGGCACTTTAGAAGTCACTGTGGCCCACTTCTCTAGACTTGGCACCTCCACACGCCTACATTGGCCATACTTAGTGAAATAATGAATACAGCAAGGATGTTGTGCTTCTACCTCATGTGGCACAGCAACCCACATACAACCGGACACAGGCTAACCCCTTCCCTGGAAGAGGACATAAAATACCTTTTTGTGTTAGGATAATCTTTACTTGTCTTTTAGGTGCTTCTCATTTCCCCTTTGATGCATGCTGAGATATAGGGGTAAATGATACTAGCCCTTCTCTGTAAATGTCAAGGGTGTGTCAGAGGGGAAGACACACGTGGTTCAAACATGCATGCATTTATATACAAATGAGAAAGAAATAACGTATTATGCCATGTATAATGCTCAATTTTTTTTGCCCAAACTTTTGAGGGAAAAATAAGGATGTGACTTATACATGAGTAGTAGTAATTCCATATCTATACATATATAATTCTTTTATTTATGTTTATGCATGAAAAGATAACTTTAGAAAGTGATAATGATATCCGTATGCAAAATAATACCCTGGGATATGATAATCATACCCCCTCCACCCTGTTCCCCACCGGCCACCTCCTCACTTGCTGGCACCCCCACTGTAGGAGCCTGCGGCCCGCCCAGCCCAGCATGCCAGACACCACTGCCACTGCTGTCTCGGAAGCAGGTACACTGGTAATGATATTGCACCCCTCATCATGGGTACCTTGGTGAAAGGAGGGTGGAAGTGGCCACGCAGCCCCTTCTCCTCTTGCAAGAGGCACAAGGCACAGAACTGGCTGCTGTGGAGCAGATGGGAGCAGTCCTAGGCAGCAGGGGACAGTGGTCCAGACGACCCTGCTTCTCCCCTCCTGGCCCACTCTTGTCCCCTCTTCTGGTGGGAATGTGGCCTCAGCTGCTCTGCTGAGAACCCCAGCAGGCTTGTTTCCTGGGAAGCTGGTGTGCGGGGCCGGGGCCGGCCCTGCCTATGCTTGGCTCCTGATGGTGATCCCTGTGTTTTCTGGACTGCCTCGTCTTGCATGTAGCTGGCCTCACTCTGAGGTACCTGAGACAACACACTGAAGAAGATCCCTCAGCTGGGGTCTGGGAGACCTGGGTTCTGGGACCCGATTCTATTCAGCTTCAGTCCCCATGAAGTTTCTCTTCTGCAAGGGTACCTAGCAGTAAAGCTCAGGGAGGACCTGAGCCCATTGTAATTTTGAGCCTGTGACTTGTCCAAACCCCAAGGCATAATCTCTCAAACTTGCCAAGAGGAAGAACCATCTAGGATGATTGTTAGTGGAACAGACACCCCGGTCTTTCCCCCAGAGGGTTGATTCAGTGTATTTGAGTCTGGTTCAGAAGTCTCATTTTATCCAGTCCCCTGGTGATTTGCAGGATTTGCAAGTTTGAGAAAGACTGGTGTCACTCACTCTGACGTTACTGAGTGCCCAGCATCTGGATGGCTCAAGGAAGTCATGGTCTAGTCACTAAACAGAAATGTAAATGCAGAGTGCTTCACTGGGGTGTCATCAGGGAAGGGTCCTCCTGAGCATGGTGTCCCGAGTAAATTGTGCAAGGCTGTAGAGCCAAGAAGGATTTTGTTCTGGGTGCATTGGACATCTGTGGAAAGGTGTCACGCAGGGAAGTGCCATGCTCTGGTTACTAGGGGAGAAGGGAGGCTGGGAGGGGAGGAGAGGACATGAGCAAATCAGGCAGGGGTTCCCTGCAGTTGTCCCAGGGAGACACAAGGGCAGCTTGGGGGATCAGGTGGTGGTTGTGAAAAGAAGTGGGTGGACACTCACTGGGACATATTTTGGAGGCAACATTGACAGGGCTTGGTGATAGGGAAATGAGAAGGTTACAGGGAGGTGGGCTTCTGTTATAAAGCCAGATAAGTGCTCTGAAGGGGCAGGACAGGGCATGATGAAGGTTGGTTGTAGGGAGACTGGACCAAGGGAGCTCGGAGCAGGTTTCCTGCGGAGATGACACAGACATAGCCATCTGAAGGATAGGCAGGAGTTACCAGGGAGAAGAAGGGGGAAGGTGTTTGGGCTGGGGAGCTGAATGTGTACGGAGTATCGCATTGTAGGAGGGAGAATGGCAAGTCTCAGGGAGTCAGGAAGGTCAGGGTGGCAGGAGTGGGGAGAAGCGAAACTGCTGACTTCACAGATAAAATAGAGGGTGTGCAGGGTCAGGGAGGCTCCCTCCTACTGTGGGCTGAGGGCATGCGTGTTTCCTGGCACAAGTAGGGGAGGAAAGTGGACAGTGGTGGTGACAAGGATGAGACCACCACTGTCATCACGCTTGTAGCTAACACCTCATGGTGCTGAGCACTGCTCTGAGGGCTCTGAGAATTCTCAGGAAAGAAGGGCAGAGGGTGAGGGGCAGGGAGAACTTACAAATCCTTTCAGAGTTTTATTTGGAATCATCACAAAGGGAATTACGGCAGCTTCTCCCCTGTTCTCTCTCTTACACACACACACTTATGGACGCACACGCACACAGGCTTCCTCCACACTAATTAACATGAGCATTTTATAAGTCAATTTGGGTTGTGAAGTGCTAGGCATGAAGCTGAAATGATTTAAGAGGTTGAAAAGCCAAGATGATTTGAACACTGTGCCTTTTACCTACAGCAAGCATAAAAAGTTAGGAAACATGCCATTCACTGCTATCCCATGCTGGGGTATTTTTCTTTTTCCAGAGTGGACTGTGTGCCTTTCCTTAATATTTGAGGCAGACAAATGACAATAGACAATAATTATTAATATAATTATTATAATATTTGTAATTATTAATTATATAATTATACAATTATAATATAAATATACAATTATTGTAATAATTATTATAATATAATGATAATAATTATTATTTCAGAAGGGCTTAGCAGGAAAGAAGTGGGTTGTTTTACCACATGAACTTGAAGAAAGGTAAAAATCTCTTTCCTTCTAGCAGTCAATGTATGATTTAGGATTCTAGGAACAAACAATCATTCTGCACACAGGTAGGTTTGTGTATACAGTTTCCTCATCTGTAAAGTGGGACAATACTATATTAATAAGGAAATTAAATAAGATGGTTCGAATGAGAACACAGAGCACATGGCGAGCGCTGGGTGACTGTGAGCTGTTGCTGTTTACATGCATGTTGACATAATTGTGCATCTATGATGCTTCCAGACGCATATTCCCATCAACATAGGTATGCACGGACATGCACATGTGTGGGTGCGCATGCACACATGCAAGCTCGGAGGCTTGCTGAAATTCCCAAACAGACAAAGTAGTTATAGGAGTTTTTGTTTGTAGGCATTGGGTTTGGACTGGGCTAGGATGCAATTGACTAGAAGGTAAATGACATTATCACCCAGCTCACCCAGCAAATGCCCAGCTATGACCCTGCTGGCTTCTTGCTGACTCTTTGATCTTCAGCCTGAGTGACCGTGTTGCCCCAATGGGATCGGAGCAGCTAGTCCAGGTGTGTGAGCCCTCATGAGGACCTATACTGGCAGCCATGGTGGCAAACTGGGCAGAGGAGTGGTGACCCCTCAATGTCCTTCTTGCTGGGCATGACTGCCTGGGGAGGCAGAGAGGACAGCTAGCTGGTCCCTCTACCTGGAGTGCCCTCTCATACCCTCTAAGGCTGAACGTTACCCACATGCCAATGCCTGGCTCAAATGCTATTCCCTACTGGAAGGCTCTTTGGATCCCCTTCCTCACCTCTTCTGAACCTTCTTTGAATCTCTTATAGAATTTTACATGTTCACTACATGTTGTCCCCATCAGAATTCTACAGGAGCCTGATCGTCTCAAACCTCCTCATCCAGCTAGCTTCAGAGAGCGTTTGATCATCAGAGCCACTTCAGGTGTCCTGTCTATGAGAGCGCTCTCCAGAATTTGAGTTTGATCAGGTCACATCATTCCCTTGCTTTAAACCCTTTCATGCCACCCCCTAGCACTTAGGGTGAAACACATTGTCTTTCTCCTACTTCTAAAACAGTGATTTTCAACCAGAGTGCCATGAGAGGATCATAGTTAATGCCATGAAAGAATTTTAAAGACCATTAATTAAATTATTTTTGAAAGAAATTCAAAGCACAGTAAGTATATTCCTTTTTTTTTTGAATTAACATAATTCAAGTGTGCCACAGAAGTTTAACTGTAGGTTCAAATGTGCCATGAGATTTAAAAAGGTTGAAAATAACTGCTCTAGACTGCCCGGGGGTGACCCCCCCAACCTCTCCAGACTCACTTTTCACACTCCCCAGCGCAGGGAGAGTGCCAGTTTGTTTCCATTTCAGGGCCCTCACACATGCTCAGCCATCTGCTTAGAATTTCCCTCCCCTTCACCTGGCCACCCTTCCTCAGCCTTCAGGTCTGAGCTTAAATGTCACTTAGAGAAGTCTTCTCCACATCCCCTCACCCTCCTCTACCAGACAGCTTAGACTTACATGGACTTATCATTCATTATCATGTTAACTGCCTATCTGTTTTTATGATGGTTTAAGCTGAGCATACCCACCAGAACCAGGGGTGGGGTGTGGGCAGCTTGAGTCTGCCTTGCTTAGCACCACATTGCAGCATAGAGCTGGTCCTCCCAGACAATTATTTCTGTAACAAAGTGGGAGGGAGGTGCACCTGCAACTGGGCCTGAGAGCTCCCTTTCTGGCACACCTTCCTCCTTTAATATGGGAAATTGCCCTTTCCGCATGTCCTGTTTTGGAATGCAAGCCTGCCCAGAGTTTAGTTCCTTGCTTGTGAAATGCAGCTTTTTGGTGTCGTTGATCTAAGTCCAAAGCAGCTGCTGCCAGCTCTTGCTCAGAGCCCTCAGGTTTTCAGTGCAAGCTGGTCACATCTCAAACACGAGGTCTGCAGCTCTTGGACCTCGTACAGAGCAGGCTGCTAGTGCCAGTCCCTCACCTGCGGCTGACAGTTTCCTTGGGACTCCCATCAACTCCCCCTGAGGCTTGGGTATCCCCAAAGAAGTGTATTCTACATCCTTCCCAGAATGCGCCAGTGGGGTGAGCTCCTGTCATCCATAATGGTAGCTGGTTTGATAGTAAGGCACCCTTTCCTGGCTGACTTCTCCCTGTCTCTTTCCCTACCCTTCTTCACACTCCAGACAAACTACTTGACCTTGAATCCTTGTCTCAGATCCTACTTCTGGAGGAATGCAAACTAAGACCAGCATGAGTGCTCCATATTCCATTATTATTGTTATCACTACATAATAAACATTCTGATGAGTGATTCTGCATAAGTTTTTTCATTGATTCCTTCTGTGAGCCCTATGAATTACAGTAAATGTCTTTATTTGACAGAGAAGGAGATGGAGACACATCAGAAAGTAAAGCCATTTGCCTAATGCTGAACTGTTAATCAGTGGGAGCCCTGGTGTGCTGCCTGGGACACTTTCCATTGTCAGGGTCCATAGGGCTGTGCCTGCCAGTGCCAAGCAGATGACCAGGCAGAGGTAGAGCTGACCAAAAGGCCTACGCCTTTGCCATCTGCACCTAGAGAAAAGTATCCAAATTACTGGGCATGAATGTTCACACACATGTCCCCAGAGACTCACACATACCCACAAATGCCAGTGTGTACACACTCAGACCCACACAGGCAGAAATCTGTTTTCTGGAAAATGCAATTTCCTAATTAAAGCAAACAATTTCCTAATTTACTGGAAAATGCAATTTCCTAATTAAAATTTACTGGAAATGCAATTTCCTAATTAAAAGCAAACAGTAAGTAAGGCATGTTCTATCCAGCTTCACACCCTCAAGCTTATGGAATCCAGGGTCTTCCTCAGATCGTTTTCACCAGCCTCCTGCGTCTAAACTGTACAGACACCTGGGCCAACACAGAAGGCAGCCTTGTCAGCTAAGAAAGGCTGCTTGACCAGCCACCAAGTGGGCTATTAGGACCCTGGAATAATGACAAGCTTCTCAAAATAAGTTGATGATTTTTTTGACAGTTTGAGATTTAAAATTATATGGTGGAACTAATAGGCCCTTTCTGTCTCATAATTATGTTTGTCATGATACAAACCCTTAAATGTTCGGCTGCTGATCTTCTTGGATGAAACTCCCAACATCGAGTGGAATTGTAATGCCATGATGAACCATTAGGCTGTGGCTCAGGATAGTCCCCATGCGGGCTCACTGCCCAGTGTTGTTCCCAAGCATGTACAATGTGGGTTGTGCTCTCCATGGAGCTGTCACATGGGCCCACAGCCTAGGAGCCAGCAGCTACTGGCTCAGGAGCCCTTGAAAGTTAGATGGGTCCTGGGGCTCTGTTGTGCCTCCCTTTGCTGGAAATACACAGAACCGTTGGACTGCTGCAGTCCAAGAAAGGGTGGCCCTAGAGTGACTTCATCTGTGTGGAGATATTACTGTTCCTTCAATGCTGTAATTGCAGAGGATTGAACTGCAAATTGTTCGATTTTGACAAAGATCAGACATTGAGATCATTCTGCCAGGAGGATGAGTTTCGACTTTGTGCACATCAGGTGAGGGGTTGCACTGAACATGCATGGAATGATGTTAGGAAGTTGGCAAGCTAAAAATTAGTATTGGCCGTTCTAGGTAGTTTGGACTTCTTGAGTTACTTAAGGAAGTTTGTTTTGTTTCCATCAACAATATTTTAGAGCTATTTTAGTCACAAGCCACAATGTACTTTAATAAGGTGAAGGAGAATGTTTTATAAGTAAAGCAGAGTGACCTGGGAGAGACAGTAGGTATTTTTTTTTTTTTTTGAGACAGAGTCTCACTATGTAGAGTGCTGTGCCATCACAGCTCACAGCAACCTCAAATTCTTGGGCTTAGGAGATTCTCTTGGTCTCAGCCTCCCAAGTAGCTGGGAGTACAGGCGCCCACCACAATGCCCAGCAATTTTTTTGTTGCAGTTGTCATTGTTGTTTAGCAGGCCGGGGCTGGGTTTGAATCCACCAGCCCCGGTGGATGTGGCTGGCGCCCTAACCACTGAGCTACAGGTGCCAAGCCAGATATTAGGTATTTTCTCTACCCTTCTCTCCAAGGGCTAGCAAAAGACTAGCTCCTCCATTTTTCTTTTTCTTTTTTTTTTTTTATTAAATCATAGCTGTGTACATTAATGTGATCATGGGGCACCATACATTGGTTTCATAGACCGTTTGACACATTTTCATCATACTGGTTAACATAGCCTTCCTGGCATTTTCTTAGTTATTGTGCTAAGACATTTACATTCCACATTTACTAAGTTTCACATATACCCTTGTAAGATGCACCGCAGGTGTAATCCCACCAATCCCCCTTCCTCTGCCCACTTCCCCCTCCCTCTCCTCCCTTTCCCTCTTCCCTCTATTCTTAGGTTGTAACTGGGTTATAGCTTTCGTGTGAAACCCATAAATTAGCTTCATAGTAGGGCTCAGTACATTGGATACTTTTTCTTCCATTCTTGAGATACTTTACTAAGAAGAATATGTTCTAGCTCCATCCATGTAAACATGAAAGAGGTAAAGTCTTCATCTTTTTTTAAAGCTGCATAACATTCCATGGTGTACATATACCACAATTTATTAATCCATTCGTGGATCGATGGGCACTTGGGCTTTTTCCATGACTTAGCAATTATGAATTGGGCTGCAATAAACATTCTGGTACAAATATCTTTGTTATGATGTGATTTTTGGTCTTCTGGGTATATGCCTAGTAGAGGAATTATAGGATTGAATGGCAGATCTATTTTTAGATTTCTAAGTGTTTTCCGAACATCTTTCCAAAAGGAATGTGTTAATTTGCATTCCCACCAGCAGTGTAGAAGTGTTCCCTTTTCTCCACATCCACGCCAATGACGCTGGTATTGGGATTTTGTGATATAGGCTAATCTTACCGGAGTTAGATGATATCTCAAAGTAGTTTTGATTTGCATTTCTCTGATGATTAAAGATGATGTAGCTCCTCTATTTTGGAGGCCTGATATATTTTTTGCTCTGGGGGAGAAGAGGAGTTTTAAAAATTAGTTGAAAATATGAGTTTAAGATAATTTTCATACAATACAATATAGTAATTTATAAACTGTAATTTGACGAGCTTTAACAAAGACATACAGAGTGTCTTACCATCACAATCAAGATACAGAACAGTGCCATGTCCCCCAGACCCCATTGCAGCCAATCCCCTCCCCCACCTGGATCCCTGGTACCGATGGTCTGCTATCTGTCATGGCTTTGCTTTGTGCAGATTTCGTACACCTCGATTCTGCAGTGTCTGTTGGCATCTGACTTCTTTGACTTAGTGTAATGCATTTGAGAGCCAGTCATGCTCTTGTACATATCAGTAATTCTTCCTTTTTATCACTGAGTAGTATTCTATTACACAGATAGACCATAATTTGTTTATCTATTTCACAGATAATAGATATTTGGCTTCCATTTCTGAATAAAGTAGATGCCTTGGTGTGACCTTATACTACCCTATCTCACAAATAAATACCTAGGAGTAGGATGGCTGGGTTGGTAGAATAACTGCATGCTTAATTTTGTAAGAAACTTTAAAACTTTTCCAAAGTGGCCGGCCATACCATTTTGCACTCCCACCATCAGTGTATGACAGTTTCAGTTATTCCACATCCTTAATAACACTTGGTATTGTCAGTCTTTCATTTTAGCCATTCTGTTGAGCATGTAGGGTGTATCTCAGTGTGGTATTAATTCACAGGTCTTCAATGAATCTTTCCATGTACTTATCACTTATTTAGCTTCTTTGGTGAGGTGACTATTAAAACTATTTATTCATTATAGAAAAGTGGGATTGATTTGCTTCTTATTATTTAGATAAGCATTCTCTATACATTTTAGATTTAAGTCCTTTATTAGGTATATCGGGTTTTAGATTTCAAAATATTAAGGGTACAAATGTTTGTGGTTACATGGACCACATGTTATGTTATGTTATGTTGTTATGTTATTTTGAGACAGTCTCAAGCTGTTTCCCTGAGTAGAGTGCTATGGTGTCATAGCTCACAGCAACCTCCAACTGTTGGAGGTTGGATCCTCTTGCCATAGTTTTTCTGTTTTTAGTAGAGACAGGGTCTTGCCTTTTGCTCAGGCTGGTCTTGAACCTGTGAGCTTAAGGTATCCACCCACCTCAGCCTCCCAGAGTGCTAGGATTATAGGCGTGAGCCACCTCGCCTGGCCCATGGATCACTTTTAGAAATGCTTCAGTCTTGGCTATAAGTGTGCCCATCACACAAATAGTGTTCATTGTACTCATTAGGTGATCTTTTGCCCCTCCCTTCTTCCTCCCATCCCTTCTTGATTTCCACTGAGTTTTACTTCTCTCTGTGCACATGTGTACACATCGGTTAGTTTTAATTTAATACCGAGCACATGAATTTGTTTTTCCTTTCTTTAGATACTTCACTTAAGATGATGGACTCTGGTTCCATCCGAATCATTGCAAAAGGCATTACTTCATCCTTTTGTATAGCTCAGTAGTACTCCATGGTATGCATATGCCACAAGTCAACTTATGAATTGATGGGTGCTTGGGTTGATTCTACGTCTTTGCAATTATGAATTGTGCTGTAATAATCATTCAAGTGCAGGTCTCTTGTTGATAAAAAGACTTATTTTACTTCTGGTAAATACCAAGAGTGAGATTGCTAGATCAAATGGTAGGTCAACTTTTAGTTTTTTGAGGAATCTCCATATTGTTTTCCATAGAGGATGTACTAATTCTCAGTTCCACCAACAGTATATAAGTGCTCTTTTCTCTCTGCATCCATGCCAGAACTTGTTCTTTTTGGACTTTTTAATGAAATCCAGTTTAATTGGGATAGGTTCATATCTCCTTGTGGTTTTAATTGCATTTCCCTGATGATTAGCAATGTAGAACTTTTTCATATGCTTATTAGCCATTTGTTTATCTTTTTGTGAAAAAGTTCACTTTGTGTTTTTTGCCCACATTTTTCCCCTTTTTAATTAATTAGTTTTCTTTCAGATTAATATAAGGGTACATACGATTGGGTTACATTGTTTGCATTTGTTGGATAGAGTCCAAATTTTAGTTGAGTCCTTCACCCAGGAGATGTTCTGTGTATCCCTACATCATTACTGAGTCCCCCTCCCCCCCCCACTTTAATTTGATTGTGTTTTTCTCTCTTATGGGCCTTTTTCTCTCTTATGGGCCTACTAGTTTCAAATTATTGAGTACATAGAATTCTTGCTTTTCCATTCTTGAGATACTTTATTAAGGAAGATGTTCCTTAACTCTAGCCAGGTAAATGCAAAAGATGTAAAGTCTCCATTTTTTTATGGCTGAACAGTATTCCATGGTGTATATATATATATATATACCACAGTTTATTAATCCATTCATGGGTGGATGGGCAGTTGGGTTGTTTCCACATCTAAGTCATGAATTCGAAAATGTGCAGGAGATGGACCAATACCTGGAATCACACTACCTCCCTAGGCTTAACTAGGAAGAAGTAGCGCTCTTGAACAGGTCAGTATCAAGCACCAAAATTAGAACAACAATAAAAAAGCTTGCAACAGGGTGGTGCCTGTGGCTCAACGGAGTAAGGTGCTGCCCCATATGCCGAAGGTGGTGGGTTCAAACCCAGCCCCGGCCAAAAACAAACAAACAAAAAACCAAACAACAACAAAAAAAAACTTACAGCAACAACAAAATCCTGGATCAGATGGTTTTGCCCACTTTTTTTTTTTTTAAATTGAGACAGAGTCTCACTTTGCTGCCCTCAGTAGAGTGCGGTGATATCACAGCTCACAACAACCCCCAACTCTTGGGCTTAAGCGATTCTCTTGCTTCAGCCTCCTGAGTAGCTGAGACTACAGGTGCCCACCACAGCACTGAGCTATTTTTTTGATTTTAGCAGGCTGGGGCTGTGTTCGAACCCACCAGCCCTGGTCCGTGTGGCTGACACCCTATCCACTGAGCTACAGGTGCCGCCCTTGCCCACTCTGTAATAGGGTTGTTTGCTTTTTCTTCTTGCTGATTTGCCTGAGTTTTTTGTAGATTCCTAGATGTATAGTTTGCAGATATTTTCTCCGATTCAATAGGTTGTCTGTTTGCTTGGTTGATTATTTCCTTAGTTGTGCATAAGCTTTTTAGTTTAATCAAATCCCATTTATTTTTGTTGTTGCTGTGATTGCCATTGGGGTCTTAGTCCTAAATTCTTTGCTGAGGTTGATATCTAGAAGTATTTTTCCTGCATTTTCCTCTAGAATTATTGTGGTTTTGTGCAGTACATTTAAGTCTTTTATCCACCTTGAAATAAATTTTGTGAGTGGTGATAGGGGTCCTGTTTCATTATTGGGCATGTGGCTATCCAGTTTAACCAGTATCTTTTATCGAATAGGACTTCTTTTCCCCATCGTAAGTTGTTATCTCCATTGTCAAAGATTGGTCGGTTGTAAGTGGATGGTTTTATATCTGGGTTTTCTATTCTGTTCCATTGGTTTATATCTCTATTTTGGTACCAGTACCATGCTGTTTTGGTTACTATAGTTGTATAGTATAGTTTGAAGTTTGTTAACGTGATGCCTCCAGATTTATTGTTTTTGCTTAAGATTGCTTTGGCTATTTGGGCTCTTTTCTGGTCCCAAATGAAACACAAAAATGATTTTTTCTTTATCTGTGAAGTATGACACTGATATTTTGATAGGGATTACATTGAATCTGTAAATAACTTTATGCAGTATGGACATTTTAATGATGTTGATTCTACCCATCTGTGAGTGTGATGAGTTTTTCCATTTGTTCATGTCCTCTGTGTTCTTTGCTCAATGTTTTGTAGTTCTCCTTGTACAGATCTTTCACCTCCTTGGGTGAGTATACTACTAGGTATCTTATATTTCTTATAGCTGTTGTGAATGGTAGTGAGTCTTTCACTCACAGTTTGTTGGCACATACAAGTACTACTAATTTATGTACATTAATTTTGTAACCTGGGATTTTTGTGAATTTATTTGTCAATTCCAGGAATCTTTAGGGTTTTCTTGATACAACATCCTATCATCAGTGAAAAGCAATAGTTCAAAGTCCTCTTTGGAGGACGTTGATTTGGGTACCCTTGATTTGGGTAGCCTGATTGCTCTTCTAGGACTCCCAGCACTACGTTGAATAGAAGTGGTGACACTGTTGTATGAATTTTTAGGGGGGATGTTTCAACTCTTCCTATTCAACGTGGTGTTGCCTGTGAGGATGTCATATGACTTTTATAATTTTGAGATATATTCCTTCTATGCCTAATTTGTTGAGGTTTTTTTATCATGAAAATGTACCAGATTTTGTCAAAGACATCTATTGAGATGATCATATGGTCTTGCTTTTGCTTCTATTTTGTGGTGAATCACATTTATTGATTTATGTAAATTGAACCATTCTTGCATCTCTGAGAGGAAGCCCCCTCGGTCATGATGGATATTTTTTTTTTTCTTGATGTGCTATTGAATTTGGTTTGCTAGTATTTTATTGAGGATTTTTGCATCTATATTCATAAGGGTTATTTCTTTTTTCGTTGTTGTTGTATCCTTTTCTTGCTTTGGTATCAAAGTGATACTGGCTTCATAGAATGAGTTGGGAGAATTACCCCCTTCTCAATATTATGGAATTATATTTCTATTTTGGGTACTAGGGGGTCTGGTAGAATTTGGCTACAAATCCATCTGGTCTGGGATTTTGTTTTGTTTTGTTTTTTGGCAAGTTGAGTCTTTGGAGGTTATATATTTCAGGAATTTGTCCATTTCCTCTACATTTTCTGGTTGATGTGCATGGAGATTTTCATAGTATTCACAGATGATGTTTTGTATTTCTTTGGTATCAATTGTAATGTTTCCTTTTTCTCTACTGATTGAGTTTATTTGGGTCTTTTCTCTTCTATTCCTAGTTAATCTCACAAAGAGTCTGCTGATATTATTTATCTTATCAAAGAAACATCTTTTTGTTCAACTGAACTTTGTACTTCTGTTTTTGTTTTTGGTTTCCATTTCATTTATTAATAGTTCTTCTCTGACCTTCATTATTTTTTTTCTTTTGCTGGCTTCAGGTTTGGGTTAGTTCCTTGAGATGTGACATTAGGTTAATTTGTGATTTTTCTGTTTTTTGGTTTTTTTTTTTTGTTTGTTTTCTTAAACAGAGTCTCACTCTGTCACTCTGGGTAGAGTGCCACGGCATCATCTTAGCTCACAGTACCCTCAAACTCTCAGGCTTAAGTGATTCTCATGCCTTCACCACCCAAGTAGGTAGAACTACAGGTGCCCACCAGAAAGCCTGGCTAGTTTTTCTGTTTTTAGTAGTGACAGGGTCTTGAACCTGCTCAGGCTGGTCTTGAACTCCTGAGCTCAAGTGATCCACCCACCTTGGCCTCCCAGAATGCTAGGATTACTGGCATGAGCCACCATACCCAGCCAATTTTTCTGTGTGTGTTTAATATAGGCATTTAAGGCTATGAATTTTCCCTTGAAGAATACTTTTGATAGCTTGTGTCCCCTTTGTTGTTCAGTTCAAAGAATGTTTTGATTTCTATTGTAATTTCATTCCTGACCCAATAATCATTCAACAACAGGTTGTTTAATTTCCATGACTTTATGGAGGGTTGCTGTTTCTCTTGTGATTAATTTCTACTTTTGTTCCACTGTGGTCTGAGAAGATACATGTTATAATTTTGACTTTTTTGAATTTTTTTAGACCTTTTTAGTGGCTTAACATATGATCCGTCCTGAAGAACGTCCCATGTGCTGCTGAGAAGAATGTATATTCAGTAGTTTTTAGGTAGAATGTTCTATAAATGCTTGCTAGGTCCATTTGATTCAGAGTCTGGTTTAAGTCTTTTATTTATTTATTTTTTGCTTTGGTGATTTTTCTAGTTCTGAAAACTAGAGGTGTTGAGGGCCTTGGCACTGATGATGGTGCTATTTATTTCTTTGTGTAGTTCTAGTGAAATTTGCTTTATGTACCTGAAAGCTCCTGTGTTAGGTACATATGCTATAATTAGGATTGTTTGGTCTTCTTATTGAATTCTTCCCTTTACCGTTATATAATGATCCTCTTTATCTTTCTTTACATTTGTTAGTTTAAAGTCAATTTTATCTGACGTAAGATTGGCTATACCTCCTTTCTTTTGATTTCTATTTGCATAGAATATTTTTTTTTCATCTTTTCACAGTAATTCTGTGTGCATCCTTGTGGCTTAGATGTGTTGCCGGAGATAGCAGACACACGGGTTGTGTTTTTTCATCTGTTTAGCCAGCCTTTTGAGAGGAGCATTCAAATCATTAATTTTGAATGATAGAATTGATGTGTGGGATGTTGATTTGTTCATCATGTTAGGTGGTACCTTATTGCTTTACTATTGTTTTATGAAAGTTGTGAGTTTTAGGGTATTCTGGGGGGTGATTTTATCCTGGTGTTATCTGTTGTGCTGATTTGTGTATAATACAGTCTGAATATTTTCTGCAGAGGAAGTCTGGTCATGGCAAATTCCCTGGGTGTTTGCTTGTCTGGAAAAGACTTAATTTTTCATCAGTTGTGAAGATTAGTTTCGCAGGATACAAAATTCTAGGACAGCAGATGTTCTGCTTAATATCACTAAACATGGGGCCCCAAAAGCTTCTGGCTTGTAAGATTTCCACTGAGAAATGCATTTAGCGTTGTAGGTTTTTTGTTGCTTTTGTCTTGCTGCTTGCAGAATTTCCTTTCAATTTTGACTTTGGCCAGGTTGATTACTACGTGTCTTGGAGATGTCCTGTTTGCTATGGATCTTCCTGGTGTTTAATGGCTGACTTGTATCTATATGTCTCAATCTCTGGCCATACCAGGGAAGTTTTCCTTATTAATTCTCTCAAATAGGTTTTCCATGCTTTCAGCTTGCTCTTCTTCTGCCTCAGGGATACCTATAATCTGAATGTTAGTTCACTTCATGTAGTGTCACATTTCTCTCAGTGATTGCTCAGACTTTTTTGTTCTTTGATTGACGGGGTCACCTTGAGAGCTTTCAATCTCTGAGATTCTTTCTTATCTTTTGTTTAGTCTGATTTTGAAGCTTTCTCTTACGTTTTGAAATCCACAAATGCCTCTTTCATTTCTTTAAGTGCTGTTACATTTCTTTGTATGTTGTCTAGCTCTTTAGTAACTTTTTCATTGATTTCCCAAATTTTATTTTGCCTCCTTTTTTGGTTGTTGGTTTTCAACTTTCTCTTCAATTCCTTTTATCTTATTTGCCATCCATATTTTCAATTCCCTTTCTATCATTTTGGCAGTTTCCTTGGAATCCACTACTGTACTTCATTGTGATCCCTTGGGAGCATTGTGTTATTTTGTTTCTTCATGTTACCAAAGTTCTTTTGTCGGTTTCTTCTCATTTTGTGCCTCTTTTTTTGGCATGGGGTCAGAGGATTGCCGGGCACCTTTTCTCTTTTAATGGGAACACTCCTGTTTATTTAGGGGAATGGGAGGGTCATGGATGGAGTTTTTGTGTCCCGGGGAGGTGGGTGCCCTCAGAGACTTTAGTATAGCTGTTCTGTTTTGACCCATTTCCCTGTGTTTGCTACTATTTAAGCCAGTGCTGGATGATCTTGGTGTGGGGTAGAGGGTCATTGCCCAGCTCACTGTTGGAAGTTCAAGTTGGGGGCTGGATGCGACTCTGTCCATGATGGCTATTGTTATGGGAGTTTGCTCTGGCAAGGGTCAGCCAGTGGAGTTACCAGTGGCAGTTGGGTTAGCCTATTTAGCCAGTGGCCATGGATAACTAGGTTGTGTGGATTTGCTTAAACCAGGTCCAGGAGTAATGGCTTCTCAAGGTTAGAGGCTCCAAGGTGAAATGTTGGACCTTGGGGAGTTTCACCCAGTCCAGCAGCAGTACTGAAGAGTCATTGGTGGGATCCTGAGGCCCAGGCACACCTCTGGAACCTCAGGGGTGGTGTTGCAGGTCTAGTGGGTGTCATGGAGCTACAGGGGCAGAACCTTGGGCTTGGGCACAGCCAGAGCTTCAGAGCTGGTTCTGGGATTATGGGGCAGAGCTGTACAAATGGAGGGCTATTTTGCCAGTGAAGAGACTGCTGACACCCAGTTGTGCAAGCAGCAATTTGTCTCAGGGACTGCTGGTCAGCCACGGTTCTCCCCCCTCATACCCAGCACCCACTGAGGCTGTTGCCCAAGGCTTCCCAGGTGGTGCCTGTGGCTTCTGAGGCTTCTCTCTGCTCAGATACCCCACAGGAGGGAAGGCATGCTTGGCCCCTGGACATAGGGCACAACAAGTCTATTCTGTTTGTGCCCACTGCTCTGCTGCACCTGGCTGAAGTAATGCAAAGGTTGCTGTTACAAGGCTGAGTCCCAAGTGGACCTGGAGCTGTGCATCAGAGAATGAGGCTGTTGTTGGTTGTAGAAACCTGAGATTTGTGCCTCCAGATCTCTGCTTCACCTGCTGTCTCATGCTGTGTCTCTGCACAGACTCTGAGTAGCTTCCCAATCATCCCACAGGTCTTCAGGGGTCAGGGGGAGACCCTTCACAGATTAAGCTGCCTACAACTTTTATTCCTTTCCTAAAAAGCAGTGCACCCTTGGGCTGCTTCAATTCTGCTGTCTTTCCCTCTTCCTAGCCATGTAAATTGTATTGGGAGCCCCAGTTTAGTCTCTGAGATGATGAGTGGTGCTGTAAGTGGGACAAACTGGCCCTGTTGGAATGAATCAGTAATTGCTCTAATAAGCTGTACAATTGTTCTCCCTTTAGTAGCTGTTGCTTACAGGAAAGAGTCAACTACAGTGATGTTCTTCTGTGCTTGTGATAGGCTCTTGACTCTCAGGAAAAGCACTTGAATATCCTAGGCAGTGAGAGGGACCTGGTAGCTCCTAGGGTATTGCTTGATTACCACTATAGCAGAGGTGGGTGGAGGAGGGAGGCTGGGTGGGCTTAGGCCAGGTGAACCTGTCTTCAGGTTCAGTACAGGTAGATTTGAGAGAGAATTGTCTCAGCAGGGATCAGGAGACTCTGGGAAGGCCCCCCAACCCCCAGCCTCAAGTGGGCTCACCAAACCAGAAAGTCTGCTTGTTGGGAAGGGGTAACTTACAATTCACCAACTGGCTGTCAGGAGTGAGCTTCACTCCTCTAGCCAGGAGAATTTACCTCCAGTGTCTGGTTGAACTCACTGAACAGTGGTGCCATGGGCTGGGAACTTCCCAGTGACGACCCGCCCTAGTCCCAAAGCTCAGCTTTCCTGCGTGAGGATGGGCACTCTACCAGATCACCACTGCTCAGACCACTACTGCTCAGACCACACTGCACTGTCCTTTCAGTTCTGCCCACATGGGTGCCCTTGCCTCTTGAGTCCCACTGCCAAATCTCCCCTTTGTGCCCCCTAGCAACCTGATTGTGTCCTGTGGGTACAAGATCTGCCCATGTGTCTGTCCCATTGGCAGACATCTCTGGGGAGTGCTGGTGGGTGGGGAACTCCCATCCAGGCACCCTGGGCCCAGTGCAGGTCCACAAGGGGCAAGGTGTGGGCCCTGCTCTCTGTGGACGCCTTAGTGTTGTGGGCTCACCAGCAGAGGGGTATGGCCACCCTAGAAAATGTCGGCTCTATCAGCCTCCCTGGGAGTGGCCTGGGAGAGGCAGGGGAGGAAGAATCTGAATGTAAGGGAGACATGCACTGGCTCCTCTGGTCCCTGTCCGTGGAAGGAAGCCCGTGTGGGATGTCCCACCCTTTGGGATCACCCAATTTCTCTGGGGCCCCTGCAGTCTGGGCAGGAGTTGGGAACTGTCTATGTGGGAATGGTGGTGTAAAAACTGATGGGCTGGAGCTGCCTGGAGTGGTCAGAGGGTCGCTCTGGACAAAAAAAGCAGCGTGGTGACCACCTTCTCAGCTCTGTTGTGGTCATGGGGAAAGGGGAACCCAAAGGGGCTGGAAACCCAATGCTTTATTTTCAAGAAGGTCCTGTTCAGTGGTTGCAGTTGCTCTTGGGCTCATGAGGGTGGAAAAGCTTCTAAGTAACTCGGCAGCACACTGATTAGTAGAGGTGTGTGGGAAAGAGAAACAAAACTCCCACCTACCCTTTCTCTGGGCTTGGAGCTTCTCAGGGTTGAACTTTGCTAATATCCTTTTTCTCTTTCTGTTCTGCTTCATAGCTTCTTTCCATGAAGTCTCTGGCAGGCTCTGGTACTTCTCCCTCCAAATACACCTGCGCTGTGCCCTTCACCCCTCTCAAGTGTCCAAAGCCCTTCCTTCCCTCCCCACCGTCTGGCCCCTGCTGTCTCTAGTCAGACATCTTCCCTGCCTCCAGATACTTTTTTTGAAAATATTTTCTTCTGGTCTGCTCTTGCCTTTTCATTTTCTCAACAATGTATTTCACTTGGAGTATTTATATTGTTTACATTACTTTTTGAAACTTAAACATTTTTAAACATAATTTCAGAATTATAAAAAAATTCCAAGAATAATGCAGATAATACCAAGATACACTTCACCCAGACTTCCCGTGTCTTAAAATTTTATTGTATTTACTTGCTTTCTCTTTCTCTCCATTTGGCCTCCAAACCGTGTTTCTCTGTGTATCCCCAGTGTTCCTTTCCTTACAGATCAGCTCTCTGACTGTGTAAGTACCATCTAATTCTTACCTGTAGCTCTGAGTTCCAATTTCAGGTGCCTGTAAGAGAATTTAATCTGCTCAGGTTGGGTTAGGCATTGCTCCCTGATCTAATCAACAGTGATCTTGTAGTGGGGTCCTTTGAGAATAAGTCAGGGATGTATTTTCTAAGAATGAATTAAAGGGGAGGGAAGAGACAACAAGTATCTGTTCTATGAAGCAGTAAATCATTTGAAAAATTATAAGTATATGTAACTTCCTAGACGAGTGTTATTTTCATGCAATTACGAAGTGCCTTTTCCAAAAACCTAGGTAAGTTATTTTATGGCTCACTCTAGCACTTGTCTTTGAAGGTAAGCTTTAGGGTTAGTTACTTTCCTTTAAAGAAAATCAGTATTTGTTCTTGGTATTCACAACTCCCTCTTAACCAGAACATAGCATTTTTTTTTTTTTTTTGCAGTTTTTGGCTGGGGCCAGGTTTGAACCTACCACCTCCAGTATATGGGGCTGGCGCCCTACTCCTTAAGCCATAGGTGCTGCCCAACATAGCATTTTTTTTTTTAACATTTACTTACTAGTAACAAAAACTGGGATGGATACCTCAATTTCTCTCATTTGATTAAGTCACATTGTATGCCTATATCTAAACCTCACATGTACCCTATACAGATATTCAACTATTATGTACCCATAATAATTAAATATTATTAATTACAAAAAAATAAAAAATATAACTGATATCCAAGAATGCAGTAGGTTCAATTGGATTCAAGGGCTTAACCACCTCTCTCCATTCCTTAACCAGACTTTTTCCACATTACAGCCTAGAATTCCCATTCCTTCATTCTCCCAGGGACAGTTGAACCTAGAAACTCAAAGATGCTGTTAGACTCTTTTCATCTTGCTTTCTCCATTTTCACTTGTTTTCTTTCTTTCTATCCATCTCATACCCTACAATGAAGTTATTTTTAGCCTGGCTGTCATAGTCACAAGTAGCCCCCAAACCTGCAATCTGTGCAGCCAGAATAATGGCCTCCAAAAGATGTTCATGTCCTAAACATCCCTAGTACTGGAGAACATGTTACCTTCCCTGGAAAAAGAAACTTGGCAGATGTGTTAAGGATCTTGAGATAGGACTGCTATCCTAGATTATCTGTGTAGGCCCAATGTAGCCATAAAGGTCTTTATAAGAGGAAGACAAAAAAGTCAAAAGTGGAAGGAGGAGCTGGGATGAACAAGCAGAAGTTGGAGTGATGCACTTTGAAGATGGAACAAGGTATGTAGGCAGCTTCTAGACCAGTGGTTCTCAACTTCCTATTGCCACGATGTATTTTCACTGTTACAACCCACAGGTTGAGAACTGCTGCTCTAGATGCTAGAAAGGGCAAGGGAACAGATTCTCCCCTAGAGCCCCTAGAAGGAACCAGCCCTGCCACACCTTGGTTTTAGCCCAGTGAAACTGATTTCAGACTTCAGAACTATAAGAAAATAAGTTCAAGTTGTTTATTTTATTTTATTTTTTAATTATTATTATTTTTTTTTGTAGAGACAGAGTCTCACTTTACCACCTTTGGTAGAGTGCCATGATGTCACAGGACTCACAGCAACCTCTAGCTCTTGGGCTTCCGTGATTCTCCTGCTTCAGCCTCCTGAGCAGCTGGGACTACAGGCGCCCGCCACAACGCCTGGCTATTTTTTGGTTGCAGGTCAGCCGGGCCTGGGTTTGAACCCGCCACCCTCGGTATATGGGGCCGGTGCCCTACTCACTGAGCCACGGGTGCCACCCTAGTTCAAGTTGTTTAAAGCCACAAAGTTTGTTGGAATTTTTTTCTTCTTCTTCTTCTTTTTTTTTTTTTGTGGTTTTTGGCGGGGGCTGGGTTTAAACCCACCACCTCCGGTATATGGGGCCAGCACCTTACTCCTTTGAGCCACAGGTGCCGCCCAAAGAGTAGAACTATTTTTTCATTACCTTTATTTTTTATTTTTGCAGTTTTTGGCCAGGGCTGGGTTTGAACCCGCCACCTCCGGTATATGGGCCCGGCGCCCTACTCCTTTGAGCTACAGGCACCACTCTTGTTGGAATTTGTTACAGCAGCTACAGGCAATGAATGTGCAATCCAAAAGGAAGTGAGACCTTTTTCTCCCACTTTGATATGCTGGATCTTATAGAGATTTTCTGCATTGCTTGACTTGGTCCATATGTCCACTTTTGGAGCCAAGCACACTAGACAGAGGATGAGGTACGGTGAGTGACCACCTTGAACTCAGCACTGAGTAGATGGGCATGTAGTGTGGATGGGGAGAAGCTGTAGCTCCAGAGAGAGGTGGCTGGACAGATGCAAAGACAGATGTGCTCTATGACTCACTCTGACTCTGTAGGCCAACCACACTTGGCTCCTAATGACTATAGAAAGTCAACACTGTCCTTTGAGTGTGCAGCCTTGACAGCAACGAGAATACTCAGAAGATGGTGCTCGAGGTTCACAAAGTAGTTCTAAGTAAGAAAGAGTATTTTGTTGCCTCCAGAGGGCATATTTGAATAGAGCTAACTTCATTTGCATATGTAAGAATGGATATTTCTAAATTTCAGTTTGTTCATCTGTAAAATGGAGATAATTATACTTTCCTAGGGGCTGTTGGAAGGATTAGAAAAGTCACTTTCTGTAAAAGTTAGCACTATTTAAATAAAGTATGCAGAGCTTAGCACAGTTCTTGAATAAAGGATACATTTGTCTTGTTCTATATGTACAGTAATATGAAATCAGTTTGCCAAAGTCTGACTGAATTGTGGGTGAGCAGACTGATAAAATGTATTGTGCCTTTTATGTATATATATAGTGGTTTTCTGAAAACCTGAAAGTCCTAACATTCTCTGTTCTTTCTCTCTTTTGGTGCCTGTTCTGTTCTCTGCTAATTTTTTGGTGTTTAACCTATTTTGGAGAATTGGAGAGGTAGCTGAAAGCCAGCAGAGAAGATAAACAGCTTCCACTTTCCCAGCTGCAGCCCACAAGCCCTGGTATGGTGGAGCCAAAATGAACAGCTCGGCAGCCCCCCTGGATTGTCTGCTTCTCCAGGGCTGTTCCCACCTCACTGCACTGTATCCCATGCCAGCCTTCCCTGTCCTTCTTGTCCTGAGGCCAGCCCCGCTCTTCCTGGGTGCTTCCTTCACTTCTCTTCCGATACATCTTGTTACCCATCTCTGTGACCCCCAACTTACCATCTTCCTGACCAGCCTTATTTTGACCCCTGGCCTCAGCAGACTCTTGCATGAACTATTAGGTACTCCCAGTGTTCTCTGAATTTGACTCCTTCTGTGATTCTTTGGTGGGAGGCTGAGGGGTGATGCTGATACCCAGCCTTTAAAGCCTTCTATCTGGATAGCCAGGGCTGAATCCGAAGTGAACTCCAGCCTGGGAGCCAAAAGTTGAAAAATAACCACAAGTGTGAATGGGCCAAAGAGGCACTCAAAGATTTTATAGGAAAGAAAATTCAGGTCAAGAGCAAGGGGGGAACTGAGGGCCTAGGATCCAGAACTACTTGCTTTAACTCAGAGTCTGGCCATGCAGGCTTCTGTGTTATATGCTGCAGGCATCTTGCTCAGAGCTTCTTTACTGTCAGCTCAAAGCTGCCCCCTTGGTTGAAGGGAGCTACTTTGCCTGGCAGGTGTTCTCTTCCCCTGTGAAGCTCGCAGCCTGGCTTATTTAGGATCAGCGCAGAGGACCATTCCCCCTGCCTCTCAGGCTCTCCATGAGATGGGGCTGAAGCTAGGCTACCACTGAGACCAATCCTTGCTTAGCTCCTTCTTCAGTTTCCCCAACTCCTTCTCCAGAGAGCACTCCTCAATACATCACATGTATTCTGTTGGTGGAAATGAAACCTGTAAAATAATTAAGGAGGTTTATTTTGAGCCAAATTGGAGGATCATGGCCCAGAGCCACACCCAAGAAGCCTTGAACATGTGGACTTGTGATTGTGGAGTTACAGTTTGGTTTTATACATTTCAGAGAGACAGGTATTACAGATGAGGTCATAAATCAACATGTAGAAAACAGACATTGGTTTAGCTCAAAAAGGTGAGACATCTGGAAATAGGGGCTTACAGGTTAAAGATTTTTTATCTGACAATTCACTGAAAGAGTCAGGCTCTGTCTGAAAGACCAGGAGTCAGAGAAAAGGAATGCTTGTGTTAAGGTAAGGGTCTGTTATTTAGAGACAAAGCACCTGACAGACTCAAGTAGTGTGTTGTGTATATTGAGGACCTGCAGGTAGGTCTTGCACAGCCTTAGGCCTGCTAGTGAATCACAAAGGACGCGTCTTTAAGAAGGGAAGCGGGTGGATGAGACATGTCTAATCTCCTTTCTCATGGCTAGCAACTCAATTTTAGGGATCCTCTTGGCCAAGAGGGGGTCCAGTCAGTCAGTGAGGGTGAGGAGCCTTAACGTTTTTAGTTCACAGCCCGAGCCCAGTCCCAGGCTCTTCTTCTAGGAAAAGGGACCCAAAACAACTTTTTTTTAGACTTTCTATGTTTCCTCCTGCTAAATGGCCTCCGTATGGGCTATTCTCTTCACCTAAAATGCTCTTCTTGGTCCTGTTTGTCTAGTCAACGCCCACCCATCCTGCAGCTCTCAGCAGGGATCACTTTCTTGGAGAAGATTTTCTGGACTTCCTGGGTGAGGCTGAAACTCCTGATGTGGACCTCCTTGGCTGCATGGCTTCCCCCTATAGTGAGTCATTTGTTGCAATTGCAATCTTGGCTTTATTTGTGTGCTTATTTGAAGAATGCATGATTTTCCCATTAGAGTGTGTATTCCATAAGGGTTGGAATCATGTCTGCTCTTCCTCTCCACCATATTCCTAGTGCCTAGCTCAGTGCCTGGCACACTGTAGATGCCCAGTAAATATTTGTTGAAGGAATGATGTGAATGTATAAAGAGAAAAAATGACAAGAGAAAGCAAAGAAGGAGACAGCAGGGAGAGTCCGACACTGCCGGATGCTGCTGGGAGCGCATGTGCAAGAGGGCGGCAGAAGTGCCCTTTGGATCTGGCACCCTGGAGGTCACTGGTGGCCCTGATGAGAACGAGGTCCGGGAGTGATGCAGGCTGGAGCTGAGACACTGAGGGCCAAGGGCAGAGTAGTGGGAAGTGGAGGAGTGTGGGCGACTCTTCCTAGAGTGGAAGGTGACCAGGAACAAGTTTTCCAGGTTTCCTCTTCTCCCTCCGAGAGAAGATGGGTTTTCCCTCCAAGCAGGGACCTCATCCTTACTATCATGCATTTTCTCTAAATCACATCCCGGGTAAGCTATTGAATCTTCGGAATCTCCCAGGAGCTGGGCTGCTAGCCTTTTGTGCCCTCCCTAGTGTTGTGTGTTAATAGCGGTTCCTCCATGCTGCCCTGGTGTGTCCTCTCTCCTGGCATCATGACAGCCCACTGCTGGAGCTGGGCAGTGGCAGCCACATCCTCACAGGTGGCACTTGTGGAGCAGGAGCCATGGGGCTCTGAGGGCAGCCTGGTGCCCAGGGCTTCCTATCAAAGTGGCCCATCTCACACCCACCAAGAGTGCTAATGCCCCGGGAAAGGGGGTGCTGGGCTCTAGCTGGTCACCCAGGGCTTTTTTCAAGGCCTAGGGTTGGAGGAAATCATGTAAATGTTGATGTACACTGGTAATTTTCATAGAACCAAATTTGGCATTTAGAGGATGGAACTCAGATCATTTCAACTCTATGATATTAGAAGTGTCTGGACCCATGTTTGCATTGAATTGAGTGACTTCTAGAGTCACAGACCCTGCAAATTATCAATTTCAGCACCCCCTTGATATCATGTAATAAAATCCCTACAAAGTAACTTCAATCCTCTGAATGAACACTTTGGGTGACCTCCTTGCTTCCTGTGAAAGTCAATGCAATCTTTGGAAGATTCTTCAACTGATGTTTCTGTAAAGCATTATTTTTTTTTTTAAATAGCTATCCCTCTAGACCAGTGATTTTTTGGCTGGGGTGCCACAAAAATTTTTAAAGATTGTTGATTAAATTATTTTAGAAAAATGTTCAAAGCATAGTAAGTATATATATATTTGCTCTTTGTTTGGATCAACATAATTTAAGTGTGCCTTGGAAATTTAACTATAGGTTCAAGTGTGCTATGAGATAAAAAAAGGTTGAAAAGCATTGCTTTATATTTAAAAAGCCTTTTCTTTCTGTAGTCTTTCTTCCCCATTGCCTTTCGTTGGCCTATCTCTCCTTGAGCTACAGAACATTTAGATTGTCTGGGGCCTCAGTCCATACCTCATCCTGTGAAGTTGACCCTTGTGTCTGTGGACATACCTCTTTATGAAATGTCTGTCCTGACTGAAGGATAATGGAAAAGGAAGATGGGTAGAAGCCTGTACACTGCTATGTGGTCTAAGCAAAATTTGTTAAAGCTATTGGGGAACTCTTGAGCTAAAATCAGCCATTAGAGAAGTTTCCTATCTTCCAGGAATAGGTCTACCTTAGTCCTGTAGCATTTAGTCTCAATGGCTGGAAGCAGCTTAGGGAAGCTTTACCTGGGCACACCTGTAATGGATTTCAGAGATGGTGGGAGTTCATGAGCAATCACTCTTGCCATTGCTGGACATCTATGAGATGCATGCTGGGGACCTCACCCCAGTCTCTATCCTGCGTCTAAGAATCAGCTGTCTTGTATTTTCTGCAAAAGGATGTTGGTGACCACAGAGATGCACAAGTCTGAACCTAGGTTCAGCTTTGCCTATGCCGTAGCTCATGTATTGCTTCTGCTGCTCTGTCCTCACCAGGACAGGAAGCCACTTCCCACAGGCATTTAGTCCACGGGTGGTGCTGATAATTGCTCAAATTAGTGAGGAATGCAGCAAAATTACTTTGTACATGGTGCATCTTGGTTCAAAGGGGTTTTCTATTCATAATCTCATTTGATTCTCACCAAATCTTGTGAGATTGGTAATTCAGAGGGATCTCCACTTTACAGATGTAGACACTGAGACTTGGAAAATTTGTAGCATCAACCAAAATCACATGGCCCGTAAGTGGAGGAACTGGGATTTAAATCAAGGTGTCTCACTCCAGATCCTGGAACACTTCCCATAGTGGGACAGGACTTGGGAACAAGGGGCAAGGCTGATTTTCTCTTCGTATTTTTCTGTGTCTGGTGGGATTTGGAAGACCTCCTCCTCCCCCCGACCTCTGTTTGATGTGGCCCTAGTGAACCCAAGGGCCTGTGCACTCATGGCAACTTCAGCTGGGCAAACAAAGAGGCCACCAGTTCCTCCATCTTCTCAGCAGCTTCACAGACAACTTGAGTCTGGCAGCTTGGTGAACTGAACACAGGTGTATTTGTACAGTCAGACCATGTACCATTGTTCCCTGACTCCAAACCAAGACCATTTAACACCGTTCACTCATTATCTTACTGTGTATTTTTGTTACCAAGCAGCCAATTGGCTTGTTGCTCAATATGCATCAAAGCCAAGACCATGGCACTGCCCCTTGCAATTCAGCTGGCAAGAGGACAGGAGGAAGTGCTCAAATCTGTCTGTCTAAGCTGCAGCTTGGGTCAGGTTTTATAATCTCAGTGTAATGAGGCATGATCTGATTTGATCTTGCAATGATGTGATGCTGGGAGGTGTGCTCTGACTGGATCTTGCCAGGGGTGATGGTAAGTCTCCACCTGATTGGATCCTGGACCCTCTCGGGTAGTGTCCACTTCATAATTCTGTCCCTGCTTCTTGGCTTGAGCCCTTAGGTTCTGCTCATGGTTGCACACTTGGCTCATCTGGGCTTGTCACATTACATGACCTTCCACTGAAAAGCAACTCACAACTTTGTTACATAAAAGTTGAGCTAGATTGGTCTGATGTGGTTCAACAAGTTGAGTCAGAAATTCTAGCTTGCTAAATAAGATAGGAGTGTGTCACCTCAATCTTTTCGTGTGAGTTTCCACACACCTGTCATTGATGAGACAGTATTTCCAAGCTCAGGTACTCTGTGTGGGGCTCAGCTTTTCCAATGGCGGTGGCAGGTAGAATGCAGCAGGGGTGGGGAAGGAAAGGGGTCGAAGAGGTTTAGAGTCTGAGAGCTTAGAATCAGGTGCTGAAGGTTAATTCCAAGGTGAGAGGCCTGTTGTCTTTTTATTCCTTTCTGTGGGAAAGAAATCCTATTCTTCCTACAAAGCAAAACGTCAGCTTCTATCACTTTTGGCCAAGGACCTCCAAATTATCAGAAAACGAACAAATAATACAGCCAGAGAGTAGAATCAAAGCCCCCCTCCCCCCAGTTTCTACTCTGATAATTACTAACATTTTTCTCATACAAAGCCTATAAAGCATCATTTGTGTAAATTGCTACATTTCATTTACCTTCTTCCAACACCACACTTGAGCCTGTGGAGATAAGAGTCTGCAAGCTCAGCAATGTGTTATTAATTCCACCTGATTACTATGTATGAAATATGCAAAGCAGAGGTCTGGCCCTCAAAGGATAAATCCATGAAGAACGCATTTAGTGTATGGTTGAACCTGGGTTTCAACTGGGTTTAGCGGAAAAGATAAATTTATTCAAAGCAGAGGTAGTCCATTTTTAGGAAGAAATGTGAGGATGGCTTTTAATCTGATGCAATTGAATATGCCAGCTATTAACTTACCAAGAGACAGCTGAGGTCTATGTGAATATTTAAACTTAATCAGACTAAGCATCCCCAACCGTTTTTGTTAGGGAGAAAAAAGTTAAGCAATGATGTTCTATTTTGCATATGCAAATATGGCCTATGTAGTATATATTCCTTATTCATTATCATGTATGTACAATCAGAAGCCAATTTTTTCTTTTCAAAGAAGCCCCACAACTGAGCATTCAGCTTTGCCTGGCCTCTCAAGAAAACTATTATCAAAGGAAGGAAAAAAGCATTTTCTTCCACATATGATTGAGCTTATCTAGAAGTTTAATGTCTTTGCAGGGCAAATTAGAAGCTGTGTGTGTGCGCACGCGCATGCAAATGTGTGTGATGCGTAGCAAACCCAAATGAATATAATTCAGTGAAAGGGCTGATTTATGTCCATGCCTGTTCTCAGAACATTGATTGCAATAATGATATACTGTTTGATTTATAAGAATATTTGGAACAGGGGTAAGGAGAGTATTTTTTTGTCACTGCTTCCAGGGCTCCTGTTCCTTAGTAACTATAGCCTGTGGGCTCAAGACACAGGGAAAGACAGACTAGCTTGGCTCATTGCCTGTTAGGGCACTTTACAGACACCAGGATATCAATTGGCATCAGAAGGTAACAACACAACGTCTAGGTCAATGGAGCAAAGGTGTCCGCAAATCAAAGTCCCAACATTAAAACCAAATGAAGCAAAACCTGGCCATGTGCAAAGCACAAAGAGGCAATCCTTATTGAGATTCCAGGCTAGGGACAGTGGTTCATGCCTATAATCTCTGTGCTTTGGGAGGCCAAGATGGGAGCATCACTTGAGGCCAAGAGTTTGAGACCAGCCTGAGCAACAGAGTAAGAGCCCCTCTTTACAAAAATAAAAAAAAAATTAACTAGCTCTGATGGTACACATTTGAGGTCCCAGCTATGTAGGAGGTTAGGAGGCTCGGGGGGAGAATTGCTTGAGCCAAGGAGTTTGAGGCTACAGTGAGTTAGGATTGTGCTACCGCACTTCAGCCAGGGCAGAGTAAGTAAGACCAGTCTCAAAGGGGAAAAAAAAAAAAAAACCCAACAAAAAACAGCTGCCATTTTTGCAGAAATCAATAAGCTGATTCAATATTTCAGATTGTATATGAAACCAGCACATTGTACCCCTTGATTGCACTAATGTACACAGCTATGATTTAATAAAAATAAAAATTAGACTTCAAAATTTAAAAAAAATAAAATTCATACAGAAATACAAAGAACCCAGAATAAAAATTATAGAACACACTTCCCCACTTCAAAACTTCCTACAAATGTACAGTAATCAGAATAGTGTGGTATTAGCACATGGATAAACATGTAAGTCAATGGCACAGAATTGAGAGCCCAGAAATAAACCCTTACATTTATGGTCAATTGATTTTGGGCAACAGGTGCTAAGATATTTAAATGTGGAAAAGCATTCTTTTCAAGGAACTGCTAGGACAACTGGATATGCACATGCAAAAGAGTGAAACTGAGCTCGTACTTCATGGCATATTCAAAAATTAACTTGAAAGGAATCAAAGACCAAAATGTCAAGGCTAAAATTACTAATCTCTTAGAAGAAAACATAGGAGTGAATCTTCATGACCTTGAGTTAGAAAATGGTTTCTTAGATAAGAAATTAAAAGCAAATGTGACAAAAGCAAAGTATATTGACTTTATCAAAATTAAACATTTTTGCATTTCAGAAGACAACATCAAGAAAGTAAAAAAACAACTCATGGGATGGAAGAAAATATTTGCAAGTCGTATCTGATAAGGACTGTTATTCAGAACCCCTACACTCGGTAGTAAAAAGACGAATAGCTCAATTAAAATGGGCAAAGGATTTGAATAGATATTTCTCCAAATAAGATATAAAAATGGCCAAATAAGCACATGAAAAAATGCTCACCCTATTCGTCATTAGGGAATTGCAAATAAAAACTACAGTGAGATATAGCTTCACAACCACTAGGACGGCTAAAATAAAAAAGATGGATAGTAACAAATTTTGACAAGGATGTGCAGAAATTGGAGCCCTCATATATTGCTATGGTGACTAAGAATAGTGTGGCCTGTCCTGGCCGGGACGCTAGAGCGCCAGCCCGGCCCATGAAACTGCCAGGATGCAGGCCACTGTGCCAGCTTACTCAGGGTAGGTCTTATTCTGGTCTCAGGTGCCGAAGCACCTTGGAAGTCACAGTCAACATTAGTAGGAGCAGGCATCTCAGCAGCAGTCTTAGTAGGAGAGTGCCGATCAGGTGTCCTTTGAGCAAGAAGTGGAGCCAAAGGAGGAGCCTCTGCTAGCTTTTCCCAAGGCTATTTATAGAGGTAATCCTGTGGCCGCCTCCACCACAGGTGTGGAGACTGCTAACCAATGATGTACATACCTTCGTGCTCTCGTGCGTCTCATTAACGAGAGTCAATGATGTTAAATCCCTTCCCCAATCCCTTATTGCCAAGGTATTTCTCACAGGTGCCTCCTACACTAGCCACTTTATGAAAACAGCTTGGGAATTCCTTAAATGTTAAACATAGAATTATCATGCGATCTGGCAAATAAGAGATGTGAAAATATACATTCACACACAAAAAACTTGTTCATGAATACACATAGTCAAATAGGTAGAATGTAAATAACCAAAATTTAGAAACAATACAACTACCTCTCACCTGAGGAATGAACAAAATGTTGTATATCCATACAATGGAATATTATTCAGCCATAAAAATGAAATGAGCTCCTGATGTATACCACAGCAGGTATGGACCTTGGAAATAGTATCCTAAGTGAAATACACCAGACACAGAAGGCCATATAATGCATGATTCCATTTGTGTGACATGTTCAGAACAGGTGCATCTGTACAGATAGTATATTGTTAGGGAAGGCAAGGAGGCTGTGGCAGAGCAAATGGGAAGCAACTGCTAATGGGTATGGTGTTTCTTTTCACCATGATAAAAATGTTGTAAAATTGCTTGTCACACAACTCTGAATAAAATAAAAACTATTGAGTTATATGATTTAAGTTAATGAATTGTATGGAATGTGAATAATTGATATAAAGGTGTTAAGAACAGGAAAGTTAAGCATGCCTTGCATTTCCCTCACATGTCATCTTTCCTTTCAGAGATAACACTAGGAGTGGCATCAAGTCAAGTTTATGTGAGTTTATATAATTCTTAAGCTGTGATTACAGGCCCCTATGACTCCTTTGGTCTGGAGGTAATTTCATTCGTAGGCCCTCAGGCAGGGCCACCCTTAGGGCAAGCACAGAATAGCTGCTCTGGGGAGGGAGGAGATAGAGAAGGGACTAAGGAGCAGATGTCAATTTGAAGGGTTGCGATCCAGGCAGTTCGATTTCCCAGGCATAACTTTATGTCTGGGCCAGCCCAGAAGGATTTAGTGAAGCTGAAGGACTCAGTGCTCATTTGGGGGCAGATAATCAGGGAAATGGGTAAATGCCGGCCAAGCTATCCCACATGTGGGACCTCTGTTTGTCTTAAGGTGCACCTGCCCCAAATGATATATCCTCTGATTGGCCAAAACTGTCTTGAAGAATGAGAGGAAGCTCACCAGATGGAAAAAGATGGGAAAACAGGGAAAAGCCATTTCACAGAGAATGAACCCCAGTTCTAGGAATGGTAAAGGACTAGTTGTGGTGTGTGCCCGTCCTACGGGAGCCTTCCTCACAGCTCCCCGTGCTACAGCTCTGCCATTTAGTTGGCTTCATACCACCCAGCAGCTGGTTCCCTACCAAGTCCACCACAAGTCAATCCTTTATCCAGAGCCCTCCAAAGAGTGGGCACCTTCTCTTCTCTGTTTCTCTCTGCCTCGATGTCTAACCCTATGCTTTACCCAGGGTATGTGCTTAGCAGGTTCCTTAGTTTATGTGTTGATTAGCGATTGGTGTGACATGGGATGTAAAGGTTGTAGCCTTCTCGAGAAGACTAAGGACAGTTTCGTCATAAGAAACATAGGTCTGTGGTAACATGATTTGGTAATTGCTCATCAGCCAAAAAAGATTAAGAGTTTCTTCCTTTCTTTTAATGCCTCATCAACTTGATAATCATTTTTTTTTTTAATCAGTGACCTTTTGGAATGCTTGCTCTGATACCCCAGAGAATGTCAGATGAGGGGAAAGATGAGAGGCAGAAGATTAGAGAAACTATGAGGGAGTATGTTTTATAGACACATCTCCCGATCGGTGGAAGATGGGATAGGAGGAAGGCCAGCAATTTGAGACTGATCAAGCGGACCTAAAGGAGAAAAAACACAGGGGTCATCTCTGGATGTAGTTCCGTACTTACCCAGCTGGTTTGGTTTTGAGGAGTATCAAGTCAAGAGAGATTGACGTTAGGATAATATATCAACTTGGGGGCTCAGAGAGTGGCTTGGATTTAGAAGCTTCTTTGGAATCCACAGCAGTTCAGCCACAAGTGGATGGAACCCTCAGTTCTGGCTCCCATTACTGCAAATAGAAGTTGAACTCAATCCCCCACCACTCCTCTCCAAGGAGTGATTTGGCAGATGGTTGGAATGAAGCCTGAACACAGTGCCCCTCTATATGGCCCAGAGGAGTATGCTGGGAGCTGGCTGGCTGGCCTATTTCATCTGCTGACCAGCTCAGCCTGGAAACGAATGCATTCAATTGTGAATACAAATGAAAGGAAGTGCCGCAGACCCTAGGACAAAGAAAATGATAAATAGGCTCATTTCATTTATCCAATTTCTTTTTACTTTTTTATCTAATTGCAAATTATTTTCATGGAGGATGCACATTTTATCAATAAATCGCTATTTGGAAAATGACAGAAAATAGAATTTAGTAAAGGGATCTTGCTCTTCATATGCAATCAATTTGGTACATAGTAGCAGCCATGCAGGGGTCTACCTTGTATGTGAGCATTTTGAGGTGGCACTCATGTGTCACTCATCTTTCTCCTCTCCCCTTCTGGTCCCCTCCAGCAGCCCTGCACAATGCCTTGTGTCATGGCAGAAGGTGGAAGGCTAAGAGCACTGGAATCCATGTACCGTCAACTGCTAGCTGGCTAGCCTTAGGTGGGTCACCCCACTGCCTACAGCTGCTCTCATCATCATAGGATATGGCACTATATGACAGGAAATGCTAGACCTTTACATCTATTAGGTGTTACTAGGGCTGGGACTAGGGTGAGACAAGAAACCCCGTGCTTGAGTGACCCTGAGAGTGAGTGCCTCATTAAGTTTTGTGCTCTAGGCCCCTCACTTGCCTCACCCTCACCTCACCCTGACCCTAAATATTACACACACACGGTGAATGAATGAACTTCCCTCAGGAGATTATGGGAGAGTGGAGCAGATAACTCCACATATCAGCAGTTCAAACCAAAGAAGACAGCAGTGAAGTCTATACAAGTAATTCAGGTCCCGTGCTATTGGGGTTCTGAGGAAAGTGGCATCATTTCCTGCTAAGGGAATCCTGGAAAATTTCGTGGAGTAGGAGAAATCTGATTGCCAGCCCTGAAGGATGTAAATAGTAGCTAAAAGACACAGGAACAAGAGCATGTTCGAGATTCAACTTTACCATTAACTAGATACATGACCTTAAACAGTCACTTGGCAAATAAGAGATCTAATTTTCCTTTTTTTTTTTTTTTTGTAGAGACAGAGTTTCACTTTATTGCCCTCGGTAGAGTGCCGTGGCATCAAACAGCTCACAGCAACCTCCAACTCCTGGGCTTAGGTGATTCTCCTGCCTCAGCCTCCCGAGTAGAAGAGATCTAATTTTCTAATGATTGCTCCTATAAATAGTGGCATAGAGCATCAGAAAAATTCAGCTTTTCTGAAAATCTTGCAGAGATAGTGGGCACATTCCCTAAAGTTTCATGTGGACTAGTGGCTGCCTGAGGAAGTTGCTAATTGGGTTGACAGAAATTGATTCAAGTGTTCAACCATGGTTGGGATGGGGTATATTTGGGTATTAATTTTAAAAGTGGTTATTTTGGAAATATAATAATATTTTCTTATTACAAAGATATGTGAGTTCATAACTTTGCCACTGATAAGTAACTTCTTGGATAATAGTGAATTTTGGTATGTATATATAGTTTTTTTAAAAGGTGGAATTGTACTATTAATACAGTTCTAAATTTTTTTCCCTCTATTTCATAGTATATCCTTGGCAAATCAATATATATAGATCTACCTAACTTCCTTTTTAAGGCCTTATAATTTTCCATTGTATGGTCATAACATAATTTCCTTCTAGTCCCTTGTTGATGGTCATTTTAGTTTAGTTTTGTTTTTTTTTAAATATAAATATTTCTGCCCTTGAACAAACATGTACATATACATTAACTATATGGGGCAACATATTTATAGTAAATTCGTGGATATGGAATTGAGGAGATGGCATCAATATCATCTTGAGAGATGCATTGATGTTACTAATCGTTATTCAGCTTATGCTGAATGCCTGAATATGAAATACTGGCTGGAAGAAGGTGAGACTGGGAGCAGGGAGGAAGATATTGATGAAACATACCTATAAAGTTTCATCTCAGACCATTGGTTTGAGACTTGAGGCCTCATGTCCTGTTAGAGACATTAACAGAAATAATGCATTTAAACTGAAGAGGAGATGAATTTGCCTGGCATGGAGATAGAACAATATTATACTTTTTTCAAAAGAGCATTGCAGAAATAATCGATGATAATACAGTTTTATTCAGTTTAATCAAGATAAACAGTTTCCTAGATGACAATTTCATGTCTTATATGTTTGCTTGTTCCCTAAATTTCCCTCTCAGTTGGTGATTTTGCTTCCTATTTTACTGAGATGTTAGTGGCAACTAAAAAAGAAATTCCAGAGGTTCCCACCAGTATAGTTACTTAGCATTTATGAGGATGATTATATGATTTTTATCCTCAACTCCATTATTTTGAGGAATTATATTAATAGACTTATCTTTGCATTCCTGGAATGAATCATAACTAGTCATGATGTATTTTTGTTGTTGGTGTTGAATTCTATTTGATAACATTTGTGTTTTCTCTTTTTTTGTAGTTTTTGGCCGGGGCTGTGTTTGAACCCACCACCTGTGGCATTTGGGGCCAGCGCCCTACTCCTTTGAGCCACAGGTGCTGCCCAACATTTTTGCTTTTTGAGAAAGGGTCTTCCGGGCGGTGCCTGTGGCTCAGTCGGTAAGGTGCCGGCCCCATATACCGAGGGTGGCGGGTTCAAACCGGCCCCTGCTAAACTGCAACTGTTGTGGCGGGCACCTGTAGTCCCAGCTACTTGGGAGGCTGAGGCAAGAGAATCGCTTAAGCCCGGGAGTTGGAGGTTGGTGTGAGCTGTGTGATGCCATGGCACTCTACTGAGGGCCATAAAGTGAGACTCTGTCTCTACAAAAAAAAAAAAAAAAAAAAGGTCTTCTTCTGTTGCCCAGGCTAGAGTTTAGTAGCATCACTGTAGCTCACAGCAACCTCAAATTGCTGGGCTCAAGTGATCCTCCTTCTCAAGTGTTGGGACTACAGGCACAAGCTACCATGCCTGGCTAAGTTTTCTATTTTTTGTAGAGACAGGGGTCTCACTATGTTACCTAGGCTGGTCTTTCACTCCTGACCTCAAGAGATCCTTTTGCCTCAGCTTCCCAAAATGCAAGAATTACAGACATGAGCCACTGTGCTTGGCCTATTTGATAATATATTTTAAAAATAAATTTTATTGTGAATATTTAAGGTATATAATGTGATGTTATGAGATACATATAGATAGTAGAAAGATTGCTGTGGTGAAAAGATTAATATATCCATTATCTCACATTGTTATTCATTTTTTTGTGTGTTAGGCAAGAGCAGCTAAAATCTATTTATTTAGCATGAATTTCACATTAAGTACGATTTTATTACCTGCAGCCCTCCAGTATCTTAGATCTCCTGACTTGTTTATTTTTGTATAATATTTTTAGTGAGATTGAGTTGTTTTTTTCTCTTTTTGTGAAATCTTTGTCAGCTTTCTTATCAAAAGACTTTTATGATTTTTTTCTTTATGTATGCTCTAGGATACTATCATTGCAAAAATCTGATTTGTTTTATTTATTTGAGACAAAGTCTCACTCTGTCGCGTTGGGTAGAGTGTTGTGGTGTCAGAGCTCACAGCAACCTCAAACTCTTAGCCTTAAGCAATCCCCTTACCTCAGCTTCCTAAGTAGCTGGGAATACAGGCACCATCACAAGTTTTTCTATTTTTAGTAGAGACAGGGTGTTGGGGGGAGGTTGTCTCTTGCTCAGATTGGTGTTAAACTCCTGAGCTCAAGCAATCCACCTGCCCCTGGCCTCCCAGAGTGCTAGGAGTATAGGCATAAGCCACTACATCCAGCCCAATAATCTGATTTTTAAAACTTTGGTTAGAACTTTTCCTGTGAAGTCAGGGAGGTGCACATCAATAACTTTATCTTCTAAGTTGAAAGTGTCCTGTTTGGACTTTATGTCTTTACTGTGGTCAGTTTTAGTAAATTATATATTTTCCAGGAAGTTATTCATTTTAACTTTCAAGTAAATTATTTGCAAATATTTATACAAAGTAATCTCTTATAATTTAAAATTTTTCTCTATCATTATGAACATTTCCTCTTAGATATTTCTTATTTTGTGTATTCATGCTTTTCCTTCCCCTTTTTATTGCTAAATCAAAAAAATTACATACGAGTTTTACAGTTTTTGTGTTTATTAATTAATTATTTTCTGTTTTTATCCTTTTGAATTTCTCCCTATAACTTCTTTAGGTTTGTTTTCTTTTTCTAATTGGTTGAGTTGGATATTGAATAATTTATTTTCCTTTTTCTTCTCACTGATGCAATTATTTAAGATCTAAAAAAAAATCTATAGATTTTTCATATGAGCACTACTTTAGTATGTGTTTTCATTATTAAGGTTTTTCTGGAAATTTTCTGATTTTATTTTGCATATCACTATGACCCAAGAGTTAAGAATTTAAAAAATTCTTAAATTTTTTAAAGGTGAAAGGGAATAGTTCAAAACATTTGCTAGCAATTTGCAGTTTTATTTGTAATGTGGTAAGAATGTTCTTAATGATATTTCAATAATTTAGATTTTCTTTATTGCTTAAAATATGTGGTCTGTTTTCATAATTGATCTATATGGACTTGAAAAGAGGACTGTTCTGTATTATCAGGATACAGGCTTGGATACATAGCCATAGATATGTGAGGTCAGACGTTAGGTTCTCAAACTCATCCTAGAAAAAATGCTGCATACTTTATTGCTGAACATCACCACGGTCACCTTCAAAGGACTTGGTTGGCCATCGGGTGACTGTAGTGATGTCTGTCTTCTCACAAGGCCTTTCTCCTCAGGTGGTCTGTGTGCACCTCACCCTCACCCACTGCCTGGTTCATCCTCCCAAGGGTTCCTTGCTGCCTCAGTCTCAGAGCTGGCTCCTTAATGACTGGCTGTTCTACCTTTTTGTTGCACTTCATTTTCTCCTAGGGCCCTTTCCTATTGGGATGTATTCTGGACCCTCCATTTTGACTGGCTTCTGTTTCCTTCCTTTCATAAGTCTGCTCTCCATGGACCTGGAGAGCTTGGGGTGTCTCCCTCCTGGTGGATTTTTTTCTTCTTGCCCTCCTGCTTTGCTCCCCGGGGCTCCCTTGCTTCTGTTTCTGCCCCAAGGCTGACTGCCTCTCACCTTCCTTCTCCATTGAGCAAGTATACCCAGCATCTCCAGCCTGGGAAATTTAGTCCAAGGGTCCTGGACTGAAATGCTGTTGCATCCTGGGATTTTTTCCCTTCTTGTGTTTTTTCAGCTTCTTGCCAAATCTGGTCACTTGCTCACCCTTTCTGGGATGTGCAGTAGCCTTTACCCCTCAGACATGGGACAGTGCCAGAGACAACGAGGACTCCCTCTTTTGTTTCTTCTCCTTAGTGAGGAACTGCGAGTGGACAAAGGCCTCTGCTTCTTGCGGCTGGGGGACTTCTCTGTCTGTCTGGCACTCGATGTGATTTCATGGTGCTCCTTGCAGAGGGTCCTGTAGCCCTTCCTTTTCTTCCTCTTTTTCTTCACTAGTGGCATCTTGGGTGTCTGCCTTTGAACTAGATTCTTAGAGGGAGATGTGGCTCTTAACAGGCAAAAAACATCAGCAAAATAATTCTCATCATTTAAATTTGAGTATTGAGTTTCTGGTTCTTTAATCATCATCATCTTCTTCTTTGCTTTCTCTGGGAGTTCAAGGCCCTGGGTTTACTCTGTAGAACAGAGGTCCTCAAACTATGGCCGCGGGCCACATGAGGCAGTGTGAATTGTATTTGTTCCCGTTTTGTTTTTTACTTCAAAATAAGATATGTGCAGTGTGCATAGGAATTTGTTCATAGTTTTTTTTTTTAAACTATAGTCCAACCCTTCCACGGTCTGAGGGACAGTGAACTGGCCCGCTGTTTAAAAAGTCTGAGGACGCCTGCTGTAGATCATGGTGAACATTTGAGTAGGCCAAATTTCCTCACCTTAGACCATTTTTAGTGTAAAGTAAAATGGCATTTAGTCAGTTCATATTGTTTGTTTTGCAACCGTCACCACATCCATCGCTGGAACTCTTTCTATCATCCACCACTGAGACACTGTACCCATTAGACACTAACTCCCCGTTCCTTGCTGCCCTCCACACCCTGGTAGCCACCATTCTACTTTCTGCTTCTGTGAATTTCACTACTCAAGTTACCTAGACATAAGTGGAATCATACAATATCTGTTCTTCTGTGAGTGGTTTATTTCACTTACCATAAGGTCCTCAAAGCTTACATATATTGTAGCATGTTTCAGAATTTCATCCCTTTTTAAGGTTGAATAATATTCTATTTTATCTATTTAGAACATTTTGTTTATCCATTCATCTCGTGTCTACCTTTTGGCTACTGTGGATAATGCTGCTATGATCATGGCTGCACAAATTTCCCAATCCTTGCTTTCAATACTTTGGAGAATATACCCAGAAGAGAAATTGCTGGAACGTATGGTAATTCTACATTTAATATTTTGAAGAGCCACCTTTCTCATGTGCAATTTTAAGTTGTTGGTTGTTTGGATAACCCGAGATTCCAAGCCTTCAGCTTCTGCTAAACACACCAGTGCCTGTCATCCATGGCACTTCTCTCTGTCTCTCTCTCTCTTAACCTCCACACCCAATCCTTCATGCTGATTTTACCTTAGGAACAGCTCCCTTCTCGATCCATACCATTCCTCTCCTTCTCCATCAGCACCGTGGTTCGGTTTTTCTCTCTCCCTGGGTGTCCTCACGTCCACTGTTGTTCCTCTACAGTTTTACTGTTCTTACTTCAGCCAAAAAGAGTACACACCGCAGTATTCCATCGTATAAAATCTAAGAATAGGAAAACTAGTTTACGATGCAGGATACCAGAGCAGTGGAATTTGGTGGGCTATGGTTTAGGGGTTGACTAGAAATGATTAAGGGTACCCTGGATGGTGCACCTTACTTGGGTATTCATTATACTGGTGATGACTTTTGTAATACATCCAGATATGCATTTTTTTTCTGTAAGTTAGTTATGTCTCACTAAAAGAAATCCATATCTGACGAGGCCTTTCAGTACTTCCTAACCCCACCTGAGATTGTTCCTTTCCTCAACACCTAAGATATTTTAGTGTCTTCCCTTTGCTATCAGGTTAAAGACCACATTTTAACTTTGACCCTGCCTGTCCTAGCCAATCTGCATCTCCCCAATCTCTTATTACCCTTGCTTTGTTTTTCTACATGTACTTCATAGGTAGGTGTTCTTTTGTGTCCTTGGCTCCTCCTGCCACAGGGCTGTAGGCTGTGGTACTGGCTGGTATTGTTATCTCCCTCTTCTTTACTGAGTCAATTCCTACCTGTCCCTAAAACTTCAGGAATGTCACCGATCCAAGGACATCTCTGATTCTCTAGGCTATAAACTTAATGGACTGTTCCTCTGTTATTCTTATGATTCTACACTAAGTTGTATCACTATCTGATTTTGGCCCATTTTCCCCACTATAATAAGCTCAGTGAGAGCATTCCTGATTTTACTAACCAGTTGCCTAGTGCATGGTAAATGGTCCACAAGCAATTGTTTGAAAGACTGAAAGGCAAAAGGAAATGTGGGGGTGGTCAGTCCCTATATAGTTTGTGGGTATCTAATGTTTGGTGGAGACGAGAGAATGAAGGAAATAAAGACAAAGACAGAGTAGGAATTTAAAGAGTGGGTCTAGGGGGACCTTCGCCACCTTCTGTAAGGAACAGCTAAGACTCTTGGGGTTAACTCAGTGTTTATTACATGTATTGTCACTAAATTAGTAAGTCAATGAGTAAAGTAAAAATTGTATTTTATGTCATTATTTGTAGTGTTTTTAATTTCAACTAAGTTTAATAGTGGCTCAGTAAGTCCTCTGAGAACTTGTACCGGTTCTGAGGAGGGGGCAAGGTCAGGCCTCAGCAAGACATTTCTTGTCTTCTTTTTCAAGGTGTGGCCTGTTATGTTCAGTAGGTTTTAGGGGCTCTCAGTAAGTATTGTGGTTTCCCTGTGTATAGGTTCTCTTCAGTATCTACCTCTTCTATCTTTCCTTTATTCCTTTATTTGTAATCTGCATTCCCTAACCTACACTTAACATAAAACTTTTCATGAAAAATTTAATTTATATATATGTTTAAAGAGAGCACTTTTCCTCTGTCTTTGCTTCCTCCACTTGTCCTCCCATATCTCCACCCACAGGGAAAGCAAGAAGGGAGAAAGACAGAGAGGAAGGAAGATGAATGAAAAATAAATAAATATATTTTGAAGAAGTCAAGGACAGAATATATTCCATATTTGAGGGAAAAACAAATGAAGTGATATGCGAATGAGAAAGACCCAAAGTGGGCAGGGGGCAGGGCATTTGAGTAAAGGTGACCCATGAGAATCTAAGCCTGAAGAAATTCTAAGAATTCTTATAGAGGGAGTGGATTCCCCTCCAGGCCTGAAAGAAGAAATTTGATTCAACTTTATCTAAATTCAAAGGGCGAGGTAACCTTGTGAGACTGTTCCCTGGGTAGCCTTGGATTGATGTATTTCCCTGCCCTTCTTGCTTATAGTTCTCAAGAACAGCTGTGGAATATGGTGAGAATGCATCATCTTGAGATAAGGGGGAATTGGCAGAAACAGCCTGGGCTCTGTTTGAGTTGTCCCCTGAGCCGGATGCCCTTTAGCACTTTAGTCCAGTGAGTCATGTTACTCAGACATGTATTTCAGCACAGGCTGCCTTTTGAGGTCCCTCAACTGTGATGCAAGTCGGGCATGTGCCATTGCAGCTCCATCTGCCCTGGGCAGCTTATATGGGCCTTGGGGGACTAGATCATAGTGGATCCCGGGCTTCTGTTGCACCCTGCTGCCTGTCTGTATGAAATCCAGCTGCTTCCTTATCATATTGTGTATGAATGTGTTCTGTCTCACCAGATTCAGGTGAATTTGTAACCGGTGTGCACAGTGAACTTCCTTCACAACCCTCAAAGAAGGTTACAAAGGCAGGTGAAATTCTCAGTAGAGAGAGGCTCAAAGTGGATACTGATGCCCTTTCCCCCCCTCTGTCCTTTGGGGAAGGCTGTAAACTGCACAGTGGTTCCCCTGCTCTTTGTTCAGCTTTCTCTTTCCCACCAGAAACAGAGAGGATGAAAAATGTAACATGCTGTATGTGACTGTTCTCCTTCTGGACAAAAACTTGGCATGTGCATAGACAATGTAATGACACATGCTCCCCACAAATATGTACAAATATTCTTATCAAAATGACAGGAGGGTTTCAACCTAGGTTGTGTTGCTCGTGCACAAAGAGCTAGTTACTGAGACAAAGAGGGTTGCCAAAGAAGAAAGGAATTTTTAAGTATGAAAGATGTCTGTTGATAGCAATGGGGAATCAACCTTAAATCCATATCCCTGCCTAAGGAAGGTGATGAGTTTTTTAAGAAGGGGCTAAGTGCATTAAGTGAGGTCCTGGGGGATGGTGAGTGCTGATGTCACAAAGACTGGTCAGGGGCCTTCAAAATCTCAGTTTCTTTATTGTGCAGAATTTCTGCCATTTCTGGGAAATAACTCAAAAATGTCAAGTCATTAGTTGAGGAAGAAGATTATTAAAAAAATACGTAGGCATCATGGAAAATTGTTCACAGAGCCAATTACAATATTATATGTCAATTAAAAATAACAACACAACAAACAACTTGCCACAGTTTCCATCCAGCCAGGAAAAGTCCTGAAAAACCATTATTAGTGGTGTCAAAAACTTGTGGGAATCAGATAGGGATATTTACTGCTATCAACCAATAAGCCAACCTTTGCTAAGCTATTAATTATTTTAAATCCTCTTATTTAAAAAAAAAAAATCAGTGGTCACTTTATGTTGAAGAATTGTTTTCTTTCTTCAGTTGTTTCACATCTAGCTTTCTCTCCGTCAGATACTTCTTGACAGGACAGGATTGCTCTCTGAACAGTTGAGTCACAGCTGAATAAAATTAGGTGATCTTGAAAGGGGCTCAGAGTCTCCTTGTGCCAGCTGCACAGGTTGTTAGCTGGCATCGCTGGTGCCTAGGTTGAGGGTCTACTTTAGAGTTCTGGGCAAATGTCTGCAATCCTTCTCTTGAGTTAGGCCCTTGACCTTAAATTTACCTTGTGGAGGAGTAAGGGCTCCCCTGTAGCCTCTGTCTTGGCCTGTGGTGCTCAACCAGGGGCAATGTTGCCCTCTAGGGGACATTTGGCAATGTCCGGAGCAATTGTTTGCTGCATTTGTGGGAGGAGGGGGATTGTAGTATGGGTGCCTGCTCCTAAATGTCCTTCCACGCACAGCACGGCTTCCCACAAAGAGAAGTATCTATTCTCTGACCCAAAGTATCAAGAATGTCACAGTTGAGAAACCCTGCACTAGACCTTCGTGTGGTATGTATGTGTGTGTGTGTTTGTGTGAGTATATGCGTCTGTGACAGTGTGTGTGTATCTGAGTGTGTGAGTGCATATGTGTGTGTGAGCGTGTGTGTTAGTGTTTATGTGAGTGTGTGTGAATGTGTGTGTGTATATGTGCCTATATTTGTGTTCATGTGTGTTTGTGTGCATGAATGTGTGTCTGTGTGTGTGTATGAGCGTGCGTGTGTATATGTTAGCGTGTGAATGTGTGTCTGTGTGTGAGTGTGTGAGCATGTGTGAGAGTGTGTGTATGTGCCTGTGAGTATGTGTGTTAGTGTGTTTGTGTATGAATGGGTATCTGAGTGTGTGGGAGCGTGTGCGCATGCACGCGTGTGTGTGTGTGTGTATGTATGGTGAGTGATCAAGGCCAGGAGTCCCTGCTGGCTGCTGCTTCAGTCTGAGGGAGCAGGCAGTACCAATACATACTGACTCTGTCCTAAGACAGATGAAGATATTAAAGAGAAATTATGAGCCTCACAGGTTGACAGGAAAGAACTTTCTTTTCTTGTTTGGAAACAGAACACTAAAACTGTGAAACCATCACTGTGGGGGGCTTCAAGGCAAGTCCGTACTGAAAAACAGAACCAGTCTATTAGCCTGCCCAATTCCATAACCATCTCCCTAGTAGACTTAAGAATTCTTTTGTTTGAGGGGCTGTCTAGACCCTAATGCATTAGGTATGCATTTATTTTTCCCAATGTGTAGGACATTTTGGTTCTAAAGTAATGATGTTTAATTACTCTCAAGGCACTATGCTAATCTCTAAGAGAGGTGTATTGAAAATTCGGCTGTTTACTCTTAGCAAACATGATTTGCAAGCATTTTCAGCAATGTTTTTTCAGACAGAGTTCATTAAATTCTGGCTGGGTAACAACATCAGTGCAGCAGAGACAACTTGCCAGTGCTTTGATGTACTGAGGTGCTTGGTTTAATGGAAAATATGTCTATTTCAGACTTAAATGTCCATGTTTGACTTTCCTTTGACAAGTCTTGCCAGGACCCTAGACTTAGAGATTACCTGTGGCAAGGTGTTATTGTGTTAGCACTTGACCCCGAGTGCTTATTCAGCCAAAGGGCAGGTCTCCAAATCACTTATGTCCTTTGCACAAGTGTCTAGATGTGTAAATGCAGGGATGGAGAACAGGCAGTATCAGGCCTTTGCTCACCCATAAAGGTCTGAGAGTTCCCACTGCTGCTGGCTTTGTCACCTCTTCTAGAGCATTTGATGACCCAGTTCATTAACTGTTTTGTATCCTGTTTCTTCTGCCTTCAAAGAAAGACCAGGACAAGGACCAGGGTTGTTGATAGAATTTGCCTTTATCACCCCCTTCTCTCCCACTGCACACCTGAAATTCTCAAGGCCAGGAAAATGTCTCTCTAAACACACACAGCTTCACAAGTCAAACTGTGATGCTGACTTCAGCCAGCACATTTGGTGGTTGGCCTGCAGCTCCCACCTTGCTCAGAGCTGCACCAGGTCTTACCTGAGAGAGCCTGCTGGAGTGTGATGCCTCCTAAGGGCAGTGCCTTTTTCAGAGTTGATCCTGGGTCAGCAAAACACTTCAGGTGCTCATGCCTGCAGGCAGGCCCAGCTGTCTCTACTCAGCATTCATGTTGATCTGGTACCTGAGGCTCTGTAGATTTCCGACTAAGTCCATCAGCCTTCCTGAAGTTCTCCCCACTCAGGATTTGTTTCTTCCCTCACCTCCTGGGCCTGCTATCGTGAATTGGACCCACAGCTCCCTCTTTGTATCACCCAGCAGACATTCCATGGGCTGCAAGAAAATGCTCAGTCTGGTCCAGATGTGCTTGGTAATTGTTAGCTTAAAAATAAGCAAATAAGCTCAGATGGTCTCAGGACAGAGTACAGGCTGGGGCAGTACTCTGGGAGGTCTGGGGTTTTGGGTAGGCTTTGCTGTCTTATCTTAACCAGCCCATTGGCTTCTCAGGGTCTTTAAGATCCCTTCTAGGACCAACGTCCCACTAACTATTGGATAGTCTTAGCAAAGCTACTTCTTCATATATTTTTGCAGGGGAGCCATCTTTTTCCTCTCCTTGTGTCACTGCCAGCCAGAAAACTGGGAACTTGTACCCTGAAGCCCTGAGAAATGGCTCTGCCTTTCCTGCTATCTCTTCTTTGTTCCTCCCACAGGAGCAAGGGCCGGGCAGGGCAGCTCTCTCATGGGTGAGGTTTAGGAAAGGGCCACCATAGGTGTGTCCTTCCTTGTCTGTCCTTCTCCATCTTTATTTTGGGACCTTGCCACTCCCTATCTCCTCCTGGTTCTCTGCCTCTGGCACATTCTGACCAACCCAGGGCAGGCTGTGCTCTGCAGGTACATGGTCCTGAGGAGGCACCTGCAGGGGTCCAGATCCTCTGCTTGCAACTGGGTGCAGAAAAAGCACTTTGCCCTTGCATCCAAGTTCCATTTTCTAATCTTATCCGTCTTTACCAGCAATAAAGTAGATAATTTTGATTGCTGTGAGATATGCACATCCTACACGAAATGCAGAGGGGTGCAGTTAACCATCACCTTGAATCTCCAACACAGGATGTCTGACTGGAAAACTCTAATAAGAAATGCTTAATAGCGAGGTGCCTGGAATCCTGCATGGTGATATTGGGCTGGTGTTGCTAGTTCAGAAGAGTTAGCTGGACTATTTGGTGTTTGTGGTCTGTGACAGCTTGTCTCCCAGCTGACATATGTAGGTATTTGGTTAGTTTAAATAGGTGCTGGCTGAACAATCTTCTTTAGGATGTGTGGACCTCAGGGGTTAGCGGCATCCCAAGCAAGGCTGTGCCGTAGCCTCATCTTACATCAAGGTGAACTTGTCTGGGACCTCATCTTAGCATGCAGACATGCAGAAGTCTAGTCTCAGGCTGCAGCAGAGATTTCTTCTTTGGGTCTAAGAAAGAAGGTCTTTCTTAGGGAGCTGATGATGAAGAAACAGCTTCACTCCTTGGCAGCTGCAGAGTCCCTCGTGAAGAGGGCAAGGCCTTTGCTTCCTCCTAGACTGTGGGAGGGCATGAGACCCTTCATGGTGCTCCCCACCAGCCCATCCTCACCCCTGGGGTTCCAGGTTCAAGGGCATGCACATGAGTTGTAGTGTTTACAGTCTGCACTGCTCTGTGAGGCAAATACTCTGGGTTTTTTTTTGCTTGTTTTCTGCCTTCATCCTTTTCTCCAGCTTGAGTTAATGGACTGATATCTAGAAGAAATCAAACCCTGCTGTTGAAATACATGAAGAAGGGGGTGGGAAGGGACTTCTAATCTCCCAGTGGAACAGAGAAGGTTAGCTAAGTCACGGGACATTAAAAATTGAAAAGGCAAGGGTTGGGGGCAAAGCACATGGCAGGGACGTTGCCTCTTTTCAGGGAAGCCTGGAGCTGAGAGAGCGTTGGCGTGCTGCCTGGTTTGGGAGGAGGAGGATGTCAGAGCACAAAGACTCCCTTGATGAGGGATTTCTTCCACTTGAGAGGGTGCTCACTGGTCGTGAACTCCAGACAAGTGGCGTAGACGGGCCAGCACCCTGGCAAGACTGGAACAAAGAAGTCTTTCTCTTTTCTCTCCGGAGTTTTCCTTTTACTCAAGCAGTCACTAACTCTCTACTAGCTTGTTAGCCAGCCATGGCAGTGTGGGAATGGGTGACGCTGGGCACCACATCCTGGAGAAACAGTGCTCCCTGTGGTACCTGCCCTAGCATGTGAGGATGGTGGTGGGTGAGGCTGGTGCTGTGACAACTTTCTGTACCCTGTGGACACTTGCAGTCTAAAATGTTGAGCCCGACAGAGGTTCAACCACTCCAGAAAAGGATCCCAGACTGTGAGCTGCTGAAGGCAGCTTCTCTTGGCTCAGACTCTGGGTGAAACCTAACGGCTTGGGTTGTCAGACTGAATTGAATTGAGGGGTCAGGGAGTGGAAAAAAGTGACACTTTGCATAAACTTTAAGTTAAGAGGGTGGGGGAACTTATGCTTTTGGACTTTAACTCTTCTAGGGAAATTAGAGATGGGAGGAGGTCCACTTAGGGGATCATTTATGTGAAAGGCATTGAAATTCTCGGAGAAATTCTGTGTTGTCATTGGTACCTGTTACTTGGTCTCTGAGTGGGCTACTTAGACAGGATGGCTTTGCATAATTCAAAATTAGGAATGGTGACTACCTTTTCAGCCTGAAGTTTGGTGTGGTCATTAGCTACGATGTTGTAGCATCTCTTCCAAGTACTTTGGGAGCGAAGGACTCTGCCCCCACTAAGTCCCTCTTCTGTCCCATTCCTCGGGGGATGCTAATGCTCCTGGTCAGCCGCATGCCTCCATGTGAAAGCCACAGGACAGAAAGCCACTGTGTACAAGAGGACCAGTGTTCCTGGCAGAGCCATGGAGGGGTTGAGGAGAAGGCACCATTCCTCCCGCCCCCAGTGGAGGCAGAATGACTTGTCTGATGATGAGATCGAAAAAGGACAGAACTCAATTTTCCCTCTCATTGGCCTTCTTTTTCCAGACAGGTGGTAGCTTTCTTGTACGGGGCAGGCCTGGCCCCTTGGTGGGAATAGAAGCAGGTGTCCAGTGGTTCTCTGTGTCACTGGGAGTGCGTTTTACTCACAGGGAAGGAGAAGGAAGCTTTTTCATTCTTGGGTGTAACCAGCAGCCATCAGACTGACACCCTGCTCCTCATCTGCACCTGCGACATCCCTCAGAGGATTAAAGCCCTGGGAAGAAGAGGGATGCCTTCGTAGCACTCCGAGTTCCAGCTCCTCCTCTGCTCTCCTTCCCGTGTCACAGGCTCCCCGCAGAGCAGTGCTGGCACCCCATGGCTGCAGCTGTGGGGTGTGTCTGTCCCCAGCCCTGGCAGCCCTCTTTGCACAGGCTGCTCCTCTGCGGAGGGCTAAGAGCTTTGAGGGCAGGAAAGCCTGTCTCCTGGCAGGCAACCTCAGGGGCTGCACAGTGCCTGGTGCCCTGTCATCCCCATCAACTATTCGTGGCATCCACGTGTTTCTTAAAATTGCCAGAGGGGGAGAAATACACGTAATTGTCCCTGGAAACATGTTACAAGGTCCTGAAATTCTTCCAAATGCCTAACCTGAAATTTTCAATTATTTGACTTATTTCGTCACGGTCTGCCAACTCTTAAAGATATTTTTGAGAATTTATTGGTTAATTACAGAAGGAACTTCTCAGACACAAAAAGAAAACATCCTCCCTGGCTGTCCAATATTTTCACCTCAGGAAATTCACGCAGTTAGCCCTCACACGTGATGTAAGTATAAAAATGCACGCTGAGTTTGAAGAGTATAAAGAATGTAAAAGATCTCATTAATATTTTTTCTATTGATTACATGTTGCAGTGATAACATTTTGGATACATTGAGTAAAACTATATATATTATTTTGTGCTAATTTCAGCTCTTTTTTTTTTTTTTTTAAATAGGGAACGCTTCATGAATTTGCGTGTCATCCTTGCGCAGGGGCCATGCTAATCTTCTCTGTATTGTTCCAATTTTAGTATATGTGCTGCCGAAGCGAGCACAGCTCTTTCTTTCTTTTTTTTTTTTACCTTTTATAAATGTGCCTACTGGGAAATTTAGAATGACACAGCAGCTGGCATGTGTGGCTCTATTATGTTTCCCTTGGCCAGAGCTAGTCTGGGCCCTGCTTATCTTAATTCTCTAGATCTCTCCCTACCATGGACCAGGAAGGAAACCAGGAAGGCACGGGCCTGGGCTTACTGTGTATCTTCGAAGAAGTCACCACCCTACTTTGTGGCCTCTATTTTCACTCCTGTGAAGTAGGGGTGGATCTAATGCCCTGTAAGGGTCACTTCCAAATTTCTGTGTCATGAATTACATTAAAAAATGGCCAATTGCTCCATAGTCTTCACTAGAAGGATTTAAAAATATTGAATGTCAGGTATGGCATTTTAATTGTGGTATGGCTTTAGACAGCAGGGCTGCCATGACAGTGTGTACAGTTCCACTAACCAATATGAAAATCTTGTAAGTTCAAAATGGGCTTAAATAGATGAACTTAATGAATTAATAGATTAATTGAGTAAAAAGGGGAGGAACACAAATGCTCATTTCTCTGCTGATTTTAGACTATTTTTCTGACCCTCATGACTGAACTGTGTCTTGACAACAATTAGAACATGAATAAAGGTCTCGTATTCAGGCAAACAGCCAAAAGTGGTGTTCAGTAGAATACAGGGGAAAGAAGCAGTGTTTGAAGTGATAAGCCCCTGTGTCCTAATCACTGTTCCTACAAATTTAAATATGATCCTCAGTCCTGGTTATGGAAACAGCAATTTAAGCAGCTCAGTTTTTCTTCATCGCACTTTGCCTAATACAGACTCATTGAAGTGGAAATCTAGTTTGTACAGATTATTTACAGTTTGTTAGATTTTTTTAAAAGGTCCTGTTTATGAAAAGACATATAGTGGGCTCCACAGAGCCGGCCTCCCAAGTCAGAACCCTTTATGATGGTCTCATTTCTGAACCCTCTGCTGGTGCGCTCTGATACTTTCACTGCCTCCTCTCCTCTGCAGTGTTGGCCTAATTTCTGAGTTTATGTCCTCACAAGAGCCGTTCTTATATGTATTTTTCTGCCTGGCATCTTATGTGGGAGAGGAGGCACATGTCCTGTTGCTGAAGCCAGAATGGCCAGATGCTTGCTGTCCATATCCTGAGAGCTGGACACAATCACGTCATCCAGGCCTGTCCACGTGGATGCTCAGAGCTGAGGCTGAGGCTGGAGCTAGTGACACTACCAAGGAAGAGGCTAAGACTTCACTCTTCCAGTGATGCTCCTGGTCTTGCAGTGGCAGCAGGACTTGTGGTCACCAGTGGGTGGTAGGCAGGTGCCAGAAGTAGTGACTTGCTTGTGGCAAGTCCCAGCTAGACTCTTTACCTAGTCAGACCTCTCTGTCACTACCCTCTCCCAGCACTTGTTGTGCCCGAGTCGTGGGATCCCCCACGTAAATCACCCGGAGACCAAGTCCAGTGCAAAAGCAAGAGGTTGTTTATTTACAAACTCGAGCCTGGGCTTCCTGCTCCTGATGCAGCAGGAGAGCAGAGAAGCCCCAATCTTGAAAAGGAGGAAGGTGTTAAGGGTACAGAAAAGAAAAAAGGGGGGAGGTGTGAGGTGAGTCGCTGAGGTGAGCTGATGGGCGGGGCGGGGGAGTTAGGGGACCGAGCAGTTGTCCTTGGCTGTCTGGAAAGTGCTGTTATCGCACTTGGAGCAGACATTGCATAAGAGCATGGATCATGGGGCAAGGACGGGGGTTGGGAGAGGGAGCAGGTTGCCTAACGCCTTTGGTATACAGCTGCAAAATGAAGACTGAGGGACAAGATGAAGTTAGTTTTAACAAAATGGAGTTAACTTGGTCCTTACACACTCATGTCCTCTCTTATCTTTCTCTTACTTTTTAAAAAGGCTACATTTGCCCTTCTGTAACATACCATGTTACTTACTTTTTAGGCTTACACAAGCTTCAGCTGGAGGGGTGCTTAGTTTGTGCTGTCTGCTGATGTAGCCAAAGACCTGGTACATGGTGGCTGCTCACTCTGTGATCTAACAGTCTCAGTTGTTAGAGTAAGTGTTCGTTGAAAGAATGGAGGAAGTTTTTCTGTGCTCTGGTGATCTGTGGACAGCCTCCCCATCCCTCTTCTCTGAATCTTGTCCTACAGCGTCCCCATGGACTTTGGGAGGGATCCAATCCATTCCAATCCATTCATTTTTTCCTCACTTAAGTTAACCAGAGTCAATTTCAGTTCTTTACAAGCAAGATCTGAGACTGATGTGAAGTCAAATCCTTTAACTTGTGAATTACTGGGGATGACTGTACCTCCAGGGGTTATGTGGCAATTTCTAGAGACATTTTTTTATTCTCACAAGTGGGAGGTGCTCCTGGCATCTAATGGGTAGAGGACAGGCATGCTGTCAAACATCTCACAGTGCCCACACTACCCCTTTTTAAAAAGTAAGAGAAAGGTAAGAGTCCTTCAACAGCAGAAGGATCTGGCCTTAAATGTTAATAGTGCTGAGGTTGAAAAATCTCACTTTAATTCCTGGGGACTGTCCCCAGTGAATTAGGCAGCCCTGAGCAATGGGGGTGCGGGCTTCAGAGCCCAAAGACCTGGCGCCGGATCTCAGCTTTGTCTGTGATTAGCTGTGTGATGAACAAGTGCCTTGCTCCTGTTAATCTTTTGTTCCCTTATCCGTAAGGTGAAGATGGAGTGTAGAGGCTTCCAAAAGAGGCTGCGTGTGACAGTGGTCCATAGACTCTGAAGAGCTGTGGATGTCAGCCTACACTTCACTTCTGGGGCCAGTACACCCAATTCTAAGTTGGAGTGTTTCTGGGAATTTTAACTCCAAGTTAAATCCACAATTAGATGTTCCCTGAAATGAAGGAAATGTGCAGTGGAGCTGTCCTGTCCTGCAGCCAGAGCCCAGGGAACAGGACAGCTGGCAAGCACGGAAGGGCCCGGCTGGGAGCTGGGCCTGCTCGAACACCAGCTGCCACATAAGCTGTTATCTTAAGGGGCTGAGTTTGCAAGGCCAGCTCTCTTTTGCCGATACTTTTATTGTTTTTTGTGTTTCAGGACTAAAATCTGGGTGATGGTCATCTGGTAAGGGAAGCCTCCACCGGTGTGGTTTCAAGGTCATAGGTGGAAACAGCAGAATCAGAGACCAAGTAGAGCCTTCCTTGCCAAACTGGGGCTTTTATTCCTATGAAAGTAATATTAATATTAATTAAATATTTTTGAGGGCCTGATATAGGTGATGGGTGATCTTACTATGAGCTGGAGGTACAGAGGAGAATGCTTGTCTGTGTCTTCAAAGAGCTCGAATTCTAAAAGGGAAGATATGTTGATCAATGATAGTGAAACTAACTTGGGATAAATGGTGACAGTGGATTACGTGTGCTGTGTAGCACACTGCCCCGAGAGGCCAGGGAAAGGTTCACAGAGCAGTGACACTGGGGCTGAATCTTGAAGGGTGGACAGACAGAGAAGTCGCGTGGGAGATATTCTATTCAGAACAGCAGGTGCAGACACCCAGAGGCAGAACGGACTGCCCAGGTGGGAGACCCCCAGGCACCCCTGTCAGGGTAGAGGAGGGTGTCTAGGGGAAAGAAAAGGAGAGGAGCGCTGAGGTCCTCTGGACACCCTCATTCTTGTTTGTAAGCAGCTTCCAGGTGGTTCTAAGGTACAGCCATGTTTAGGACTCCTGTTCAGAGACACAGGGCCACATGAGGAAGGAAAGTAGGCAGGTGACTACAGGACGTGTAGTGTGACCAGCTGGGCCTTGGATGCTGAGGTTCTGTGCTTACAGCCTTGTGCTGTAGGGGAACTGCTTCCTCTCCCTGCTTCTGGAATGATGACACTTGTTCCTGAGAGAGTCAGTTGTAAGATTTAAATAAACTACTCATGGAAAGTGGTTGGCACAGTGTGGGCTTTAGGCAGATGTTACTCCTCTCTCTGCTTCCCTCAGGTTCCCCTTGGTAAGGAATTTGAGTGTTGTCCTCTTGGTGATGGCTGACCAGGTGACGGTGGTTTCTGTTTTTGAAATGCAGGAGATAAACCAGAGAGGGGAAGCCGGTATGAAGTGGAAGAGTAGGCACATCTTCTCATGTTCCGGAATTGCTGCTAAGCCTCAGAGTTGAGGAAAGTAAGTTCTCAGCCTTCCGCACCCAGAGGAACAAGTCAAGATAGTTTTAGAGATCTTGGCCCTGACATTCTTGACCCAATGAATCAACGACAGCAGTTATCCATCTCCAGACTTCCTGTTACAGGACAGAAACAACCTCCTATCTTATTTAGTCTTCTCTCTCTCTCTTTTTTTCTTTTTTCTTTTTTTTTTTTTTTTTGAGAGAGGGCTTCACTATGTTACTTAGGCTGGTCTTAAACTCCTAGGCTCAAGTGATCCTCCCACCTCTGCCTCCTAAGTACCTGAAACTACAGGTGCTCACCACTGTCCTGGCTTGGCTTCCCTTCATTGAGTTTTCGTGTTGTAAGAAACCAGATTTAGTTGCTAACTGGTACAGGTAATGTATTGTTTCGGGTGTGTTCAAATGCAAGTAAACTCAGAATGGCTTAGTGGACCAGGACCAGGGAATTTATCACCTTTCCTGAGACACCCAGTAGGATGGACTTGAAGTGTGGCACTGCAGAGTTCCAGCTGCCCTTCTCTGTGTGTCTTTTGGTTCTGCCTGTGTCCGCATGTCCATCAAGTTAGCTGTCTGTCAAGTGGTTACAGACATCACATCTGCACCTGGCCATATTCACTTGGAAAAGAAGGGAAACTCCTTCCTTTGCCTCTTTCTATTTGTCAGAGGAGGTCCCCAGGAGACTTGCACTCACATCTCGTTGGCCAGCATCATGTGATACGCCTATCCTCAAGCAAGGGCTCATGGCTCTGTGGGGAGCATGAATTTCCTAGACAAAATGAAGGTTTCTCAGCATGGACGAAGAGGTGAATGATCAGTGAGCAGGCAGCCAATAGTGCCGGCCAGGTTCTTGACCTTTGGCATTTAATATTGCCTATTAATTTTCTGGATTTAAACCTATCAGTGATTCCAGAGTATAGCACACCTCCCTGATCCTGAAAGGAATGAAGCTGGCCACTCTCTCACCTGCTAGTCCCTCTGTTATTTGAACAGTAATTGTATGTGTCTTATGGCAAGCTGGGCCTCTGACATGACACTTGCCAGGTTGGGTGGAGGCAGGCCTTAGGATGAGAGAGTCAGTATCCCTCATGCACTCCACTAGGTTGTGAAATCTCTTAACAATTCTTCAAAGAACAAGGATCAGAAAACATTGCTACATCAGGAGGCAATTTATTAACTAGATCAGCCTGACCACATACATTGAAGTAAGAATCAGTTAAGGGATGATCATTCCTCACCACCATCCTACGTGACACATAGTACCTGCACTTAGCAAGGTGACACTGACAATTTAACCTTCCAGAATCTCAAAATTTTCTATGGTAAAACAAGGATAATAAGATCTATATTGTTATGGTTTCCTCATGAGAGGCCAAAATGGTTTATTTTATTTTATTTATTTATTTTTTTATTGTTGGGGATTCATTGAAGGTACAATAAGCCAGGTTACACTGATTGCAATTGTTAGGTAAAATCCCTCTTGCAATCATGTCTTGCCCCCATAAAGTGTGACACACACCAAGGCCCCACCCTCCTCGCTCCGTCGCTCTTTCTGTGTTCCCCCCCATAACCTTAATTGTCATTAATTGTCCTCATACCAAAATTGAGTACATAGGAGTCATGCTTCTCCATTCTTGTGATGCTTTACTAAGAATAATGTCTTCCACTTCCATCCAGGTTAATACGAAGGATGTGAAGTCTCCATTTTTTTTAATAGCTGAATAGTATTCCATGGTATACATATACCACAGCTTGTTAATTGATTCCTGGGTTGGTGGGCATTTAGGCTGTTTCCACATTTTGGCGATTGTAAATTGAGCTGCAATAAACAGTCTAGTACAATCCTTATGATAAAAGGATTTTTTTCCTTTAGGGTAGATGCCCAGTAATGGGATTGCAGGACCAAATGGGAGGTCTAGCTTGAGTGCTTTGAGGTTTCTCCATACTTCCTTCCAGAAAGGTTGTACTAGTTTGCAGTCCCACCAGCAGTGTAAAAGTGTTCCCTTCTCTCCACATCCACGCCAGCATCTGCGGTTTTCAGATTTTGTGATGTGGGCCATTCTCACTGGGGTTAGATGATATCTCAGGGTTGTTTTGATTTGCATTTCTCTAATATATAGAGATGATGAACATTTTTCATGTGTTTGTTAGCCATCCGTCTGTCATCTTTAGAGAAGGTTCTATTCATGTCTCTTGCCCATTGATATATGGGATTGTTGGCTTTTTTCATGTGGATTAATTTGATTTCTCTATAGATCCTAGTTATCAAGCTTTTGTCTGATTGAAAATATGCAAATATCCTTTCCCATTGTGTAGGTTGTCTCTTTGCTTTGGTTATTGTCTCCTTAGCTGTACAGAAGCTTTTCAGTTTAATGAAGTCCCATTTGTTTATTTTTGTTGTTGTTGCAATTGCCATGGCAGTCCTCTTCATGAAGTCTTTCCCCAGGCCAATATCTTCCAGTGTTTTTCCTATGCTTTCTTGGAGGATTTTTATTGTTTCATGCCTTACGTTTAAGTCCTTTATCCATCTTGAATCAATTTTTGTGAGTGGGGAAAGGTGTGGGTCCAGTTTCAGTCTTTTACATGTAGACATCCAGTTCTCCCAACACCATTTTATTGAATAGGGAGTCTTTCCCCCAAGGTATGTTCTTGTTTGGTTTATCGAAGATTAGGTGGTTGTAAGATTTTAGTTTCATTTCTTGGTTTGCAATTCGAATCCAAGTGTCTATGTCTCTATTTTTGTGCCAGTACCATGCTGTCTTGAGCACTATGGCTTTGTAGTACAGACTAAAATCTGGTATGCTGATGCGCCCAGCTTTATTTTTATTACTAAGAACTGCCTTAGCTATATGGGGTTTTTTCCGGTGCCATACAAAATGCAGAATCATTTTTTCCAAATCTTGAAAGTACGATGTTGGTATTTTGATAGGAATGGCATTGAATAGGTAGATTGCTTTGGGAAGTGTAGACATTTTAACAATGTTGATTCTTCCCATCCATGAGCATGGTATGTTCTTCCATTTGTTAATATCCTCTGCTATTTCCTTTCTGAGGAGTTCATAGTTTTCTTTATAGAGGTCCTTCACCTCCTTCGTTAGGTATATTCCTAGGTATTTCATTTTCTTTGAAACTATGGTGAAGGGAGTTGTGTCCTTAATTAGCTTCTCATCTTGACTGTTATTGGTGTATACAAAGGCTACTGACTTGTGGACATTGATTTTATATCCTGAAACATTACTGTATTTTTTGATGACTTCTAGGAGTCTTGTGGTTGAGTCTTTGGGTTTCTCTAAGTATAAGATCATGTCGTCAGCAAAGAGCGAGAGTTTGACCTCCTCTGCTCCCATTTGGATTCCCTTTATTTCCTTGTCTTGCCTAATTGTATTGGCTACAACTTCCAGCACTATGTTGAATAGTAAAGGTGACAGAGGACAACCTTGTCTGGTTCCAGTTCTAAGAGGAAAAGCTTTGAGTTTTACTCCATTCAGTAAAATACTGGCTGTGGTTTGTCATAGATAGCTTCAATCAGTTTTAGAAATGTGCCACCTATGCCTATACTCTTCAGTGTTCTAATTAGAAAAGGATGCTGGATTTTATCAAATGCTTTTTCTGCATCTATTGAGAGGATCACATGATCTTTATTTTTGCCTCTGTTAATATGGTGGATAACGTTTATGGACTTGCGTATGTTAAACCAGCCTTGCATCCCTGGGATGAAGCCTACTTGATCATGATGAATGACTTTTTTGATGATAAGCTGTAATCTTTTGGCTAGGATTTTGTTGACAATTTTTGCGTCTATGTTCATGCGTGGGATTGGTCTGAATTTCTCCTTTTTGTTTGGGTCTTTTCCTGGTTTTGTTATCAGGTTGATGTTTGCTTCATAGAATGTGTTGGGGAAGATTCCTTGTTCCTCAATTTTTTGGAATAGTTTCTACAGTACAGGAATAAGCTCTTCCTTGAAGGTTTGATAGAATTCTGGAGTGAAGCCATCTGGACCAGGGCATTTTTTGGTTGGAAGATTTTTTTATTGTTTCTTTGATCACAGTGCTTGAAATTGGTCTGTTTAGGAGCTCTATTTCTTCCTGGCTGAGTCTACGGAGAGGGTGTGATTCCAAATATTGATCCATTTCCTTCACATTGTCAAATTTCTGGGCATAGAGTTTCTGATAGTATTCAGAGATGATCTCTTGTATCTCTGTGGCATCAGTTGTTATTTCCCCTTTATCATTTCTGATTGAGGTTACTAGAGATTTTACTTTTCCATTCCTCGTTAGTCTGGCCAATGGTTTATCTATTTTATTTATTTTTTCAAAAAACCAACTCCTTGTTTCATTAATTTTCTGAATGATTCTTTTGTTTTCAATTTCATTGATCTCTGATTTGATTTTGGATATTTCTTTTCTTCTACTGAGTTTAGGCTTAGATTGTTCTTCTTTTTCCAATTCCATAAGATCTCTTGTGAGATTGTTGATGCGCTCTCTTTCTGTTTTTCGAATGTAGGCAACTAAAGCGATGAATTTTCCTCTCAAAACTGCTTTTGCAGTATCCCACAGGTTTTGGTAGCTTGTGTCTTCATTGTTGTTATGCTCAAGGAAGTTAATGATTTCCTGTTTTATTTCTTCCTGCACCCATCTGTTATTCAGCAGAAAATTGTTTAATTTCCATGCCTTTGTGTGGGGTCGAGCGTTTTTGTTAGAGTTGAGTTCCACCTTTAGTGCCTTATGGTCTGAGAAGATACAAGGTAAAATTTCAATTCTTTTGATTCTGTTGATATTTGTTTTGTGTCCCAGGATATGATCAATTTTGGAGAATGTTCCATGGGGTGATGAGAAGAATTTATATTCTTTATCTTTGGGATGGAGTGTTCTATATGCGTCTATCAAGCACAGTTGTTCTAGGGTCTCATTTAAATCTCTTATATCTTTGTTTAATTTATATTTAGAGGATCTGTCCAGCTTTGTAAGAGGAGTGTTAAAGTCCCCTGTTATGATGGTGTTATCGGATATCATATTGCTCAGACTGAGTAAGGTCTGTTTTAAGAATCTGGGAGCATTTAAATTGGGTGCATAAATATTTAGAATTGAAACATCTTCTTGCTGTATTTTTTCCCTTGACCAATATAAAGTGACCATCTTTGTCTTTTTTGACTTTAGTTGCTTTAAATCCACACGAATCTGAAAATCAGATTGCAACTCCTATTTTCTTCTGAATTCCATTTGCCTGAAAAATTGTCTTCGAACCCTTGACTCGGAGCTTGAATTTGTCTTTTGAAGCCAAGTTTGTTTCTTGCAGACAGCAAATTGATGGCTTGTGTTTTTTAATCCAGTCAGCCAATCTATGTCTCTTCAGTGGGGAATTCAAGCCATTAACATTTATTGAGATAATTGATAAGTGTGGTAGTATTCTATTCATCTTATTTTGTGACAGTCCATTGCTTAGATTTATCTTTTGTATCATTGTGGAGGTTAGGTTCTGTCCTTTAATTTCTGAGTCCTTAATTTGCTGCTGATCCATTGTGGTGGTCAGTGTGCAGAACAGGTTGAAGTATTTCCTGTAGAGCTGATCTTGTTGTGGCGAATTTCCTCAATATTTGTATATCCGTAAATGATTTGATTTCTCCATCAATTTTTAAGCTTAGCTTAGCAGAGTACATAATTCTGGGCTGGAAATTGTTCTGTTTAAGTAGATTAAAGGTAGATGACCATTGTCTTCTTGCTTAGAAAGTTTCATTAGAGAAGTCTGTGGTCACTGTGATGGATTTGCCCCTGTAGGTCAACTGGCGCTTACTCCTGGCAGCTTCTTTTGCCTTGACTTTGGAGAGGTTCATCACAATGTGTCTTGGAGAAGCTCGGTTAGTGTTGTGGTGACCTGGGGTCCGATAGCCCTCTGAAAGCAGTGTGTCAGAATCTTTGGTGATATTTGGGAAATTTTCTTTTATAATATTCTCTAGTATGGCTTCCATTCCTCTGGGGCATTCTTCTTCCCCTTCTGGGATTCCTAGAACTCGTATGTTGGAACGCTTTATAAAGTCCCATAATTCTGACAGTGAACGTTCTGCTTTCTCTCTCTTCTTTTCTGCCTCTTTTACTATCTGAGTTATCTCAAGAACTTTGTCTTCTACCTCTGAAATTCTTTTTTCTGCATGGTCTAACCTGTTGCTGATACTTTCCATTGCATCTTTAAGTTCCCTAATTGACTGTTTCAGTTCTTTCAGCTCTGCTATATCCTGTTTATATTTTTCATATTGTACATCCCTTGTTTGATTCTGTTTTTGGATTTCCTTTTGGTTATTTTTCACTTCATTAGCAATTTCCTTCATTGTTTCCATCATTTCTTTCATTGTTTTCATCATGTGTATTCTAAATTCCCTTTCTGTCATTCCTAACATTTCTTTATAGGTGGAATCCTCTGCAGTAGCTATCTCATGGTCCCTTGGCAGGGTTGTTCTGGACTGGTTCTTCATGTTGCCTGGAGTTTTCTGCTGATTCTTCATCATGAGTGATTTTTTTTTTTGTAGAGACAGAGTCTCACTGTACCGCCCTTCGGTAGAGTGCCATGGCGTCTCATTGCTCACAGCAACCTCTAACTCTTGGTCTTACGTGATTCTCTTGCCTCAGCCTCCTGAGCAGCTGGGACTACAGGTGCCCTCCACAACGCCCGGCTATTTTTTTGTTGCAGTTTGGCCGGGGCTGGGTTTGAACCCACCACCCTCGGCATATGGGGCCAGCGCCCTACTCACTGAGCCACAGGCGCCGCCCAGAGTGATTTATTTTATCTGTTTCCTTGCCCTTATTTTCCTTTCACTTCCTCTTGCTCTTTAAGTTCTCATGCCTGTGGAAGTTGCAGGCAGGTTTAGACGATTGAACACATGCGACCACTTGCCAGTTTTCCACTGTTTTAGTCCTCCTCTTGGGGTCCAGAAGTCTCTTGCTGACTTCCTGTATCCTCAGAGGGGTGATGATAGGCAGATCCCACCAGCCAGAGATGCCTGGAGTCCTATCTCCCCAGACTCATGGTGCACAGATGTAAGGAAGCTGTTACCTGGCCGCCATCTTGCTCTCCTCCCCCAAATGGTTTTTACATGAAGGTATGTTGAATGACTGAAAATCAAAACTGAAATCAAATATGGGAAAGCATGATAGAATTTCACTTATTTGTTCAAAAATTGATTTGGCAAACATTAACAACTAACTACTCTGTTCCAGTAGCTGGAGACGCAGAGTCACAAAAGGCTCAGGGCCATCTTCCCCTGGGGGAAGATGGACACATGAGTAACTATGTTATGTCACACCACAGAAAGGGCAGCCATGAAATCTCACTGTAGTGTAGCTTTTTAATAAGTGAAGTACAGCTTTAAAAAAATGTTGAACTATATTGGAGGGATTTGAACAGTATATTAGTTAGCGATAGTTTTAGCCATAGCAGCACCAGTAGCAATGAGAACAAAATCAAAGATTTTAAAGGCTTGATATTATGTAAGTTCTTTCTCGCCCACCTAATAGTTGACTGCAGGTGGTTCCAGTTGGTGGGGATTGGGGGTGGGATGGAAGGAATAGGGGATGGAGAAGTTCTGCTCTCCGTGTTTGGAAACTCGGTCTGATGGAGGTCCTGCATCTTCAACATGCTGTGGCTTCTCTCTGGGGTCTCTGTGAATGTTGAACTCTGGCCAGCTGATGGGACAAGAGAGAGATTAGGGAAGATACATCCAGTTTGCAATCATCTAAGCCTGGAAGTGACACTTATACCTTTCCCTCATATTTTATGTGCTAGAACCAGTCATGTGGCTCCATCTAGGCTTGGGATGGTTGGAAATGTATACCTGGCTAGGTGGCTCTTCTCTGAACCCAACTCTAGCCTACAGAGATGAAGTGGAGGGAAGCAAAGCAAACCAACTCTGCCCTAGAGAGCTTTCTGGAAGAGGTAGATGTCATGTAGGGTTCTAAAGGACAAGTTGCAATTAGCCAGAACACACATTCCAGTGAGAGAGAAAATACTTGCTTCATTATGAGAAGCTTTGTAAAAGATTTAGAATCATCTTTGCCCATTAAAAAGCTTTCAGAAGGTTTATATTTCATAGTGCTGAACAGAGAAGTTTATGATCCATTCCTCAGTGTGGGACAAAGATCTGTAAACCAATTTCTGGGTTAAGAGTGATGACTTCAATTTTCCTGCTAAGAAAGCTGTCTGGACATGGGATTTGTTCGTGAGTTCATCTGAGGTTTGGATAGAGCCAGACGGATACCAGGCATGGCTTCTATTCTGGGCCAGATGCTAAGTGAGCTGAAAATGAGCCTGTGCACATGAAACCCAGCCAAGTTGCTGGGCAGGACATGCTTTTAGCTCCAAGGACAACAGACAGCGAGGGTCTGATTGGAGGGTCAACTTAATAATTTTTGAATCTTGGTTTCTTCATCTGTAGGACCGTGCTACCTGTAAATGTCCTGCTTAACTCACATGGTTGTTGGGAAACAATAAATTGCAAATGAGGGAAGGCCCAAAGAAATAAATAATGTAGATAGAGACATTAGTAAATGATTAAGTGTTACACAAATTGATGAATTAATTAATTTGCATTTCTATTCAATGGCATTTGATGAATAGTTATGCTGGGACAGATTTAGCTGCTGAAGAGCCAGGAACGCTTGGTAGCAAACTTTAGGGCAGGCATCCTCAAACTTTTTAAACAGGGGGCCAATTCACTGTCCTTCAGACCGTTGGAGGGCCGGACTATAGTTTAAAAAAAAAAAAAACAAAACTATGAACAAATTCCTATGCACACTGCACATATCTTATTTTGAAGTAAAAAAACAAAATGGGAACAGATACAATCACACCATGGGCCGCAGTTTGAGGACCCCTGCTTTAGGGTGTATTCTGCAAGCTGTAGGAAGCCACAGAAGGTTTCTGGTCAGCCTAATAAACGATGTTCTTTTAGGAAGATCAGCTGGTCGTTATGTGGGGATTCAGATTAAGGTTATCTGGGAGTTAAGATTCAGGTTGTGACCCCCTGAATCTTTCTTGAGCTTGTTCTCTCCCCTCCAGTCCTGTGGACACTGCCAGAGTTTGTGCCTTCTTATTATCTTCACAAACAATCATCTCCTGAACAGTCTTCTTGCTTCTAACCTTGCCTATTTTGATTCATTCTTGATGTGCACCTAGAGAATTTTTATCCCATTATTTCTTGGTTCATTAATTCATTTAATCATTCATTCACGCACTCAGTATTCACCAAGCTCTGTCGTGATAAGGCCTTGGGAACACGGCAGCAGTGGTTGCTGAAGTGTAGTTCTTATCAGCGCCCTGCTGCTGCCCGTCCCCAATACAGCAAATCAGAGGCCCTTAGCTTAGCATGGCACAGCACCATTTACAATCCACAGCTCAGCATTCCTTTCTCCGCCTTATAATCTCTCTTGCATTTTTATAATACTATATGCTATTAAAGTTGGGGGGGAGGACTTTAGGATAAGAATTGGGTATAAATCTTCTTCAAAGACTTAACAGCAAAGTGACCTTGGGCAAGTCACTTAGGCTGTCATTTTTCCTATGTGTACAGTAGGAATCACGGTCCATATGCTCCAAACATCTACTGCAAAAATCCAATGAGATAAGGAATGTAAACGGAGTGGCATAACATTCTGTATCAGATAAGGGTGAGGTGGGTCATAAGTAACAGAAAATGTGACCATTGAGGCTTAAACAAATATATGTAACAAGTGACTAAAAGTAGTTCTTGATGTTGATTCAGTGACTTAAAAATGATAGGGATAATGTTTCAAGATTTTGAATGAGATAATCTGTGTAATGCATGTCATAATCTAAGAGGGGAATTTAGTTCTGTTAAGTTTGTGTTCTGGGCCACATGCATGTTCTTGACCTTTTCCTCATGCTGCTCACCTCCTGGTTACAATATGGCTGCTGCAGTCCCAGACTTCACATCTACATCCAAGGTGGAAATAGAGGGGAAGGGGCTGTGTCTGCCACATGACTCCCCTTTATATCACGAAAGCAAAGTTTTTCTAGACCTCAAATGGGAAGTAAAAAACTTCTCATTAGATCTTTTTGTACAGAAGCAAATAATATGGTTCTCACCAACTGCAATGGATATTGGCAATTTGGAGAAAATAATTTTTCAGATCTGTTGAGATAAATCATTATTTTTTACTTGGGGATGGGCACATTTCTACCCTGAACAAATCTGGAGTTCTGTTAACCAGAAAGAAAAATGAATAATGTTAAGTAGAAATTATTAGTGTTTTTCAGACTTTTCCCCCCACGATGCCTTGCCTGTTCATGTCCCTAGGTATTTGAACATGGTATCTGTGTTGTCTACAACACCCTCCTCCCACATGGTACCTATACAATTTTGTATCATTCTTTTTTCAGTATCATAAGCAGTTTCCCATTTTGTCACTTATTCATTATCATCTTTTTTATTATTTTAATTTTTTAAATGATTTTTAAAATTATTATAGGTACATAATAGTTGTATATATTTATAGGGTACACATGAATGTTTTGATACAGACATACAATGTGAATTAATCAAATCAGGGTTATTGGGTTATCCCTCACCTTGGCACTTATATTTTTTTTTGTGTTATAAACATTCCAATTCTATTCTTTTAATTATTTAAACTGTATTCTAACTTATTTTTGATTATAGTTACTTCATTGTACAATCCAATGTTGTTGTCTCTATCTAACTATCCAACTATATGTTTGCCCTAACTTCTATAGCCTATATGTAGGGTTAGGGTTTGCACAAAAGATGATTTAATTGACAAGCTTGGGCTTTTCTGTTAGAAACCACACTGAGATGGACATCTTGTGTGTATCAGACCTCTTCAGAATCTCTCGGCTTCCCCACCTCTATGGCTTTTGGGCACATATTTTGCAACTGCCACCATGAACAGACTCTGCCCAACTTCACACAGGCACGTCCTACTACACTTGACCTTACTCTCTGGGGTTTCTTGTTGAATCTGGGGTGTGAGATACTGTGGGGCCCTTTTAGCATCCACACATGTGCAACCTAGAAGTACAAAGGAATTGAAGTCTTATGGGGTGAAGGTTTGACCAATGGGAGATGGGAGCTACAGGATCAATTCTTTGCCCTCCACATCCAGCGGACTGGCCTCAGACACAGGCATGATGTGGCCTTGCAGAGGCTGTCACAGGAGCTCAAATGATCAATCTCATATAATAATACCCAGCAATGGTCAGCTCAGTGATGCCTCTGATGTTGGTTCTTCCTCCTTTTCTGCTTCATTCCCCTTTTCCCTGTTACCCTATTGATAAAGTAGTAGCACATAAATGTTTGCAGTTTCAGCTCAGCTTTCTTGGGCAACCTGGGCTAAAACATTGCTCAAAGATTTTTCATTATTTAGGATAATGTCCTCTTGTTTAAAAATATTCCTACTGTAGTATTACTGAGTTAAAAAGTAAAAATAGTCCTATGGCTTTGAGAACATTTTAACAGATTTAAAATCTGCGTGCCTCTGGCCCTTGGCTCACCCCACGGACGACTATCTGAATGATGAGTCAGACTGGCCCTGCTTATTAGTGAGGTGAGGGTGAAGCCTACTCACAATGACTCACAGGCAAGGCTGTAAATAGAAACACTTATGACCACATTTACACAATCAAAGTTGGTTCAATGATAATGTATGGAAAAATATAATCTTTGCTGAAATGGAATTTTAACTGTTTGTGTGTTCCCTAGAGAAAGGAAACCTACATACACAGCCTTTAAGAGTGTGCTGCCCCCTGGTACTTGCTCTAATTACCTGGGAGATAATTAGGGACCGTAATGTATTCAGAACTGAGATTTTCATCCTTCAAAATTTGCATTTCCAGCGAGAAGCTCATTCTCTATGCATTATAAGGTGAGTGTTCCCTGCTGGTTTCCTTTCCTCATATCTAAGCTGGGCTCACTCTGGGACTCTGCCATGCAGAGCCCAGAGAATCCAGGAAGAGGAGCAGACGCATGGGTTTGAAATCCATCTAGCTCCAGACACAGCATTTGGGGGGAGACTGAGAATTTGGACAGCTCTTTGTAGGGGCTGCTTTTGAGTTTTCTCAGTCACAATCACAGACTTCAGGAGGAATCACATTTTAGACACCTCCCTGAGTAAGAACGGGCCATTGCCTGAGTGCTGGCTGGGGCCTGCTAAGGCACGTGCAGCAGTGAACATGGCGGCGGGGGAGTCCCATGTGGCCCGAAAGCTGCCCACCCCTTGTCTGCTTCTCCATCGACTTTTACCTGGTGTTTCTGATCTCCTTCTGGTGATCACTCCTCAGCTTTCTCATTTCATCCCAGGGCTGTGCTTTGCTTCCACCTGCCTGGGACAGGAGAGAAAAAGGAGAAGGAAGAGATAGCCACCTTCCACTGGCCTCTAAGCAAAGAGAGCAGGCTGTAGGAATGTAGGTTTCTCATTGTGCTACTGGCCCAGAGAGAATTCAGAACTCATGGTATGAGCCACCAGCTGCTGCCAGGGCCTGGGGGAGTTGTGAGGTGTGAATTAGAACAGGCTCAGTATTTCAGCTCTGCTGAGGTTAGTAAACTCTACACAGTGTAAAGAAAATTAGATTTGGGTGCTAGCAGGCTTGATTTCTAAGTTTTGGTCTTTACTGACTGTATAATCTTGTTCATTCCTTGGGTCTGAGGTTAGGCTGGAGTAGGAGGAGCAGCTATTTGTCATGCATGTCATCACTGCCATGTCCTCTGCTGTTGGTGGTTGTTGCTAATCAATTACAGACTTCTTTTACCTTGAACCCAGGTGTGGCCTCAGAATTCTCACCAGCCATACCTGGTAACCATACCAATCAATTAGAGTTGGCTTAAATTGCAACCTATTTACGCAGGGTGAAGTGGTCTCCAAAGTCCTGTCTACAAACATCCTGGAAACTGATTGTTTCTAGATAGGCTAACATCAGAATTGAAATCTGGTTTACTCTAATGATTGGCAACTAATTTTGCTAATCAATGATTAGCAAATTCTCCCTCCTCTGTCAATAATAACTTTGTATTCATTTTCTTTGCTGAGTGACAAATTACCACAGATATAGCAGCTCAAGACAGTATTTCTTCTTTCTGCAAACCACCCATTCATTATCTCATAGTTTTGTAGGTCAGAACTCCAGAAGGGCATGGCTGGATTCTCTGCTTAGAATCTCACAAGGCTAAAATCAGCACTGTTGGCCAGGGGTCTTGGAGGCTCTGGAAGCAAGTATGTTTCCAAACTCATTTGGGTTATTGGCAGAATTCATTTCTATGCAGTTGTAGGGCTGAAGTCCTGTCTCCTTGCTGGCTGTTGGCCAGGGCTTGATCTCAGCTTTTAGAGGGTGCCTGGATTCCCAAGCTCATGGACCCCTCTTTCCTCCAAGCCTTTACTGAGGCATCAAATATTCCTCACGCTTCAAATCTTTCTGGCATTTCCCTTCCACCTTTCGCTTCTGCACCCAGGCAGAGAAAATTCTCTAGTTTTAAGGGTTCATGTAAAATTACATTAGGGCCATCTGGTTCATTCACCCTTTTGAGGTCAATTGTCTCATAGAATGGAATAACAAGAGTGATATCTCATTATATCCACAGATTTGGGGAGATTAAGATGGAACATCCTTGAGAGGTCTTTTTAGAAATTCTTCTTACCATATCTTCATTCAAAATATCACAGACTCTATTAGAACAAAGTTGGAATCAATGGGTTTGATATGGTTAGGTTCTACTGAATCAAAGATATTGTTCCATTCATACCAGAAATAGTCAAACAACTATTAGTATCAGGCATCTGAATATGGTGGTCTCTGCCTTCAAAAAGTGCACAGTCTCGTGGGGGTTAATAATTATGCAATGTTATAGGTGCTCATTATTATAGAGGTGGGTACAAAATATATTGGTGGTAGTGAAGAAGGAATAGTCAATTTCCCTTGGAGAAAGTGATTGTTGGGGAAAAGTTTGACATTTTAGTTGAGATGTATGTAATTATGCCTCTCTGAATTATATTTGGTAAGTAACTTACCTTCACAGGTTCTCAGTTTCCTCATGAGTAATATAAGAAGTTCAAAGAGGACGAGCCCTATTCTTTTCTTCTGGTAGATACCTAGTGATGGGATCACAGGATCTAAGGGAAGGCCCACTTTTAGTTCTTTGAGGAATCTCCATACTTATTTCCATGGAGGCTGTACTTAGTTTGCAGTCCCACCAACAATGCATGAACACTCTCTTCTCTCCCACACCCATGCCAGCATCTGTTGCTTTGGGACCTTGTGATGTGGGCCATTCTCTCTGGGGTTGGGTGATATTATTCTAAAATTTAAAAAGAGAAGATGAGCTCTATGGCCTATTTCATTTCTGTTGTCATTTGAATTTACAGTTCTAGGCAGGTGCATATGTGTGTGCAGGAGACAGTAGAGAAGATGGATGAAGATAAAGAAAGTGAGTGAATCCCTGGAGATGGTGTCTTGTCTGCCCGCCTCAGCTTTCAGTGTCAGCTGGGTTCCCCTGTCTTGTTCAAGAGGGAGGTCAGTGATGTGACCTCATATCAGTTAGATGCAACAGAAGGTGGGCCTCAAACTGCCATAAACACGAAGGGCTCCATGGGGATACATCTACACATAGGATGATCTTGAGGTTGACTTAATCCAGAGGACACTTCCTATTGTCCTGCGACGGTCCTCACTCTGGTCCTTTCAGGCTAGCAACATAGTGGTGCTGATGTTCTGGCCTTCTCATGTGGACACATCAACATCCCAAGAAAGAACCCCCCGGCAATCTTTTCTAGAGTCTCAGTGGTCCCACTGGGTTCAATCCTGAGGACGCAGAGAAAGCTGATGCTGATTAACGTCATCTCATGTCTTTATTGGAAAGGAGAATGGAAATGTCATGACTGACTTACACTAAGCAGGATGGGACTGAGTCCTCGAGTCCTTGCCCCTCATCTCAGAACCTTAGGGCTTGGTGACAATTGATCAGCTTTGCTAGGGAACTGATGATGAAGCAGTTAGTATCACGTGGCTCTGTCAGGTATCAAAGTCATACATGTAGGGGGCCTTGGAGGGAGGTGTGGCCTGCCCCAGGGTACTGACTAAACAGGGTAAACACAGGGCATTGTGTTAGTGGGTCAGTGTCTCCACAAACCCCCCAGCAATGAGTACATGGGATGAACCTCAGAGACTATTTGAGTAATCTTTTGTAAACAGTGTATGCACTTCGGTAAAATATAGATGAATGATACTCAGATAAAATGGCCTTTCTCTTTAAATTGAGCCTTCCTTTGATATATACACACACAAATTCAAGTGCAGAGCCTTATTGTTTCTCCAAGCTCTGGATCTGCACCATTGGCTCAGTCTCATTTTAGAGATGTGGAAATTTATAATTGGTTTCCCAGTTGACACCGAGGTACCTTAATGGCTTTTTAAAAATTATTTGTTGTATGAGCAATGTTAATGGAAGCCAAACCAAAAAAGAAAATTAACCTATGCTCCAGCCGCGATCACAAATCAAGCTGTTTATATATACCCATGTTTTGTTCAAGCTTTGCCCAAAATTTAATCATAGGAAAAGCATCATTTTTATTGACATATTGTGAGTGTATTCTGTTTATTGTGTCATAGTCATAATATGCTTATAATGGCTGTGTGGTCTATGATGAATTTTTGAAAATGAAAATCAGTAATCTTTGATACAACCCCCTTGCTTGCCTGCACATCCAACCCAGATTTGGAGTTGGTTTAGGGTTAATTTTTTCCCCATTCTTCTTCAATTTTTGCAGAAAGAGAGCTCTCAGGTGAAGGAAGGTTTGCTGTCCTAACGTGGCATGAATTGTATGTCTCTGGAGGATACTTCCTGCATTGGCAGAAATAGTTTTTTTTCTTACACTCTTGCTATTTTAATTGCATATATATTTTTCATGACTCTATTATTTAAGAATTATACTCTGTATACTTCCCAAAAGAATTGTGTGGGTTAGCAACAGAGACACATGAAACCTAATTAGGAATCGGTCTTAAAATAGGACTAATCCAGGCCCAGGGTAAGAAAGTGTGTATGAGACAGTGTGGGTATGTTCATTCTTCCTTCATCCTTAGTCAGTTATAATGCTCTTCCACACCAAGCTCAGGTACAACCTCATTGCTCCTCAGGTGCCCTTGACTATGAATCATCATTATCATGTGAGATGAGATATAGCTACGAGGTCCGGTCTTGTGGAAAATGCACAGAGCTTGGTGTTAAGGACACTCTGACTTTGCATTGAGTGGCCACGTAGCCAGAGGTATGTGAAGACAGAACAGCGGCGAGGTGGAGGGCTATCTGTTAGGCTCCTCCTGTTTTTCCCTGGGTTGGAGTAACACTGCGTTCTGGAGGGCTGTAGGTGACTACTTTGCAGAAGGTTCCAGGAAGTGTCCTACAGCATTGTGGCCTGAGAGAGTGTTTGTGGACAGCTCCCCACCTGGAGCCTTCATGGCGTGAAGAGCGGGGCAAGACCTTACGATGGAGGCCTTCAGAGGGTATCCTCCAGGGACAGGTCCTCATGACAGTTGCCCAGTGCCTCTGCCCTTCTCCTGTCCTCCTCCTCTGTGACCTCACACTTGCCACTATGTTAAGGAGCTTTTCTTGGCCTAAACTTTTGCTGGTTGTAAGACAGGGACTGATGAGCTCTGGTCCTGTGGCTTGGCGTGCACGGGTGTATGTGAATGCTTTGACCGAGCTTCTCATGACTGATAATACCCAGACCATTTTCAGGTAAAAATGGTAAAAATGAACAAAAGCTGAGGTAGGGTTGCAAATGATCATATTTTGAAATGTGTATTTTACAAGTAAATACTTCCAACACGAAAATGTCCTATAACGAACCTATTCTGAAGAATTAATTCTCACCGTGCCCTGGGTTCCATGATGGGCTGTATGTCTCATGTTCTATTGTGAGCATGTCACCTCTCAGTCCTGTTGCTGTAGGTCAGTGACTCTGCGTTTGACCTCATCTGGAGAAGACATTGAAACATGGACCTTCAAAGCCTTTGGCAACATAAAACTGGGCCTAGTGAGCCATCTGACTTCTCCTGGGATGGGCCCTGGTTTAGGCACACATTCTGGTCTCATGTCTCCAGGGATTAGTGGCATTTGATTCCTTCTTAAAAAGCCTAAGATAAAGTATTGTATCATCTCAAGCATTAACTTTTCCAGACTAGCCTAGTCTCCCATAAGGAATTTGCATTTCTTATCAACATTACTTCGGCCCTACTTTTTATGAAACACTAATCCTGATCTCCTTTCTGGGTCTGCTCGCATTCTAAGAAGCCCCCATATTAATTGTGAAAGCCCTGTCTGAACTGTCTGGGTGGATGGTGCTGTCCTCATATAGGTTCTGTGTAGCTTCAGATTTCTTCCCTAAGAGCACATGGGTGTTTCAGGTCATCTTAGCACAAATGACCATCTTGACCGTACTGTCTTTTTCTTTCTTCAGGATGTATTCTGTGTTCTTCAGCCTTCCCCGAACGATATTATGGTGTCCTACTGAGGGCAACAAGGGTAGATTGTCCCACATCCCTGTTTCTCCCTGTCTTACTCTAATCATCGCTGCGTACGCTGTGCTGAGTATGATGAATATTATATCATGAAACAAGTGTGATCACTCTGCCACTTGAACAAAGTGTGACTTGTGTTTCACATGCTCTACAGGGGCAGATTTTATGTATTGTGGTGTTCCATAGTCTGTCATGCTTTGGACCTTTAACTTTATTTTTCCTTAAGACTTTGGGTGACAGGCTTGGCGCCTGTGGCTCAAGTGGCTAAGGCGCCAGCCACATACACCTGAGCTTGGGGGTTCAAATCCAGCCCGGGCCTGCCAAACAACAATGATGACTGCAACCAAAAAATAGCCGGGCGTAGTGGCGGGTGGCTGTAGTCCCAGCTACTTGGGAGGCTGAGGCAGGAGAATCGCTTGAGCCCAGGAATTGGAAGTTGCTGTGAGCTGTGATGCTATAGAACTCTACCCAGGGTGACAGCTGGAGGCTCTGTCTCAAAAAAAAAAAAAAAAAAAAAAAGACTTTGGGTGACAATATACTGAATTGGGGACTTATTATATCAGTCAGATGGGTTGGGGTTATGATGCAGTAATGAATAACACCCAAATCTCACTCGCTTAAAACAGTGAAGATTTATTGTCTTGATTATGCTGTGTGTTCATCCGGGCTTGGCTGGGGATCTTTCCCGTGTCTCATGCAGAGAGGGAGACTGAAAGGGACTTCACCATCTGACTACCGCTAGTCACCATAGCAGAAAGAAGGAAGAGAATGTGGTGAATAATTTGCTGAAGTTTTGTTTTACTTGGTTTTGCTTCTATTCAACTTAATTAGGGTATATATCATTAATCACACCTTTATTGGGGGATAATTGACGTACAATAAACTGTCTATTTAAAGTGTGCAATTTAATGCATTTTTACATATGCACACACCTCTGATACCCTCAGGGTAATGGAGAAAGCGAACTTTTCCATCATCCCAGAAAAGTCCTTTATCCCCCTTGGCAATCCTTCCCTCCATTTTTATCCTCGGGCAAATACTGACCTTCTGTCTGTCACTAATGCCTGTTTTGCATGTTCTAGAATTTTTTGTGAATGAAAACACACAGCATTTACTGTTTCTGCTGGCTTCTTTCACTCCGTGGAATGTTCTGGAGACTCACTTGTGCCTTGTAAGCCTCAGCAGTTCACTCTGTTTTACTGCAGAGGAGCATTCTGTGATCTGGATGTGCCATGATTGTTTGTCAACTTACCTGTGGATAGAAATTAGGTTTGTTTCTGTTTTCAGTTATCAGAAATAAAGCTGGTTAGAACATTTGAGCACAAGTCTTTGTGTAGATATTTGCTTTTTTGTCTTGAATACAGACCCGGGAGAGGAGGCTTTTTCTTTCTTTCTTTTTTTTTTTTTTTCCTGTAGAGACAGAGTCTCACTTTATCACCCTTGGTAGAGTGCACCAAGTGCACCCATGGCATCACACTATTCATAGCCACCTCCAACTCCTGGGCTTAGGTGATTCTCTTGCCTCAGCCTCCTGAGTAGCTGGGACTACAGGTGCCTGCCACAACGCCGGGCTATTTTTTTGTTGCAGTTTGGCTGGGGCCTGGTTTGAACCCGACACTCTCAGTATATGGGGCCAGCACCCTACCAACTGAGCCACAGGCGCTGCCCTGAAGAGGAGGCTTTGAAGACAGTTACTCTGTTTCACTTTCCCTCAGCAGTTCATGATTGCTCTGGCTGTCCATGTCCTCGCTGGCACTTGGTGTGGTCAGTTGCAAAAGTTTCAACCTTTCCAGGGATGGATGGTCATGTCTCAACACAGTTTTAACTTGCGTTTTCCTAATGACAGATAATACTGAGCATTTTTTGTGTGCTTGTTGGCTGAATTGTGAGGTGACTCCTGGCACGACTTCACTCTGGTGTGTCCAACTGGTAGGATTTTCCCAGTGAGGTTAGCTAGTTGGTGCAGGATCCATGTACTGTGGCACCAGTCAGCATCCTGCTCCTACTTTGTTTCTGCCTAAATCAGGTTAGCCTTTCATTTCTCCCTCCGCTGTGGCTGGTTTATGGCTCCCTGTAAGATGCCCCTCCACTCTCTCAGCTCCTGTGCCCATAAGAATCTCTCCAGACCCTGCCTCCTCTCTGTGTCCTGTCTGGCCCACCTGAGTGGCAGATTCTTTAGTTTAACCCTGATTTTTCCTTTTTTGCCTGCCTCCTTTTTCCATTTGACATTTCTTGGCTGGAATGCCAGAACTTGAACCAGTACTCCTTTGACTCAAAGTTACACCATGTCCCAGAGTTGGGCGTGAGTCCCGCTCCACTGGGGGCCCCCGGGACTCTATCCCTTGCCAGAAACCTGAACAGTCTGCTGTCCCAGGGTCACCCAGACAGCCTTGCAAAGAAAGTAATATTAAGCAGGACAGTTTGTAGAAGTGTAAAGAATTCATGTGAAAACTAAGGTGACATAAAATCCATTCTGTTCATTTTAAAAACAATGAACTACCCAGGTCTAGCTGTAGTCCCTGTCCTGTTGTTCCCGTCTTGTCTCCCGCTGAGGTGTCCTCTCTGAGACTGAGACTGAAAATCAGTGCAGGGTTTCTGAAGTTACGGCAGATTCTGCATGATGTTGGTAAACAATTGACAGGAGGAATCCGTATGTGTCCTAGAGGAGGATAAAGGTGGACAGCTAAGTGTTGAGCAGACGCAGCCACTCCAGAAGGGGGTTTGGGTACTGGTGGGTAACAAAAGTATGAGCTGAGACGAGTGGGCTGGGTCTGAGGGCCTGAGCAGAAGCTTCGGGTCATGAGGTTGGGCACATAGGCCTGGGGCTGACTCTGAGACCTGGGTGAGAGACTTCCATGATTCACACTGGTCCTGCAGGGGGCTCGGCTGCTCCAGCTGTGGTGCTGATTAGTGAGAGCTGCGCCAGGCAGAGCGGGCAAAGTGCTGAGGGTGCTGTGTTGACTTATTTATAGAGGACTAAAAATGAAACTCCCTTCCAGATGCAGACACTCACCATCCCACTAAAGAACTCAAGAAAGGAAGCATAAAAATCCAGATTACAGAGAGAGATTCTTCCTAAAAGTCTTAAAATGTGTTACCCATTTATGGGAATTGTGAATGAAATCTGTTATAATTCTGGCCCTTTGCTGGCATGGTCACTCTGTGGGGTGTACAGGGCCACCTAGAGGCCCTTGGACCCAGAAGGAAACCAGTCCTGGTTAGGTGCTGGAGCACAGGGCTTGGGTGGAGGAAGTCCAGTCAGCTGGTGGAATACAGCCGCCCTTCTGAACCCATGTACCTACACCTGGGAGTCTTGTTCTGATTCAGACCTGGGGTGGGGCTCCAAATTTTGCATTTCTGTCAAGCTCCCAGGTGATGTCTGGTGCTGCTGGCTGTGGACCACACTATGGGTACTGAGGAAATACAGTATTCAGAGGGTGGCAGTGAGAGAACCAGACCGACGCCATCTTAGGAGTTAAGCTCCATCTTAGGAGTTAAGTTTCGTTTTCTCTGCCATTATGTTTCTAAGTTTCACTTTCCTGTAAGAGCAAGCAATTCCCTGAAATCATGAGACAACTACCTCCCAATCAGGAACTGCCCTCTGGATCAGGCCATATGTCAGGCCCAATGGCAGCCAATTCAGAAGTTGCCCCTTTGTTCAAGTTGTATTAGCTCCACTTGCTGCGCCGCATTATAAAAATCCCCTGTTCCAGAGCGCGGGGCTCCTGGCTTGAATCCGTTGCAGCGGAGCCCCCGGGAACCCAAGCTTGAGCTTGCAATAAAAAGGCTCTTTTGCTTTTGCATCGGAATCGGCTCTGTAGTGGTCTTTGGGGACTTTGTGATCTGGTTCAGGTATAGGACCCGCCTCGTAAGTAGCTCGTAGGTGGTGCCAATTCTCTTTTTGTACCCACTGGTAACACCAAAGGGAGAGGAGGAAATTTTCATCATCTGCTTCAGTTTCACCACAAGCCCCAGATTTGGGGCCCTAGTCTTTACTTCTGAGAAATGATCAAGGAAAATAGAGGAGTCATCTGAGTCTGTCCCATTTTGGTAGTAGAAGTCACCCCAAACGTGACACTCACGACACACACAGAGGACACATGACACACTGAGAACACACAACAATCTGTGGAAACAAAACTGAAAGTAGGACGATGGTGCTGCGGGAGCGACCCGCTGTGTCCTGTGCCCACACCACCTGGGAATTCCGCGTCCCAGTCCAGTGGGGCAATCCCTATAACAAACACCGGAAGGTCTGGGGAGTCCATGTCCCAGACTGAAGGATCTGAGTTTACCTTACCCCTGTACTCTGGGGATTCCATGTCCCAGGTTAAAGTGGGTCAGATCCCTCTCTGAAGGGGCCGGGACGTCTCCACGGCACCCCAGACTGGCAGCTACCAGTGCGTCCGCCTTGACTTCATGCCAGCCTCTTATTCACAGATCTCCAAAAATAACCACAACAGAAAAGACAAACACTTACCCCGTCTGGTGCTGCTGGCTCAGACATATCAGCTCTCTGGGTCGAGGGTCCTCAGGGGGTCCTGGGGATCCCGGAAGAGCCCCCAAATGTTATGCCCAGATCACGAAGTCCGTCTGGTTCTCTCATTCCCCCCTCTCCTTGTAAATTCAAGGGCCCAATCATGGGACTAGAACCTCCATTTCTGGTTCAGATCAGAGCCGATATTGGCCTCTAAGAACTAATAATTGTACAGCTCCTATACGTTCTTGAACAAATGTAATGAGTTTGTTGATCATGCAGGGGCCCACAGTCAGGAGTAGCAGTAGTAACAATAGGGGACCAGCTAAGGCTGAGACTAGAGTCGTTAACCAGGGGGACCAATTGAAAAGGGACTCATCCCAGCTCTGATTATTCTCTCTTTCTAATTTATGCTTGTGCAGGCTTTCTTGCACAAGGGCCATAGATTACTTTACAACTCCTGAATGATCAGTGTAGAAACAGCATTCCTCTCCTAAGGCTGCGCACAGCCCTCCTTGTTGAAGAAATAGTAGGTCTAGTCCTCTCCAGTTCTGCAAAACTACTTCGGAAAGGGAAGTTAAAGATTCCTGGAGGAGGGTGATAGATTTTTCTAATTCTTTTATGTCCAGATCAGTCATGTCCCGGAGGGCACCATAGTTCTTATCTTGGAGGACCAGGGCAGACACTCCAGTCCCAGCCCTGGCTATACCTAACCCTAATAATGCTGCAATGGTGAGAGCAGTGATCACCTCCCACTTTCTGCGTGGGGTCAGAATCAAGGTTGGATCTGGGTCTGAGAATTTCTGAAGTATTGTACTCTCCTCATGACAAATTATTTTTGGTATTAGCTGCACTAGGACACAGTAATCATGGTTCTGGTCTAAGATCCCTGCATGTATGCATGGAACCAAACCTGTTCAGCAGGCCCACCAGACATTGCTAGAGGGTGTCAGATACCCGGTCCCGTTCCAAGGGACAGTAGCATTACATAGGTGTTGGTGAGAAATAGGCACCTTCCCGATGCACATGCCTTTTCCTACTACTTTCTGAACAGTGAGTCTAGGGTGGTTCTGATGCCTTCGGCAAGCTGTCGCTTCCCCAGAAGTATATTGTCCCAGGATGGCAACAGCTTCATAATAGGGGGGTTTTACACTAAGACAGAGGCCTGGTCAAGTTCAATACCTGATATGTGCTTGTGAGCAGTTCCCAGGTGGGGTCCAGGTATTCGAATTGACTCTTAGTAGAATTGGGTGGCAGGGAGGTTACAGTGGCTTAGGTTATTGATCTTGGGAATATCCGGGGACTTGCCGGATAGTGGAGAATACTGTTGGGGCCAGCGCAGGTAGGTTTATCAGGAACTGGGCTGTATTCTACTTTTATCTTAAGGAACCCACCCTTGTCATGTATAGCATACAAAGTCTGTGCACCCCACTGGGTGGGGCTATATAGACGGAGTTCCCAAATTTTCCCAAATTCCCAAGTGGTGAGGCAGTTTCTTCCCAGGCTAGTGAACTGAATGCGCACTGGGTCACACAATCTTAGTTCCCCAAGGATCCCCTTTTGGTGGCAATTATCTCTGCCATTTTTGTTTGATCAAGGACCAGGGCTTCTTTTTACCTCGATTAAATCTGGGGTGTTTGGAGGTGTCAACCACATCTGACCTGTGGAGACACAGCTCCAATGTTGACAGAAAAAATGGCTTTCCCCCATACACTTATCTGTTTTGTGGCCTGGACATACATAGTATGAGCTGTGGTGGGGATTCCAGGTGCTCTGTGTCAGACCTACTAGTTGGTCTAGAAGATCTATATATAAATCTGGGTACAAGGTGTTCTTAGGGTGTATGCCCCAGGTTGAATTTAACAGTCTGCGGACTGGACGAGGGTACCCCCGAACCTGTGGATGGGTCCCCCATAGACTTGCCAGGTGACATTATGTGGCTGGTGAGGATTAGGGTAAGGGAAGATGCATAAGGGGGTACATACAAGTAATAAAATCAGCAGAGAGCAGTTGGGGAGCGCTTCAGTTTGAATTTTAAAGGATTGTCTTCGTCCCGCTGGATTTTCCATTGTGGAATAAAGTCTTCTTGAATAGCAAACGGGTCTGCTAGCTTGACGTGGGTGTGGTGAACCCAGGAGGTGATGCCGTCTACTTTGAGAGCGGTGGGTGTCACCAGGATCACGACATAGGGGCCTTTCCACTGGGGTTCCAGAGTCTCCCAGCGATGTCTTTTCACATAGACCCAATCACTGGGCCAGAACTTGTGGGGAGCATAACAGCAGCAGCTAGGAGAGTATTCAGGCAAAGAAATACTGTTAGAGTAAAAGGGTGATAGGGATACTCGTAAGGGGGGGTAGTGACAGGGACAAGAAGCAGGTGACTGTTGGATGGAAAGCCATGGTGTGGTATGCCTGAGCAGGAAGCTATAGCAGAAAGTGGTGGAGGTGGACAGAGCACAGGCACTGGGACAAGATGGATGGGGGTTGACGGCTGGGTCGGTCCATTGGTAGCTGTTTGACCTTGATCTGTTCAGTTAGTCTCTTGGGTGGGGGTGGGGGGCTGGGGAGGTGAGTTTCCGCATTGGTGCAAACCTTACTGGATTGTTGTGAATATTACAGAGGGCAGGCCGTCTTATAAAAAGGGCCTGAGGGAAGAGAGAGATTTTTTTTTTTTTTTTATTGTTTGAGACTCATTGAGAGTTACACTGATTGCATTTGTTAGGTAAATTTGGAAGGAGAGAGATTAAGGTAGGAAATAGGCTAGCCTAAAGCCCCAAAGCAGGCTGTTGGCTAAAAGTCCACTGCATAGGGCCCTTGGTCTGGGCTGAGATGGATCTTTAAGCTCTTTCCTACTGATGTGGCTAATGGGAATTACTTTGTAAATTTGGCCTCACTGTTATCACTTATAATCTATTCTCATGAAATTAACTTCAAGTGGTAGACTTCTAAGGTCATTAAATAGCTGCCTCTGCTTTCTGTCTCTCTCCTCCACCTCTCACCCACTGCAGGTGCAGGCTTCTCTTTTGGTTCTACTGAATCTACTCTGGAGGAACTTTCTGCCCAACCCAGTGGGCACTTTTTAGTATTTATATTAGGTCATTAAATCTGAAATGTCTGCTTTCGAATCAAAAGTGCCTTTTATTCCATCTCAAAGAAGAAGCAGTATAATTCAAGTACATGCCTAAACATCGACACAATTTTGCCATCTTAACAGTAGACTGTGTATGCCCACAGCCAGGAAGCCTGGAGGGTGAGTCTCCACAGCTTGTTGAGAATTGAATATTTTTCCTTGCAAAAAGTGATCCAAAGCCTGGAAGAAGTGGTAGTCAGTTTGCGCAAGGTCTGGTGAATATAGTGGATGACAGAGAGTTTCCAAGTCCTGCTTCCATAGCTTGAGCTTTGTGTGACTTATACTCAGGAATTGCCTTGCAAGAAGGTTAGCCTGTCTCTACTGACCAATCTCAGTGGCTTAATCACAAGCATCCTCATCGTTGCATCCATTTGGTTGCAGTAGACATCACTGTAATCGATTAACCAGGTTTCATGAAGCTGGAGTGTATAATACCAGCACTGGATCACCAAACAGACAACATTAGGTTTTCTAAGATGAATATTCAGTTTTGAACCATGTTTCAGCACTTCATCATTATGCAGTCATTGTTCTGAATGCTTGCAGTTGTCAAAAATAATCCATTTTCCATCACACATAACAATATGGTGTAGAAATGGTTCACCTTTATGTCGTGACAGCAAAGAAAGGCAGGCCTTGAGACAACTTCTCTTCTGACACTCATTTAATTCACGTGGAAACCACCTCTCCAGCTTCTTTACCTTGCTGATTTGTTTTAATGGTTCAGTATTGTTGGAACAGTAATGTCAAACCTTGCTGCTAATTCACTTTTAGGCTGAGATAGACTCACTTCCACTACAGTTTTCAGCTCATTGTTATCCACCTTGGTCTCTGGTCACCCATGTGGCTCATTTTCAAGATTAAAATCACCAAAACAGAACTTCTTGAACCATAGACATACTGTGCTTTCATTAGCCACATCCTTCCCAAACATGTCATGAAATCCATGATTTCACAAAAATTGCTTTAAAAATTTGAAAGATAATCACAAGCCAAAACATTTGGCTTGAAATGTTTGTATTTCAAATGAAATACATTTGAAATAATGAGGATGTACCTTTAAAATAAAAATAAAACAAAAAGTATCAAAGTGAAATATCAGAGGTATCAACCTTCGAACTCAGTACTTAAGGTAATCGGACATTTCAAACTTAATAGCAGACTTAATTTGGCCTGTTGATGTCTACTTGAATTTGCTGACTAATTCCTCTCATCTGAAACTCTTCTGCTCCAGCTGCCTTGCCTCCCTTTTCCTGAGGCACGTCACCTTCTCATCTGGGAGCTTCACCCCAGCCGGCTACACTGATGGCTCTTCCTCCAGCTGCTCCTTCAGTGCCGGGCTCCCTGTGCTCTGCCCCTGCTCTGTCCTTTATCCTTTTCTCTTCTTTCTCCATAACATGTTTTGTTGTTGTTGTTTTTGTTTGTTTGTTTGTTTTTCAAATCAGGACACTTTCAGTTGTATGTGACATAAATTTCACGTAATTCTTCTCTAAAACTTTTTAATTGTGAAAAAACACATGTAACCTAGAATGCCACATCTCAACCCGTTTTAAGCACGCAGTTCACTCCTGCTAAGTATAGCCACATTGTTGTGCAAGGAATTTCCAGAATTTTTTCATCTTGTAAACCAAAACCCTGTATCCATTAAACAATAACCCTGTACTGTAACTCCCTCACTCCAGCCCCTGGAAACCACCATTCTACTTTCTGTCTCTGTGAATTTGACTTGTGTAGGAACCTCGTGTAAGTGGAATTGTACAGCTTTTGTCTTTTTATGAATGGTGTATTGTACTCAGCATAATGTCTTCAGGTTTCATCATCCACCTGGTAGCTGTGTTGGCATTCCCTCTGTCTGAAGGCTGAATGATACTCCCTTGCATGGATGTGCCTCATTTTGTCTAGCTGTTCATCTGGGTAGCTTCTGTCTTTGGCTATTGTGAATAATGCTGCTGTGGACACTGGTGTACAATATCTTTCCAATGTCCTGTTTTCAATTCTTATATCTATATCCAGAAGTGAAATGCTGGACTACTCAATTTTTAAACCAAAAAAAAAAAAAAAAAGGTAGAGGAGGAGAAGAAAAAACAAAAAGGCAGAGCTGGTGTACAGTGCCTGGGACACATGGCAGTGGACTTTGGGCTGGTGGGTGGATCTGAGCTGGGTGGTGCTCAGTGTCCCGGCACTGCCTCTCTTGCTGAGTCTTTCTTTTCTCTGTGTGCTGACTTTACCCCACAGGCACTTTCTTTCCATGTGGTGGGGAAATTTGCTCCCAAGGCCTCAGATTCCCACATGCCCTGCATGGAAACTGCAGCAGAAGGAGAACCTCTCTCCTATATCAGGCCCATACGACTAAGGACACGGCTCCAGCTCACTGAGAATGGCCAAGCAGTCAGGTGGAAAGAGCCTTGTTCTTGAGCAGATCCTTGAACTATGTGCCCAAATTTGAGCTTGTTTCCTCCAGACATCTTGCAATGTGAGATGATTAGACGCCCCTCTGTTATGCATTGCTGCCTGCAGGAAACACAGAATTCTACTGTGTAACCACAAAGAGACCTATCCTTCGAGAGAGAGAGAAGGGGAAAAATACGCTGTGGCCACTGGTCCTGTGGTACAGGAAATGTGACATTTACACACACTCATATGTTCACATGCATCCATATTTATTCCTATATTTATCTATTAAAAACCATAGTTCCCTACTGATGCCATTGAATCCAGTCTACCAGCCTGGGATTCCTTCATGGCCTTCCACTTTTCACACCTTACCTTCCTTCCCTGACAGTGAGCACCCTGGCTCCAGTTACCTGCACTGTGGTTACTTACTCAATCTTTTTCGTAATCCATCTTCTCGTTCTGGCTCTGTCACACATGGCAGCTACCACCAGCTGAGTTCCACTGCCTCTGTCCCCCATGTGCATATTTCTAAACTAAGTTGGCTAATGCTCCAGGCTTGGGAGGTGCGTGATTTGAGTCCTGAGACAGATAGGAACGCAGCCAGTTGCTTTGCTGCCACACAACATGCAGTGCCAACTTCTCAGGAGGTGGGGGGATTTCATCTCTCTCCACTTTTTGACTCAGCTATTTCCACCCTTCAGGCTGTTTCCTAAGCAGCACCTCACTTCTGGTAACAATTTCTGTGTTGGTGAGGATGATATGATTTGCAAGAAACTCAAATCAAATTAACATGGACAGCAACAACAATAAGAGGAAACCGATTGGCTCACAATGGGCAAGTCCAGGGGAGAATATAGCTTCAGGTCAAGCTACATCAGGGTTCCAAGTGTTGTCATCTGGACCATCTTTTTATCTCTTGTTCTGTCTCCCTCTGCGTGAGGACTTTATTCCATAGCAGGCTCTGCGTTCCATGTACGGTATTAGCCCCAGAGAAGTTTCTGAATTGGCCTTGGGTTAAATGACCATCTTTGGAATAATTACCTACTGGGGTGCTGTGATTGGCCACATCTGGGGTTGTTTCTCAAGCAACCCCACCCTTGGCAACTCCCGCCAGTTGCATTTTCTAAATACTTATGTATTCTCTCCTTTCCTTTGTCCTGCTTCTGCTTCAGGTTAGGCCTAACATTGCCCCTTCCCCACATTATAACAGCCTCCTAAGGTAGGATCCTTTTCCACATTTTTCCTGTACCCCCCACCTCCCACCAAGGTTTTCTTTCATGGGTAAGGGTGCTTTCCCTTGAAATTCAGATCTTGCCCGTATTTTTCCTCTGTGAGAAAACCTGTGGAAGTTTCTCATCCTGACCTAATAAAGCCCAAAACATTTCAGGAGGCACACTGGGATCTCCAGGGTTTGCTCTTACCCAATGATAGCTATGAAAATAGTGAGGACTTCAAGCTCCTCATCCCACTCGCATAGTCCCTTGGGGCCTGCCAGTTTTTAGACTGCTCACCAAATTATTCTTATTCTGAAGGTAACATTTATATCGTGCTCTAGGATCTCCCAAGAGCATGTGTATGTTCTTTTATTTAAAAGCATCATAAAAACACTGTGAGGTTTGGTTTTCAGCCCATTTTAGAGATGAAGAGGCCAAGGCTAATTTGCGCTGTGTTGGCAGGTCCATGGCATGTACTACAGCTCAGGAGCACACTGCACTCTGCACGCTGCTTGGCATCTGGGTATGACGTCAGCATATATTACCCCAAATGTTCTAGATGCTCAGAAAATATATTGCAGGGCCCCAGGACCCAAGACGGGGGGAAAGCTTTGCAGGTCCTTCAGTCCATTGATACATTTGCGTGTCTCCTGCCATGTGTGAAATGAGTTTTCTAGAGCTATCCTTTCCCATCTGCTAAGCATACATATTTGTGATTTGTGCGGAGGGGCCATGGATATCAAGTTCCCTCTTTACAATGAAATGTAGATTTCCCATTTAAAGTCAAGTCCCTCATTTCTAAATGCTGAATAGGATGATACTTCAGAAAGAATTCCAGATGGTTAAACTAGGAGACTGAAAAGGAAAAACTAGACCAGCCCAAGATTACTCACAGAGCCTGAAGCCTTTTAATTTTGTTATGAATGAAATGCATTTTCATCTATTTTAAGTGTGCAATTTTTCATACTTTATTCTGAAATTGTCGCCAAGCCCTTAACTGTAAGCTCTTGGGCATCTCATGTGCCCCCGACTGTGCTCAACTTTCCTCACAAATCTGTTTCTTTTGCCAATTCAAAATGAAACTGTCTTTCTTAGAATAACTCGAGGCATCTTAAGATGTTTTCCTATATGGTTTGTCATTTTGAGGGAGGTTGGTCTATGTGGGTCAGGGCCTTGGGGCCTGTTAAGATGGAACTTTGGGGGCTTTCTAGAGAGGAACCCTCCACAGAGAACCTTCCCCAGGCTTTCTCTCAGACAGCAAACAGAATTTTCCAGAGTCTGGAGGATGGGTGTCAATAGGCAGAGAATGGAAGTGATTAGGAACTTCTCTCAGGGAAGGGGCAGCACTCCCAGTGGGTTGCCAGAAAGCATCCTCTTTCCTGAGGTTCTCAGAGCCCAGGTCTGTTCTCTGTGAGCATGTGGGCACTGCAAGGAGCAGCAAGAAGGGAACGAGCAGAAAGGAGGCCCCCTTCCTGTGCTGTGGGTGCAGATGGACTCCTTGCAGAAGTCCTCCGAGAATCCAGAGGGTGACACTCAGATATCCCCAGGACTCTGCACTGGAGCTGGCCTCAATGCCCTCACTGAGGCCACTTCTTAAGCCAAGAGACTTAGGCTCTCTCTTGTGATATGGCCACTGAGTCACACACAGCCGGCCCAGGGATGGCAAGAGATGACTGGTCTCACCGAAACCTCCCCGGCTGACATAGCAGCCAGACTTTCTCTAGAATCCACACCCCAATGCTTAGGAGAGTGCAATCTCCCTGGCCAGGTATCCCTTTTGGAAAAGCTGAATGGTCTCCAGGCTTCCATCATGTGGGGCATTCCCTGTCAGAACATGCAGAGGTCTCCTTCAAAGCTGCAGTCTAAGGCTGATTCTTTTCTCTACTTTGTAGAACAGAATGAGCTGTTTTAGTCAACTCTGACTGCAGTCTGAAATAAATAATCTGCTTGTCTGCACTCAGCCTTGGCCTGCACATGTTGTCTCTTCATCCGTCTCTGGCACTAGCTGCTCTGTCTCTGAGGGCAGGAATTTGCCTGTTGTTTTCACAGTTGTAACCTCCACTCCCTGAATCAGCACCTTCCCCAGGGGAAGATCTCAATGAATATTTATTGAATGACTGAATAAATGAGTGAATGAATGAATAAAAATTATTTTTGGAAGGATGAAAATATTCATTTATGGATTGAGCTAAGTACAGACAGATCTTTGGCAGCAGCTCAGGGAAGGGAAGTTTACTTGGGGTATGGGGCCATGGTGGATGTATGAACATGAAACCAGGGGTTAGGGTGGTCCTCGTAAGCCCTGGAAACATGTCTCATTTTAGCAGGAGGGATGGAGCTGCAGCCAGGATTGAGATGGCAGTAAATCAATAATAGATGCCAAAATCTTTGCAAAGCAAGTATAATGTTCACATCTATAGAGTCATTCCAGGGTCAAAAGATGAAGGCAATAACCAAGCAGACTGGACTCAGGAGGAGGCTTGTAATAATAAGGTACAGCATTTATTATTTGTTTGCTTATTTATTTTTTATGTACCAGGGAATGTTTTAAGTGCATTATATGCAATGCTTTATTTACTCTTTATAAAAACCTTGAGTCACTGTCATTATCTCTGTTTTGCTAAGAAAATTTGAGGCACAGAAGGATGAATAACTTGTCCGACTGCTCATGGCTAGCGAGGGGCTGACTGCACATCACTCCCATGCGTTCCGGCTTCCCAGCTAGACCCATGCAATAATGGATGAGGGCTCTTTGTTCAGGTCCTCTGCCCCCAGCAGGTGCTCCTTTGGAGTGAGTCAGAGTCTCCTTAGACCAGGGCCCTTAGAAACCTTCTGGTCCAAGCCTTTCACTCTACTGATGGGGAACCCAGGGAGGGTAACTTTGCACCTCTCACATCTTTCTTTCTATGTAGGGGCATCCAGCCTCTTTTTATGTCTGCTGCACATTGGATAAAACAGAGTTGTCTTGGGCTGCACATTAAATACACAAACACTAATTAAAGTTGATGAGAGAAAAAAAAATCCATTCATATTTTTCGTGATACCACATTCATATTTTTTGTGACACTATAGATAAACAAAAAAGTACTCACAAAATGAGCATGTGGCCCACAGGCCGCAGGTGGGACACCCTGTTCTATGTCACAGTAGGGGCAGTGCAGCCTGGAGATTGAATCCACTTTCTGTTCTGCCATATGCCACATTTGTGATGTCATGCAAACTATGTAAACCATTTTTAACCGCACTTTAATGTAAAATGAACACAGTTTTCTCATGCATGATGCATGTGCCAAGCACAGAGTCACCACTCAGTGTCAATGGCTTTGGAGACCTGGTACCATCTGCCTCTGACCTCTCAGAAGGATGGCTCATCCCCGTAGGGTCAAAGCACCTCTGACACAAGTGCATGCAATGCATGCTGGTGAGAAGGTGCAGATGGGACAGTCTTACACTAAAAAGTTATTTGTTGTTTGCTTGGAATTGAAATTTCACTGGGTCTCCTGTATTTTTAACTTCTTTTTTTTTTTTTTGTATTTTTAACTTATATATGCGGTAATCGTACTGTACATGTGCGCATATCAGGGGTTTGCTGAACAGCAGGATGAGTTTCCTCTCATCCGCGCTAGCACCACATGTGGCTGCTGTATTCATACCTAGTTCTGGGTAGACGGGAAATTGAACTTCCTGGCCCCTTGTGGTGAAGGACCCAGTGACGCCATTTTGGGCCTTTCATCATCTCAGGCTTTGTCCTCCATTTTAAAGACAACCTGAAAATCCTTTGTCTTGTTTCTTGGTAAACCACACCTCTCCTACTTCCTGAAGTGCACCGCCTCCAGACCACTGAGATTGGCAGGACGCTATTAGTTTTGAATTCTAGTAATAGGCATAAGAAATAACCAATCCAAAGGCCAAGCTTTGTTTTCCATGCCCCTCACCCCATACCCACCGCATAAAAACACCGCGCTCGGCTAGCATTGGACTCTTGGCACCAGTTGTGTCTGGGGAACACCGACAGTCCTGGCTCAAGCCTGAATAAACGCCCTCATGTGATTTGCATTGGTGTCTGTCTATCTCATATGGTCATTGGGGTTTCCGATTCTTGGGTGTAACATTTGGTGCATTGGCCGGGAGTCCCCAAGATCGGAGAGACCCCACCCGGAGGGCGGTAAGTGTATGTGTCTTTGTCTTTGTGCCTTCGTTCTGCACAGGTTTTGAGTTGTGGTTGGAAGACGGCCTAGATGGATGCACTGGAGGGCCACCGACCTGAGGCAGTGGAAGACGTTCCCACCTCCTTGGGGAAGGGCTGGGACGTGGAATCCCCAGCCCCCTACAGTGGGGATCATGTGGAATCGATTCCCCTCGGACTTTTGAGTAAGAGCGGGCTGTGCCCGCGGACGAGCACCGGGTCCTCCATTTACTTTCAGTTTTGCTTCAATGCAGCTCGTGGCTGTGTCTGCCTTTGTCTTTGTGCAGTCTGTGTTGTGTTGTGTGTTGGTTGGGTGACTCTGATGATGGGACAGACTCAGAGAACTCCCTTTTTACTTATCCTTGACCACTTTTCAGGACTTCTGGGCCGTGCCCAGAACCTGGGTCTAGTGGTAAAGAAAAATAAACTTGAAACTTTTTGCATGAGCAAATGGCCAACTTTCCATGCTGGATGGCCGCCTGAAGGAACTTTTCACCTCCCCTTTACCCTCCAGGTTAAGGATATCGTCTACAGGCCTAAGACGGGCCACCCTGATCAGGTCCCGTATATCACCACCTGGCAGGACCTGGTTGAGAACACCCCTCCCTGGCTGAAAAGTATCTTACTACCCCAGTTGGAAAAAACAGAAGCCAGTATAGCAGAGGCCAGCACAGTGTTTGCCCTGCGGGAAAAGCCTAAACCCAAAGAGGCTAGATCCCAGCCTCCACACCCGTGTATCCTGTGTTGCTGAGAGAGGCCAGCCCAGGAGAACTTCCCCCGCCCTACCTCCCTTTAATTCAGGCAGGCCATAATGCGCAGCAGGTACCAGGAGAGGCTGAAGCAGCAGCAGCGCCACCTGCCGGCAGTCCACCGCTTACTCACAGGAGGGCCTTGAGGGACGCCTCTGGGCAGCCTGGGCAGGCTGTTGCCTATTCTATGGCCTTACCGCTCTGAGCGGTGGGCCCTCCTGAGAAGGGAACCTTACACTATTGGCCCTTTGCCACAAGTGACCTATACAACTGGAAAATGCAGAACCCTAGTTCTCAGAAAAAACCACGGCCCTTATTGACCTATTAAATTCTGTCCTTTTCACTCATCAGCCCACTTGGGACAACTGCCAGCAACTGCTACAGTTCCTCTTCACTACTGAGGAGAGGGACTGAATCGTGGCAGAGGCACGGAAGTCTGTCCTCGGTGACAATGGGCAGCCTACCACAAATCCGGTATTAATTGAAGCTGTGTTCCCACTGACCTGGCCAGATTGGGATTTCAATATGGCAGAAGGTAAGGGGAGACTCCAAGTTTACTGCCAGACTCTAATGGGGGGTCTCCGTAAAGCAGCAAGGAAGCCGACTAATTTGGCTAAGGTAGGGAATGTACAGCAAGAGAGGGATGAATCCCCTTCCGCCTTCCTGGAGCGGATCATGGAGGCATTACGCACTTACACGCCCATGGATCCAGAGGCGGAGGGAAGTAAAGCTGCAGAAATGATGGCTTTTGTGAATCAGTCAGCTCCAGACATTAAAAGAAAACTTCAGAGAATAGACAGGTTGGCAGAGAAGATCCTGTAGGACCTGCTGGTGGTGGCTGAATGAGTATACAACAACCGAGAGAGCCCAGAGGAAAGACAGACGCGTGCCAGCAACAAGCAAATCAAAGACCTCACTAGGTTCCTGCTCATGGTGAGTGGCTCTGAAGAGAAGGAGCAGGGGCTGGAAAAGGTAGGGAGTTGCCCTGGGGGGATCGAACTCGGCTACGGAGAGATCAGTGTGCATACTGCAGGGAGACTGGCCACTGGGCCAGAGAATGTCCCAAAAAAAGGGACAAGGAGGATCTCCCTCGCAACTGAGCCCACGTCCTAGAACTTGAGGAACTCAGTGACTAGAGGGGACGGGGTTCGGATCCCCTCCCTGAACCCTGGGTAACCCTCAAAGTGGAGGGGGCGCCAATAGACTTCTTAGTAGATACAGGTGCACAACACTCAGTCCTAGTAGAAAGTGGAGGCAAGCTAGCCTCCAAGAAATCCTGGGTGCAGGGTGCTACTGGGATGAAGCAATATTCATGGACCACCCAGAGAACAGTGGACATAGGGGCAGGTCAAGTGTGACACGCATTCATGGTTGTCCCAGACTGCCCTTACCCCTTACTAGGTAGAGACCTCCTTAGTAAAATCGGAGCACAAATTTCTTTCAAACAAGAATGCCACAGGTCACAGACAGACAGGGACATCCTGTCCATGTTCTTACTCTGCACTTGGAGGATGAGTATCGGCTCCATCAACGACCTCTGCCACCGGCCCAAGCAGATATCTCCGGGTGGCTGGACTCCTACCCATCAGCCTGGGCTGAAACAGGGGGAGTAGGGCTGGCAAAACACTTGTTGAACTCAAGCCTGGAGCTGAACCAGTGTGGGTACGGCAGTACCCCATGACCCCTGAGGCCAGAAAAGGAATTCTGCCACACATTTGGCAGTTATTAGATGCGGGGATTCTAACCCCATGCCAGTCCCCATGGAACACCACCTTGCTACCAGTAAAAAAAATCCTCACTAATGATTACCAGCCAGTTCAGGACCTCTGGGAGGTTAATAAGCAGGTAATGGACATACAGCCCACCATGCCAAACGCCTATAACCTCTTAAGTTCACTGGCCCCATCCCAGACCTGGTATATGGTATTAGATTTAAAAGATGCTTTCTTCAGCTTGTCGCTGGCACCCCGGAGCCAGGCCCTGTTCACCTTCGGGTGGAGTGATCCAGAGAGAGGCATCAGTGGGCAGCTAACATGGACCCGCTTGCCACAAGGGTTTAAAAACTCTCCAACTATCTTTAATGAGGCCCTGCACAAAGACCTGGTGAGTTCCGCAGGCAGCACCCCAACCTAACTCTCCTTCAGTTCGTAGATGACATCCTAGAGGTGGCCACCAATGAACAGGACTGCCTGCAAGGCACATGAGACCAGCTTGTCACACTGGGGGACCCGGGGTATCAGGCATCGGCAAAGAAAGCCCAGATCTGTCAGCAAACTGTAAGTTACCTGGGATACACCCTTAAAGATGGTCAAAGGTGGCTCACTGAGGCCAGGAAGCAGACTGTACTTAAGATCCCAACCCCAACAAACCCTAGGCAGGTGTGAGAGTTTTTGGGGTCTGCAGGGTTCTGTCAACTTTGGGTACCAGGCTTTGCTGAAATTGCAAAACCCCTCTATGAAGCCACAAGGAAGGGGCACCCCTTTGAATGGACAACAGAAAGAGAACTGGCCTTTCAGAAACTTAAGACTGCTTTGCTCTCTTCCCCTGCTTTGGGACTCCCTGATATTACAAAACCATTTCATCTCTATATAGATGAACATAAAGGAATAGCCAAAGGGGTGCTGACCCAGCCCTTGGGGCCCTGGAACCATCCAGTAGCATACTTATCAGAGGCACTAGACCCAGTAGCATCAGGATGGCTTCCCTGCCTCCACACTGTGGCAGCCACTGCGCTGCTAGTAAAGGATGCAGACAAATTCACCCTGGGGCAGGAACTGTTGCTGACCACGCCCCATGCCATCCAGGGGGTTTTGAAACAACCCCTGGACCAGTGGATGAGCAATGTGTGTCTAACACATTATCAGAGCTTGTTACTAAACCCACCACGAATCTGGTTCTTGCCAGCACTGCCTTAAATCCCGCCACTCTCCTGCCCAACCCGGAAGTGGAGACACCACTCCACAATTGCCAGGATATCCTAGTCCAAGTCCACAGCATGGGCCCAGACCTGACCAACCAACCGCTGCGGGATGCAGAGGAAACCTGGTTCACGGATGGAAGCAGCTTCATTAAAAATGGCCAATGGTACTTGGGAGCGGTGGTGGTCTCTGAGGCAGGTACACTTTGGTCTGAGCCTCTTCCAGCTGGAACCCCCATCCAACGGGCCGCATTAATTGCCCTCACCAAGGCTTTAGTTCTAGGCCAAGGAAAAAACTTAATATCTATACTTACAGCTGATACGCATTCGCCACGGCTCACATCCATGGGGCCATCTACCAGGAGAGGGCATTGCTGACAGCAGAAGGGAGGACCGTTAAAAACAAAGAAGAAATATTAGACTTATTAGCTGCCATCTGGCTGCCAAAAAAGTTAGCCATCATCCATTGTCTGGGACATCAAAAACCTACCACTCCGGTGGCAAAGGGCAATCATCAGGCGGGTAAAAACTATGAGGGGCTAAGAGCGGCCATCATCTAGATATAGAAAGGATAGAAAAATCCATCACTCTACTTTAGGACTCCCTCACTTCCCTCTCCGAAGTAGTGCTCCAGAACCGGAGGGGGCTCGATATGTTGTTCCTGCAACAAGGAGGATTGTGTGCTGCTCTGGGTGAGGAATGCTGTTTTTATGCTGACCATTCTGGAGTAGTTAAAGAATCCATGACCCCAGTACGGGAAGGATTACAGAAACAGAGACACGAAAGAGAGCTAACTCAGAGTTGGTATGAGGCTATGTTTAATTGGTCCCCGTGGCTCACCCCCCTTATTTCTGCCATAGCTGGACCCCTAATTCTGCTCTTACTGGCCTTAACAATAGGACCATGCTTAATTAACAAACTTATAAGGTTCATAAAGGAACAAGTGGGAACAGTGCAACTAATGGTTCTCAGAGCCCACTATCAGCCCTTGAGCCCACCCGAGCTTCTCAGACTCACCACTGAGGCCACTGAGGTACCATGAGTGGGTCCTCCTAGTAACAATAAGAAGTGGGGAATGAAGGACCCAGCAACGCCATTTTGGGCCTTTCATTATCTCAGGCTTTGTCCTCCATTTTAAAGACAACTTGAAAATCCTTTGTCTCATTTCTTGGTAAACCACACCTCCTATTTCCTGAAGTGCACTCGCCTCCCAACCATTGCGATTGGCCGGACCCTATCAGTTTTGAATTCTAGATAGGCATAAGAAATAACCAATCCATATAAGGGGGAGAGGGAGGGGAGGGAGGGGGGAGGATGGGCGGAGGGAGGGTGATTGGTGGGATTACACCTGCGGTGCATCTTACAAGGGTACATGTGAAACTTAGTAAATGTAGAATATAAATGTCAACACAATAACTAAGAAAATGCCAGGAATGCTATGTTAACCAGTGTGATGAAAATGTGCCAAATGGTCTATAAAACCAGTGTATGGTGCCCCATGATCGCATTAATGTACACAGCTATGATTTAATAATAATAATAAAAAAAAATAACCAATCAAAAGGCCAAGCTTTGTTTCCCACACCCCTCACCCCTCACCCCATACCCACTGCATAAAAACACCGTGCTGGACGAGCATAGGGCTCTCGGCACCAGTTGCATCTGGGGAACGCCAACAGCCCTGGCTTGAGCCTGAATAAACACCCTCGTGTGATTTGCATCGGTGTCTGGCTCCCTCATATGGTAATTGGGGATTCTAATTCTCGGGTGTAACAGTGGGTGGCAGGACAGTGTGACCAGGGAATGATGTATGGATGGAAGGGAATGGCTGGAACATTTAGTTGCCCATGTGAGATGTCTAGAATCCTCTTGATGAGGAGATCGGAGAAGCAGAAGCTGATCTTTAGCCTTCATCAGGCTGGATTTTGAGATGTCTGCAGTGAACAGAATGCTGCTGACCTGTGATGTACATGTAGCATGAGGGACAAATAAAACTTATTTACAGCCAGCTGTCGGCAAACTATGGTCTGCAGGCCAACCTGGAACACCTGCTTTTTACATAAAGTTTTATTGCAACACCGTTGGAACACCCATTTGTTTAGGAATTATCTGCAGTTGCCTTTTGCCACAATGGCAGAGTTGAGTAGTTGCAGCAGGAAGCTTGAAAAGCCTAAAATGTTTGATATTTACTCCTTTATGAAAAAGTCCTCACTCCTTTTTTTCAGTCACTGGATCTTTGTGGTTATTTGTTGTTACTGCAGCTGCTCCTGATGCCTTTACTGAGTGCGGTCTTTAAAGCTCGCTAATTTAATGGGTAAAAATATTAGGATAACATTGTCTTTAGCTTACATCCCTTTGATTTTTACTGGAGTCACATGTTACTCTATTGGCTGATTGTATTTCTCTTGTGGTCTCTTTGTGTCTTTTGCCATCTTAATCATTAGGAGTGTTAGTGATTTTCTTATTGATTTGATTCAGTTCTCAAAGGACACAGGATGTTAATCCTTTGTAGTTTGTATTTAATCAATTCTACTAAGTCTTAGCTTAGAAAGAAAATAGAAGTTTAGTAAACATTTAATTATATTTGCTGTATTTTTTGTATTTGACTTTTTAAAGAGATATTTTAACCCATCAGGAATTTATTTTAGTGCAAGAGGTAAGATAAAGACAGAAATGAATGTTTCCTCCCCAAACTTGGTAACCAATTTTTCAGGACCACTTATTGCTAAACCTTCCCTTTCTTATATATATATATATTTTTTTTTTAAATTAAATCATAGCTGTGTACATTAATGTAATCATGGGGTACAATGTTCTGGTTTTATGTACAATTTGAAATATTTTCATCGAACTGGTTAACATAGCCTTCATGGCATTTTCTTAGTTATTGTGTTCAGACATTTATATTCTGCATTTAGTAAGTTTCACCTGTACCCTTCTAAGGTGCACTGTAGGTGTGGTCCCACCAACCTTTCTTATATTTTTAATGTTTTTCTTATAATCTGATAAAGGGTTCTATATATATACAGATATATTTTTAAAAGAGACAGGATTTCACTGTATTGTTTAGGCTGCTGTCAACTCCTGGGTTCAAGTGAGTCTAAGCCTCCTGAGTAGCTGGGATTACACATGTACCACTGTGCTTGGTGTTAAATGTTAGTTTTTATGTGAATGGGTTATCCTATATATTCTTGCAAGTACACTTTTGTTATAATGTTAGGCAGAAAAACAAAATACAAAGTTTTTATATACATCATATATACATACATAGTAAAAATAGAAAGAAAAATATCTAAATGTTAGTAATTATATGTTTGTATGAAACTGTTTTATAGTTTTCTCCATCTTCCCGTTTTTCCGTAATTGTAAAAATCTTTTCATACACACAATAATGAAAACTAATGTATTTTACAGGAAAAAAAATTCATCCTAAAATGAAATCTGGGTTTTTTAATTTCTTCCACCATCTATTATATTTACTTCTATCTTGAGAGGTCTTGCTGTAGCTCTACAATCCTTCCCTGCTTTTTAATTTCTATGAGATTTCAGCCACAGAAAGCCGTTATCTTTCTTATAACTGCCGTTTTTCATCTCCTTATTTACTCCACAAAGCTTTCCTGCTCTTTGACCAGTGTTTCAGGACTCAGCCTTCTATTGAGATTTAGATCAGCTGTGGAAGCCTGGGCTGCCCAAGGAGGAATCACTGGGTGGGGGGAGGGAGGTGGCTCCTGATACTGCTGCCAGTGCTGTAGACTCACCTCCCCAACCACCTACCATGCTCTACCTACCATGTCCAGCACTTTCCTCATCAGACCCTCACTCACACTGCACTTCCTATAGCAGAGGTTCTCAACCTGTGGGTCGTGACCCCTTTGGGAGTTAAATGACCCTTTCACAGGGGTCACCTAATATCAGATATTTACATTACAATTCATAACAGTAGCAAAATTACAGTGATGAAGTAGTAACGAAAATAATTTTGTGGTTGGGGGTCACTACAACATGAGGAACTGTATTAAAGGGTCGCGGCATTAGGAAGGTTGAGAACCTAAATTCCTGGCAGCGATGTCCTATAGCCTCGCCATCCACCTAGTGACCCATGCCAGAAACCAGGAGCCCTCTTCTCCCTATCCTCCTTCACTGTCCTCATCACCGGGTTCACCCATCCCTAATGTTCCTCTCAAAATTCTCCTGTCACCTCTACATCTAGACATCTAGATCTAGATCTAGTCTAGATCTAGTTCTACATCTAGACTTCCTCCTCACTCAGTTGGAGTTACTGAGTCCTTTTGTCTTGTCTAATCTACTTTTACAACCTGCCAGTGCTTTTAATTTAAAGTACAAAGCTTATCATGCCTATAATTTCACCACTCTGGGAGGCTGAGGTAGATGGATTGCTTGAGCCCAGGAATTTGAGATCAGCCTGAGCAAGAGGGAGACCTTGTCTCTAATAAAAATAGAAAAAGTATCTGAGTGTTATGGCAGGTACCTGTAGTCCCAACTACTCGGGAGGCTGAGGCAGGAGGATCTCTTGAGCCCAGGAGCTGGATGTTCCAGTGAGCTGTGACTGTGACACTGCACTCTACCCTGGGCAACAGAGTGAGACCCTGTCTCAAAACAAAAACAAAAATGAAACAACCTCCCCCACCCTAAAGCTGTGTTCAGCTTCTTAGCTGAAAATTCCCTATTGTAGATTTTGCTACCTGACACCCACTCTGCTCTTGGCTCTTCAGATTCAGTATTTATGTTTCATCTTCTTGGTATATGAGCTTCTCTTCCCAGAGAGTAACTGTAGGAATCTGGGAGCTAGTCATCATCAGGGCTTCTTTGAATAATTTTTATGTGCCAGGCACTGTGCTAAGAGCTTCATTTATATAAGCATATATATTTCTCATAATTCTATGAGGACAATATTATTAATATCTGTTTCATAGATGAGGAAACCAAGGCACAGAAAGATTAAGTAGATTATCTAAGACATGGTGACTAAGCTGGGGGATGCCTGATGCTGGAGTCCATGCTCTTAGCTGCAGGCCACACTTTCTTCCAGGCAGGAATACCCAGCTTGCCTTTCCTGGGTATCCCTCCCTGGAACTCACCCAGATAGAAATACTACCCTAATTTGAGCTTCTATAGAACAACCATGGTGTGAGCCTAACACCCTGTCCAGGTCACATTTCATAAGCCATGAGGAGACAGAGGTTTTTCAGAGGGAAAAGGTGGACTAGAAGCCTTCTAGGGTCTTTCACAGCTCTGGAGAAGGTCATTGGTATGATGCTTCCAGAACATTGTCTGCCTGTAGCAGTGGCTAATAAGCAGTCCAGGCATCACTAGACAGTGGAAACGTCTGTGGGGCATCAGGATGCCAGCCCAGTTTTCTGGACTGTGCTAGAGCTCTTTATCAGTCCTCTTGTCCCAAATGGCCAGCTGTTCTGTCAGCCGGGTTTGTGCACCTCCTGGGTCATGGGCCATATCTGGCTTATGGAGCAGATGAAGGGTGTAGGGGTGCTCCCTGGCTTTTCTGTGATGTGTTCTGTATCCTAAATTCACAGAACAGATGGTGTCCTCAGACCTCTTCTCTGGGGTGGAGGGTCATGTTTCCTTGAACACCAGGAATTGGTCCTGCCTCCTTACTGGCTTCTTTGAACCAGAGCTTCTAGGCAGAGCCAATGCATGGTCAAGCATGACTTGTGGGTTCTTACAAGCATTCAGAAATATGAGAACACCTCGTGCCAGGTAGCTCAAGGGCATCTGAGAATGGCTCTTCAGTAGGGCAGAAGGTTTTCATGAGAATATGGTAGAGGAGAAGGAGATCGAAGCCTCATGATCCCCTAGACTAGTGATTTCCAACCTCTGTGCCACAGCACACTGGTATGCCATGAGAGGATCTTAGGTGTGCCGCAAAGAATTTTGAAGACTGTTAAATTATTTTCAAAAGATGTTCAAAGCAAAGTAAGTATATTCTTTTTTTTTTTTATTCTTTTTGTTTTGGTCAACATAATTTAAGTGTGCCATGCAAGTTTAACTATAGGCTTATGTGTGACATGAGATAAAAAAAGGTTGAAAACACTACCTCAGACTGTGAGCCTGTAAACCCCTGCACATGGGAACGTTTGTCTTTGTGTCCTCAGGGCTTAGTGCAGGGTCCAGGTCAGGGTCTCTCACCAGTGTTATGGCAGAGCTGGGTCTACTGCATCATAAGAGTCAACTGTGTTCATCTTTTCCCAACTCTGCCATCACTAATCACTTACTTAGCCTGACATTGATCATGGTAGTTTTTACACCATGGGAATCACCAAAGGCAGGCTATAAATTGTAGCTTTTTCTTTTCCTCAGAGAGCCATAGGCAAACTACTTACTAGAGTATCAATGAGTACAATGTATAGCTTAAGTGCATGGCATCACAAAGGCCTGTGTTCACATCCCAGCTATATCACTCACTAGCTGTAATTTTCCTTAAACCACAGTTTCTTCATTGACAACATGAGAGTGATAATTGCAACACAATAGGGTTAGACAGTGATAATTGCAACACAATAGGATTACATAAGATAATGCATGTAAGTGTTTAGTAGAGAGTCTGGCTCATTGTAAGCATTCAATAATTGATAGGGAAGCCAGGCACAGTGGCTCACGCTGGAAACCTAGTACTCTGGGAGGCTGAGGCAGGAAGATCTTTTGAGCTCAGGAGGCAGAGACCAACCTGAGTGAGAGTGAGACCCAATCTCTACTAAAAATAGGAAAATTAGCTGGTCGTTGTGGCGAATGCCTGTAGTTCCAGCTACTTGGGAGATGGAGGCAAGAATCCTGAGCCCAGGGGTTTGAGGTTGCTATGAGCTATGAGGATCCCATTGCACTCTAGCCTGGGCAACAGAGTGAGATTTTATTCCCCTCCCCACCAAAAAGGGTAAATAAATGGGGGAAAAAAAAAAAAAAGAAGTCAGGACAACCACTAAAATGGCTGTAAGGTTCAATTGTATTCAACAATATGTGGTGGTCTCTAACCACATATACCATGCTATTGAGACACAAACTTGCATACATTCCTCTCAACAAGGATGCGCATGTGTAAGTTAAAGATGCTGGGAAGTGGGGCGGCACCTGTGGCTCAGTCGGTAAGGCGCCGGCCCCATATACAGAGGGTGGCGGGTTCAAACCCGGCCCCGGCCAAACTGCAACAAAAAAAATAGCTGGGTGTCGTGGCGGGCGCCAGCTACTCCGGAGGCTGAGGCAAGAGAATTGCTTAAGCCCAAGAGTTGGAGGTTGCTGTGAGCTGTGTGATGCCATGGCACTCTACCGAGGGCCATAAAGTGAAACTCTGTCTCTACAAAAAAAAAAAAAAAAAAAGATGCTGGGAAGTGGGGAGTTTTTCGTAGTTGTGTGACTTTCACACATACTTGTGTATGTAATAAAATTTGTGTGCCTTTTTTCTGTTTCTGGTCTGTTTATTATCAGTTTCCTTTATATGCTAAAATTATCATAACTTCAAGGGAAAAGCAAACTTTCCTAGACTTTTAGTTCAGTGAGCAGGATAACAAATCACTGTGTTCATTCTGGAGCCTATGGATGGGATCTTGAGATAACTGACAAAAAGCTGGCAAAAAAATGTAAGAATAATTTTTACCAAGTCAATGCTCCTGATCTCCATCAAAGGCGCCCCTATTTAATAACAGTTAGACTCTTTATCCTTTCTCCAAATTAAATTAACAGGAAAATATATATATGTGAACGAGTTCATTTATGGAAGGAGCACATTGGCTGTATTTAAAAGAAATTTTTTTAGACAGCTATTGCCTCAAACAACTGTCTCGTTGGTACCAATGAAAGATACAAAAAGAATATGGCCTTAGAAACTCCCTTTGCAAGACTTTTTTATTTTATTTATTTTATTTATTTTTTTATTAAATCATAGCTGTGTACATTGATATGATCATGGGGCATCATTCACTAGCTTTACAGACCGTTTACCAAGTTTCACATATACCCTTGTAAGATGCATGCCACCAATCCCACCAATCCCCTTCCCTCTACCCACCTCCCCCCTCCCTCTGCAAGACGTTTTTAAAAAGTAGAAATCAGATTTAAAACAAAATTAAATGCCTTTGTATACTCAAACTGCCTGCTTTTAGCTCTTGTGGAATTTTCAGTGAAGACCACTCCACCTGTAGTCTAATAGTTAAGATTCTGTCTTTCTATCACTGAGGCATGGGTTCAACTCCTGATCAGGGAACAAGTCTCATGGAAATCTAAGTCCTTTAACTAAAAAGAAAGAACAAAGAAGGTCATAATATGATGATAAAGGAATGAATTCAATTTAGCAAGAGGATCAATAATTCTAAATATATATATTAGAAATTAGATTACATATGTTAATATTGTATAAATCAATCAACAAATCTGTATCTATCTCCAGTACACTGTATCTATCTCCAGATTAGATCTAAAGGAAGTAACAGGCTCTAACATCATAATGGCAGGGGTGTTCAAGACACCACTCTCAGTATTGGACATATTAGACAGAAAATCATCAAACATTGGATTAAAACTGAATTTTACAACAAATGGATCTAACATACAATTATAGAACATTTTACCCAACAGGGTAACCAGAAATCAGTAATAAGAACTTTGGAAATGGTACAAATCCATAGAAATTAAACAACATGCTCTTGAGTGACCATTTGGCCAATGAATAAATTGAGAGGGAATTAAAAAGTTTCTTGAAACAATATACCAAAACTTATGGGATATAAGAAAAGCAGTGCTGAGAGGGAAATACATAGAAATAAATGCCTACATCAAAAAAGTAGAAATATTTCAAATAAACAACCTAATTATGCACTTCAGGAAACTAGTAAAACAAGAACAAACAAAACTCAAAATTGATAGAGGAATGAAATGATTTTTCAGAGCAGAACTATATGAATATAGGCAAAATCCAAAGAATCATGAAATGAAAAGGTGTTTTTTTTAAAAAAAAAACAAACAAAATTGACAAGCTACTAGTTAGACTAACCAAGAAAGAGAAAGAGACCTTAATAAATAAAATTCAGAAATGAAAAAGGGGATATTACAACTGTTACCACAGAAATGGTGTTGTCAGAGATCATTGTCAACAACCATGTACTAACAAACGGGAAAATCTAGACAAGATGGATAAATTCTAGGACACAATATCCTAAGATTGGTAGAAAGACAGGAAGAAATACAAACCTGAACAGACCAGTAACAAGTAATAAGATTGAGTCAAGATACAAAGTCTTCCAACTAAGAAAAAAACTCCCAGACTAGACAGGTTTGCTGCTGAATTCTGTGAAACTTACAAAGAACTAACAGCAGTTCTTCTCAAATTCTTCCAGAAAATTTAAGAGGAGGGAATTCTTCCTAACTCATGGAATCAGCACTTCCCTGATACCAAAACCAGACAAAGATACAATAAAAAAAGAAAACTACAGACCAGTATCCCTGCTGAACATAAATGCAAAAATTCTCAATAAAATACTAGCAAACCAAATTCAACAAAACATCAGAAAGATAATACACTATGATCAAGTGGAATTTATTCCAGAGATGCAGGGGTAGTTTAACATATCCAAATCAATAATTGTGATATGTAAGCAGAATGAAGGACAAGAACTACATGATCATCTCAATAGATGTAGAAAAAGCATATGATAAAATCCAACATAACTTCATGACAAAAACTCTCAACAAATTCTTTATGAATTTTTTTTTTAACATGGAAGACTATTGCTACCCCAAAGTGTTGTCAGAACATAATGTACTAGATATATCTTCAGAACATCCTAAACTTTGAAAACAGAGGAATAAAAAAAAATTAAACAATTAGGCTAATTCATAATGGACGAGAGAAAAAAATATGAAGTCTTCTCAAAAAAAGAAAGCTCTTAAGGCTTGAAAAATTCTTTATAACATGGTTGAATGCATTAACACAGATAAAGAAAGAAATGTCAGTCAGAAAAAATGTAGGCAAGTCATGGAAATACATATTAAAAGATAGAGAGATCATTTCCACCCCAAATAGGGGAGAAGCAAACCTGGCCACTGGACTTGGTAGCATATCCCCACAGAAGGAGTCTCTTACTGCGAGAAGCAGTGGTTAGGCTTGCCCCTGCTGGATGCTGCCAAGACTTGAGTTCATTCACTAGATCCCATGTTCCTGCTCACCAAGCTACCTTTGAGGTGCCTGGATTTCCCACCCGGGTCTTCTTCCTGGGAGAACGTGTGCTGGTCATAACTACCAGGGGCCTCTGGGCCTACTGCTGCTGTTCATCTCTTTGTTACGTCACTAAGTGGGATTTCAATCTTGTACATCATTTCAGTGATCTTGGCTAATGGCTGTCCATCCTTGAGAGTTAGTCCAACCCATTCTCAGTATACTAGCAATTACAATTTTGAGTCTGCACAGCCACGGGTCAGACCTACGTTTTAGGTAGTTCACTGTAAATGGAGGGTCCCTTCTGAAGGCTCCAAAGACACAGCTGCCATCTTCTATTAGGGCCACCATGACTTTGCCACAGGCTACTTACTCCCTTTTGATACAAACACCTTTAGGAAGAACTGGAACAGTCTCTGTAGGAAACATATTGCATGAACATTGCCCATCTGGGAACTCATTCCTTATTCTAGTTAGTCCATCATTGCTCCAACTATTTCTCATCTCTTCTTTGGTGATGACCTTCAAGGTATTCATCAGTTCTAATACTTCATTTAAATTCAGTCACTGAGCTTGTGCCTCCTCCTGGGCAGAGTGCTTGTTCCTGACGGGCTGTGGTGTTCAGCAGGGTCCTCTCAGAGGCAGTATGCCTAATACAGTGAGAAGCTGCTTTGGCATACACCACTGCACCTGACTTGGTTCTAAGTGATGTGTTATTGATTCCAGAGGTTAAATCCACAACCAAAGATCAACATTTCCCCAACATTTTAAAGAATCTATCTCCTTCATTTTAATGAATCCAAAGGGTAATTTCTCTCTTTTTCCATAGTGGTAGTATCACTAAAATAAGTTTGTAACTTACCCTTATGTAGTAACAACTTTTGAGAAATGTTCACATACATAACTCCTAGGATCTTTGTCAAAGACAGAGCTTTCCTAAAAAGCTCTTTTTTGTATACTTGTTCTTAACTCACTTTTTTGACAGTTTTAGAATGAATGTTGGCATTTTCCATTGCTAAACATATTTTAGTTTTGTTTACACATGTGAAAAGACAGTGTTTTATATTCATAAATCCCTCCTTTGATGTTCAAAAGCCATTTTAAAGTTTCTGAAGGATGATCACAGAGGCAATGCTATCGAGAAGAATGACACAGTGGTTCTCAGGCTCAGCTACACATCAGAGTCATGGAGAAACACTTTACAAATACCAGCCCAGGTCCCACCCCACAACAATCAAGTCAGAATCTCTGTTCATTAGATGACTCCAAAGTGCAGCCAGGTGGGTGACCATTGAATGATAAGCCTTGGCTTGTTCGGGAAGAGGATTGGCTCTAGGGCTCTAGAAGGGAATTAAAGCTCTGAGAACTTTGTTATAGCCATTGCTTTCTTCTTTTTTAAAAAATTTTAATTAATTAATTTTAAAAGCTGACACATTAAAAATTATGTATATTCATCATGTAAAACATGATGCTTTGAAATGTCTGTATACTGTGGACTGGCTAAGGCAATCTAACTCACATTCATATTACCTCATGTGTTTGCCAGTTATTTGTGGTGAGAGTACTTAAGTCCATTGTTTTAGCAATTTTCTTTCTTTTTTTTTTTTTGTAAATAAAGTTTTTTTTTTTTTTATTGTTGGGGATTCATTGAGGGTACAATAAGCCAGGTTACACTGATTGCAATTGTTAGGTAAAGTCCCTCTTGCAATCATGTCTTGCCCCCATAAAGTGTGACACACACCAAGGCCCGGCCCACCTCCCTCCTTCCATCTTTCTGTTTCCCCCCCCCATAACCATAATTGTCATTAATTGTCCTCATATCAAAATTGAGTACATAGGATTCATGCTTCTCCATTCTTGTGATGCTTTACTAAGAATAATGTCTTCCACGTCCATCCAGGTTAATACGAAGGATGTAAAGTCTCCATTTTTTTTAATGGCTGAATAGTATTCCATGGTATACATATACCACAGCTTGTTAATCCATTCCTGGGTTGGTGGGCATTTAGGCTGTTTCCACATTTTAGCGATTGTAAATTGAGCTGCAATAAACAGTCTAGTACAGGTGTCCTTATGATAAAAGGATTTCTTTCCTTCTGGGTAGATGCCCAGTAATGGGATTGCAGGATCAAATGGGAGGTCTAGCTTGAGTGCTTTGAGGTTTCTCCATACTTCCTTCCAGAAAGGTTGTACTAGTTTGCAGTCCCACCAGCAGTGTCAAAGTGTTCCCTTCTCTCCACATCCACGCCAGCATCTGCAGTTTGGAGATTTTGTGATGTGGGCCATTCTCACTGGGGTTAGATGATATCTCAGGGTTGTTTTGATTTGCATTTCTTTAGTATATAGAGATGATGAACATTTTTTCACGTGTTTGTTAGCCATTCGTCTGTCGTCTTTAGAGAAAGTTCTATTCATGTCTCTTGCCCATTGATATAAGGGATTGTTGGCTTTTTTCATGTGGATTAATTTGAGTTCTCTATAGATCCTAGTTATCAAGCTTTTGTCTGATTGAAAATATGCAAATATCCTTTCCCATTGTGTAGGTTGTCTCTTTGCTTTGGTTATTGTCTCCTTAGCTGTACAGAAGCTTTTCAGTTTAATGAAGTCCCATTTGTTTATTTTTGTTGTTGTTGCAATTGCCATGGCAGTCTTCTTCATGAAGTCTTTCCCCAGGCCAATATCTTCCAGTGTTTTTCCTATGCTTTCTTTCTTCTTTCTTTTACTGTTTCATGCCTTAAGTTTAAGTCCTTTATCCATCTTGAATCAATTTTTGTGAGTGGGGAAAGGTGTGGGTCCAGTTTCAGTCTTTCACATGTAGACATCCAGTTCTCCCAAGACCATTTATTGAATAGGGAGTCTTTCCCCCAAGGTATGTTCTTGTTTGGTTTATCAAAGATTAGGTGGTTGTAAAATGTTAGTTTCACTTCTTGGTTTTCAATTCGATTCCAAGTGTCTATGTCTCTGTTTTTGTGCCAGTACCATGCTGTCTTGAGCACTATGGCTTTGTAGTACAGACTAAATCTGGTATGCTGATGCCCCCAGCTTTATTTTTGTTACAGAGAACTGCCTTAGCTATACGGGGTTTTTTCCGGTTCCATACAAAACGCAGAATCATTTTTTCCAAATCCTGAAAGTACGATGTTTGTATTTTGATAGGAATGGCATTGAATAGGTAGATTGCTTTGGGAAGTATAGACATTTTAACAATGTTGATTCTTCCCATCCATGAGCATGGTATGTTCTTCCATTTGTTAATATCCTCTGCTATTTCCTTTCTGAGGATTTCATAGTTTTCTTTATAGAGGTCCTTCACCTCCTTCGTTAGGTATATTCCTAGGTATTTCATTCTCTTTGAGACTATGGTGAAGGGAGTTGTGTCCTTAATTAGCTTCTCATCTTGACTGTTATTGGTGTACACAAAGGCTACTGACTTGTGGACATTGATTTTATATCCTGAAACATTACTGTATTTTTTAATGACTTCTAGGAGTCTTGTGGTTGAGTCTTTGAGGTTCTCTAAGTATAAGATCATGTCGTCAGCAAAGAGGGAGAGTTTGACCTCCTCTGCTCCCATTTGGATTCACTTTATTTCCTTGTCTTGCCGAATTGTATTGGCTAGAACTTCCAGCACTACGTTGAATAGTAAAGGTGATAGAGGACAACCTTGTCTGGTTCCAGTTCTAAGAGGAAAAGCTTTCAGTTTTACTCCATTCAGTAAAATATTGGCTGTGGGTTTGTCATAGATAGCTTCAATCAGTTTTAGAAATGTGCCACCTATGCCTATACTCTTCAGTGTTCTAATTAGAAAAGGATGCTGGATTTTATCAAATGCTTTTTCTGCATCTATTGAGAGGATCATGTGATCTTTATTTTAGCCTCTGTTAATATGGTGGATAACGTTTATAGACTTGCGTATGTTAAACCAGCCTTGCATCCCTGGGATGAAGCCTACTTGATCATGATGAATGACTTTTTTTATGACAAGCTGTAATCTATTGGCTAGGATTTTGTTGAGAATTTTTGCGTCTATGTTCATGAGTGAGATTGGTCTGAAATTCTCCTTTTTGTTTGGGTGTTTTCCTGGTTTTGGTATGAGGGTGATGTTTGCTTCATAGAATGTGTTGGGGAAGATTCCTTCTTCCTCAGTTTTTTGGAATAATTTCTGCAGTACAGGAATAAGCTCTTCCTTGAAGGTTTGGTAGAATTCTGGAGTGAAGCCATCTGGACCAGGGCATTTTTTGGTTAGAAGAATTTTTATTGTTTCTTTGATCTCAGTGCTTGAAATTGGTCTGTTCAGGAGCTCTATTTCTTCCTGGCTGAGTCTAGGGAGAGGGTGTGATTCCAAATATTGATCCATTTCCTTCACATTGTCAAAATCTGGGCATAGAGTTTCTGGTAGTATTCAGAGATGATCTCTTGTATCTCTGTGGGATCAGTTGTTATTTCCCCTTTATCATTTCTGATTGAGGTTACTAGAGATTTTACTTTTCTATTCCTCGTTAGTCTGGCCAATGGTTTATCTATTTTATTTATTTTTTCAAAAAACCAACTCCTTGTTTCATTAATTTTCTGAATGATTCTTTTGTTTTCAATTTCATTGATCTCTGATTTGATTTTGGATATTTCTTTTCTTCTACTGTGTTTAGGCTTAGATTGTTCTTCTTTTTCCAATTCCATAAGATCTCTTGTGAGATTGTTGATGTGCTCTCTTTCTGTTTTTCGAATGTAGGCATCTAAAGCAATGAATTTTCCTCTCAAAACTGCTTTTGCAGTATCCCACAGGTTTTGGTAGCTTGTGTCTTCATTGTTGTTATGCTCAAGGAAGTTAATGATTTCCTGTTTTATTTCTTCCTGCACCCATCTGTTATTCAACAGAAGATTGTTTAGTTTCCATGCCTTTGGGTGGGGTCGAGCATTTTGTTAGAGTTGAGTTCCACCTTTAGTGCCTTATGGTCTGAAAAGATACAAGGTAAAATTTCAATTCTTTTGATTCTGTTGATATTTGTTTTGTGTCCCAGGATATAATCAATTTTAGAGAATGTTCCATGGGGTGATAAGAAGAATGTATATTCTTTATCTTTGGGATGGAGTGTTCTATATGCGTCTATCAAGCACGGTTGTTCTAGGGTCTCATTTAAGTCTCTTATATCCTTGTTTAATTTCTGTTTAGAGGATCTGTCCAGCTCTGTAAGAGGAGTGTTAAGGTCTCCTGTTATGATGGTATTATCAGATATAATATTGCTCAGGCTGAGTAAGGTCTGTTTCAAGAATCTGGGAGCATTTAAATTGGGTGCATAGATATTTCGAATTGAAATGTCTTCTTGTTGTATTTTTCCCTTGACCAATATAAAGTGACCATCTTTGTCTTTTTTGACTTTAGTTGCTTTAAATCCACATGTATCTGAAAATAAGATTGCAACTCCTCTTTTCTTCTGAATTCCATTTGCCTGAAAAATTGTCTTCCAACCCTTGACTTGGAGCTTTAATTTGTCTTTTGAAGCCAGGTGTGTTTCTTGCAGACAGCAAATGGATGGCTTGTGTTTTTGAATCCAGTCAACCAATCTATGTCTCTTCAATGGGGAATTCAAGCCATTAACATTTATTGAGATAATTGATAAGTGTGGTAGTATTCTATTCGTCTTATTTTGTGAGAGTCCATTGCTTAGTTTTATCTTTCGCATCAGTGTGGAGGTTTGGTTCTGTCCTTTAATTTCTGAGTTCTTACTTTGCTGCTGATGCATTGTGGTGGTCAGTGTGCAGAACAGGTTGAATTATTTCCTGTAGAGCTGGTCTTGTTGTGGCGAATTTCCTCAATGTTTGTATATCCGTAAATGATTTGATTTCTCCGTCAATTTTGAAGCTTGGCTTAGCAGGGTACAGAATTCTGGGCTGGAAATTGTTCTGTTTAAGTAGATTAAAGGTAGATGACCATTGTCTTCTTGCTTTAAAAGTTTCATTAGAGAAGCCTGCGGTCACTCTGATGGCTTTGCCCCTGTAGGTCAACTGGTGCTTACTCCTGGCAGCTTGCAGAATCTTTTCTTTTGTCTTGACTTTGGACAGGTTCATCAGAATGTGTCTTGGAGAAGCTCGGTTAGAGTTGTGGCGACCTGGGGTCCGATATCCCTCTGAAAGCAGTGTGTCAGAATCTTTGGTGATATTTGGGAAATTTTCTTTTATAATATTCTCTAGTATGGCTTCCATTCCTCTGGGGCATTCTTCTTCCCCTTCTGGAATTCCTATAACTCGTGTGTTGGAACGCTTCATAAAATCCCATAATTCTGACAGTGAATGTTCTGCTTTCTCTCTCTTCTTTTCTGCCTCTTTTACTGTCTGAGTTATCTCAAGAACTTTGTCTTCTACCTCTGAAATTCTTTCTTCTGCATGGTCTAACCTGTTGCTGATACTTTCCATTGCATCTTTAAGTTCCCTGATTGACTGTTTCATTTCCTTCAGCTCTGCTATATCCTTTTTATATTCTTCATATCGTTCATCTCTGATTTGATTCTGTTTTTGGATTTCCTTTTGGTTATTTTCCACTTTATTAGCAGTTTCCTTCAGTGTTTCCATCATTTCTTTCATTGTTTTCAACATGTGTATTCTAAATTCCCTTTCTGTCATTCCTAACATTTCTGTAGGTGGAATCCTCTGCAGTAGCTACGTCATGGTCCCTTGGCGAGGTTGTTCTGGACTGGTTCTTCATGTTGCCTGGAGTTTTCTGCTGATTCTTCCTCATGGGTGATTTCTTTTATCTGTTTCCTTGCCCTAATTTTCCTTTCACTTCCTCTTGCTCTTTAAGTTTTCGTGCCTGTGGACTAAGGGTTACAGGACCAGAAGGGTGAGAAGGTTGAAGAGAAAAAAAGGGATGAAAGAAAGGAGGACCGAGTGATAAGGAAAAAAAAAGAAAAATAGAGAATGGAGAGGGGGTGGGTAAAATGAATATTGACAAAAAGAAGAGAGGCACAGAAAGAGGGAGACAGAGCCATATAGGTGTACAGTAGGGTACTTCGATACAACCTTAAAAAAAAAAACACGTTCTGGGGGTGCCCAGTTGGGTGGTTCCCTTGAGGTCAGCAGCTCTTTGCTAACCTGATCAGACACAGTATCCCACCTCCACCAAGTAGAGAGGAAAGACAAAAATGCTATTAATCAAACCAAAACAAGCAAACAGAATACTTTACGGGATAAAATTGGCTGGAAGAACCAAATAATAGCGGTAGAAACACTAACAAAAATGAAGTTCTAATTATTGAAATAGGCAGCAATGGGAAATTATAATTGAACTAGAAAAATTGAGAAAGAAAAAGGATCTGTATGGAAAAGGTTGAACTTAAAAAACAATACAACAATCCACAACATCAAAATAAACAAAAAAAAACAACCAAACCAAAAGAAAAAAGAAAAAAACACAACCAAAAACAAAGCAGTATGTATATGTTATTGAATATTGTCTGGGCAACACGTGGTCTTCTGGGGTATGAGATGTTAATCACAGTTCTGATACGACTGGAGGCTGCTAGTTTCTCAAACCCCAGCAGGTAGACACCCTAAATCTCTCTTCAGCCCACTTAAAAGCCACTTTGAACTTGTTCACTTACTGAGCAGAAGCTTTCTGAGGAAAGTGCTTGTCGCTGGAATCACTGCTGAAGTGGCTATCCACTTACCCTGTGTGCCAAAACCGGTCTCATTCTGCCCCTGAGGGTTAGGGCTGCAAGTTGGCTCAGACCCCGCCCTTAGGCTACTTGGTCGCTGGGTTATCAGCTCCCACCCAATTCCAGCTCTGCGACCCTGAGGGCGATTTGTGAGCGATTTGCCGGGGCAGATCGCTCACAATGTCTGCCTGTGACCCAGAGCCAAACACTATTAGCTCCGTCTGGCTCAGTGGCTCAGACTGGGGCCCTAGACAAAGGCCAAAGTTCTCTGCACTCCCGCTCAGGCTCTCCCCAAGGCAGTTCAGCTGAGTGCCAAGTCCAAAGACACCAAAACAGTTCACAGGTAAGGCCTTTCTGGGTTGCAGTCTCGCTGCTACTGAACTTACAGTTGCGGGTGGGTTTAGACGGATTGAACACACGCGACCACTTGCCGGTTTTCCACTGTTTTAGTCCTCCTCTTGGGGTCCAGAAGTCTCTCGCTGACTCCCTGTATCCTCTCAGGGGTGATGATAGGCAGATCCCACCAGCCAGAGATGCCTGGAGTCCTATATCCCCAGACTCATGGTGCCCAGATGCAAGGAAGCTGTTACTCGGCTGCCATCTTGCTCCGCCTCCTTTTCTTTCTTTTTTTTTATTTTCTTTTTGTACTGAGGTAAAATACACACTTACCATTTTAAAGTGTACCATTCAGTGGTAGTAAACACACATCTATTCTTTTTTTTCAGCCTCATCTCACCCTACTTCCTCCCTTTCCTAGTCTCTGCCTTTGGTGAGGGTGAGATCCACCTTGTTAGCTCCCACATGGGAGACAGGACATGCAGCCTGTGTCCTTCTGTGCCTGGCTCATTTCACTTAACACAATGGACTCCAGTTCCATCCATGTTGTCTCCTTGCTGCAAGAGAGATTTCATTCTCTCTCTCTCTTTTTTTTTTTTTCTCAAACAGAGTTGTGCTCTGTCATTCCAGCTAGATTGCTGTGGCATCATTTTAGCTCACTGCAGCCTCAAACTCTGGGCTCAAGCAATCCTCTTGCCTCAGTCTCCCAAGTAGCTGGGACTGCAGGAGCCCACCACCACATTTGGCTAATATATATATATATATATATAATTTTTTTTTTTTCTATAGAGACAGGATCTCACTCTTGCTCAGGTTGGCCTTGAATTCCTGACCTCAAGTGATCCTCTCACCTTGGCCTCCAAAAATGCTGGGATTATAGGTGTGAGCCACCATATCAGGCCTATTTTAATTCTTTTTATTGGTAAATAATATTCCATGGTACATATTTATGACCATTCTTTCATTGATGGACACCGTTGATTTCACATCTTGGCTATTGTGAATAGTGCTGCAGTGAGCATGGTAATGCAGACATCTCTTTGATACACTGAAGTCCTTTCTGATGGATATATATCCAGTAGTGGCATTGCTGGTCCTATGGCAGTTCTATTTTTTAGTTCTTTGAGGAACCCCCACACTATTCTCCACAGTAGCTGTACTTACATTCCTACCAACAGTGTATAAGAGTTCCCCCTTGTCCACATCCTTGCCAGCATCTGTTATTGCCTGTCTTTTTGATACAAGCTATTGTAACTAGGGTGAGATGACGTGGCATCATGGTTTGGATTTGCATTTCTCTGATGATTAGTAATGTTGAGCATTATTTCATGTACTTATTGGCCATTTGTATGTATTCTTTTGAAAAATGCCTGTTCAGATCTTTTGCCTATTTTTAAATTGGATTATTTTTTCCTATTGTTTGTGCTCCTTATATATTCTTCTTATTAATACCTTGTTAGATGTATAGCCTGCAAATCTTTTTTCCCATTCCGTGTGTTGCCTCTTCATTTTATCAATTGTTTCTTTTGTTGTGCAGAGCTTTTTAGCTTGATATGATCCCAATTTTCTATTTTTGCTTTGGTTGCCTGTGTTCTTGAGGTCTTATCCAAAAAAATCTTTGCCCAGACCACTGTCTGGAGTGTTTCCTCAATGTTTCCTTTTAGGAGTTTCATACTGCAAATCTTAGACCTTAATCCATTTGTATTTGATTTTTGTGAATGGTGAGAGGCAGGAGTCATGCAGTTACCTAGTTTCCCCAGCATTGTTTATTGACAAGACCATCTTTCCCCATTGCATATTCTTGGTGTATCTGTCAAAAATGAGTTGGCTGTAAATATGTGGATCTGCGGTGATTCTTCACACTGCTCTGTTAGTCTACATGGCTGTTTGTATAGCAGTATTGTGCAGTTTTGGTTACTATACCTTTGTAGTAAACTTCAAGGCCAGGCAGTGTGATGCCTTTTGCTTAGCTTTTTTTTTTTTTTTTTTAGGATTGATTTAGCTGTTTGGATCTTTTGTGGTTTCATATACATTTTAGGATTTTTTTTCTATTTCTGTAAAGGCTGTCATGATATTTAAATAAAGATTTCACTGATCTGTAAGTTTCTCTGGGCCATTGTCATTTTAACAATATTAATTCTTCTAATCCATGAACATGGGGTATCTTTTCCCTTTTTTTTTTCTTGGTTTCTTCTATTTTTTAATCAGAGGTTTATAGTTTTCTTTGTATATATATTTCACTTCCTTGCTTAGATCTATTTCTAAGTATTTTACCTTTTTTTGTAGTTTCTGTAAATGAAATTGCTTTCTTGATTCCTTTTCAGATTGTGTGCTGTTGATGTATATGAGGGATGTCCAGAAAGTATCCATCCATGTACTGTAAGAAATAGAGACTCACATGGCTGAATACTTTCCAGACAGCCCTGGTATATATGCTACTGATTATTATATGTTGATTTTTTTATCCTGTAATTTTACTGAATTTTTTTTTCATTAGTCCTGACAGTTCTTTGGTGGATAAGATCATGTCATCTACAAAAAAAGGCTAATTTAATGTCTTTCTTCCAATTTGGATGCCTTTGTTTCTTTCTCTAGAAAGATGCCTAATTGCTCTGTGGCCCACGCTTCCAGTATTATGTTTAATAATAGTGGTGAAAGCGGGCATATTTCTCTTGTTCCAATCTTTAGAGAAAAGGCCTTCCTTTTTAACCCATTCTGTGCAATGTCAGCAGTAGTTTTGTTATAGATAGCCTTTATTATTTTGAGTTATGTTCCTTCTGTACCCATTTTGATAAGGGGTTTAATCATAAATTATGTTGAATTTTATCCAATGCTTTTTGGGGCATTTTTTGAAATAATCATATGATTTTTGTTCTCTTATTTATTGATTTACATATGTTGAATCATCCTTGTCAAACCCTGAGATGAATCTCAGTTGACCATGGTAAAGGATCTTTTCAATGTGTTGTTGAATTCAATTAGTTAGTATTTGTTGAAGATTTTTGCATCTATGTTCATCAGCGATATTGGTCTGTAGTTTTCTTATTTTGTAGTGTCCTTTGGCTTTGGCAGAAGTGTCATGCTGGTCTTGTAGAATGAGTTCTCAAGTATTCCCTACTCTTCTTTTTTTTTTTTTTATTAAATCATAGCTGTGTACAATAATGCAATCATGAGGTACAATGTGCTGGTTCCATATATAGTCTGAAATAGTTTCACTGAACTGGTTAACATAGCCTTCATGGCATTTTCTTAATTATTGTGTCAACCCCTTATACTCTACAAACTTTGAAGATTGTCCGTAGGATTGGTAATTATTTCTTATTTCTTATTTTATTATTATTATTATTACTATTATTATTTTGAGACAGAGTCTCAAGCTGTCACCCTGAGTAGAGTGCCATGGCATCAGGGCTCACAGCAACCTCAAACTCTTCAGGCTCAAGCAATACTCTTGTCTCATATTTTCTATTTTTTAGTAGAGACAAGGTCTCACTTTTGCTCAGGCTGGTCTTGAACTCGTAAGCTCAAACAGTCTACCCACCAAAGACTCCCAGAGTGCTAGGATTACAGGCCATGAGCCATAGAAGTTTCTGTGAACTCAAACTATGCCTAGTCCACAGGGGAATATAGCCAGGATGGAATCACAAATTCTCCGCAAACATAGTGTCAGCAATATCAATCAGGGGTAGGGCTGGAACTGAGTGAACCACCCCAGCCTCCATTAAGCATCCAAGGTTGTCAGGCCTCACCAGATAGTGGCAGAGAGCAAAAGCCTGGCTGATGAGACATAGCTATCCCTGTGACTGAGGCAGGTGCAAACCCATGGAGCATCTGCTCATTGGAGGGAACTGGGTCACAGCCATGTGGGGTTATCAGTGACTGGGTGTGACAGAAGTGCAAGATGGGGAAGGAGGCATCAACCTTCCCAGACTAATTCATTTGCTGGAGTGGGGGGGTCCTTCTGACCTCATGGAGCACGGGAATGAGTCATACTTAAGCTGCCAGCAGACCCCACCTATCTAGTTACTGGAGACCTTTTGACCTCTCCCACCTGAGACCGGTGCTGACTGAGACAAATGATTTGGACCTCTTGAACTGGGCCAATCACCAGAGGACTATCCAAGTGGTATCCTTGCTGTGTGGTTGTGGAAAGGTTTGATTTTCCTTTTCCAATTATTGGCTGTGGGCGGTGGGGTAACTTAATTGCTGGTATTTCTCCACAGCTGAGACTTCAACCCAGAGTAACTGATTCACTAGGGTAGGACAGAGACCAGCTGAAAACAAGACAGAGGACTTATCCCAACCACACCAAGAAGGTCCCCAGTTTCTCAGGCTGTACTACTATACAGGTCCTTGGCAAAAATCTAGGGGGAAAGGTACAGACACCAGTCCCAGTTTTTGGCAAAGGGCTGGTTAATCACTACTCCTGGAGCCCCCAACCCAACTTCTCTTTATCTGCTCATCAAATCAAACAGTGTAAAATAATCATGGGGTGGAATCAGTGGAAAAATTCCAGTAACATGACTAACCGGAGTATATCAACTCCCACAAGGAAAGATATGGCAGATACAACTGAAGAGCCTATTCATAAACAGATAGCTGACATGTCAGAAATCAAATTCAGAATTTGTATTGCAAACAAGATTAATAGAATAGAGGAAAAATTGGAATTAGAAATTCAAGGAGCATCTCAAAAGTTAGTCTCAAGAATTCAATGAATTCAAAGACAAAATCACCAAAGAATTTGACACCTTGAGACAAGAATTTGCAGCCCTCAAAGATCTGAAAAATACAGTAGAATCCCTCAGTAATAGAATGGAGCAAGAAGAAGAAAGGATTTCTGACATTGAAGACAAAGCTTCTGAATGCTCCCAAACTTTCAAAGAGAAAGAGAAATGGTGAGCAAAAATGGATCATTCTCTCAGAGAGCTCTGGGATAATTCGAAGAAAACTAATATTTGCCTCATAGGAATCCCTGAAGGTGACAAAGTGGCTTTGCAAGCACAAAGGCCCTTCTTCATGAAATTATGGAAAAGAATTTTCCATACATTGCCAAGAGATTCTGAAATTCAGGTAACATACAGTTTCAGAACCCCAGGATGACTCAACCTGAATAAGACATCCCCTAGGCACATCATAATTAACTTCACTAAAGTTAATATGAAGGAGAAAATTCTGAAAGCAGCCAGACATAAGAAAACCATAACCTAAAAAGGAAAGAATATTAGAATGACTGCAGATCTGTCTGCTGAAAACTTTCAAGCCAGAAGAGGGTGGTCATTGACTTTTAATCTCCTAAAACAAAATAACTTTCAACCCAGGATCTTGGATCCAGCTAAACTGAGTTTCATTTATGATGGAGAAATTAAATACTTTAATGACATTCACATGTTGAAGAAATTTGCCATAACTAAACAAGCTATCCAGGATATTCTCAGACCTATCCTCCATAATGACCAGCTCAATCCTCCACCACAAAACTAAACTCACTCAGAAACTTTTGATCAAACTCCAACTTCCACAGTGGCAAAAGGATTAAAAATGTTCACTGGACTTTTGAAAAACTTGATACCCAAAATTCTACCAGGCTTATCAATATTCTCCATTAATGTGAATGGCTTAAATTGTCCTCTAAAGAGCACAGGTTGGCTGACTGTATACAAAAACTCAGGCCAGATATCTGCTGCATACAAGAATCTCATCTGACCTTAAAAGATAAATATAGACTCAGGAGGGAGGGATGGTCATCTATATTTCAGGCAAATGGAAATAAAAAAAAGCTGGTGTTGCAATTCTATTTGCAGGTACGATAGGCTTTAAACAAACATAAGTAAGGAAGGATAAGGATGGTCACTTCATATTTGGTAAGGAAAACACTGAATGTGATGAGATTTCAATTATTAATAATTATGCACCCAACCAGAATGCACCCCAATTTATAAGAGAGACTCTAACAGACATGAGCAACTTGATTCCTCCAGCTCCATAAAAGTCGGAGATTTTAACACTCCTTTGGCAGTGTTGGATAGATCCTCCAATAAGAAGCTAAGCAAAGAAATTTTAGATTTAAACTTAACCATTTAAGTTAACAGACATCTACAGAACATTTCATCCCCCAAAAACTAAATACACATTCTTCTCATTAGCCCACAGAACATACTCCAAAATCAATCACATCTTAGGTCACAAGTCTAACCTTAGTAAATTTAAAGAAATAGAAATTATTCCTCGCATCTTCTTGGACCACCATGGAATAAAAGTTGAACTCAGGAACAACAGGAATCTCCACATGCATACAAAAACATGGAAGCTAAATAACCTTATGCTGAATGATAGCTGGATCAGAGATGAGACTAAGAAGGAAATTACCAAATTTTTGGAACAAAATGATAATGAAGACACGAATTATCAGAACCTCTGGGATACTGCAAAGGCAGTCCTAAGACAAAAATTTGTAGCACTGTAAGCCTTCCTCGAGAGATCGGAAACAACTTAAAGGGACATCTCAAGCAACTGGAAAAGGAAGAACATTCCAATCCCAAACCCAGCAGAAGAAAAGAAATAACCACAATTAGAGCAGAATTAAATGAAATGGAAAACAAAAGGATTATGCAACAGACCAATAAATCAAAAACTAGGTTTTTAAAAAAGGTCAATAAAATATATAAACCTTTGGCTAACATAACCAGGAAAAAAAGAGTAAAATTTCTAATTACATCAATCAGAAAAGGCAAAGACGAAATAACAACAGACTCCTCAGAAGTTCAAAAAATCCTTAATGAATATTACAACAAACTTTATTCTCAGAAATGTGAAAATCTGAAGGAAATTGACCAATACTTGAAGTACGCCACCTTCCAAGACTTAGCCAGAATCAAGTGGAAATGTTGAACAGGCCTATATCAAGTTCTGAAATAGCATCAACTATACAAAATCTCCCTAAAAATAAAAGCCCGGGACCAGATGGCTTCACAGCAGAATTGTACCAAACCTTTAAAGAGCAACTAGTATTTATATTACTCAACCTTTTCCGAAATATAGAAAAAGAAGGAATACTACCCAGCACATTCTATGAAGCAAAAATCACCTTGATCCCCAAACCAGGAAAAGACCCAGAAGAAAAGAAAATTATAGACTGATATAATTAATGAATATTGGTGCAAAAATATTCAACAAGATCCTAACAAACAGAATCCAGCAACTCATCAAATGAATTATGCACCATGACCAAGTGGGTTTTATCCCAGGGTCTCAAGGCTGGTTCAATATATGTAACTCTATAAATATAATTCAGCACATAAACAAAATAAAAAACAAAGACCATATGATTCTCTCAATTCATGCAGAAAAAGCTTTTGATAATATTCAGCATCCCTTCATGATCAGAACACTTAAGAAAATTGGTATAGAAGGGACATTTCTTAAACTGATAGAGGCCATCTACAGCAAACCCACAGCCAATATCGTATTGAATGAAGTTAAATGGAAATCATTTCCACTCAGACCAGGAACCAGGAAAGGTTACCCATTGTCTCCCCTGCTCTTTAACATTGTAATGGAAGTTTTAGCCATCACAAGTAGGGAAGAAAAGGCGATCAAGGGTATCCATATAGGGTCAGAAGAGATCAAACTTTCACTCTTCGCAGATGATATGATTGTATATCTGGAAAACACCAGGAATTCTACCACAAAACTCTTAGAAGTGATCAAGGAATACAGCAGCATCTCAGGTTACAAAATCAACACTCATAAGTCAATAGCCTTTATATATACCAACAATAGTCAAGCGGAAAAATAGTCAAGGACTCTATTCCATTCACAGTAATGTGAAAAGAAGATGAAATATTTGTGAGTTTATCTAACAAAGCACATGAAAGATCTCTATAAAGAGAACTATGAAAATCTAAGAAAAGAAATAGCTAAAGATGTTAACAAATGGAAAAACATACCATGCTCATGGCTGGGAAGAATCAACATTGTTAAAATGTCCATACTACCCAAAGCAATATACAATTTTAATGCAATGCCTATTAAAACTCCACTGTCATACTTTAAAAATTTCAAAAAAATAATACTTCATTTTATATGGAATCAGAAAAAAAAAAAAACCCAAATAGCCAAGACATTACTCTGAAATAAAAACAAAGCAGGAGGAATCATGCTACAAGACCTCAGACTATACTATAAATCGATAGTGGTCAAAATAGCATGGTACTGGCACAAAAACAGAGAGGTAGATGTATGGAACAGAATAGAGAACCAAGAGATGAATCCTGCTACTTACCATCATTTGATCTTTGACAAGCCAATTAAAAACATTCAGTGGAGAAAAGATTCCCTATTTAACAAATGGTGCTGGGCGAACTGGCTGGCAACCTGTAGAAGACTGAAACTGGACCCACACCTTCCACCATTAACTAAAATAGACTCTCACTGGATTGAAGATTTAAACTGAAGTCATGAAATAATAAAAACAGTAGAAGAAAGTGCCGGGAAAACACTTGAAGAAATCAACTTGGGCAAATATTTTATGAGGAGGATCCCTGGGCAATTGAAACAACACCAAGAATACATTATTGGGACCTGATCAAAGTCCATGGAGCCAGAAGGACTCCCACCCCCAGCAAATGAATTAGTCTGGGAAGGTTGATGCCTGCTTCTCCACCTTGCACCTCTGTCACACCCAGTCACTAATAACTCCACAGGATTGTGATCCAGTTCCCTCCAATGAGTAGATGCTCCATGGGTTTGCGCCTGCCTGAGTCACAGGGAGATCTATGTCTTCTCAGCCAGGCTGTTGCTCTCTGCCACTATCTGGCAGGGGGAGGTGAGGCCTGACAACCTTGGGTGCTTAATGGAGTCTGGGGTGGTTTGCTCAGTTCCAGCCCTGCCCCTGATTGATGTTGCTGACACTTATATTTGCAGAGAATTTGTGATTCTGTCCTGGCTATATTCCCCTGCATACAGGCTTTGTTTGAGTTCACAGAAACTGCGACTCAACCCTGGTCTGTGCTGCTGCCTGGAGCTGGTGTTTCTGTTTCCCCTGAAGTCTGTGTTGGGGTGGGTGCAGTTAGAGCTCACATTGAGCTCTCAGTTTTAGCCTCTCCTCACCTGCTTTTGTCTCAGCTACGATCCCCTGAGGGCTGAGTGCATCTTAGGCTCACTAAAGCAGTCCTGTGGCTTAGCACCGCCCTGGGAGTATGCCTTCTCTGTGCACGCGTCTTCTATTTTCCACGCTTTGCCCAGGCAGGTACCACCTCAGGCATACCCTTTGCTCATGGGGCCTGCATTACCATCCCAGATCTATTCCGCCAGTGTCTGCCACCAGAGATGATGCCAGCTTCCTCTGGTTGCCCAGAGAGATAGGGAGGGTCCTTCTAAAATATCCCAGGGGTGTGAGCCCTATTGTTCCTGCTGCTGCTGCTGCTCTGTGCTGGGGGGCATGACCTCTCTCTTTCTCATATATTTCCTTCAGTCCACCGTTTTTTCCTTACCCCCGTGTGGCAGAGTCAGCCCAGATCTGCAACAGCCCACGCCTTGTCCACACCTCTTAAGAAAATGCCCAAGAATCCGGACTCCATGGGGGACAGGCTTATAGACCTTGGAGTGAGGGTGGAGGGGAGTGCTGGGAGTTCAGAATTGCAGGTAGAGAGTATATACAGTTTTATACAGTTTTATGCTTGGCAGGAGAGTGCCATGGCACCCTGGCAGGGGAAGAAAGTCTAGTTTTTAGAGGGTCTCTCCCATGGGATAAAAATGGGAGGATGTTTGAACTCTGCTTGCTTATTTATAGAACGTATACTGTGAGCCATTCTCATGGGGGAGTGGACTCCCATCTGCTTGGCGATGGATTTTGTACCTATTGTTTGTATCCTTGGGGTCGCAACTTGCCTCAGCAGGGTTGATGTGCGTTCTTCAACCTTCTCTCTTGACTCAGCTTCAGACCATCAGCTTACTTGCTAAACTTCTGTCCTTTAACTCTCCTTCTGGATGGAAGCCTCTGTGGAAAGCTGGCTGCAGTTGGCCACTTGCCTCTGCCACGCCTTAGTGTCATATTAATTTAGATTCAATATGCTTGGTATTGTAAGACCTTTCTGTACCTGGATATTTATATTTTTCTCAGGTTTTGCAAAGTTTTCTATTATTATTTCTTTGTATAAACTTTCTATATCTTGCTCTTGCTCAGCTCCCTCTTGAATACTAACAATTATTAGTATTTGGGCTTTTGAGGTAATTTTCTATGTCTTGTAGGTGGTCTTCATTTCTTTTAGTTATTTTTTTATTTTCTCTCCTCTATGTGTTTTCAGATAGCTAGTCTTTGAACTCTAGATTGGAATAAGACTGCCATAGCTCTTGCTTCTGAACTTCAGCTCTTGGTTTATGCTCACCTGGAATGTTGAGCTCATCTAGGGATCCTTCATTTGATGTTGTGGACACCCAGATATTGGCTCATTCTAATTTTTCTGTTCAATTGTATGATAGCTATGAAAGGAGATTTTCTCACAGTCTGTTTTTAAAGGCTTTGAGCATTGCATTGAGCCTTTGTAATCAGAGGCATCTCCTGTCTATGTGCACTTGAGTGCCTTTTCTGGGGCCTGACATTACTGAATCCACAGTACATGGAAGGAGAGAAGGATGAAGCCAATATTTGTTGAGTGTAAGGTGCTTTATCTATGTGATCTCATTTAATTCACACATCAACCTAATGAAGGGTGGTATATTATTCTCCTATTTTTTTTCAGATGAGAAAATGGAATTGCAGAGAGGTTTGATAAATTGTGAATATCAAACTCAGGTCTATATGACTGCAATTCTGTGTCTTTTGCATAATGTTGCTTTGTTCGGTGCTTAATAGAGACATTTTGGACAGGAAAATTATTAATTTCCAGTGATTTTGAGGGAAAGTAGAAAGATAAATTAGTAGTCACCCCACTATTTGCTCTTATCTGGAAGAAATCCTTGAGAGTTACTGTGGTGAAGGGTGGGTGGTCCTTGATGGATGTAAAAGGGAGTGGTCACATGGATGCTGGTTACCTAAGCTTTAGTCTCAGTTCAGGAGTGTTATATTAAGAACATGTGTTTTGTTTCTTAGTATGTCAAAGGAAATAGCTGGGATGTAAAGAAGTGTGATGTTGAGTATTGCAGCTGGAAAAAACAACAGTTTCAAGGTCTAAAGAGGCCACATTTATGATTAGTCTTGATGCCAATCATTGGCACAAAATGACCCAGGTGTCTTGAGGACATGGACAAGATCCTGGGCTGTGTGGATAAGAGTGACAGGTAGTTTCCAGAGTCCTTGATGAAGCTGGGTTGGCAATGCTCATCTGTGAAGTAATGGGAGACAAAATGCATTCCAAGTGCCCAGGGATAAATTTCTTTCTTCCTTCCTTCCTTCCTTCCTTCCTTCCTTCCTTCCTTCCTTCCTTCCTTCCTTCCTTCCTTCCTTCCTTCCTTCCTTCCTTCCTCCCTCCCTCCCTCCCTCCCTCCCTCCCTCCCTCCCTCCCTCCCTCCCTCCCTTCCTTATTTTTTAGAATGTTAATATATGAAGCATAGGAAACTGCAACAAAGAAGCAAAGAACAAAGTCATCTACAGTCACAATCAGTTCGCAGTTTGACGTGTCCCTTCAGGTCCTGGGTGTGCACAGCCAGCCTCCAGTTTTATGGGATTGAGATCACATAGTATGCATCCTGCTTTTTCATACCTCACAGATACTTACCAATCCCAAATCCCAAGGCTATGTGAGTGTTTTGATAACCAAGAATACACTACATCAACTCAATCTGCAGGAAAAAATATAATCCTGCCTTTCTTGGGGTGAAAATTTCACAGAAGACAAAAATAGCAACAGGCCTCTGGAGGAAGTACTGGGAGAGTTCTGATTAAAATACTGCATTCTTTCAATGCTCACTTTAAAATGAAACATAAGGCAACAGAGTAAACTAAGTGTAATGTTTCTAGGATAATTATCATATTTGTACCATTAAAATATTAGCAAGAAAGTATGTTTCCATTGGATTACTTGGTATACTCTTCTGGTATACCCAAAAGGGAGGCATACATTGATGGCTACCATCAAAATGTAATGTGAACACATCTCTCCTTTCACACTTCCTTCTGCCCCTCTGCTGCCAGCCTAATGAACAAGTGCTGATATACACTGCTCAGAGAGGCTTAACATTTCCACATATAAGATATATATTTTCTACTAATTATAACAAAAAAATACTCACAAAATGGCTAATTCACTAGTTCTACTTTTTATCATATTTTGTCACCTCATGACATCCCCAAAGTTTGGATGTTGCAAAATAATGAACTTTGTCCACAGTAAACATGGATACTTTACTAAAAGTGCACACATAAACCTATGGTTATAACCTAAACCTTCTTCTAGATATGGAGATACTAGCAAAGTGCCCTTTCCTTCACTGTCCTCCCCCGCTCCAGAGACTATGTACAGGACTACATCTAGCTCCAAGAGGTGGATTAATGGTCATTCCTAAAAGGATGTTTCTAAAGGGATTATTTTACTGTTTCTACTTTTAAAATTCTGTGAGCATTAGATTCGTTTATCCTTTAATGCATAGCAGCAGTAACTAAAATGCATGGAAAGAACCATGGTTAAGCAATCCAAACTAACCTAACTCAGGAGCACAGAACTTTCTCTGCATCCTTCCTCCTGACCTATCTCTGCCACCCAGTGATAGCGTACTCTCCAGGACGGCAAGCTTCACAATTCCATTCCCCAAATGCATCCATTCATATGAAATAACAAAAAACACTTAAAGAGTGTTACTTTAGCCCTCACTTTTAACATATGTTGTGCACTTTTAACATCTAGAAAGACTAGATGTTTCGAACAGGACTTAAGTTGTTCCCACTATACACAGCAGCATTGAATAAATGGTGCACAGTTGTAACAAAAGCTATAATGTCAAGTGTCCTCTAAATAGGAGCATTCTGGCCTAGAGTCCTTTCCCTTCCCACCTCTACCCACCCAGTGGACAGTTCTAAGCATCTGTAATGCTTAGATGGGATTTTGAAATCCCCACTTTGTAAGTGTTTTTAAGAATGGTTTCTTATGAACTCTACCTCAAAGTCTACTCAGTGTGTTAGTTTACTGACTCTGCTATGTCATACACTGGCAACCTCTTGAACATCTAGAAAGACTACATGTTATAAGTTAGGAGCTGTTTGTCCTTTGTATACACCATATACAAAGCAAAGTAAAGTAAAACGTGCAGACATAGGAACAATAGTCTATCTTGCCTCACCACAGCCACATTGATATAGAGCCCTCCGCACTTTCTTCTCCTTCCTGTCCTAACCAGCACAAATAATGTGTACTGCTCAGACAAGAGGTGTGATCATTCAATTTCCAGGGCAGTAATTCATTGTGAACTTTTTTAAAAGGAGATCTATAAAATGTGTTACTACCTCTACTTTTAACATTGTGCACTTCTAAATATCCTGAAAGACAAGATGTTTCACATAAGGACTTAAGTTTGTCCACTATATACACAGTAGTGTTAAATAAACATTACACGCATAACAATAGTTCTATCTGAAAATGTGTTCTAAATAGGAACATTCTGGTCTCAGATCATTTCTTCTAACTCCTTTCCGCCACCAACCCAGAGGATACCGGCACAGGTGTCACGTAGATGTGATGTGATCATTTCACTTCCACAAGTCCTTTTCCGAAGACAGACTTCCTATGAATTTTAACACAAACTGTACCAAATGTTAGCTTACTAACTCGACTTTTGTCATACATTGGCAATCTCTATAATACCTAGTGATAGGTATTATAAAACTGGGACTCAGGATGTTCTTTCTAAAGGCAAATTTTGCTACAAATGGTATCTCATTTGTCATAATTTAAAAATGTAATTAAAAGAAATCTTAACAATTATATACTCCTCTTAACCTTATTTAAACTGTCTGGTTAGAGTATTCTGGCTGTAGTTATAGCAATTCCTGGGTTACAAATGAGAGAGCTTCTGTAGGTTTGTTCTTAAGCTGAATTTGTATGTGGGTTGGAACAGGTACATTTACCTATGACCTGTAATAGCTCCCGTTTGTAAGTGTGAGTTGTATGTGAATTGGATGTTTGTAACTCAGGGACTGTTTGTATATTTCCTGAAATAGTAGGGAAGACTACAGAAAGAAGTCTCATTCACTTATCATTCAAAAATCATTTCTGAGAATCTCCTCTATTCCAGTGCCACAGTCGCAAACTGACGAGGGGGACGTGCAAATAGCCAGCACATGGTACTTACTGTAAGTTCTTCTAAAGGACAATCTAGGTTTTTACAGGAGCTATTAAGAGAGGATTAATTTTGTAATTAAGAGAGGATTCATTTGTAAGGGATGGCTTCCCAGGGAGAGTGAGTTATATACTGAAATCTGAAGTATGAGCTGGGTGGAAGGGGGTTGCAGTCATGGTGGGGCTGGGTAGAGAATGTTCCAGGCAGAGAAAGCAGCATATGAAGAGGTCAAAACGGTATCTGTTAGAACACAGTGTGTACAGTGTAAGTGGTGTGTATGCACGTGTGTGTGTGTGTGTGTGTGTGTGTGTGGAGATGGGAGGAGGTGGTGGGAGGTAATGCTGCGGAGAGACCCTGGAAACTCTCATGTTTATTATAAGAGACCCTAGAAACCATGGCTGGGTGTCTAATAAAGACATAAAAATATCAGATTTGAATTCTTAAACGTTTCCTTGATTGCACATCAGGAGATGGACAGGAGAGAGGAAGGAGTGGTGGTGAGGAGACAGGAGGTGGCAACTGCAGAAATCCAGCTGTGACATAATGACCACCTAGTCAGGACCGCAGCTGTGGAAACGAAGAGAAGGGGATTGATTTGAGGGGTAGAATAGACAGCACTTGGCAAGAGGGAGACGGTGGCAATAAAACTGACACGGGCATGAAATCATCTTCATAGGTGATGAAGTTGGGGGTGGAGTGGATGATGAGTTATATTGTATAATACTTACAGAGCTTAAGGTCTGGAGAATGGGAACAAAGAAAGAGGGAAGAGGGCCTGCACCAGACCTCTGAAGACACAAACATACAAGGTATGGGCTGAAGACAAAAGGCTTAGAAAGCAGACTAGGAAGAAGTGGACAGAGCAGGTGAGGAAAAGCGAGATTCCAGGTGGCTGAGATTTTGAGGGAGGAGAGGAAGTGGGTAAATCCAGGGTGTACCTACTTTTTTAAGAAGTTTGGGTGAAAAGGGACAGAAAGAGGACTGTAGCTGGTTGGACATGTGGAGCAGAGAGAGGATTCCATTGTGACAGTGGTGGCTGTTCGCATGAGGCATGCTTGGGAACTGATTGTAAGGCAGCCAATATGGGGAGAGAGAGGACAGGGTGCAGACTGCAGCAGGTGATCCATCTTGAATGGGAGGGAGAAGGGACCCACAGTTATTTCTTCAATGTTGGAAGTGAGGTGAGTGTAGCTGTCAAAGGTGGTGGAGGAACAAGAAGGACAAGCCTTGAAAGAACAGTTGTGGAGAAGGAAGAGAGAACAAAAAGAGAGACATAATTCTCCTCTCAACAATTTTTACATTTTCTTTCCTGGTGCTTTTGAGTCCATAAAAATAAATAAAAGAAATTGAATTCTCTTTATTCTTTCAAGAAATCAAAAATTACCATTACATTTATTTCTGAAAATCTGTCCCTTAAAGCCAAGGAACACTGAAGACACTGTACCTTGTCCCATGAAAGCAAATGTTCTCAAATAGTAACAGTCAAGAAAACCTTTTGGAACCAGTTTAGTTCTTTAGCAAAACATGGGAAACCAGGTCTTTTGTGTGGAATGTTGCACTTCTGAGCACCCAGCGCTCTAGTCATTATAACATGTTTCTAAGATGAGAATTACTATCATCCCCTTTTGCAGATGAGCAAACAGAGACACAGAAGTTAGAGAATGTATTCAGGACCGACTATTGTTAAGGGACAGAACCAGGCACTGAACTAAGTCTAGAATGTTTCCATTATGAAGTATTTATTCAGTGCATTTGATGTGCAGGAGAAAATTCTTGTCTTCCCCATCCTCTAAACCAGATTTTTCCTGTATGTTTAATGAGCCATTTTGCATTCATATTTCTCAACAGTTGATTAAGCATGGGTAGAATTTAATGTGTCAATGTAAGTTGTTTTTAAGTCTTAAAAGATTTTCTTGGGAATTATTTCCTCAACCAAAAGAAATAAAATAAAAAAGACTATTTAAAAATGATGTTGGAACAATTGGCTATCCATATGGAAGACAATCAAATTAGTCTAACTAATGCCATTCATTCATCAAAATAAATTCCAGAGGGACTCAAATGCTAAATGAATAGAGTCAAATCATAAAAGTTACAGAAGAGAATGAAGAAGATTATTTATAACCTAGGGCTAGAGACTCTGTCCCACACAAGAGAAAAACTCAGAAGCTGTAAACAAAAAGACTGATAGACTTGCTTATATGTGTGAGGATGCTAATTACAGCATCGTCTATAATGGTGAAAAATTAGAAATAATCTCAAGTTTCTTTAACAGGGAACTATCTGAATACATATTAAACATTTCTATCAGGAAGGAGTATCGAACTCCAGCAGCTGAAGTGTGCATTTTGATGCTACATTACCTGGGAGTGGATCTCATTTCTCCCACTTATTAGCTCCGTCTTTGGGAAAACTACCAAACTTCCTCAATTTCCTCATATATAAAATAGACATGATTGGGCAGCTCCTGTGGCTCAAAGGAGTAGGGTGCCTGCCCCATATGCTGGAGGTGGCGGGTTCAAACCCAGCCCCGGCCAAAAATTGCAAAAAAAAAAAGAAAAAAAATTAAAATACACATGATTTTATTTCTCTCACAGGGTTATTGGTAGGATTCAGTGAATTAATAATGTAAAGCACTTTGAACAGATCTTAACAGAGTGAGCTCCTCATAAGTACATGTATTAACTATTGTTATAATGTATCACTTAAAAAAGAATGAGGTAGGCTAATTAGTACAATGTTAGACATATCACTATGAAAACATGTTTCAGGACAATGCAGAGTGTATGATTTCACTTGAATGAAAATATGGTCATATTTACATATGCACGTGTGAAAATGAATAGAAGGAAAAGACTACGGAAAAGGGTAACCCACCAAACTGAATAGTTGTTATCTCTGGATGGCAGTAGGCATGTTCACATTTGAAACTATATATAGTAATTCTGTATTGTTTCAGTCTTTTATAAAGAGAATGAGGTTATACACTCTTTGTGTTGAGGAAAAATGAAAGGAGGAATGAAGGAAAGAAAGGAGGAAGGGAGAGAAGGAAGAAGGAAGAGAAGGAATGAAAATGTCTTTAATATCGTCTGCTGTGAATATAGGATAAGATTCATAGCATAAAAAGCACAAACATCCATCTCTCCTTCTGATACACAATCCCTGCTCTTAGAAATATGCCATGTGGCATGGGATTTGGAGGGAAGAAGGAAAGAAGTAGAAATGGGTAGTGCAAAGTCTATGGTCCAAATAATCTTTATGATAAACAGAAAAATCAAATCAGGCAGCTGACACAAAACACAGGCATTAACTTAGATAGAATATTGAGTTTTGTTTTGAGTCAAGAATCAATTCTCTTTTCTCAATCAGACCATTAATGCTCTTCTTAAATCTTCTGTCCAGATTGTACGTTTTAAATAAGAAGAGGAGCTTTCTCATAAATTTGGGGGATGGTTATAGCAGAACGTTGAGATGAGTGTGTGTGTGTGTTTCTAGTTGTTCTGAAGTGTTTTGCCTAGGCTTGCCATTTCTTTTCCTATCTTTTAGAAGGGACACAATTTATAGGGGAAAACTCACTAGGTAAAAACAACCCAGAACTGGAAAATAGGAAACTTAACTAGTCCTCTTTCTGATTGCATGCAATAGTTGGTTGAATGTCCTTAAGAAAATTTCCTAATTTTTTAGCTATAAAAAGCAGATATTCTACCTGATAACTTCTGGTCCCTTCTAGTTTCCAACATTCCAAGATATTCTGTGTAATTTTTCTTTAAAAAAGTAGATCACCTTCCAGAATGACTGCACAAGAAGCTATCTGCTTTGTATTAGCTTATACATTATGTTTAATTGATAGGAGTTTGGTATCAATCACTGTAGGGGGAGATTATTAATTATTATTATTTTCATTAGTTAATTTGTTGGGAATAGTCTGTTCACTTCCAAGCACTATACCTGGAGAGGGACATAGAAAAACCAAAATATATGCTCAGGGCACAGGTGGGGCAACCCAGGCCTATGCCATTTGTGGGTACAGAATCTAAGTGTACACACCACGCATGGTGCAGAAAACACAAAGAGACAAATTATCATACAAACTGGTGTGCACATGTTGAAAGTCCTAAGGACCTAGCAAAAGCAAGTATGAAATTGCTCTATGGGAGAACTTTTCACAAAAATAGCCCCACAGTACAACTACTCACAATTAAAACATCATAAACTGAATAAGAAAGCCAGTTGCCATGATGGCGTGTCAGTACATGTGACTAATAGAATAAGCACCCCCACCAAATGGAGCTGCAATGAGCTATGTGAAAGATACTATTAAAATTAATATATTCAAAGTGCTTAAGAAATAAATGAAGAAATATGAATTACTGAAAGAACAAGCCACTTTAAAAGTAATTTTAATAAAAGCTGTGAAACTCTCAGCTAATAGATGAGACATGTTAGTCACAGCTGATGAAAGAATTAATGAACTGGGGGTGGTGCCCGTAGCATAATGGTTAGGGTGCCGGCCGCATACACCGAGGCTGGTGGGTTTGAACCTGGACCGGGCCGGGTAAAACAACAATGACAACTACAAAAAAAAAAAAAAAAGAAAGAAAAATAGCCAGGTGCTGTGGCGAGTGCTTGTGGTCCCAGCTACTTGGGAGACTGAGGCAAGAGAATCACTTAGCATAAGAATTTGAGGTTACTGTGAGCTGTGACGCCACGGTACTCTATCCAAGCAACAGCTTGAGACTCTGTCTCAAAAAATAAATAAATAAATAAATGAAAAGGGTGGCTCCTGTGGCTCAAAGGAGTAGGGTGCCAGCCCCATATGCTGGAGGTGGTGGGTTCAAACCCAGCCCCGATCAAAAACTGCAAAATAAATAAATAAATAAAATAAAAAGAATTAGTGAACTGGAAGACATATATGAGGAGGTCACTCTGAATGCAGTACAGGGAAATGAAGAAGCATAATATAAAATATGAGAGAGAAGTTGAGAGAATTTAAGAGAAAGGAAAGACAATATAAGAAGTTTTCCCAGCATTCATCTAGGAAAGACTAAGGCAAATAAGGAAGAGAGAAAATTGAAGAGACAGTGGCTGAAAAATTTCCAGAATTGAAGACATTAGTCCTCGAATTTAAGAATTATAATAAGACCTGAACAGAATAAATCTATACTAATGCACATTTACATAGATCATAACTAATCTGTAAGACTTCAAAAATAAAATAAGTTCTTAAAATTATTTACATGCAGGTTTTTGTGTAATCATACATTTTTACTTATTTAAGGTAAATGCCCAGGAGTAGGATTGCTGGTCATGAATTAGGTGTATGCTTAATTTTTAAAGCAAAGACCAAACATTTTCCAGAGGGGCTGTACCACTTTGTAAATTCACCAGCAATGTATAACAGTTCAGTTACTTTGCATCCTTGTCAGCACTTAGTATTATCAGTATTTTTGATTTTAGCCATTCTTCTAGGTGAGCAGTGAAATCCTATCTTGGTTTTTTTTTTTTTTATTGTTGGGGATTCATTGAGGGTACAATAAGCCAGGTTACACTGATTGCAACTGTTAGGTAAAGTCCCCCTTGCAATCATGTCTTGCCCCCATAAAGTGTGACACACACCAAGGCCCCACTCCCCTCCCTCCGTCCCTCTTTCTGCTTTTCCTCCCCACCCCATAACCTTAATTGTCATTAATTGTCCTCATATCAAAATTGAGTACATGGGATTCATGATTCTCCATTCTTGTGATGCTTTACTAAGAATAATGTCTTCCACTTCCATCCAGGTTAATACGAAGGATGTGAAGTCTCCATTTTTTTTAATAGCTGAATAGTATTCCATGGTATACATATACCACAGCTTGTTAATCCATTCCTGGGTTGGTGGGCATTTAGGCTGTTTCCACATTTTGGCGATTGTAAATTGAGCTGCAATAAACAGTCTAGTACAGGTGTCCTTATGATAAAAGGATTTTTTTCCTTCTGGGTAGATGCCCAGTAATGGGATTGCAGGATCAAATGGGAGGTCTAGCTTGAGTGCTTTGAGGTTTCTCCATACTTCCTTCCAGAAAGGTTGTACTAGTTTGCAGTCCCACCAGCAGTGTAAAAGTGTTCCCTTCTCTCCATGTCCACGCCAGCATCTGCAGTTTTGAGATTTTGTGATGTGGGCCATTCTCACTGGGGTTAGATGATATCTCAGGGTTGTTTTGATTTGCATTTCTCTAATATAAAGAGATGATGAACATTTTTTCATGTGTTTGTTAGCCATCCGTCTGTCATCCTTAGAGAAGGTTCTATTCATGTCTCTTGCCCATTGATATATGGGATTGTTGGCTTTTTTCATGTGGATTAATTTGAGTTTCTTATAGATCCTAGTTATCAAGCTTTTGTCTGATTGAAAATATGCAAATATCCTTTCCCATTGTGTAGGTTGTCTCTTTGCTTTGGTTATTGTCTCCTTAGCTGTATAGAAGCTTTTCAGTTTAATGAAGTCCCATTTGTTTATTTTTGTTGTTGTTGCAATTGCCATGGCAGTCTTCTTCATGAAGTCTTTCCCCAGGCCAATATCTTCCAGTGTTTTTCCTATGCTTTCTTTCTTCTTTCTTTTACTGTTTCATGCCTTAAATTTAAGTCCTTTATCCATTTTGAATCAATTTTTGTGAGTGGGGAAAGGTGTGGGTCTAGTTTCAGTCTTTTACATGTAGACATCCAGTTCTCCCAACACCATTTATTGAATAGGGAGTCTTTCCCCCAAGGTATGTTCTTGTTTGGTTTATCGAAGATTAGGTGGTTGTAAGATGTCAGTTTCATTTCTTGGTTTTCAATTCGATTCCAAGTGTCTATGTCTCTGTTTTTGTGCCAGTACCATGCTGTCTCGAGCACTATGGCTTTGTAGTACAGACTAAAATCTGGTATGCTGATGCCCCCAGCTTTATTTTTATTACTAAGAACTGCCTTAGCTATACGGGGTTTTTTCTGGTTCCATACAAAACGCAGAATCATTTTTTCCAAATCTTGAAAGTACAATGTTGGTATTTTGATAGGAATGGCATTGAATAGGTAGATTGCTTTGGGAAGTATAGGCATTTTAACAATGTTGATTCTTGGAAGAACATACCATGCTCATGGATTGGAAGAATCAACATTGTTAAAATGTCTATACTTCCTATCTTGGTTTTAACTTTATTTCCCCAGTGAGTGTGTGCTCAACATCTTTTATTTACATTGAGAAATATTTCACACAAAATGAAATCAACTCTTTTAAAGTATACTATTCAATGGTTTCTTTTTAGTATATTCACAAAGTTTGCAGCCATGACCATTAATTCCAAAATATTTTCATAACCATAAGAAGAAACCCTGTGCCCAATTTCCCCTCCGCTCAACCCTTGACAACGAATCTATTTTAATGTTTTGAGGAACTACTAACTTTTCCAAAGAGGCTGCATTATTTTACATTCCCACCAGCAATGTATGAGAATTTCAATTTCCCCACATTGTCACCCACACTTGTTATTCTCCCCAACCCCTTTAAAAAAATTATAGTCACCCTAATGGGTACAAAGTAGAATCACACCGTGAATTTGATGTGCATTTCTCTGGTGACCAGTGATGTCAAGTGTATTTTCCTGTGCTTGTTGGCCATTTGTATATCATCCTTGGAGAAATGTTTATTCAAATCTTTGCCCATTTTAAATTGGTTAATTGCCAATTTTTTTTAGCATTTTCTGCACAATTACGTCATATATGAATAAAGATGGTTTTATTTCTTCTTTTCCATATTTATGTATTTTATTGCTTTTTCTTGTCTTATTTCATTAGAATTTCCACTATGACCTTGAATAGGAGTACTAAGAGAGAACGTTCTTGCTTCTTCCTAGACTTAGAGGAAAAACATTTAGTTTCTGATTAAGTCTTATGTTAGCTGTAGGGTTTCTATAAGTATTCTTTGTGAAGTTGAAGAAGTTTCGTTCTATTCCAGTGATTTTCAATAAGTGTGGTGTGAGAGGATCTTAGGTGTGCCATGAAGATTTTAAGAGATATTAAATAAATTACTTTTGAAAGAAGTTCAAAGCACAGTAAATATATTCTTTTTTTTATCAACATAATTTCAGTGTGCCAAGGATGTTTAACTGTAGGTTGAAGCGGGCCGTGACATAAAAAAGGTTGAAAAACACTGTTCTATTCCTAGTTTGATTAGAGTTTTTTTTTTTTTTTTTTTAAAGCAGGAGTGGTGTTGGATTTTATAAAATGTTTTCTCTGCATGTATTGATTTAATCTTGTGATTTTTTTTTCCTTAGATTTTTCTTCTTTGCATCCACTAATGTAATGGATTATATTAACTAGTTTTTCAGTGTTCAACTAGCCTTGCATATTTTGAATGAATTTTCTTTGTCATGGTATATAATTACTCTATACATCGTTGGACTCAATTTGCTAATATTTTGTTGAAGACTTTTGTACCTATGTTCACAAGATATAGTAGACTACAGTTTTTCTTCTTGTAATGTTTTCATTTGGTTTTGGTATTAGAGTAACACTGGCCTCATAGAAAGAGTTAGAAGTGTTCCCTCTGTTTGTATTTTCTGTAAGTAATTGTGGAGAAATAGTACTATTTCTTCTTTAAATATTTAGTAGGACTCACCAGTGAAACCATCTGGGCCTCGTGCTTTCTATTTTAGAAGGTTAATTATTGGTTGTATTTTAGAAATAGATATAAACCTGTTAAGATCATCTATTTCATTTTGTGTGAGTTTGGCAGTTTGTGTGTTTCAAGGAATTGTTCCATTTCATCTATGCTATCAAATGTGCAGGTATAGAGTTGTTTATAATATTTATTTATTATCCTTTCAATATCCCTGGGGTGAGAAGTGATGGCCCTTTTTCATTTTTGATAGTAATAGTTTGTATCTGCTCCTTTTTATGTTGGTTAGCCTAGCTTAACTTTATTGATCTTTTGAAGAACCAGATTTAGTTTCATTAATTTTTCTATTTATTTTCAGTTTGTAATTTTATTTATTCCTCTCTAATATTTATTATTTATTTTCTTCTGCTTGGTTAGGCTCATATTTCTCTTCTTTCTCTAGTCTTAAAGTAGAAGCTCAGGTTACTTATTTTAGCCTTTTCTTTGTTTCCGATGTATGCATTTGATGCTATAATTCCCCTTTTCCCCCCAGCAATGCTTTCACTGCATCACACAAATTTTAATAAGTTGCATTTTCATTCTTATTTAACTCAGAATATTTTTAAATTTCCCTTTAAACTTATCCTTAGATTCATGTTGTTTCAGGCTACTGGTTTTCAAGTGTACTATGGGACTGTGATTGGGAAGGTGGCAGGATTTAAGGCATGTTAAATACCACAAAGTCCACTGTTCTTGCCAAGATACCCCTCTTTCTTTCTTTTTCTTTTTTTCCTTTCTTTTTTATTTTCCAACAAATGCTCCTCAGATTGTCCTGAGCCTCTATTTTGTAGCTAGAGTTCTTAAAATTTGATCTAGACAATTTTGTCAGCAATTTTGAGGCTGTTATAGATAAGAGAATTTCCCCAGGTCCTTACTCTGCTATTTTCACTAATGACATCTTCCCATTTATTTGTCATTCATACATCTTCTCTTGTGGTGTCTATTCAAGTCTTTTGTTTACTTTTGAATTTACTATTTATTTTCTTTTTGTTGAGTTTTTTATATAAACTTTATTTTGGAACAATTTTAGGGTTATGAAAAAGTTGCAGAAATAGTACAGAGAGTTGCCATGTAAGTCTCACCCACTTTCTCCTATGGTTAATATATTTCATCAACTTGGTATATTTGTTAAAACTCAAGAATAAGCACTGGTATATTATGATTTACTAAACTCTACACTTTATTTAGTTTTCCTAATGTTGAGTTTTGAGAATCTTTATATATTCTGATGTATGCATCTTTTGTCAGATGTATAATTTTAAATCTTTTCTTTTGATCTGTATTTTGTCTTTACATTTTCTTATCTATATTACTTTTATTTTTAAAATGTCAGCAGTTGACTTGGCCTGGTGGCTCACTCCTATAATCCTAACTTGCTGGGAGGCCAAAGCAGGAGGACTGCTTGAGCTCAGGAGTGGTGGTGGGTGGTGGTGGTAGTGGTGGGCACCTGTAGTCCCAGCTACTTGGGAGGCTGAGACAAGAGCGTTGCTTGAGCTTGGAAGTTTGAGGTTGGCTGTGAACTAGGCAGATGCCATGGCACTATAGCAGAATGAGATTCTGTTCCCAAAAATAAATAATAAAATAAAATAATATGTCAGCAAATGTTGACATTGGACATTGCCATTTTTGCCTTTTTTTTTGTATTTCTCTTTGATTATATAAATGTTTAAAATAAAATAGCAAAAATTTATTCCTAAATATCATGCTCAGTTTAACTTAAATTAAATGGCTTACTAAAGCATTTTGTTCTATTTTTATGTTGTTTTTTACTTAAAAGTTCTAAATGTATTAACCTTCTTTTCAATTTAAGGCTTCAGCCTTAAAATTCAGGGTAAAATTGTAGCACATTTTTAGTACCCAAGAGCAGCATACTTTTTATAGTGATAAATCAACTTGGTTTTAGAACCAAGATTCCAGAATCAAGTTTGAAAATGACTGAAACATAACAAGTTGCCCATCAATATTTACGACCTTTTGTAAATGTGAAGCTATTGCTTACTCAGGCTTGGAAATCATCTGTCTGCCCCACCGTATTTGCAGACCCAAGTGACACACCACTGTAATGGTCCTGTGCCTGTTCTTGAACTTGAAGAAATGGCATCAAGTATGACTTGAGTCTGAATGACTAAGGAGGTGCCAGACTTCTCCAGCCACACACCTGGTGGTGCTATAGTTCAGCCCCGGTAAGCGTGGCTAGTGTCCTCCTTCTGGTCTCAGCATAGCATTTAATACCACTCTTGTGGACTCCTATTTCCTTCCCTCTGACTGTCCCTATTGTCTTTCCAGGCTCCTCGCTGTCATTTCTATCACAGAGGGTCTGGTGATTTTGATAGTGTTAGCAACAGCAGAAATCTGTCATCCCTCTTATAAATAGTTGAATAGGAAGATGCACAAATGCTGAGGAAATCAAGAAGAGAGTGGGTGCTGGGCAGTGCCCATAGCTCAGTGGGTAAGGGCGCCGGCCACATCCACTGGGGCTGGTGGGTTCAAACCTGGCCTGGGCCAGCTAAACAACAATGACAACTGCAACAACAACAACAAAAATAGCTGGGCGTTGTGGCGAGCACCTGTAGTCCCAGCTACTTGGGAGGCAGAGGCAAGACAATCACTTAAGCCCAAGAGTTTGAAGTTGCTGTGAGCTGTGACACCACAGCACTCTACCCAGGGCGACATAGTGAGACTCTGTCTCAAAAAAAAAAAAAAAAAAAAGAGAGAGGAGGCTGTTGCGTGTAGCCAGGGCACGATTTAGCACAAGACCCACCTCTTGTGAGAGAGAGTCTCTCGCCACTGAACATGGTGTTGGGATGGGCACTGGAGGGGACGTCAAAATGCCTAAGTTTTCAACGGGGACTTGATGTGACTGGCTGTGCACTGAGCATTTGGGGGAGAGAGAGGCTCCCTCTGCTTCTGTCTGGGCTTAGTTTTCTTGTCTGTAGGACAGCACTGCTGGTGGTGTTGAGGGCTGCTTCCCTGGTCCTTGAGGTCTTTTAAGCTCTGGTGGTTTAGGCTAGTTCTTTTTAAACTTTTTTGCTTATGTACCTCTAAACAACTTTTTGACAACTATGACTCTATGCACATTATGAAGTTGATATTTAAAATTTTAGATCTTTTATTTAAATAGTTGCAAAGGATGTTATTTCCAAAATGCTGTAAAAAGAGAGAATTTAAATTTTTAAAGAAATACCCAGTGGAATCTAAATGTCATAATCACACAATACCCCCTTTATCCACTTAAAGACATGTATAAACTTACTCTTTTTTTCAACACTTTGAAATGTTATATTTCCCCTTTAGTCCCATCATAAGGCTTAATTCCCTAGACACTTTTATATTCATGCAAATATATTTCATGGTTGAAAATTTTTTATTGATCATCCTGTCATACTTATCACAATAAGATTATGCTTTATAAATTCAATAAATCTTTTTTTTGGTGACTGTAAATCCTTCAGTGTTAAGAGTATTCCATATTGAGTTGTATTTATAATTATTACTAGTACATAATTGATCAAAAATAAAAATATGGATTAAATTTTTATTAATAATTATAGTCACACATTGCATAATGACATTTTGGCCATCAATGGACCATAGGTGATGGTGGCCCCATCTATATGGGGCTGAAACTATATGAAGCTGAGAAATTCCTAATGTGTAGTGACGGGGCCATTGTGACTGATAGGATGGCCTTGAACCTAACAACGATGTTGTAGCTCAATGTGTTACTCACATGACTGTGGTGATACTGGGGTAAACTGCTCATCATGTAAAAATACAGCAATACGAGTACATACGGTCTGTTGTGCTTAATAATATGATAAACAACTGTTACTGGTTTACATATTTACTATACTATACTTTTTACCATTATTTTTTTACCATATTGCTACTTATTATTACTGAATAAAAGTTAACTATAAAACAGCCTTAGGCTGCATCAGGAGACCTTGCAGAAGAAGGCACTGTTATCACAGGAGATGGCAGCTCCTTGTGTGTTTTTCCCCTGAAGACTTTCCAGTGAGACAAGATGTGGGGGTGGAAGACAGTGATCTTGATGATTCCGACCCTGTGTAGGCCTAGGATAGTATGCATGCTTGTGTGTTAGTTTCTATAAAAATTTTAAATAAAGAGAAAGAAGAAATAAAAAAGCTTTTAGAATAAGACTATAAAGAAAAAAATATTATTTTTGTACAGTTGTACAATCGGTTTGTATTTTAAGCTATATGTTATTATAAAAAAGTCATTTTTGTATTATTATAGATTTTGGGAGTACAAGTGCAATTGTGTTACAGGCATATATTTTACAGTGGTGAAGTCTGGATAGTGTGCCCACTACCAGAGCAGTGCACAGTGCACCCAGTAGGTGATTCGTCATCCCTCTCACCCTCTCAGCTTTGGAGTCTACAGTGTCAGTTATTCCCCTCTGGATGCCCCTGTGTACGCCCAGCTTTGCTCCCACTTATAAGTGAGAACGTTTGGTATTTGGTTTTCCATTCCTGAGTTACTTCACTTAGGATAAGAGCCTCCAGTTCCATCCAAGGTGCTCAAAAATGAGACAATATCTCATTCTTTTTTATGGCTGAGTGGTACGTGATTGATTTCCTCTTGCTCCTTGATTAGCTTCTAAATATTTCCTTCCATTAACAATTGCTCTAATTTTCCTGCCCTCATTTAACCTTGTTCACTTCATTCTGAACTTTCCAAGTCCAGTTTTAGATTTGCTATCAATCCTGCGGAGTCACTGGCTGGCCAGCTTCCAATGATCTTGGCCCAGAGCCTGGAAGCCATTCTCTCTTCCTTCCACCCCTCTGCTACAAGAGGACTCATCTCACACAGCAGGCTCTCCCACAGAGGATTCAGCTCCCATCTCCAGGAGGTACAAAGGTCAGTTGGGCCACATACTCTGCAGCAGGGCCCTGGGTTGGCCGTCCCTGCCACCTGCCTGTTCGTGGATTTACTGAGCTCTCTTGATGCAAACACACATCTGCATACAGCAGGTCCTCCTGTGATGGCAGTCTGGCTGATGGCAGTCTGGCTGCCCTGTCTCTTCATATAGCAGACCTCCTTGAACCCCTGCATGCCTTCTGAGGTGTGAAGCTGCTACAACTCACCTAGCAATCTCGGAGGGGAGTCTTGGGAGTGATGACCCTCAGTGGATGGGAGGTCGTTAGCGCTGTCAGTCAGACCACATAGCCCCCAGGACTGGATGACCTGATAACTTTTAGATAGTAAAACTCCCTAGTCACTGATTCCCCCAGTGACCTGCTCCACCCAGAGTGGCCCAGTCAAGCTGGATTACTGGCCCTCCCGGGAAATATCTTTTACTTCCATGGGGCACATGTCCCACCCCGGGGATATGTATAGTTCACTGCACCTTTTCCGCTATTTTCTTTTCTTTCTTTTTTTTTTTTTATTGTTGGGGATTCATTGAGGGTACAATAAGCCAGGTTACACTGATTGCAATTGTTAGGCAAAGTCCCTCTTGCAATCATGTCTTGCCCCCATAAAGTGTGACACACACCAAGGCCCCTCCCTTCGTCCCTCTTTCTGCGTTTCCTGCCCCCCAACCTTAATTGTCATTAATTGTCCTCATATCAAAATTGAGTACATAGGATTCATGCTTCTCCATTCTTGTGATGCTTTACTAAGAATAATGTCTTCCACGTCCATCCAGGTTAATACGAAGGATGTGAAGTCTCCATTTTTTTTAATAGCTGAATAGTATTCCATGGTATACATATACCACAGCTTGTTAACGCATTCCTGGGTTGGTGGGCATTTAGACTGTTTCCACATTTTGGCGATTGTAAATTGAGCTGCAATAAACAGTCTAGTACAGGTGTCCTTATGATAAAAGGATTTTTTTCCTTCTGGGTAGATGCCCAGTAATGGGATTGCAGGATCCAATGGGAGGTCTAGCTTGAGTGCTTTGAGGTTTCTCCATTCTTCCTTCCAGAAAGGTTGTACTAGTTTGCAGTCCCACCAGCAGTGTAAAAGTGTTCGCTCTCTCCATGTCCACGCCAGCATCTGCAGTTTTGAGATTTTGTGATGTGGGCCATTCTCACTGGGGTTAGATGATATCTCAGGGTTGCTTTGATTTGCATTTCTCTAATATAAAGAGATGATGAACATTTTTTCATGTGTTTGTTAGCCATTCGTCTGTCATCTTTAGAAAAGGTTCTATTCATGTCTCTCTATTCATGTCTCATAACAATCCCATTGATATATGGGATTGTTGGCTTTTTTCATGTGGATTAATTTGAGTTCTCTATAGATCCTAGTTATCAAGCTTTTGTCTGATTGAAAATATGCAAATATCCTTTCCCATTGTGTAGGTTGTCTCTTTGCTTTGGTTGTTATCTCCTTAGCTGTACAGAAGCTTTTCAGTTTAATGAAGTCCCATTTGTTTATTTTTTATTTATTTATTTTTTTATTAAATCATAACTGTATACGTTGATATGATCATGGGGCATCATGCACTCGCTTCATAAACCATTTGACACATTTTTATCACAGTGGTTAACATAGCCTTTCCGGCGTTATCTCAGTTACTGTGCCAAAACATTTACATTCTACATTTACCAAGTTTCGCAAATACCCCTGTAATATGCACCACAGGTGTGATCCCATCGATCCCCCTCCCTCTACCCACCCCCCACCTTTCCCACTTCCCCCTATTGTTAAGTTGTAGCTGGGTTATAGCTTTCATGTGAGAGTCCCAAATTAGTTTCATAGTAGGGCTGTGTACATTGGGTACTTTTTCTTCCATGCTTGAGATACTTTACTAAGAAGAATATGTTCCAGCTCCATCCATGTAAACATGAAAGAGGTAAAGTCTCCATCTTTCTTTAAGGCTGCATAGTATTCCATGGTATACATATACCACAATTTATTAATCCATTCGTGGATCGATGGGCACTTGGGCTTTTTCCATGACTTAGCTATTATGAATTGGGCTGCAATAAACATTCTGGTACAAATATCTTTGTTATGTTGTGATTTTTGGTCTTCTGGGTATATGCCCAGCAGAGGAATTACAGGATTGAATGGCAGATCTATTTTTAGATCTCTGAGTATTCTCCATATATCTTTCCAAAAGGAATGTATTAATTTGCATTCCCACCAGCAGTGCAGAAGTGTTCCCTTTTCTCCGCATCCACGCCAACATCTCTGGTTTTGAGATTTTGTGATATAGGCTAGTCTCATTGGACTTAGATGATATCTCAAAGTACTTTTGATTTGCATTTCTCTGATGATTAAAGATGATGAGCATTTTTTGATATGTCTGAAGGCCGTGTGCCTGTCTTCTTCAGAGAAGTTTCTCTTCAAATCACTTGCCCAGCCTGCGATGGGATCCCTTGTTTTTTTCTTGCTGATGCGTTTGAGTTCTCTGTGGATTCTGGTTATTAAACCTTTGTCAGAGATATACCCTGCAAATATCTTCTCCCATTCTGAGGGCTGTCTGCTTGCTTTGCTTACTGTGTTCTTAGCTGTGCAGGAGCTTTTTAGTTTGATCAAGTCCCAATAGTGTATTTTTGAAGCTGCTTCAATTACCTGGGGGGTTCTCCTCATGAAATACTCACCCAGACCAATATCTTCAAGGGTTTTCCCTGCACTCTCCTCTAGTATTTTTATACTTTCATGTCTTAAGTTTAAATCTTTAATCCAATGAGAGTCTATCTTAGTTAATGGTGAAAGGTGTGGGTCCAATTTCAGTCTTCTGCAGGTTGCCAGCCAGTTCACCCAGCACCATTTGTTAAATAGGGAATCTTTTCCCCACTGAATGTTTTTAATTGGCTTGTCAAAAATCAAATAGCGGTAAGTAGCTGGATTCATCTCTTGGTTCTCTATTCTGTTCCAGATATCTACTTCTCTGTTTTTGTGCCAATACCATGCTGTTTTGATCACTATCGATTTGTAGTAAAGTCTGAGGTTTGGTAGTGTGATTCCTCCTGTTTTGTTTTTATTTCTGAGTAATGTCTTGGCTATTCGAGGTTTTTTCTGATTCCATATAAAACGAAGTAATGTTTTTTCAAGGTCTTGAAAATATGACAGTGGAGCTTTAATAGGGAGTGCGTTGAAATTATATATTGCTTTGGGTAGTATGGACATTTTGATAATGTTGATTCTTCCCAGCCATGAGCATGGTATGTTTTTCCATTTGTTAACATTTTCAGCTATTTCTTTTCTTAGAGTTTCAAGGTTCTCTTTATAGAGATCTTTCACGTCTTTTGTTAGGTAAATTCCCAAATATTTCATCTTCTTTGGCACTACTGTGAATGGGATAGAGTCCTTAACTGCTTTTTCAATTTAACTGTTGTTGGTGTATACAAAGGCTACCGATTTATGAATGTTGATTTCGTAACCTGAGACGCTGCTGTATTCCTTGATCACTTCTAGGAGTTTTGTAGTAGAGTCCCTAGTGTTTTCCAGATACACAATCATATCATCTGCCAAGAGCGAAAGTTTGATCTCTTCTGACCCTATATGGATACCCTTGATCGCCTTTTCTTCCCTAATTGCGGTGGCTAAAACTTCCATTACAATGTTGAAAAGCAATGGAGACAATGGGCAGCCTTGTCTGGTTCCTGATCTGAGTGGAAATGATTCCAATTTAACTCCATTCAATATGATATTGGCTGTGGGTTTGCTGTAGATAGCCTCTATCAGTTTAAGAAAAGTCCCTTCTAGACCAATTTTCTTGAGTGTTCTGATCATGAAAGGATGCTGGATATTATCAAAAGCTTTTTCTGCATCCATCGAGAGAATCATATGGTCTTTGTTTTTTAATTTGTTTATGTGCTGAATTACATTTATAGTTTTACGTATATTGAACCAGCCTTGAGACCCTGGGATAAAACCAACTTGGTCATGATGTATAATTTGTTTGATGTGTTGCTGGATTCTGTTTGTTAGGATCTTGTTGAATATTTTTGCATCTATATTCATTAGTGATATTGGTCTATAATTTTCTTTTCTTGTTGGGTCTTTTCCTGGTTTGGGGATCAGGGTGATGTTTGCTTCATAGAACGTGTTGGGTAGTCTTCCTTCTTTTTCTACATTTTGGAACAGGTTGAGTAATATAGGTACTAATTCCTCTTTAAAGGTTTGGTAGAATTCTGACGTGAAACCATCTGGTCCTGGGCTTTTCGTTTTAGGGAGGTTTTGTATAGTTGATGCTATTTCTGAACTTGATATGGGTCTGTTCAACATTTCCACTTGATTCTGGTTAAGTCTTGGAAGGTGGCGTGCTTCCAAGTATCAGTCTATTTCCTTCACATTTTCATATTTCTGGGAATAAAGTTTCTTGTAATATTCATTAAGGATTTTTTTGATTTCTGATGAGTCTGTGGTTATTTCGTCTTTGTTGTTTCTGATTGATGATATTAGAGATTTTACTCTTTTTTTCCTGATCAGGTTGGCCAGAGGTTTATCTATTTTATTGACCTTTTCAAAAAACCAGCTTTTTGATTTATTGATCTGTTGTATTATTCTTTTGTTTTCAATTTCATTTAATTCTGCTCTAATTTTGGTTATTTCTTTTCTTCTACTGGGTTTGGGGTTGGAATGTTCTTCCTTTTCCAGTTGCGTGAGATGTCCCATTAAGTTGTTAACTTCCTCTCTTTCCATTCTCTTCAGGAAGGCTTGCAGTGCTATAAATTTCCCTCTTAGAACTGCCTTTGCAGTGTCCCAGAGGTTCTGATAGTTTGTGTCTTCATTGTCGTTTTGTTCCAAAAAATTGGCGATTTCTTTCTTGATCTCATCTCTGACCCAGCTATCATTCAGCATAAAGTTATTTAACTTCCATGTTTTTGTATGTGTATGCAGATTCCTGTTGTTACTCAATTCAAGTTTTATTCCATGATGGTCCGAGAAGATGCATGGAATAATTTCTATTCCTTTAAATTTACTGAGGTTAGACTTGTGACCTAAAATGTGGTCAATTTTGGAGTAAGTTCCATGGGCTGATGAGAAGTATGTGTATTCAGTTTTGTTGGGATGAAATGTTCTGTAGATGTCTGCTAAATCTAAATATTGGATGGTTCGGTTTAAATCTAAGAATTCTTTGCTCAGCTTCTTTCTGGAGGATCGATCCAACACTGCCAAGGAAGTGTTGAAATCTCCGACGATTATGGAGCTGGAGGAAATCAAGTTACTCATGTCTGTTAGAGTTTCTCTTATAAATTGAGGTGCATTCTGGTTGGGTGCATAGATATTAATAATTGAGATCTCATCATATTGAGTATTACCCTTAACAAATATCAAGTGACCATTCTTGTCCTTCCTTACTTTTGATGGTTTAAAGCCTACTGTATCTGCAAATAAAATTGCAACACCTGCTTTTTTCTGATTACCATTTGCCTGAAATATGGATGACCATCCTTTCACCCTGAGTCTCTATTTGTCTTTTAAGTTGAGATGTGACTCTTGTATGCAACAAATATCTGGCTTGAGTTTTTGTATCCAGTCAGCTAACCTATGCCTCTTTAGAGGACAGTTTAAGCCATTCACATTGATGGAGAGTATTGATAAGTCTGGTGGCATTTTGGGTTTCGAGTTTTTCAAAGGTCCAGTGGACATTTTTAATCCTTTCGCCAGTGTGGAATCTGGAGTTTGATCCGAAGTTTCTGAGTGAGTTTACTTTTGTGTTATAGAATTGGGTTGGTCATTGTGGAGGATAGGTCTGAGAATATCCTGAAGAGCTGGTTTACTTATGGCAAATTTTTTCAACATATGAATGTCATTGAAGTATTTAATTTCTCCATCATAGATGAAACTCAGTTTAGCTGGATACAAGATCCTGGGTTGAAAGTTTTTTTGCTTTAGGAGATTAAAAGTTGATGACCAGCCTCTTCTGGCTTGAAAACTTTCAGCAGAGGGATCTGCAGTTGTTCTAATATTCTTACCTTTGTACGTTATAGTTTTCTTTCGCCGGGCTGCTTTGAGAATCTTCTCTTTCATGTTAACTTTAGTGAAGCTAATTATGATATGTCTGGGGGATGACTTATTGGGGTTGAATCGGGCTGGGGTTCTGAAGCTGTCTGCTATCTGAATTTCAGATTCTCTAGGCATGTCTGGAAAATTTTCTTTCATAATTTCATGCAGAAGGGCCTCTGTGCCCTTGGAGGCCACTTCATCGTTCTCAGAAATCCCTATAATCCTTATGTTGCTTTTTTTCGAATTATCTGTGAGTTCTCTGAGTGAGTGATCCGTTTTTGCTCTCCATTTCTCTTCCTCTTTGAGAGATTGGGAGTGTTCGAAGACTTTATCTTCAATGTCAGAAATCCTTTCTTCTGCTTGCTCCATTCTGTTACTGAGGGATTCTACTGTATTTTTAGTATCTTTGAGGGCTGTAAGTTCTTGCTTCAGTGTGTCTAAGCCTTTGGTGGTTTTGTCTTTAAATTCGTTAAATTCTTGAGACAATTTTTGAATTTCTCCTCGAATTCCTAATTCCATTTTATTAATCTTGTCTGCAATCCAAATTCTGAATTCGATTTCTGACATCTCAGCCAGTTGTTTATGAATGGGATCTTCAATCACATCTGCCGTATCTTTTCTTGGGGGGGTTGATCTATTCTGGTTATTCATGTTACCAGAGTTTTTCCGCTGATTCCGCCCCATGGTTATTTTACTCCCTTTGGTTTTTCCCCTGGGGTTTTATCGAGGGCCCGTACAGTGTTGTGGCCTGAGAAACTGGGGCCCTGTCTGGTGTGGTGGAGCAAAGTGGTTCTGTCTTGTTTTCAGCTGGTTTCTGTTCGATCCTATTGCAACTTCTACTCTGGCTTGAAGTCTCAGCTTTTGTTTGCGTCCTTGTGATCACAGCTTGCCTCAGCGGTGTTGATGTGCATTCTTCAACCTTCTCTCTTGGTGAGGCTCAAGTCCACCAGGATCCTTACTAAATTCCTGTCCCTTAACTCTCCTTCTGGATGGGAGCCTCTGTTGAAAGCTGGCTTCAGTCCGCCATCTTGTCTCCGACCCCATTTGTTTATTTTTGTTGTTGTTGCAATTGCCATGGCAGTCTTCTTCATGAAGTCTTTCCCCAGGCCAATATCTTCCAGTGTTTTTCCTATACTTTCTTGGAGGATTTTTATTGTTTCATGCCTTAAATTTAAGTCCTTTATCCATCTTGAATCAATTTTTGTGAGTGGGGAAAGGTGTGGGTCCAGTTTCTGTCTTTTACATGCAGACATCCAGTTCTCTCAAGACCATTTATTGAATAGGGAATCTTTTCCCCAAGGTATGTTCTTGTTTGGTTTATCAAAGACTAAGTGGTTGTAAGATATCAGTTTCATTTCTTGGTTTTCTATTCAATTCCAAGTGTCTATGTCTCTATTTTTGTGCCAGTACCATGCTGTCTTGACCACTATGCCTTTGTAGTACAGACTAAAATCTGGTATGCTGATGCCCCCAGCTTTCTTTTTGTTACTAAGAACTGCCTTAGCTATACTGGTTTTTTTCTGGTTCAATACAAAATGCAGAATCATTTTTTCCAAATCTTGAAAGTACGATGTTGGTATTTTGATAGGAATGGCATTGAATTCCTATCCATTTGATAGGTTGCTTTGGGAAGTATAGACATTTTAACAATGTTGATTCTTCCCATCCATTAGCATGGTATGTTCTTCCATTTGTTAATGTCCTCTGCTATTTCCTTTCTGAGGATTTCATAATTTTCTTTATAGAGGTCCTTCACCTCCTTTGTTAGGTATATTCCTAGGTATTTCATTTTCTTTGAAACTATGGTGAAGGGAGTTGTGTCCTTAATTAGCTTCTCATCTTGACTGTTCTTGGTGTATACAAAGGCTACTGACTTGTGGACGTTGATTTTATATCCTGAAACATTGCTGTATTTTTTGATGACTTCTAGGAGTCTTGTGGTTGAGTCCGTGGGGTTCTCTAAGTATAAGATCATGTCGTCAGCAAAGAGAGAGAGTTTGACCTCCTCTGCTCCCATTTGGATTCCCTTTATTTCCTTGTCTTGCCTAATTGTATTGGCTAGAACTTCCAGAACTATGTTGAATAGTAAAGGTGACAGAGGAGAACCTTGTCTGGTTCCAGTTCTAAGAGGAAAAGCTTTCAGTTTTACTCCATTCAGTAAAATATTAGCTGTGGGTTTGTCATAGATAGCTTCAATCAGTTTTAGAAATGTGCCACCTATGCCTGTATTCTTCAGTGTTCTAATTAGAAAAGGATGCTGGATTTTATCAAATGCTTTTTCTGCATCTATTGAGAGGATCATATGATCTTATTTTTGCCTCTGTTAATATGGTGGATAACATTTATGGACTTGCGTATGTTAAACCAGCCTTGCATCCGTGGGATGAAGCTTACTTGATCATGATGTATGACTTTTTTGATGATAAGGTGTAATCTATTGGCTAGTATTTTGTTGAGAATTTTTGCATCTATATTCATGAGTGAGATTGGTCTGAAATTCTCCTTTTTGGTTGGGTCTTTTCCTGGTTTTGGTATCAGGGTGATGTTTGCTTCATAGAATGTGTTGGGGAAGATTCCATCTTCCTCAGTTTTTTGGAATAATTTCTGCGGTACAGGAATAAGCTCTTCCTTGAAGGTTTGATAGAATTCTGGAGTGAAGCCATCTGGACCAGGGCATTTTTTGGTTGGAAGATTTTTTATTGTTTCTTTAATCTCAGTGCTTGAAATTGGTCTGTTCAGGAGGTCTATTTCTTCCTGGCTAAGTCTAGGGAGAGGATGTGATTCCAAATATTGATCCACTTCCTTCACATTGTCAAATTTCTGGGCATAGAGTTTCTGGTAGTATTCAGAGATGATCTCTTGTATCTCTGTGGGATCAGTTGTTATTTCCCCTTTATCATTTCTGATTGAGGTTACCAGAGATTTTGCTTTTCTATTCTTCGTTTGTCTGGCCAATGGTTTATCTGTTTTATTTATTTTTTCAAAAAACCAACTCCTTGTTTCATTAATTTTCTGAATGATTCTTTTGTTTTCAAATTCATTGATCTCTGATTTGATTTTGGATATTTCTTTTCTTCTACTGAGTTTAGGCTTAGATTGTTCTTCTTTTTCGAATTCCATAAGATGGCTTGTGAGATTTTTGATGTGTTCTCTTTCTGTTTTTCAAATGTAGGCATCTAAAACGATGAATTTTCCTCTCAAAACTGCTTTTGCAGTATCCCACAGGTTTTGTAGCTTGTGTCTTCATTGTTATGCTCAAGGAAGTTGATGATTTCCTGTTTTATTTCTTCCTGCACCCATCTGTTATTCAACAGAAGATTGTTTAATTTCCATGCCTTTGTGTGGGGTCGAGTGTTTTTGTTATAGTTGAGTTCCACCTTTAGTGCCTTATGGTCTGAGAAGATAGAAGGTAAAATTTCAATTCTTTTGATTCTGTTGATATTTGTTTTGTGTCCCAGGACATGATCAATTTTGGAGAATGTTCATGTTCATGAATGTTCCATGAGGTGATATGTATATTGTGTTCTTTTGGATGGAGTGTTCTATATGCGTCTATCAAGCACAGTTGTTCTAGGGTCTCATTTAAATCTTTTATATCTTTGTTTAATTTCTGTTTAGAGAATCTGTCCACCTCTGTAAGAGGAGTGTTAAAGTCCCCTGTTATTATGGTATTATCAGATATCATATTGCTCAGACTGAGTAAGGTCTGTTTCAAGAATCTGGGAGCATTTAAATTGGGTGTATAAATTTGGAATTGAAACATCTTGTTGTTGTATTTTTCCCTTGACTGATATAAAGTGACCATCTTTGTCTTTTTTGACTTTAGTTGCTTTAAATCCACATGTATCTGAAAATAAGATTGCAACTCGTCTTTTCTTCTGAATTCCATTTGCCTGAAAAATTGTCTTCCAACCCTTGACTCGGAGCTTGAATTTGTCTTTTGAAGCCAGGTGTGTTTCTTGCAGATGGCAGATGGATGGCTTGTGTTTTTTAATCCAGTCAGCCAGTGTATGTCTCCTCAGTGGGGAATTCAAGCCATTAACATTTATTGAGATAATTGATAAGTGTTGTAGTATTCTATTCATCTTATTTTGTGAGAGTCCTTTGCTTAGTTTTGTCTTTTGCATCAGTGTGGAGGTTAGGTTCTGTCCTTTAATATCTGAGTTCTTACTTTGCTGCTGATCCATTGTGATGGTCAGTGTGTAGAACAAGTTGAAGTAATTCCTGTAGAGCTAGTCTTGTTGTGGCGAATTTCCTCAATGTTTGTATATGTGTAAATGATTTGATTTCTCCATCAATTTTTAAGCTTAGCTTAGCAGGGTATAGAATTCTGGGCTGGGAAATTGTTCTGTTTATGTAGATTAAAGGTAGATGACCATTGTCTTCTTGCTTGGAAAGTTTCATTAGAGAAGTCTGTGGTCACTCTGATGGATTTGCCCCTGTAGGTCAACTGGTGCTTACTCCTGGCAGCTTGCAGAATCGTTTCTTTTGTCTTGACTTTGGACAGGTTCATCACAATGTGTCTTGGAGAAGCTCGGTTAGAGTTGAGGTGACCTGGGGTCTGATATCCCTCTGAAAGCAGTGTGTCAGAATCTTTGGTGATATTTGGGAAATTTTCTTTTATAATATTCTCTAGTATGGCTTCCATTCCTCTGGGGCATTCTTCTTCCCCTTCTGGGATTCCTATAACTCGTATATTGGAACGCTTCATAGAGTCCCATAATTCTGACAGTAAACGTTCTGCTTTCTCTCTCTTGTTTTCTGCCTCTTTTACTATCTGAGTTATCTCAAGAACTTTGTCTTCTACCTCTGAAATTCTTTCTTCTGCATGGTCTAATCTGTTGCTGATACTTTCCATTGCATCTTTAAGTTCCCTAATTGGCTGTTTCAGTTCCTTCAGCTCTGCTATATCCTTTTTATATTCTTCATATCATTCATCTCTTATTTGATTCTGTTTTTGGATTTCCTTTTGGTTATTTTCCACTTTATTAGCAATTTCCTTCATTTTTCCATCATTTCTTTCATTGTTTTCAACATGTGTATTCTAAATTCCCTTTCTGTCATTCCTAACATTTTTTTACAGGTAGAATCATCTGCAGTAGCTACCTCATGGTCCCTTGATGGGGTTGTTCTGGACTGGTTCTTCATGTTGCCTGGAGTTTTCTGCTGATTCTTCCTCATGAGTGATTTCTTTATCTGTTTCCTTGCCCTAATTTTGCTTTCCCTTCCTCTTTCTCTTTAAGTTCTTGTGCCTGTGGACTAAGGGTTACAGGACCAGAAGGGTGAGAAGGTTGAAGAGCAAAAAAGAGATGAAAGAAAGGAGGACCGAGTGATAAGAAAAAAAGAAAAATAGAGAAAGGAGAGGGGGTAGGTATAAGGAATATTGACAAAAAGAAGAGAGGCACAGAAAGAGGGAGACAGAGCAATATACGTGTACAGTAGGGTATTTTGACACAACCTTAAAAAAAACCCGACCTTCTGTGGGTGCCCAGTTGGGTGGTTCCCTTGAGGTCAGCAGCTCTTTGCTAACCTGGTCAGACACAGTACCCCACCTCCACCAAGTAGAGCGGAAAGACAAAAATGCTATAAATCAAACCAAAACAAGCAAACAGAAAACTTTATGGGATAAAATTGGGTGAAAAACCAACTAATAGCGCTAGAAACACTAGCAAAAATGAAGGTCTAGTTATTGAAAAAGGCAGCAATGGGAAATTATAATTACACTAGAAAAATTGAGAAAGAAAAAATCTGTATGGAAAAGGTTGAAATTAAAAAACAAAACAACATCAAAATAAACAGAAAAACAACCAAACCAAAAAAACAGAAAAAAAAAAAAAAAAACAACCAAAAACAAAGCAGTATGTATAGGTTGTTGAATAGTGTCTGGGCAACACGTGGTCTTTTGGGGTGTGAGCGTTAATCACAGTGCTGATATGACTGGAGGCTGCAGATTTCTCCAACCCCAGCAGGTAGACACCCTAAATCTCTCTTCAGCCCTCTTAAAAGGCACTTTGAACTTGTAAACTCGCTGAGTAGATGCGTTCGCAGGAAAGTGCTTGTTGCTGGAATCACTGCTGAAGTGGCTATCCACTTACCCAGTGTGCCAAAACCTGTCTCACTCTGCCCCTGAGGGTTAGGGCTGTAAGGGGGCTCAGACCCTGCCCTTAGGCTACTCAGTTGCTGGGTTACCAGCTCCCACCCGATTCTTGCTCTGCAACCCTGAGGGCGGAGTGTGCTGGGACAGATCCCTCACAATCTCTCCCTGTGGCCCACAGCCAAATACTATTAGCTCCGTCTGGCTCAGCGGCTCAGACTGGGGCCCTAGACAATGGCCAAAGTTCTCCACACTGCCGCTCAGGCTCTCCCCAAGACAGTTCAACTGAGTGCCAAGTCCAAAGACACCAAAACAATCCACAGGTAAGGCCTTTTCCGGTTTGCAGTCTCGCTGCTACTGTACTTACTTACAGTTGCTGGTGGGTTTAGACTGATTGAGCACATGCGACCACTTGCCGGTTTTGCACTGTTTTAGTCCTCCTCTTGGGGTCCAGAAGTCTCTCGCTGACTCCCTGTATCCTCACAAGGATGATTATATGCAGATCCCAGCAGCCAGAGATGCCTGGAGTCCTATCTCCCCAGACTCACGGTGCCCAGATGCAAGGAAGCTGTTACTCGGCCACCATCTTGCTCCAAAAAACCCTTTCCTGCTATTTTCAAAAGACCATGCAGAATTTCTCTCTGTGGACTACTCACCTGCAGTGATTGTTTGGTCCCTTAGGAATCACCATCTCTTATGCACAGGGCTCTAAACAAATTCCACAATGTCCCATGGTGTGGGGCTAGGACCTATATTGGGAAGGGTAACTCTGACAAAACAGGGATGAGCAAGCAAAGAGAAAGGGTGTCCCCTGACCCCCATTAGCTCATGAGGAGGTATGGGGACCGGTGGCTTCCTTCCCCTGCCAAGAGGGGCTGGAGCTTCCCAAGGCTCCAGGGGCTGCTGATGAGCTTACAGATCCAGACAGCCCCTGCAAACAGCTGGCTCAGCTAGTCCAAATCGCCAGGCCCCTCTGCTTTGCAGAGCTGCTTTCCTATGGCTTTCTATGAAATGACTCACTCCCAGGGACACACCCTGAACTGGAGGGTGGACATGTGCTGCTTGGCCAACGATTGCCCAGGCCTTTGCCCATAGGGGCTGGGAAACCAGGTGCCCCTGCCCTTGCAGCCCCGGCCTTGTGAATTTTCTCTTCTCCCCAAAAGCCTATTCCTCAATCTGCACCACCCACCACTGTAGAGTTCATGCAAAACGTGGTTCTGGGCAGGTGTTGTAGCCACAAACCACCCCCCTTGCCAGGGCATTGCTGATGTAACAGGTTAAGAGGTAGATGTCAGCATTCATGCTGCCTCTCCGTATCCTGTTTGGTTTCATGTGACTCTCCCTCAACAACAACCTATTCTTTGACAATAGTCTGGTGAAGATGTTAAATCCAAATTATTATTTCTCGCGCTACTCCTCTCCATATCTAACTCAGAACACCCAGCGGAGGACATGTTCTTCACATGCCTGGCCCCAGAAGCAAAGTAAAGTGAGCAGGAGCAGCCCGAGCCCTGAAGATCCGATGTTTCCCCGAATCGCTGGAGGTCCTGTCCCTGTGGGGCACTCGGGGCTTTCCACCCACTGGCAGTGTGCCGTAGGGAGCACAAGGATGTCCACCTTTTGTCTGCCAAGTGGACAAGGGGTCAGGGAACAGAGGGGAATTCTTTGGCAGCTCAGCTTTCGGACAGAGTACTTTGATGGTTATTCCTTTAAATCCATCCATGTTTGGTAACTTTAGAAAGTCTCCACAAACCCCTAGAAAGGTGCCTTCCCTAGTTTAAGGACCACAGACTGGTCTAGAAATCTAAGATTTTGAGGTGTCAGGCTCAGCCTAGAGTGCCCAAGGCCTGGTCTGGAAGCTGACAGCTGGTGGTCTCTGTAGAATAGTTGCTAGAGACAGCTGCTTTATAGACAGGCTTTTCCAGGCTATGGAGGCTTCTTCTCCCCACTGACCTGAACACACAGCCCTAGGATTACTGAGACTGTCTTTCTAACCTTCCTCTGTTACTGCTGCTAAAAATGCCCTTCTCCATTTGCCCTCCTCCGGTTCTCCAACACATCAGGCTCGCACAGTCCTCGGGGCCTTTGCTCTGGCTGTTCTGTCTGCTGGAAGGCTTCAGCTCCTGCAGGTCTGTCCTTCAGGATTTAAAGTTGCAACTACATATTCCTTTCACCTGCTTTCCATCCTCATACCCTTCCTCATTTCCCTCACAGAACCCACCATCTCTTAAAATGCTGAGTGACAAGTTTTATGTCTGATGTTTTTATCTTCGTCCACTGCTTCTGACCCTCCCAGAACAGAAAGTCTTTGAGGGCAAAGATCAGTGCCTGCTTTGCCCACTGATGCACACCAAACACCCAGAAGAGAGTCTAGCATAGGGTTGGTGTCCAATGAATACTTGCTGAATGAATTGAGCTGACACATGACCCCTCCCTTAAAACACAAAGCTCATCACAGCATCAACTTCCACCTGAGCTCTGAGAAATGGGCAGGTTTCCTCTTTTCTTTTCCTTCCTCTTCCTCCTCTTCCTCTCCCTTTTTTTTTTTTTTTTTAACTTGCTCAGCAGTACATATGACCCTGAATGACCTCTTCCCATGAACTGGGGCTGGGGGGGCAGGGGGTCCTAGTCTCATCTCTGGTCCTTGGTGATGCAGCATAAAGCCTGCCAACCAGAGAACAGGGTGCCAGAGTTGGCCTGCAGACATGTGCATGCCCGCCAGCTGTTTAACCTCACGGTGTTTAAAACAACTAGGAGCATATCACAAATCTTTGAAGATGTGGAATATTTCAAAAGTAGTAAGACTTCAAAACTATCAAAGATGTCAAAGCTTCTTTTGTCTTTTGACAAATCAGATTTGCCAGTGTTGGGTTGCATCCCCTGTTAGCAGGAGCCAGCCCTGGCTGCTCCTGGGGCAGGAAGGCATCTCTGCCACACACTGCTGTGCCCCTGAGCTGACGTCACAACCAGCAGTGCTCCTGGGGGCTCTGGCTCCTGTGCCACCTGCTGCATTTGCTCTGCAACCCTATTCATTGGCTTCCACAGAGGTTTGTGTTTACAGCCTTGCTTCTAGAAATAAGGAAAAGATTTGCAGTTCCCAGAATTTTCCCTGTGATTATTCTCATATGCAGGCCTCTTTTCCAATGCTGTCTTTCTACCTGGAACACTCACCTTCCCTTCTTCATATGGCCAACTTCTGCTCATCAGCTTAGAGTCCCCTCCTGCCATGAGCATGCTTTCAAGTTCTGACCTTGGGCTGTGTGCTGTCCCTGAGCCCCTTGGGCTGCTGTGAGGGCATCTCCATCCCTCGGAACTACAGTTTCTTGTCCTCTCCACTAGATTTAGAGAATCTTCACCATCTTGTTCACCTAAATCTAGGGGGTTGGCAAACTGTAGCCCACAGGTGAACTCTAACATACAGCCTGTCTGTGTTCAGCCCTCCTGCTGAGTGGTTTCTACACATTTAAAGAAAGGTAAGCAATCACTGTGGACTTGTAATGTAACCTGAAGACTGCTAGAGTGATGCCTCCAGTGTTGTTTTTATTACTTAGAATAGCCTTGGCTATACGGGATTTTCTTCTTTTTCCATACAAAACAATGTACTATTTTTTCCAGTTCTTCAAAGTATGATGTTAGTATTTTAATGGGAATTGCATTGAATCTGTAGATTGCTTTGGGTATAGACATTTTAACAGTGTTGATTCTTCCCAGCCAAGATCATGGTATGTTCTTCCATTTGTTAATGTATTCTGCTATTTCTTTTCTTTGTGTTTCATAATCCTCTTTGTAAAGATCCTTCGCCTCTTTTGTTAGGTAAATTCCTATTTCATTTTCTTTGAAGACACTGTGAAGGGAATTGTGTATTTGATTTGCTTTTCAACTTGGCTGTTACTGACATATACGAGGGCTACTCATTTGTGGACATTGATTTTGTACCCGGAGATGTTATAATTATAAAAGGGACTTTACCTAACAAATGAAAACATTGTAACCTAGCTCTTTGTACCTTCAAATTAACCTGAAACAATGATTTAAAAAAACAACAAAACAACAACAAAAGGGAAACGATTGAACAAATCACTATGTGAGAGACCGAGCGCGTGTGGCCTGCAAACATAAAATGCTCAGTGTCTATCTAGACATTCATGGATAACTTTGTTGACCCCTGCTCTAGCCGACCACCTGGCACAGGGAAGTACTGAACAAACATTAAAGGCACACAAACCTGTTGTCTCACACGTGGCATTCTGAGTAATACACACAGCATTCTGAGTAATACATACGGACCAGAGGGTCTAAATTGAGTGGAGAGGTAGGGTTGTGGTATGGCTTGTCAATATGTATGATTACTTAAGAGAGACAACCCACAAGATGGGGGTAAATATGTATAAACCACTCATTTTCCAAGGCATTAATAACAAAAGAGCTCCAACAACTCGATGGGAAAAAAATCAAATAATAATAAACTCACTAAAAAGATCTGAATAGACATTTCTCGAAAGAAGACATGCTAATGGCCAACAAGTATATGAAAAAATGTTCAGCATCTTTAATCATCCGAGAAACGCAAATCAAAACCACAGTGAGGTGTCATGTTACCCCATTTAAAATGGCTTTTATCAAAAAGGAAATAATGAATGCTGGTGAGGATGCAGAGGAAGGGGAGCCCTCAAAAACTGCTGGTGGGAATGTAGATTAGCAACCATTATGGAGAATGGTATGGAGTTTCTTCCAAAAACTAAAAATAGAACTAACGTGACCCAGCAACCCCACTGCTGGGTATATGTCCAAAGGAGAGAATTCAGTATATCAGAGACATCCGCACTCCCATTTTCCTATAGCACTGTTCACAGTGGCCAGGGTTTGGAATTGGTCTGAGTGTCCATGGATGGATGGATAAAGAAATTGTGGTACATAGGTGCAATAGAATATTCTATAGTCACAGAAAGGAATGAAATCCTGCCCTTAGCAACAACATGGGTGGAACTGGAAAACATTATGTTAAGTGAAATAAGTCAAACACAGAAGGAAAAATCTCACATGTTCTCACTCATATGTGGGAGCTAAATATTGAAAACAAATATAGCTCTGTAGCTCAGTGAGTAGGGTGCCGGCCACATACACTGAAGGTGGTAGGTTTGAGCCTGGCCTGTGCCTGCTAAGTAACAATGACAACTGCAACCAAAAAATAGCTGGGCATTGTGGTGAGCACCTATAGTCCCAGCTACTTGGGAGGCTGAGGCAAGAGAATTACTTAAGCTCAAGAGTTTGAGGTTGCTGTGATCTGTGATGCCACAGTACTCTACCCGTGGTGACATAGTGAGACTCTGTCTCAAAAAAAAAAAAATGGTGCAAGAAGTTTGGGTGGCACCTGTGGCTCGAAGGAGTAGGACGCTGGCCCCATATGCCGGAGGTGGTGCTTTCAAACCCAACCTGGCCAAAAACTACAAAAAAAAAAAAAAAAAGGAAAACAGTTGATCTCATGGAGGTAGAGAGAAGAATGGTGGTTACCAGGGGCTGGGAAGGGTAAGGGGGAGGGATTGATAAAAGGGGGATGGTTGATGGGTGCAAAAAACAGATAGTTAGATAGAATGAACAATATTTGATAGCACAACAAAGTCACTACAAACAGCAATACAATAAAATAACTAAAAGAATAGAATCAGAATGTTCCTAACACAAAGAAATATTAAATGCCTAAAGTGATGGATACCTCAGTTACCCTGATTTGATTAATTCATATTATATGCCTGCATTAAAACATCATACGTACCCTCAGGAAAATACATAACTATTATGTACTTACAATAATTAAAAATACAAAATGTAAAAAATATGATTATTTAACCTCATCTTTTTACCCACTTCAGACTGAACCCTTCACAGACCCTCCCATAATCCTGCTCAAAGTTTTTATATATTTCTTTTTCTGTTTCTCAAACATTGGTCCCAGACCTTCCAACCTGTGCTAGCCATAGGACCTTTGCACATTCCATCCCCCCTTGCATGGAGTGCTTTTCCTCCAGAGCAGCACTCAGTTGAATTCTCCGCAACATTCAGTTACAGCTCCAATATCACTTCTCTGGAGAAGCTTCCTTCTCTCTCTCACAGTGTCCTGTTTTATCTTCTTTCTGACCCCTTCACCATCTAAAGTCAGCCTGTTCCTTTGCTTACTTATTTTTTTTATAATATGACCTTGCTTTATTTATGAAGGTAATATCAATTATTGGAGAAATACAAATTTTCCCAATAGCATCATATTTTGATCATTTTTTAATTTTTTATGAAATTATAACTGTATACATTTATGTGGTACAATGTGATGATTTGACTTACAATGTGGAATGCTTAAATTAAACTGACTAACATAACCACTACTTTACTTATTTTGTGTTAAGACATTTAGAATTTAGTTATTTTGAAGTGTATTCTTGTATTGTGCACATTAGGTGAGATTCCCCCAAATACTCTCCCATGAGGCAGGCACGTGGTCTTACGTGCTCTGTCCTCACCTCTTAGAACTGTCTGGCCAGGACGGGTTCTCAAACACATGTTTTTAATCAATACAATTAGTTAGAAATAAAGTACATGGTATTCACATTGGCTTTTTTCCTCCTGCAAGCCTATTCAAGGACTAAACCTGAGTGTCAAATTTCTAACTAAAGAAAAATGAAAACTTTACGTAGTCAAGGTCCCCTGTGCTAAAGTCCAGTTGATGGAGGTGTGAGGCTTGTCAGTGGGAAAACAGGAGTCTTTGAGAATAAGCCACTCATGCGGATGTGGGGCAAGGCCACATCCTACTTGGCAGGAAATTTGGTTTCCAAAGCCCAAGTTACAGGATAGCAGGAATGAAGCCTGGGAAGGGGGTGAGTTCTGGATTAATGAGCATCACTGGCTGGGACCTGCTGGCTCACTCTCTGTACAGATATCAAACCCACCAGCAGATGAATGGTTTAAATTAAAGAAACGGGGTGGTCGTGCTTGCTGGTCAGTGGTGCACAGAGCATGCCCGGGCCCTTAAAGGCATCAGGGGCCACCTTGTTTATTGACTTAACTCCCTCTGAAATTGACTCCAATTTAAACCCCAGTCCCTTTGTTAAAATATGAAAATGATTCTGCATAATGGAAAACTCTATCATTCTCACTATTCTCCATAAACACATTTCTGAGAAAAACATTTTTGCAACAGAAAATCTGAAAAGATAGGTAAGAACATACACAGTTTGATTTCAAAGAATAGATCATTATAACCAATTGTTGTTAATTTAATCGCCTTTTGCTTATTTAGTGCCAAACACAGTGTGTCGTGGTCAGGAAAACATCGTCACTTGATCCTCTTCTAGCTATTTTCTCTCATTAAAGTTTCTGTCTGTCTCATTCCATCTTTAATACAGCAGTAACTACTCTCTTAGGTAACAGTTGCTTACTCTGCTTGGAACCCAATGGCAGAAATAAATATGACCTTTCTGGATCCAGTCATGGGATTTGATATAATCACACATCGCTATCTGACACAGAGGTGCCGAGCAGTATTTTGTGGGTGGAAATTGAGAAAGAATTCATAGGTAGCTGTGGGCAGGTCTTTCCTGCAGGTGGACGCCTGACTGACACCCTGCACTCTCAGAGCTGAATGAGGGGTCCACATGTCCTGAGCATCACCAAGACCAGGCCTGGGAGACAGGGCTGGAATCCAGCCCCAGAGGAGGCCTCAGTCACAACTGGTCTGTTTCCTCCTGGTTTGTAAGAGTCATTCCTTCATGCCATTAATTTGTATGTGTGATCATTACATTCCAGCTCTGGGATGGAGAGATGAATTAGGCATAGTCTCTGTTCTTCAGGAACTCAATGAAAAGTCAAGTATGAAAATAAGCAATGGGGTACAGTGTGGGCTGGGACGCAGCACACCGAGGTGATGTGCACCCAGGTCTGTCTTCTGGCATTTTGGCTTCCTTCAATGTGTCCTCCTTCAATGTGGACACGGATCTCCCAGGTTTTCAGACTCTGTGTCATAGACGCCCTGAAAGCCACTTTCACTCCTGTGTTCAGTATGGGAAGAGGCTGAACCTAAGGACACGGAGATGACTGTGCCGTTCTTTCCTGCTAGGGAGTGCAGCCTAGTGGCAAAGGCAAGAACCTGGACAAGTCCAGTGAATCTCCGTAAACTGACCACCCCGGGGACTGCAGCAAACTGGTCAACACCCGGAGGTGGTTGACATAAGGAACAAGACCCACTGTACTGACATGAACATGTGGTACATGTCTGCTCTATGAAAATTAGGTCAACTTAAGGAGGTGGTCGACTATGGAGGTTCCATACAAAGTCAGTCCCTAATACCATCTTTGCTGTGTCTGTACTCTTGTTTGTTTCAAAAATCCATATCTGTAGGCCTCATCTTCAGGCCCTAATCCCATAGGTTGGGAGGAAGTTGAGGAATGTGTGTTGTTAACAACCTGCCCCAGTGAATCCCATGTGTGGCTGGGCCAGGGAGGGGTCCAGCACTCAAGCAGGCTGTGTGGGGAGAGCTGCTGGCCCTCTGACGTTTCACAGAGGAACTAGGCTTTGTACCAGGGGTGGTTTGGATGAAGGGAGAGTGTTCTAGGGAAATAGGATCACAGAGTACAACGCATGGGGGTTGCAGGTGAAGATGGCTGACTGAAGGGTCCTTCAGGAGTCCGGCATGGATCCTGTTGGAAGGGCAGGGCACGGAAGCAGAGAGGGACTGTCCCAGTTATCCACTGCTGTGTAGCAAACTGCCCCAAAGCGCAGTGGCTCCACACAAGAACATTTCATTTGCTCCTCGCTTGCCGGGGGTCAGGTGTCCGGGCAGTGACCCAGGGGATTCTGGTCCTCATGGTCAGGCTGAGCCTCAGCTGATAGTTGGGCCGGGCTGGGAGGTCTGAGAAGGCTCCGTCCTGCTGCCTGGCACCTCCGTGCTCCTCCATGTGGCCTCTTTCTCTCCAGTGGGAAGGGGCTGGCTTAGAGAATGGCAGTTGGAGGACAGCTGGACTTCTGACACAGAGGCTGACTTCCAGGAGGGAGCGGTCCAAGTGGCAAAAGCAGTAGTGACTAATAACAAGCTCCTTCCAAAGTACAGCCATGTGCTGCATTCCTGGGCTGGAACAGGTCACAGGACTAGCCCTGGTTCAGGACGAAGTAAACAGACTCCACCTCTACTGGGGCATAAGATGCGGGGATGGAGACCCTGGTGTAGATGCCTCAGTAAACACCATCTCCTGTAGGACTAGTTGGGATATTGTGATCTTTTAGATAGGAGACCAAGGGGTCAGGGGCATTGCAGTAGCAATAGAAAGGGACAACCCTGGGAGATGCTTCAGCCTTATAATTACATGACTGGATTCCTGACTGCAGTTGAGCGAGTAAAGTGGAAGGAGGGGTCAAGAATGACCTTTGGGTTTCTGGTGGGTTCCATCTTCTGGGAAAAGCCGTGAGTGTAAGCGTGGCCAACAAACCCTGATTTGTGACGTGCTGGGTTTGAGAGCCGTGTAGGTGTGGGAGCTCAGGAGAGAGCTATAGCTTAACTGTCACTGGTGTTGAAACCTTAGGAAACGATCAGTCCAATATGCAATGTACAGCTGCCACCAGTGTGACTTTATTAAAAGATGAGGCCTTAAGAGGTGACTGTGGCCTGGTGAGTGGATCAGGAGCCTGAAGGAAGGGCTGGTGTTCCCTTTCCCTGGACCTTCCTTTGTATGAGGATGCAGTGGGAAGGCCCTCATTGGTGCCAGAGCCTTGCTTGGAATTTCCAGTCTCTGGAACTCTGAGAGAATAAACCTCTCTCCTTTATAGGCCTAGTGTTGTGTGTTCTGTAACAGCAGTGTGAAATGAACCAAGATAGCTGCATGGTCTGATCCTCACTTACGGGGGAGCAACTCAAGGCTTGCAGGCTCAGGACCCTGCCCAAGGTGAGTGAGCTTCTTGGAGGAAACCTTAAGAAAAATTCTCAAGAGAACCAGCTTCAGTTCCCAGTCACCAAAGTCTCCTAGGATGGCAGTTAATGCAGACAGAAGTCTGGGAATGTTCATTTTTCTCAGAGATCTCTACTGAATTTGGGGATCTATTAGGGAATTTTCATTGAAGGCTGATAAACCTAGGACATTTCATACAATCTTTAAAGAGAGTTGCTTCTTTTTCTTCCTCTATTTCCAAACCCTGTGGTTATAGAAAGAGTAACAGGACACATTACTCCTAGTTCCTAAACTATAGCTGGAAAGGGGAGATAAATAAATGTTAGATTCAGGTGAACATGGTGCCAGAGAGAATTCATCTGTAGTGACTAATAACAAGGAAAAGATGTGGACAAAACTACCCGCATTAGCACCAGCAAAATGAAAAGAAACATCACAGCAATTATTCAAATGTACAGTCTCACCATCTTTAAAATAGTACAAAACATAGTACCTACCTTGTAGGGTTCTTGTAAGAATTAGGGGATTGATATATGGGAAAATGCAGAGAACAGGGTTATTGTGTGGAGAATGTTAATAAAAATAATAGCTCTATGAAAATAATGGTTTTATTAAAATAATACAGAAAAAGTTAAGATTAATATAACATATCAAAGAGGGACATTGTCCAGGAGGCCCCCAGGAAGGCAGTCCCTCCTACATTCCCTTTCCACCTGTGCTCACTTATGGATGGGTCAGCTAGGAATTACGAGTGAGCGAGGGACAAGGGTCCAGGACCAGTGCCGGAAAGAGAGAAGGAACCTCCACTAACGCAGACCCCAATGTCACAGGACCTGGCAAAGGAGTAGGCGTCCTTAATTTCTCATCACTGCTACCTGGTCATGGCTGTTCTCTTCCTCCTAAAACCTTCCAGCTCCTTTGCCAGTGTTGTCAATTACACTGCCCACTGGCCTGGAGCATTAACATGGGATCAGTACGGTTGTCCCCTGTAATTATCATCACTGAAATGCTGTTCACTGTGTACCTCTCCAGGCACCAAGCTTGGTTCCAACACCCACGTACACAGCTCATCCACAAGCCTGAGCTCTTGGTTTCTGGATTTCCTCACCCACTCGTTACCGTAACTGTCTCATCTCTAAAATCTTGCCAGGAAGGCTATGTTAACCAGTGTGATGAAAGTGTGTCAAACGGTCTGTGAAGCTAGTGAATGATGCCCCATGATCATATCGATGTACACAGCTATGATTTAATAAAAAAAATTATAAATAAAAAAATAAAATCTTGACTCACGTTTCCCATTCCATCGCCTGCTATCTTTCTAGGCTGTTATCTTTCCAGCACACTTCTTTAGTTTAAATCCCACTAACACTTTGACCCTCTGAGGACCTTGGGCTGTTGACTCCACTCCTTTACTTCCATTTTTATCTATCATGAATTCCACGGTTGATCATATAACCACTCACATGTTTACCTACTCAACTCTCTCACCCGTGTCTCCCTCTGTCATACTCACCTAATTTGGTTAAAGGCAGTTCTCTGCTAACTTTTCATCTGTAACCATGAAGCTGAATGTGACTACAGAAAATCACAGCCACACTTGAGGACCATCCAACTTATAAGACTTACACATTTTTCTGGTCAGTTCCTATGTCCCTTCTTCTGAATAACTATATATAATATTTTAGTATTCTTCCCAATGTCACTCTCTACCACCACCCCTTTTAAAGTCTAACTTCTTGGATTTTTTGTTTGTTTGTTTGTTTTTTAATGAGAAAATTGACCAGGACAGTGACTCATGCCTGTAATCCTAGCATTCCGAGAAGTCGAGGCAGGAGGATCTCTTGAGCTCAGAGGAGTTTGAGACCAGCCTAAGCAAGAGTGAGACTCCCATTTCTACTTAAAATAGAAAAACCAGCTGGGCACTGTGGTGGGAATCTGTAATTCACATATTTAGAAGGCTGAGGCAAGATGATCTCTTGAGCCCAAGGGTTTGAGGTTGCTGTGAGTTAGGCTGATGGCACAGCTCTCTACCCAGCTTGGCAGAATGAGACTTGGTCTAAAAAAGAAAGAAAGAAGGAAGGAAGGAAAGAAAGAAAAGAAAGAAAGAAAGAAAAAAGAAAGGAAAGAAAGAAAGAAAAGAAAGAAAGAAAGAAAGAAAGAAAGAAAGATAAAAATGTGTCAAATGGTTTATGAAGCGAGTGTATGATGCCCCATGATCATATCAATGTATACAGTTATGATTTAATAAAAAAAAATAAAAAATAAATAAATAAATCATACTACTTAAAAAAAAAAGAAAAAAGAAAGAAAGAAAGAAAAAAGAAAGAAAGAAAGAAAGAAAGAAAGAAAGAAAGAAAGAAAGAAAGAAAGAAAGAAAGAAAGAAAGAAAGAAAGAAAGAAAAGAAAGAAAGAAAGAAAGAGAGAGCGGCGCCTGTGGCTCAGTGGGCAGGGCGCCGGCCCCATATACCGAGGGTGGCGGGTCCCAGCCAAACTGCAACAAAAAAACAGCCAAACTGCAACAAAAAAATAGCCGGGCGTTGTGGCGGGCACCTGTAGTCCCAGCTACTCGGGAGGCTGAGGCAAGAGAATTGCCTAAGTCCAGGAGTTGGAGGTTGCTGTGAGCTGTGTGATGCCACGGCACTCTACCAAGGGCAATAAAGTGAAACTCCGTCTCAAAAAAAAAAAAAGAAAGAAAGAGAGAGAGAGAGAAAGAAAGAAAGAAAAAAAGAAAGAGAGGGAGGAAGGAAGGAAGGAAGGAATTGAAGTAGTCAGAATATAACTCCTTACTTTCCACTCCCAGGCCTGCAGACCCACTTCCATCTATAGTACTTGTGTTTTTGGCTCACTGTCTTTTGTAAAGAATAAACTCTCCTCTTCTGCTAATAAATGGAAATTCAGCTAATTTGTCTCCTTGTGCCCAGGTTTACAATCCCTCTGTCCTCCTTTAATTATCCTCTCTTTCCTTCAACAACAATTCTCCCTTCTATTGAATCACTCCTGTTATTTAAACATACCACAAAACCTCCCATATAAAAAATAACTTACTGGATCTCATGTCCCAGTCCGATTGTAGACTTATTTATCTGTTCCCCTCAAGGCAAAAATCATCTTTAAAGTATTTTCTACATTTTCCTTCTCCACATCCCATGCTCTCTGGAATAGATCTAATCACCACAGCTCAACTGAAACCACTCTGTCAGGTCACCAGTGACTTCCATGTGAAATCTAATGGTCGATTCCAAATGTTCCTCCTACTAAATCCCTCAGTGCATTTTTTTTTTTTTTTTTTTTTGTAGAGATAGAGTCTCACTTTACTGCCCTCAGTAGAGTGCTGTGGCATCACACGGCTCACAGCAACCTCCAGCTCTTGGGCTTATGTGATTCTCTTGCCTCAGCCTCCCGAGCAGCTGGGACTGCAGGCGCCCGCCACAACGCCCAGCTATTTTCCCTCAGTGCATTTAATGCACTGTTTTTATGATTTCTTAATTGTGTTTGAGGCTTGACACTTGGCTGGTTTTCCACTAGCCTCACTGCCAGCTTTGTCACAGTCTTCTTACCTCAATTCCCCCCCCCCCTTTTTTTTTAACTACCTTTGAATTTTGGATCTTTGCTCTCTTCTGCCTGCGTTTGCTTCTAGGCAATCTCACCTGCACCATGGCTTTAAAAGCCCTCTATATACTAATGATTTCCAAATTTACCTCCCCAGTCACATCCCCTCCACTAATGTCCAAATTTGAGTACAGCTGGTTTCTCCAAACCCCAATTCAACTGTCTCACAGATAACTCAAACATAGCATCTTCAAAGCAATTCTTCATTTACTTTTTTCCCCAAATCTGCTCCCCCCCTCCCATCCATCCTCTCCCATTTCCATCAATGAAACCACCACTCACTCCATTGTTTAGGTCAAAAGCTGAGTAGTCTTTCTCAGCATCCCTCTTTCTTTCACACCTTGTTATGGGAGGAATGGGGATGCCCCCCCCCCACAAGTAGAAGATGAGAGTATATTGAAGTCCTAACTACAATATGTCCTCAGAGTGTGAACTTGTTTGGAAAAAGGGTTATTACAGATGCAGTTATTAATAGTTAAGACGAGGTCATAGGACTGGCGTCCTTACAAGAGGCCATGTGAAGACAGGGAGCACATCCCACATGGCAATGAAGGCAGAGATTGAATCTGTGCAGCTGCAGCCAGAGAGCGACAGACTGCAGGGACACCACCTGGTGCAAGGAAGAGGCAAGGAATGATTCCCTCCAGGTTTCCAAGGGAGCGTGGCCCTGCTGACACCCTGATTTCAGACATCTTACCTCAAGAACTGTGAGGGAATGTATTGTGGTTGTTGTAAGCCTCTCTGGTTGTTTCACTTTGGTACAGCAGTCTGAGGATGCTGATACACGCCCCATATTCCACTCCCTGGCAGGCCTTCTTGACTCCACATTCGGAAAAATAGCAGTAACCTATTAACTTGCCTCCCTGCTTCTGCTCTTGCCCAAGCCCACCAGAGGCTGGTTTCCATGTTTAAGTGAAGTATTTAAAATGTAAACCAGGTGACTGGTTTATAGTCCCTTGCTCAAAACCTTCCAATGACTTCTTGTTAAAAATGGAATGAACCTTAAATGCCTTACAAGGCTCCACATGACTGCCTCCAGCTCCTTTTCACCCCTACCTCTTCACCTGCCACTGGCTCAGCCTCACCACCTTGGCCTCAGCTGGCCTGTGAGGCTCTGGGCCGGCCCAGCCTTAGGTCATCCACATCTGCAATCTCTCTGCCTGGGATGCTCTCTGCCCACACAGACTCTGGGCTCCCTCCTTTATCTCATTCAGCCCCTTCCTTCCCACCATGGCTAGGTGATCTTGACCAGCACCTCTAACATTGCACTCTGCTTCACTTCCCTTTCTAGCACATGTCTGAAATTATATCTGTTGACTGCAGCACTAACTTGTCGGTGCCTGTGCGGCATCCCCCTCTGTATAGAGGTAGATACTCCTCGAATGAACTAATGCATGAATTCTAACATTAGGTCAAACATTCAAATATAAAGTTAAGAAAATATGACTCTCATCTCTTCCATTTTTAACGAAAGTTTTTCTAATTTTAGACAGAACTTCTAGGAGTGAATATTTCTATGGCAAAGAAACATTTATCTGGAGTTAATAATTCCTTCAGTTTCTAGTCAGTTTCTCTTTCTTCTCTTGAATACAAGTAATATCAAATCAAATATCTTTTATTTAAATAATATGAATGGCATAATCCCGCTTGCTATGTAAATGCAAAGAGCAATGTCTGCAGTGATGGTCACCCAGAATAGATGGCTTTATAATGAGGGGTTGTGCTTGTGGGGGATTTGTTTACTTACTTTTCTTAATACTGTTAGGTATCACTTGAATGCTTATAATTAGTACATATCATGCAAATAAAATATACCATCATTATTCTTTAAAATAAAATCCCTCAAATAAAGTTTTAAAGACAGGATATTACAAAATCAAATTATCAAAAACCAAGAATTATTCTCAACACAGGCTGACACAGCACCTGCAGGCTTAGGGACAAAACTTAAGTGATGGTTTAATTTCACAGGAAGTGAGGGAATCAGAAGTTACTGTATTTTGCCATGTATAATGCACTTCAGTGTATAATGTGCACTCATGTTTTGGGCCCAAACTTTCAGGAAAAAACATCTTTTGTTTTAATTCCTTAAAGGTGGGTGGAAGTGGCCATGCGCTGACACCTCCTTCTCTTGAGAGGCAGGAGGCGCGGAGCTGGCTGCTGCGCAGAAGCCAAGAGCAATCCCAGGAGGCAGGTGAGAGAGGTCCATCTCAGAGATGGCTCACTGTCTATCAGAGATAGATGGCCTGAGTGCCCAACCTCCCAGCCCACCCTTGTCCCCACATCCTCTTATTTCCTACGTCCAGCCATGTCTGTCAGTGGGACTGTGGCCATGGCTGCTCTGCTGGGAACCCAGCAGGCTGACTTTGAGGGAAGCTGGTGTGAGGGGCTGGCCCTGACTGTCCTGGGCTCCTCACGGTAGATCACTGCCCTTTCCAGGCTGCCTCATTTCTCACACAGCTGGCTGCATTCTGAGTTCCCTGAGACACCACACGCAGTAGGACCCTTCCCTGATGACACCCCAGTGAAGCACTCTGCATTTATTTTTTTTCTTTGGTGACTAGACCATGACCTCCTTGAGCCATCTAGATGCTGGGCACTCAGTAATGTCAGAATGAACGACACCAGTCTTTCTCAAACTTGCAAATCCTGCACATCACCAAGGGACTGGTTAAAATGAGACTCCTGAACCACACTCAAATATACTGAATCAACCCTCTGGGGAAAGACCCAGGTGTCTGTTCCATTAACAAGCATCCTAGATGGTTTTTCCTCCTGACACATTTGGGAAATTATGCCAACTCAACACTGTGGGGCTTTGGACAAGTCACAGGCTCAAGTCCCCACAGATTGAGCTTTTGTGTTTCACTGCCAGGAACCCTTGCAGAGAGAAACTTCATAAGGACTAAGGCTCAAGGTCACAACAGTGGGACTTAGTGCTAGTAGAACTAGCTAGTAGAACCAGGTCTCAGACCCTAGCTCAGGGTTCTTCCTCCTCAGAATGGTGGCCTGGGGGGCAGCCTGGAAAGGGCAGGATCTACTATCAGGAGCCCAGGGCTCGCAGGGTCATCCCTGCCCCCTCTCCCCAGCTTCCCAGGAAATAAGCCATGGGATTTTTTTAGCAGAGCAGCTATGGCCATGTTCCCACGGATAGACATGAGTGGGAGTAGGAAATGAGAGGAGGTGGGGATGGGAGTGGGCTAAGAGGGGACAGGTGGTGGAGGTTGCTGGCTCAGGTCATCCGGACCACTCCCTCCTGCCTCCTGGGCTCACTCCCAGCTTCTCCACAGTGGCTGACTCTGTGCCTCTCTCACAGGAGAAGGAGACACCACTGAATGGCCACTTATACCCTCCTTTCACCAAGGTCCTGACACTAACCATTGTGTCGCTGCTGTTGGCGTGCCTGCTTTCAAGATGGCAGCAGCAGCACGTCCAGTGTGATTGGCCAGGTGGGCTTGAGGCTCCTGAGCTGCACCTGCCCGGTGAGAAGGTGGCTGGAGAGGGGGCAGCATGGAGGGGCTGCAGTTACTGTATTCCAGGGTACTATTTTGCATACAGATATTGTTAGTGCTTTCTAAAGAGCTCACTTAACGCATAAGCATAAATAAAATAATTAAAAACATTTATATAGATATGGAATTAGTACTATCAATATATAATGCATATCCTCATTTTCCCCTTAAAAATTTGGGCAATTAAGTGTGTGTTATATACAGTAAAATGATACTTAAAAAAAAAAATCTGACCAGTATTTTACAGCAATGCAAACCAACCGGGAAAGTCTTTGGCTATTCAGAGCCTTTAACTCTTGCATTAAGAGCAAAAAATTTCCTAGTACCCGTTAATTTAAACCATGTATTTACAAAGACACTTGAAATCTGACGTTTGGAACTTTGCTCCCATAAAGATGAACCAGATCTGGCTTCTCTCGAATGGAGTCTCTTTGGGGAGAGACTTGCAGGATGTAAGACAACTCTTGCAGAAGACTAAAAAGTGATCGGGAGTGGTTTGGGAAGCTTCAGTGGGAACTGGGTTTTGAAGACCAGGAAGAGGAGAGGGAAAGGAAGAGAATTCCAGACAGAGGCAACTGTGAGGGTGAGGATTTAAGTCACATAAGGTCCCTGTCCACCCCAGGAATGCTAAACAATCTCAGTATGGAATGACAGTGTGGGGAACAGGGGTGAGTACAGGGAGCTGCCAAACAATCTCAGTGTGAAAGACAGTGTAGGGGACGGGGGCGAGTGCAGGGAGCTGAAACCAGGTAAGTGGAGAGGCCCAGCCAGGAGGCATCCTGTGTGCCAGATGAAAGGGTTCAGATTTGATTCTGGAGGCCATGAGCACCTTCCAAAGAGAGAATGATGTGAGACCTATGTTCCTGAAAGATGACTTTGGTGACTGCATGGAGAAGGGTGAGGCCGGGTACATGGCAAACTTGTACAGAGGCTCCTGTGGTGGTGTAGGGGAGAGAGACTGAGGCCCAGAGCACAGGGCCACAGCCAGCGACAGGACAGAGAGGATATTCAGACACGAGGCTGCAAAAGCAGACATGACGGGGCTGATGACTGATTCATTATTGCAGGAACTGGAGAAAAGTTGGAGAGGAAGGAATTTTAAAAAGGCCCTGAGATTTGCAGCTTGAACCATAGGTCATCAGGTTCGAACTAAGAATTTTACAAAATGAATCAAAAGTTACTACATTGAGAATGAATTCTTGGTTCATAAAATCTGTAAATATTCTTTTTCCACAGGAGAAGTTTCACCTTTTGGTGCCTTTTATTCCTAACAGGCTGGGCAGTGTGCCGTGGGTGAGCAATGAGGCCTTGTGTCAGGTGCTGCTCCTCAGCCCCAGCTAGGAGAGATGTTTTAGGAAACAACCCCAGAACATCAGGGCAGGTATGATGATCCTCTTGGATGGTCAAAGAAATTTTCAAGTTGCAGATTTCCTTGGCAAACTTTTCCACCACTGAGATTCAGCTGAGCCACCAAGTGCCCCTAAGTTTTTTTTTAAGCTGTGTTGTGAAATGTAAGCTGTCAGTCTCTATTCCCCAGGATTAAATGGTTATCAGTCAAAACAGATGTGTTGGTTGCAACATTTAGACAAAATATTGATGACTTCTAAAAGGCCAGCTGGTAATCACTATTCCTTTTGATTTTGGAGCCAATGATTGCAGTGATTCAGCTCTGCTGTAATTTCTCAGGGAATGTGGCATGCGGGAGCATGCTGAGCCTCTAAGAGAAACTTCTCAGCTCCTGGAGTCCCTAGGTCTTCAGAGCATCTTGTAGGAGATGAAATCAACCAGGGTTCGGCACCAAAATTTACCGTCTTTGAGCCTCAACTGGCTAATCCTTAACTGTTTTTGGAATGTCCCAAATGCTTATCGATGAAGCTCCTGCTTTAGGTTTATCCAGACAGATACCGGTTTTCCTGACTCGCTGGATTTGGAAGGACAGCTCAGGGCTTGGGAGGTTCAGTCTGGCTGCTTGGTCTTTACTTCTGCAGTCTCCTCTATCTCACATGCTGCCTCTGCCCTCTCACTATCTATTTACATTTTTCCTGGGCCCAAATGCTATTAATAAACTACATTTTTCACCCTGAAAACTTCTCCACTTGGAATTTATCAATTTCTCCTCTGTGTGTATGAGAATTTTGTGTGTATGCAGAAGATATCATTTGCTAATTTGCCTTCCTATTAAGAATTACCCTTACTGGACTTTAGCCATTTGATGGAGGGACAGAGAACTGACCTTTGCTTATAAATCACGCCCACCCCCCTAGCCTGGACCCCTCTAGTGCCCAGCACAGACAACTTTAAGAACAATAGCTATTTATTGAGACTTTCGATATGATTTTACATGCAAAAGCTCTTGTCATTCTCAGAACAACTCAGGGAAATAAAGGCTATTTTTATCTCTATTTTACATATTCTTTGACCCAGTAATTCCATTTATAAGAATTTATCTTGTAAATATCCTTGCACCTGTAAAATTGGCCCATGTACAAGGTTGTCCATTTTAGCACTGATTATAACAAAAGAGTGGGAACTTGAGGATAGGCTAAATGAACTATAGCAAATCTACACAATGAAATACTCCCGCAGCTCCAGAAAGGAAGTCAGGAGCTCTGTATGATGGTATAGAAGTGTCTCAAAGACATATTTTTAAGTGAAAGAGAAAAACAACAAAGTTGTATAAATGGTGTGTATTTAACTATATTACTGTTTGTATAAAAATAATACATTTGTGTATATATTTGCTTGACTGTGCATAGATTATCTCTGGAACGATATATGTGTATACAAAGTTGACAGCGCTTGCTGCCTCTGCAGGGAGGGACCTGGAAGCCGCTGCCTTAGGCCATTTGCCCTTTGGTCTGCCGTGGACCCCACACCTCTATCTTGGGGCTCATCCATCCCCCATGTAGCTCAGCCTCTCAAAGCGGAGCCACACCAAACACTCATAGTGGCTTTGAGTGCTTTATGTTTAAATCTGTTGAGGTTTCAGCTAGAGAAATAAGTGTGAAAGAATCATTCTGCCATTTAGCAAGATGCTAGAATTCTTTCTTCTTAATTAAAAATCCAAACACCAAGACCATGCAGCAGCACATTAAACCACAGAGCAGTGGTATGCTCTGTACTGACGGAAATTTCTGAGGGTAATCACGTTACAATGTTTAATTACGATCTACAAAGGCAATGTCTGGGATGTCTGTGGAGAATGAAAGGAGACCCTTTGTGCATCCACAGGGACTCTCCCTTGCCTCCCATGTCCCTTCAGGGTGGTGTCCCTGAAGCTGTCCTCTAAGGGCACTCCAGCGGCGCTGTCAACCTCCCGGGCTTTAATGCACAGTGATTGCTGCTATTTTTGTTATTTTCTATCTCTTTGATGCTGTTCCATTGTCCCTCCTGCAGTTACCCTTTTCTGTTCTTTAGTATTTTAATTAATGTTGTTTAATTATACTTGGCCTCCTGAGGTTTTGTGAGGGGTGAATTCAATGGAAGGTACTCAATGATTGAATTCTCCAGTCTCCTGCACACTTGTTATCAAGAGCTTCCCATCCAGGGGCACACCCAATTATTTCTAAGACATCAATAATGCCAAAAAAAAAGGGATGATGAGAAAAGGGGCTTGGCAAATGACTTGTTTTCATTCCATAGTTCCATACTGTAGGATGTCATTATATGATTTGTTTTCTAGGGGAAGTAACATTTTATATCTGCCCTCTTAGGATTTTCTGGCTGGGCCTGAGAATTAAATTGCCAGAAGATAGATTAGCAGGAGAAAAACATGTAAATTTGTTTAATGCAAGTTTTACATTGCACAGGAAGGAAGTGTAAGGAAATGAAGAACTAAAGATGCAGTTAGAGTGGGACACTTATGCACTGAACTGGACAAAGAGTAGTAAGTTGTGAAATGAGACATGGAGGCCTTGTGCTAGAGCAGTTGACTGGTGAAGTGATCAGGAAGATGAGGGCTGGTTTAATAAGGTTAGTTTGCACAGACCTCCCTCAACCTCAGCTTTCTATCCTTGATGACAAGAATGACACTTTCCTTCTGGTGCAGAGAAGACATTTTTCACATGGGAATTTCATCTCCTGCTTCAAAGAGGAAGGAAGGTCAGAGCATTCTTTTTGCACCTGCTATTTTTTAAGTGCCTTTCACTCAAAACAGTCAATGTGCCACAGTGGCATGTTTTGGGGTGGCATCTTCTGAACACCTTCAGCATCAAACTTAGTTCAGTAACATTGCATTTGGGATGTTCATGGAACACAGTTAACAAAATGCAGCCTAGAGGAAGAAGCCTTCCAGGGAGGGTGGTGTTTAGCTGTGTCAATCGGTGGCTCTTTGTCTTGCATTTCTCCCTTTAAAGGAAACATGACACAGAGTGTCACCAGCTATGCCCCTCTGTGTGCCTCTGTCTCCCCTCATGGTAAGGAGAATGTTCTTTCAGCACCCATGGTTCAGCCCTCCTCCAGAACCTGCTTCTTACCCTGCCTTCTCATGGTTACATTTGATTTCCTCAGCATCCCTGACCTAACTGGGCCTCACACCCAGAGGCCCCTGTGATTTCTTCTCTATCCTCAGCCTGACTGGCTTCTCCATCTGCTTTGTTTACGCTTCTGATTTGCCGTTTCTTTTCTTTAGATTATGCCCAAATTCATGCTGCATTTATCTTCCCACAGCTGTTCCCTCAGTTCAAGCCCATAGGGTCTTTCTGCTAGCCTGTTACAATCATTGTTTTCCATATGAAGCCTTTCCCTTTACCTAGCACCCAACCCAATTTCCTATACTATTTTCATTACCAAGAAGATAATTGTTTGCTGAATAAAGAAATGTTACTATTTGAAATCTTTGGTTCTGTGGAAACAAATGTAGATCACCCAAATGAGAACCAGCAAAAGCTATTCATCCTGAGCGAGCAGAAGAGTTGGCCACTTTCACCTGCATTCACCTGCATTCGGCAGAAACTAGACAGTACGCAGAGGTATAGAAAGCTTAATAGGGGACAAATGCAGAGGCTTGAGGTGTGCCCTGGTCATAGGCTACTGGAAAGGGGAAGCTACAGGCAGGCTAACCAAGAGTTAACCAAGAGTGGGGCATCCTGTGCCAATGGGTTAGGGGAGCACATTTGGTCCTAAGTTAGATGTGGGGGTAAAAGTTAGGGAATCGGGGAAGCCGCCAGGTATTGGCAAGTTCTGGTGGTTTGGAGGTGATCGTTGCGGAGGTGATCGTTGCAGAGGTGTGGTCTGGCTCCCCGGGCTGGGAGCTGCAGGCCGCGGCTCTGAGTTCTGTTTTAGTATGCGGTAGCCATTGTCTCTCAATTCTAAAGGCGTGCTCCTCCCACCCCCCCATATTTTAACTCATTTGAAATCAGACTGATTAGTCTACAAAATGTCATCATTCAATTAACAACATTTTTTTCTTTTTTTGCAACATGAAATAATGGTGTACTTAAAACTTAATGGCACCAGATGCAGTGGCTCATGCCTGTATTCCTAGCACTCTGGGAGGCTGAGGCGGGTGGATTGCTTGAGCTCATGAGTTCAAGACCAACCTGAGCAAGAGCAAGACCTCATCTCTAAAAAACTAGCCAGGGACTGAGGTGGGCACCTGTAGTCCCAGTTACTTGGGAGGCTGAGGCAAGAGAATCACTTAAACCTAAGAGTTTGAGGTGGCTGTGAGCTATGACACCAGGGCACTCTACTGAGGGTGACAAAGTGAGACTCTGTCTCAAAAAAAAAAAAACAAAACTTAATGGAATCTTAGATTTGATTAAATACAATATTGTGGGGGAGAAGAAAAACTATGATAGATTTCCCCCTTTCAATATTTCATACAAGAGTGAAGGAGAGAAGACATCTGAAAAAGAGTGGTATTTCAATATGCATGTTAGGTAACATGGTGTGGTTGGTGCCTGAAGCATTGGGCTCTAGATAAGAGGTGCTGTAGCAGCACCAATAAAAATGGCTTGTGGAATGCCTCATGTGTGCCAGAGGTTATGCTAGATGCAATAATATGAATTACCTTTCCTATAACAAGAAGGATTTAGAAAGCCACAGAAAACGTAGGAAGAAGGTAGAATTCTCTCAGGGGACAAAACCCAGAAAAACTGCTTAGCGTACCTTACAGGGTAAAGATTTTTAATTTTCTCACATTGCAAGGAGTATGGGGGAGGTGATCCAGCAGGGTGTAGGAACTCAACCATCTACTGAGATGCTATCTCTCTTTCCGTTCTTGCTGTCTGGTTGCTCTGCTGACTTTAATATGATGGCTTGTCCTCTTACAGCTACCAGATGGCTCCTGTACCTCCAGGTATCCTGGCTTCCCGACAGGAAGACACAGGAATGGTGCCAGCCATATCTGCTCAGCTGACCAGGAAAAGCAAAGCTCCTCAAGTACTTCCAGCAGTCTCCCCTCAAGCCTCATTGTCTGGAGCCAGGGGAAGTGGTAACTCCAGCCTTTGAGGGTGCCAACAAGTCACATATTGGGCAAAATGGGCCAGGAGAGAAATGATGAGATTAAACCAAATCACTCTTCCCAGGACTGGGATGTTGCTGCTGCAGACAAAATTGGGATTCTGGGTCTAAGAGCCAGAAAGGGAGGAGGACACCTGTTACGTAGATAACTGAGAGTGATTTCTGTTGTATGTGGAATAGGACCCTGCATGAGGATGAGCACGAGGTATTTGCAGAAGACAAAGAGACAGATTTAAGTGGAGGGAAAGATGGATGACTGAGTGGTGCCGGGGAGCTGGATCTGGAAAGGTGGCCTCTGATGGGGCCATGAGGCTCCAGAACCTAAAATCTGAACTTTGTTCAGTAGGCGTTGGGGAATCTCTCAATATCAATGATTAGGGATTGTGGAAAGGGTAAATTTCCTAGCTGGAAGAAACCTGATAGTTCGTCTAATCCAATCACTGTTTTTAGACAAAGGGGACATTCAGTTTTAGACATGTTGGCCCAAAGTCAATTAGCAGGAGAGGTCCCCTGATTTTTAGTCTGGTGACCTTTCTTCCACATTCCTACTACTCTGCTTCCATAACAGAACAGGGCATGTGGCCATTTTCAATTCAGTTTATGAAACCCTTATTGAGTGCACATTATAGATTGGGTACCTTGATGGGAGGCGGAAGGGAAAGGGGAGCAGTGAAAGGGTTAAGGCAGAAGTCATAAATGAATGCACTTCCAGGAGACAGGAAAAATGAATGAGTAAAGCGGACAGGGAATGAGCTCATAAGCTTCAACTGGCACCTAGCTTCAGTGTTGTAGCGACTCCAGGGATGAGCGGGGACTGTGGCAAATTGGAAAAAAGCATATTAACCACTCAGATCCAACTGATTGGTAACATGTACAAAATGAGGTTTACAGTTGTAGCTGTTTTTATTCCTTTAAGAAGACATTAGGAGTATAGCTTCTTTAAGTTTTCCAGATTTTAAAATGTTAGCAATGGATTTTAGAATAAAATTCCAGGTGAGCAGGGGAAAAAAATGTATCTCTGGATCAGATATAGCTAGTTTGTGACTTTGGCATAAAGAAGCAAGTGAGTCAGAACACCTCCTCTCCATGGGCTTGCAGCCTGGCCACTGTCTCCAGGGAAAGTCCCTGACCCTCCGTGGGTTAGGTGTCTTCTCTGAGCTCCTGAAGCCTATCTGCTTACCTTGACCACATACAATTGTAATGATCCATTCTATGGCTGTCATTGAGTCTGGGATCTGTACTTGGTCTCACATCAGCACAGAGAGAACTGGCCAAGTGCTTGTGCACATTTTCCTATACCAGCCTGAAGGATACACAGGCTCCTAATAGCAAGCCAGGGAGAGGACACGTTCCCATATCATGACGGTGAGAGAACCAGACTGGGTACTGAGGGCTTTCCTTTTCTCACCCCACACCTCTACCTCTGGCTGAACGTTTCATGGAGATTATGATTTGGGAGACACAGGCACTTTTTGCTACCCACAGACTCAAATCTGAGGCTACCCAGCCCCCTGATCTATACAGGCCCAGGGTATGTGCCATCTCAGGACTACCCTGGGTCTTGAGTTGACGGCCCTTCCCTGCTGCCCACTCCTGCTACCTTGATGATGACAAAGGGCGTCCTTTCTTTCTGGACTTGCCATAGACCAGTGAGGAATCTGTATCTGCCAAAGGAAGATGTGCTGGTAGAAGGTTAATGGGTAGAATCGGGTGGTCCACATTCCATGAAAGAAGCAGCCCTTCTCTCCACGGGAAGGGAGGAAGCTCCACAAGGGGGAGGAGGGAGCACCTGCATGACATGGCCAGGAATGGAAGAATTCACTGTAATAGGACCTGCCAGACTGGCAGGGGCCTCAGCTTGACCCCTGACACACCCACTAAGGGAGGGAGATTGCCAAATGGCATGACAGGCCAGGTTCACGCAGGACCAGCATGGGAGGCATCTGCAAATGGGGACTGGGGCAGCTTCCACGTGGTATGCTGGGTAAACATGTGGACTGAGGAACAAGGCAGAAGTGTGGCTGCCTGAACAGGGTCCCCGAGGCAGACTCAGAGCAAGCGGACATGGTGCTCAGTCTCTGGTGAGCACACTGAGAGCTTCTTTAATCTTCCTGCATCAGGCTGGGTCCTGGCATCGGAGACACGCCTGAGCCTTCTATGGATGTGGATATGGAAGAGGCCAAATGGTCCAGGAGTTTGTTTCCAGCCTGATTTGCTCAAGAAATTCTCGTCGCCCACCTGATGATTTGTACTTTTGGAACTCCTTCCTCTTTCTGTTCTGGGAATCATAAGAGTTTGGGTGGCTGGCAGTGCCCTCAGCTTCATGGGGCAGGCAGAGGGGTGTCTGTCCTTCTCCTTCCCTTAACCCAAAGACCCAGGACTCTTTGAACAAAGTCCCTTTTTCACAGTGTCCCTTCCTGGGACTCTATTCCCTTGTCACAGCACTTCCCTGGCCTTTTTGCTTTCTGTTCTTTTAGTATTCTTCCTTGCACTTCCGTTCACTGTGGGCTGCTTCATGAGACTCCAGGGCAGAGCGGCAGAGAGGCACTTTGAGGTGGTATGTGGGCCAAACCTGTTTCTGTAAATACAGTTCTGTTAGGTCACAGCCATGCCCACTTATTTATATATTGTCTATGACTGCTTTTATCCTACAATGGGAGAGCTGAGTACTTCTAACAAAGACCTATGGCCCTGGAAGCCTAAATACTCACCGTATACCCTCACCCCGCTTTTTTCCCCCACCATATGCACTTTTAACAAAGTTTCCTGACTCATGTAGTAGAGTAATGTTGGGTTGAAGCTGAAGCCAACACTGGTTTTCAAGTCCTGGCTCTGGTACTTCTTGGGTGGGGTGTTGAGAGAGCCACAGTGGACTTCAGTTTCTTCATCACCAGAGCAGGGATAATAACCCTTCTGCACATGACTTGTGAAGGTCTCAGTGGGTGATAAAGGCCTTCATAAATTTCAGACTGCTGCATGAATGTTAGGAATTGCCATTTCATCCTTTCCTTTGAGCCTTTTGCATTGCTCCAGTTCCTTAATTTGATTTTCTTTGGTTATTTCTGTGACTGTGAGTAGAGCTATTAAAACCTGCAATTTGCAGGCAGAACTAATGCTAATTTTCTAGTCAACCTACCTTTCTGTAGGTGTCAAATGAAAAGGATAATTTTAAGTAAGCATGGATTGTGTAAAATAATTGGTTCATGAATGAAGCCCACAATCATATATTTTACTCCAAGAGTTTAAAACATTCCAATTTATATATTCTCTGTTCAATGAAGAAATTGTACTTGACTGGTAACTATATTTAGTTTCTCTATGCCACTTCTTTGGTCAAATGTTCTACGTGGCTATACAGCAATTGTGTGCATGCATTTAAGAAGAGAGGCTTTCAGGACTCCCAGGAAGACATGGTGACCCAGGTCATTACTCAGACACTGAGGTTGCGTGCTGCTCAGTAGCTGGGCTGGTGATTATAAGAAACAGGGAATCTGATATGGCCGTGGGCAGCCTCCTTACTTTCCCAGGGGTTAAATGGAACAAGTAGTCCAGATTATGGAATACAAAAATCTCATGTATGTAGGCTTAATTTAGGGCACAAGTCCTCCCAAGATTGAGTAATTTATAGCAGTAGCAGAAATTGCTGAAAATTGCAAACTTGTGGCTCCTGGGACCAAAAAAGCCTTCAGACTTGGTTGGTTTGGCTTACTTCACAGTGTGAATGTGTTTTTATATATTATTTGAATGTATTTAGATGAAAATGCCTATTCCAGCTCAGCTTATGTCCTTATAACTCTGTGATATATTGTGATAGCTTCTGGGCCACTAAATAATCTGAGATTTGCAAGGCTTCAGTAAGCAATGGTGGTCTTTGCTGTTGGCTTGAATACAGCATTTCTACCAAGCTCAGAACAGATAATCCAGTCCTTTCTATTTCTATGCTTCAGGGGAAGGAGTTTGTAAAAGTCATACAAGGAATCAGGGCTCCCAATAAATGGAAGGACGTTCGGACAGGGCTGTAATTTCTGCAAGGGGACCAGAGTGTGCTCAGGAAGTCAAGGAAGCCCAGACAGCTGGAAGGAGCCATAGGATGCGAAGGGCCCAATCTACCCCACAGAACACATCGGGCAGTGGACTGGAGCAGGACCATTGCTTCCAAGCCCCACCTGCTGCCTCTTGCCAGGCCTGCCTGCATTAGCATGGGAACCCAGCAAGGTTGAAGCTGTAACCCCTGGTGAGGGACCTAGAGATTGCAGGGGTGGGAGGCAGAAGGATTGCATTGTGCTGGGGATTCAGTTTTCCTTCTCATTCTTCATCTTCTTTGCTTTGTCTCTCACTCAGTAAGGAACCAAGAAGGAGTGTGTGTATATGTGCAAGAGAGAGGCTGAGTGTGGAGGGATGGTGATGGGCTCCATCAGTATTTACAGACTTGCTGGACTTCTGACCTAAGACTCCTTTGCACCACTAAAGACAGTGGACATCCCTGTTTGTTCCTGATTTTATTGTGAAAGTGATGAATACAGGAGTCCATAAGCTTTATTTGTGTTCTGGATAGCTCTGGAATTTAGGTGAAGTTTATAGACACTTTTTTGAATTGAAATTTTAAATGCATATATTCTAGATACAAGTACTTTACCAGACATATAATTTGCAAAAAATGTCTCCAATTTTTTATATTGCCTTTTTGCTTTCTTGATGTATCTTTTGAAAGACAAAATTTTTCATTTTGATGATTTCCAATGTATCTATTTTTGTTGCTGTTGTTTTGGTGTGATACCTAAGAAACCATTGTTAAATATAAGGTCATGAAATTAAAAAAATGCATAAAATAAAATAAAATACAGATTATGTATTTTATTAAAGAAAACGAAGTACCAAAATATTATTATTTCAATAAATAATGAGATATAATGGCAGATTTAATAAATACCATAATTTCAAAGCAATGAAAGGTATAAACAAGTTTGAAATTCTTGTAACAACTGTAGTGTGGTATGAACATATCTGTGAATTCTATTAGTGATAAAGCCAGAGGTAATTCTACTGTTACTGTGGTTTATTCATAATCAAAGGAAATGATAAATTTCTATTAGAGGCTAGTGAAAATGAAGATGTAATTTTTTTACCTAACACAAGATTAATAAGCATGATTAAGAATCTTTGCTAGTGATTTCCCATTAAGATGCCTGCTTGGGCTAAAGTATGTGTATTCTATTGTGTTGGGTCAAATGCCCTCTCTTTTTATTTTATTGACTTTTTAAGTGAGCATTGAATTTTCTTTTCGGTATCTATGGAGACAACATGATTTTTCTTATTAACTCTATTAATATGGTGAATTATATTAATGATTTCTCTATTATTGAACTCTCCTTCAATATTAGGAGATCTATCTTTTCCATTGTAATATCTGAACCCTCTTTCCCTTTTACCCCAAGCATTTCTGTCCTGATCAATTTGTGTTCCACTCCTAGCCCCGCCTCCTCAGTGTGGGGCCCTGTCCTTTCCCAGAGGTTCTGACTGCCCCTGTATTTTCAGACCCTTTGTCACAATCCTGGGGCAACTTGCCCATGTATTGGAACTTGAGAAGTTCCTTCTGGTTTTGACTGTTCTCACACTGTCTAGTTGAGTCCTCAGGACTGAGAGGTTCCTTTCCTTTTGTGAGCTAGTACTTGTGTGTAACTTCTAGAGTTCTCAGTTCTTAAACTCACCAGAAGTCCCTTTGTTCAATGACTCTGGTTGCTCCCACTACCAGTCAGACATTTGCTGCTGTTGTTGCTCTGGCCCTACCTGTCCATGTTCTGGAACTCTTGAGAATATTTTATTAGCTAGTTTTTATTTCAGATATTGTATATGGGCTTTTTTTTCTCTTTGGTTGTTGGAAAGGGATTGAGGAGAATCTGTATTTAAGCCACATTTTGCCAGCAAATGGGGTCTTTAATCGCCATTTAAAATCCTTTAGCACAGGTGTCCTCAAACTGTGGGCCACATGAAGCAATGTGAATTGTATTTGTTCCCATTTTGTTTTTTACTTCAAAATAAGATATGTGCTGTGGGCATAGGAATTTGTTCATAGTTTTTTTTTTTTTTTTTAACTATAGTCCGGCCCTCCAACGGTCTTAGGGACAGTGAATTGGCCTCCTGTTTAAAAAGTTTGAGGACAACTGATTTAGCATTCAGTGGTCTGATTAAGCTTTCTGTTTCTTCTTGTGTCAATTTTGGCATTTTCGTATTTTTTTCCAGCAATTTTTCCTTCCATCTTGGTTTTCGAATTTATTTATCTCTCATTGTATGTAATTACTTCCTCCTTCTTCTTTTTTTTTTTTTTTGTTGTTGGGGGTTCATTGAGGGTACAATAAGCCAGGTTACACTGATTGCAATTGTTAGGTAAAGTCCCTCTTGCAATCATGTCTTGCCCCCATAAAGTGTGACACACACCAAGGCCCCTCCCTCCGTCCTTCTTTCTGCTTTTCCTCCCCCCCCATAACGTTAATTGACATTAATTGTCCACATATCAAAATTGAGTACATAGGATTCATGCTTCTCCATTCTTGTGATGCTTTACTAATAATGTCTTCCACTTCCATCCAGGTTAATACAAAGGATGTAAAGTCTCCATTTTTTTTAATAGCTGAATAGTATTCCATGGTATACATATACCACAGCTTGTTAATCCATTCCTGGGTTGGTGGGCATTTAGGCTGTTTCCACATTTTGGCGATTGTAAATTGAGCTGCAATAAACAGTCTAGTACAAGTGTCCTTATGATAAAAGGATTTTTTTCCTTCTGGGTAGATGCCCAGTAATGGGATTGCAGGATCAAATGGGAGGTCTAGGTTGAGTGCTTTGAGGTTTCTCCATACTTCCTTCCAGAAAGGTTGTACTAGTTTGCAGTCCCACCAGCAGTGTCAAAGTGTTCCCTTCTCTCCACATCCAGGCCAGCATCTGCAGTTTTGAGATTTTGTGATGTGGGCCATTCTCACTGGGGTTAGATGATATCTCAGGGTTGTTTTGATTTGCATTTCTCTAATATATAGGGATGATGAACATTTTTTCATGTGTTTGTTAGCCATCCGTCTGTCATCTTTAGAGAAGGTTCTATTCATGTCTCTTGCCCATTGATATATGGGATTGTTGGCTTTTTTCATGTGGATTAATTTGAGTTCTCTATAGATCCTAGTTATCAAGCTTTTGTCTGATTGAAAATATGCAAATATCCTTTCCCATTGTGTAGGTTGTCTCTTTGCTTTGCTTTGGCAAAGATACTTCCTCCTTCTTATTCTTGTTTTGTTCACTTCATCCTTTCTCTTTCTCTGTCTGGAGGTCAGTCTCACCAGAAGTCAAATCAGTAGCTTGACTGGGTAATTAACTAATCACCTCTGCTATTGTCTAGTTCTCTAATATTTGTTGGCACTTATTTTTGTTAGTTCCATCCTGCTTTTGTTACTCTTTTTTTCTAGCTTGTTGGGTTGATCAATTTGCCCATTGTATCAACATTTCTTATATTTTTATAAATGTACTTAAAACCAAAAGTGTTCCTTTGCTTTAGCCACTTCAGAAATGTTGACTTACTGTTTTGTCAATCATCGGTTATGCTGCCATTTGTCCTATGATTCCCTTTTGTTAAATTGTGTATTTCTGCATTTTGACAAATATAGGCATTTAAAAAATAAAAGATAGCTTTTATGCTCCATTCTTAATTTTGTCACCAGAGACCATCCTTGGTGTGATTTTAATTTTTCAGAATTATTTGAGGCTTCCTATGCAACCTGATATATGTATGCTATCCACAAAGTTCTATGAGTGTTCAAAAGAAAGCTGCACTTCTCTGGGACGTGTAAGTTCTCTGCATGTCTTAAAATGTCAAGCAAATTAATCATGTTATTCAAATAGCCTAAATCAATTTGCTTTTTTTTTTTTATCTTTGGATCAGTTTCTGAGAAAGAAATGTTGCAATCTCTTATTAGAATTGTTAACTTATCTCTGTTTCTCCTCATATTCCTATCTATTGTCATGTTGCTTTATGTATTTCCTGATATCTTGTTAGATACACACGCCACCTTTATCTACTTTTCCTTTATTGCTGCCATGTTTGGCATCTCTTATGCTGTTTTATCTTCTAGTTTTTTTTGTCTGACATTAAACTTACTTACTTGATTCATATTTGTCTGATATATCTTCTCCCTATTTCATTGGTATCATTAAAAAATATGTCTCTTGTAGGCAAAATGTCGTTGAATAGGTTAGATTTTACTGGTTTTCTTTCTTTTCTTTTTTCTTAAATTCAGTATGAAAGCTTCTTCTTTGGGTTGCTTTACATCATTTGAATTTATTATAGTTAATGTGACAACAGGAAATCTGTCATCTTTTTCTATTTCTATTTATTAATTTATTCTATATTTATTGAATATTTTCTTCTGGTGACTTCAAAGTTATACATTCTCTCTCTCTCTCTCTTTTTTTTTTTTTTTTGTAGTTTTTGGTCAGGGCTGAGTTTGAACCCGCCACCTCTGGCATATGGGGCTGGCACCCTACTCCTTTGAGCCACAGGTGCCTCCCTATGCTTTCTCTTTTAATTTCTTTCTATACTACTCCTGATTGGTAATCCGTTTCCTCTGTCACTGTCTTATGTGTAGCTATGTCACGCACCAGACCAGACAAAGGCTTCAGGATACATAGACTTCTTCTGGCCTCCCCCTTGTCTAATTTTTTCCTTCTTTCCCTCCACCTCCATGTTTTGGTGTAATTTAGAATTTTAATTCTGCAATGAAATGGATATACTTTTTTGTTAGTTTTTATTTGTTTAGTTAACACTAAGTTTTACTAAGTCATTTACTTTGTAGATGTTCTTGATTTCTCTGGATATATTTTTAATTGCTGAGAAATCCCTCCAAAGGTGATTTCAAAGACAATTGGATGATGATAAACACTCTGAAGTTTTATAAATTTGGGGATTCCCCCCCCCCACACTTACAATTCTTAATTTAAACTCTTTATTTTTACATGAAAAATATTACCTATTGGTTCTTGTCAATCTGATACTTGTTCCTTTAGGAGATATGCTTTTTCTCTTTGGAAACTTCCAGGACAATCTGTGTATGGGTGTTTTCTTTAATTTCACCACTAAAATAAGGTGTCCCTTAGAGTGTCACTTAGAGTTTGGCACTCTAAGAGCCATTTATGTTTGAGAATTTACATAGTTCTGGAGTTTGGAGAAAATTTTAATCATTAGATCTTCAAATATTTCTTTCTTTTCACTTGTTCTTTTATCTCCTTTAAGGCTGCTATTATTTGTTTGTTGACACTTTTTATTTCTATCCTCCATGTCTGTGGTGGTTTTTTGTTTGTTTTTTGAGTTCTTTTTAGTGAGACAGATTTTCACTCTATCACCCTGGGTAGAGTACCCTGGCATCATCATAGCTCACAGCAACCTCAAACTCCTGGGCTCAAGAGATCCTCTTGCCTCAGCCTCCTGAGTAGCTAGGACTACAGACATGTACCACAATGCCAGGCTAGTTTTTCTATTTTAGTAGAGACAGGGTCTGGCTCTTGTTCAGGCTAGTCTGGAACTCTTAAGCTCAAACAATCTACCAGTTTGGCCTCCCAACGTGCTAGGATTATAGGCATGAGCCACTGCACCCAGCTTTTGTCTGTGGTGGTTTTAAAACATAGCTTCAAAACGTTGTGACGCCTTTTCTACTGAGAGCCAGGGGTCTCCTCTCCCTGATTAATAGGATACAATGGAAGGGCTGGGCCAACCTCCAGCCTTAAGAAACTGGGGTTTATACCTTTTTTGTAACTTTATCTTCATTTGGGGGACTGAAAGGATTGAAGTATTTTCAACCTGTCACTTTTTATTGTTTGTTTAATTGGAAGTCTTTTCCTGGTAGATTTCCCTTTTACTGTTATAATGGTAATTTTTAGCTTAAATTTTATTTTGTTTATTTTTTCTGTGTGATTTTTAAAATATGTCTATTGCTATCAGCATGTAGGTAGAGTAAAAAGTAAAAAATTTAGCCTCTGATGCAAAAATAGGAGTTTAATTTGTGTATCGTACGTATTTCTTCTCTCTTAATCTCCTATTCTCTCCCCATGATGTACTCATTTCTCTTTTCCTGCCTTTTCTTGCCTGATGAAGCCTTCTTCATTCCTCCCTTGCTTCTTTTTCCCCTCTTTCCTGCCATTTTGTAAATTATGGCTTTTATTTCTTTTCTTTCTTTTGTTTCTCTTAATGGTTACCATTAAGAATTTAACTCATATAAACTATGTAAATTGATTTTTTTCTCAGTGTTTAAAATATTTGAATTTATACATTTTATACCTTTTTGACTGTCCTTTCCTTAGAGTCAGTCCTTTTTTTCTTCTTTAAGAGATTGCTTTATTATCTCAGAATTTTCTGGACTGAATTTGTCTGTAAGCTGTGCTCACTGTCTCATGCACCATATGATCTCATGTGCTGGGGAGCCATTCCCCGAGTTTTTATTTCTCTCCTCATTCTTTCTTCTCCTTGTCTAGAAGCTTTAAGTCACTCCCATCTGGCCCACTCAGTTCGGAATCAGGTTTTAGGTTAGAAGTTTGAGGCTGTTGTCCTGCCTGGTGTTTCAGATCCAGTTATTGCATCAGAGGGCAGCTTGGCCAACACCTCTGCTGTGTAGACATCTCTGATCCCTTGGGCAACTGTTAGGGGAGAACTCTGCCAGGGTGGTGGCCCAGCTTCCTTAAACTGCTGTTTGTGAGTCAGGGACCCACCTCAGCCCCCATTTGATGTGGCAAGCCTGACATCCTCCCCTGACGGGGGTCAGGGGCTTATTCTTGTTGTCTTGCAGAATTTGAACCCAGGCTGCTCCGTTTGTGCTGCTCTAACAGAATACCTGAGACTGGGTAATTTATAAAGAACAGAAATTTATTTCTCACTTCTCTGGGGGCTGGGAAGTCCAAGATCAAGGTCCAGTGTCTGGTGAGGGCCTTCTTGCTGCATCCTTGCATTTCAGGAGGCAGAAGGGTGAGAGAGCAGAAAGGCAAGTGAGAACCAACTCCCTCCACCAAGCCCCTTTATGAGGGCACCTAGTCCCATTCACAAGGTAGGCACCCTCCTGGCCTAATCACCTCTTAATACTATTACACTAGCAACACATTCAAAAGATAGCACAGCTGTTAAAGGCCCCCAGCTGGAAGGGCCACAGCTTTAGTCCCACCCAAGAGTACATGTTGTTCTCCCATTTCTGGTTCATGGAGATGTTTACCTTTTTTTTATTATGGTAATGTATAAGATCCAGTGTTGCTTTGTTTAGAGTAAAAGAATGTGCTCATTTCTTTAAATCTGAACTCACAGCACCATGATGAACAGAACTGAGAACTTGGAAATGTTTATGTCTTTTTATGTCAATTAAAAATTTAGAAAATTATCCTAAGGACACAATTGGATGATATGTATACAATGATGCACATCAACAAGGGATTCAATAATTTATAGCATATAAAATTACTATATAGTAATTCAATAGAATAACTTTCCCAACCTTAGAGACTCTAATTGGGTAGGTTTGGAAAGATTTTCTTAAAATTTCTGTGTGTGTGTTTTAAAGAATCCATGAATGATTTTGACTTGCCTATAGGATTAAGAACCACATATGTAAAGGGGACTCATATCCTGGAAAGGATCTAATTTTAATTCTAGGATTATATTTTATATAGAGGCCTTCTAAACCTAGGGTTGCTAAACTCAGACCAAATCAAGTCTTGCTGCTTGCTTTTGTTGGACTGTGAGGTAGGAATGTATTTTACATTTTGAAATGGTTAAGAAGCAATCAAAAGGATAATAATGTTTCATGATGTATTAAATTATATGAAATTCAGATTTTAGATCTTTCCCTAGGAACTGAAGGCTGGATGTTCTACTGATTGCAAAATATCTTCTTTGGTTTTGAGCTTATAATTTTTCTGTGGAATTCATTCTTGGATGGTTTAATCATAATAACAAAAGTGGAAGTTGCCTCCTTTGAAAGCCATGTGTGACCAGATCCACATGTAGAAATTGCATGAGGCATTGCACAAAAGGACAGTTATGGAATGACCTGATTTAAGCTGTTCATTGCTTCTCACTAGGGATTCTCCTGACTTCTGACATTAATCCCTGGGTATCATTTGTGTTGTAAATTTGCTCTTTCATTTGATGTTAGGTGCTGCCTGTCAACTGTTGACCTTGGCTCCCTGCTTCATGATTCAAGCTCTTGGTAGCTTTTCTTCCTCAGGCCATGCTGTTTGAAAATCTGCCTGTCTTACCTCTACGCTGGCCCTGCTTCAACATTACCACCCTCCTCATATCATTGCTCATGGCGGTCGTTGCCTATGTGTATCCTGAATGCCAAGAACTGATAGAATGTAGGGCACAGGATGATATGGGTGATGGAATGTAGGGTGCAGGATGATACAGGGGATGGAATGTAGGGTGTGGGATGATGTAGGTGATGGAATGTAGGGGGCAGGATTATACAGGGGATGTGGGATAATGTAGGTGATGGAATGTAGGATGCAGGATTATATAGGGGATGGATGTAGGGTGTAGGATGGTAGAGGGATGGAATGTAGGGTGCAGGATGGTATAGGGGATGGAATGTAGGATGCAGAATGGTATAGGGAGGGACTGTAGTGTGCAGGATGATATAAGTGATGGAATGTAGGGTGCAGGGTGGTACAGGGGATGGAAAGTAGAGTGTAGGATAGTACAGGGATGGAATATAGGGTTCAGGATGACATAGGTGATAAAATGTTGGGTGCAGGATGGTACAGGGAGGGAATGTCATGTGCAGGATGATATAAGTGATGGAAGGTAGGGTGCAGGATGATATAGGGGAAAGCCTGTTATTGATCCCTAGAAAGCCGCATTCTAGATAGAAGAGCTGAAATGAAGACCAGATCAATGCTGTTAGCAGGCAGGAAACATTCAGGGACAGAAGTGCAGACCCAAATGCATTTTGGAGCACACATTAATGGGCCGTCAGCAGGACCCTTGGGCATCATGGTGATGAACGCTGCTATTGAAAGTCTGGGACATGGCATCTGGTGATGGAGGACTGGAGGAAGGACAAGGACTGAGGACATGGGGAAAGGAGTGCAGGAGAATGGGGTCTTTGGGGGGGGGGATGTGCCTTGTATGGGCAACAGTCACCAGGGAGAACTGAGGCTTTGGATTTGACACCCCACCACCAGAGGCCTCTCTCACCTCTGTTTTGCCACTGACAAGTGGGGCAGGGACACTGTGAAGACCAAGGAAGAAGAAAATCATTCTGAGGAGGCCTCTAGCACACCAGCGGTAGGCAGCAAGCCTCCCCCGACCCCATGGTAGCTCTTCCCTCCTTCCTGTTCTACCTCTGAGCCTCTGCCATGTCACCTCCAGGACCCTCTCAGAGCCTGCCGAATCTTGGGCTGACTCTGTCTCCTCAGGAGGGCCTGACTTCAGTCATGTGTGTTTCCTTGCAAGTTATTGGAAATGACCTTGTTTGGTGTCAGGGTCCTCTTCTGTGGAGCAGGCAGAGAGAGAGGCATTTTTATTTACCTCAGCTACTATAGGCAATTCAGATGGCCCTACATCTTATTATGGCTGGATAAAATGCCACCAAAGAAGTGCGTGCAAACTAAATTCATATGAAGGGAACATGAAATGAGACACGATGGCATACAACAGGGATCACAGCATCAGCTAAACAAGCCACTTCCTCTTCCATTGCTACACTTCCATGCTGTCAGCCTCAGAGGTGCAAAATCCCCTCTTCCTTTGTGGTAAGCAGAGGCCCCGTGGTCCAAAGGGCTATCAGAGGTCCTCAAACTTTTTAAACAGGGGGCCAGTTCATTGTCCCTCAGACTGTGGAGGGCCAGACAATAGTTTAGAAAAAAAAAAACTATGAACAAATTCCTATGCACACTGCACTTATCTTATTTTGAAGTAAAAAAACAAAACGGGAACAAATACAATCACACCGCTGCATGTGGCCCACGGGCTGCAGTTTGAGGACCCTTGGTAGGCCTTGGAGAGCATCCTGGCATGGACACTCTTCCACGGCCTCTCTTCCAAGGGACTGTCCCCTGTTCCTTCTCTGGAGGGGGAGGGAATCCTACTCCACTGGGGTCAGTTCTCATCACTTTTACCAGGAGCCTTCCTCACCTCCCAAGGGCCAGAATGCCTGTCCTTTGAGCACCCAGGGTCCTCTGAGCTTTATTCCATCACAGCCCCTAACACAGTGTACGGTGATGACCCAATTTTATGTTCCTCTCTTCCTCTGGTTTCCAAGCTCCTTGAGGACAAGGGCCAAGTCTTCATCATCTTATCCTCTGGAGTGATACCTTTAAACTCTGATGTGCAGTAGAATCACCAGAAGATCTTATTTGGATTCATTCAGAATCAAGGTCCTGGGGGATGCTGAAGTTGCTGGTCGGGGACCACTCTGGGGAATAAGCAAAGCCTTCATGCTTAGCAGTGCCCTGCTAAAGTAGATGTTAAAGCCCAGATGCTGTGAGGCCAGGTACAGGCTCATGTATCGACCGAGGCCCTGGGAGAACTGTCAAACGTTTGTGAACATGTTTAGGAGCAGATATAGCTTTTTTTTTTTTTTCTTTTAAAGTAGTCATGCTACCATCTTTTTTGCTACTAAAATAGCCAGTTGAAAAGTAAAAGTCACAGACTGGTAATCTGCCTGAATTTTAAACAAACAAACAAAACTAAAAAATATTTGCTTGACTTTTTTCTTTTTCCTTTCATTAGCTGATTGAATTGGCTTTTCATCACTGGAGGCTGGTATTTGTTTGGATAAATTGGTATTTGTTTGGAGCCTGGGATTTCATCTCTGTTCAATTTTTAAAATGCAGTTCCCTCTAAAATCGATTCAGACTTAATCCACTTCAAGAAATAATGGAGACAGAGGTGGGCCCTTTCCTGTGATTGGAATATGTGTAGTCGTCACCCAGATTCCCTGCTCCTGCTCTTCCACATAGATGAACAAATCTGAAGTCTACAGAGGGGTCCTCAGCTGCAGCTGGGGTTGCTGAGTTATTGCCCTTTATACGGGTTGCGGAGCTGAGCAGGAGAGTCCCCAGTCACTCCTTGCTTGGGTCCCTTCCTCCAGCACTATCTGAGAACAGCCAATCCTCAAGCTCTCCCAGACTGACTTCAAAGTCCATCCGAAGCTCCCAGCCCCACTGGGATGTCTGTCCAAGAGGAAGCTGCCATTTTCTCCCCTGGCTGATGTTTTTGAAATGGATTAGCAACTAGGTTAGTGGAGGTCCCAGACAGTAAAATTATGTTAGCAAAATTCAACCTTGCCTTTCCTGTAGGGAAAGGTATTATTCAAAACTCATGGGTTTCCACAGGCAGCAGCTCAGCCTGGCTCAGTGAGTAACAGGGCAAGTGCTGATGTCAGGTCCCTTGGAGGCAAGTCCTGGCTTTGTCACTTGCTTTGGGGGAGGCATTAAAAACCTTTCTCCCTCAGTTTCCTCATCTGTAAACAAAGACACCCTATAAGTGGTGGGTATAATAATACCCACTTGATACCTAACACAGACCTGAGAGGGTGGCTGTGGAAAATAATTGAAATAATCAATACACACCACATAGCAGACACTCAGTGGGGGGGGGGGATGTGGTCAGCTATTTTGATTTCTATTTGCATTTTGGCTGTTTAGGTGGACATATAGATGTGTTTTAACTGCTGCCTGCCAGGAGCTGACTTAATCAGGATGCTTAGCAAGTAACAGAAAACTTGACTTGTAGTGGCAATAAAGGCACAGATTATTCATATAAGAAGTTTAACTTAAGACGGGCTTTGGGCTTGGTTAATTTAGTTGTCATCAAGACATAGCTTCTCCCACTCTCTGTCCTCTCCACCAACCTCAGGGGTGTCATCATCTGCAAGCTGGTTTCCCTCCTGGGTACAACATTTATTGAGACATACAAAAATCATGAAATGTAAAATTCATGTGGTTGGTAATAAATTAAGCTTTCCCAGCAATACCAAATAGTAGAGCAAATTGAAACTCACACAGGTGAATCAGAAACTGTTTTTTTTTTTTTTTTTAAGTAAAATAATGGACCATAACACAGCCTGTCTCCAAACTTTCATAGTGACCCACATACAAGATGATGGTCAGCAGTGTGCAAGACAACCTGTGTCCTTTCTTGTTCACATCCAGCTGGAGAGTTTGATAGAAGAGTGGTCTCCATACCATAGAAAGTTCATACTACACTTTGGTCAGGGGAAGTATGAGGGTTGGTCTGAGTAAGTGACAGACAACTGCTCAGGACTTGACATGTGACCTCAAAGTTGCCGGAGCGCATGAAATTCAGTTGCCCAGGTTCCAGTGAATCTGATTCATTAGGGACAGGGTGCAGGCAGATGCATTTCAATAAGCATTCTAGGGGGTGGAGACAAGATGGCTGACTGAAGCCAGCTTTCCACAGAGGCTCCCATCCACAAGGAGAGTTAAAGGACAGAAATTTAGCAAGTAACCAGGTGGATTTGATCTACACCAAGAGAGAAGGTTGAAGAACACACATGAACACTGCTGAGGTGAGCTGCGACCCCAAGGATACAAACAAAAAGTACAAAATCCATCACCAAGCGGACAGGAGTCCCCTCCCCCATGAGAACGTCTCAGAGTGCCCCACAAACAAATGAGCAGAGTTCAAAGTTCCTCCCACTACACTCCACAGGAGATACCCACTAAAAACTGGACCTACCTCCCCTACTAAGGTGCCACAGCATTCTCCTCCCAGGCATAAAAGTGTATAAAACTGTATATATTCTCTACCTGTAACTCTGAGCTCCCAGAACTCCCCTCCACTCTCACTCTGAGGTCTAGAGGCCTGTCCCTCAGGAGTCCAGATTCTTGGGTGATTTCTCGAGGAGTGTAGATAGGGCCTAAATGCAGCTGGTCAGTGCTGACTCTGGGGCATGGGAGTGAGGAGAGGACAGTTGGCTGAGAGGGAACCACACCAGAGCGGCGGTGGCCTAAGGCGCAGACCAGCAGCCGTCTTTTAGCAACAATAGGGCTCACTCCCGGATATTCTGAAGCCACACCCTCCGTGTCCCTGGGCAACCAGAGGAGGCTGGGCATCTACTCAGGTGGCAACCACCACGGAACAGATGTGGGGCGGAAATGCAGGCCCTGTGAGTAAAGGGTTTGCCTGAGGTGGTACCAGCCTGGGTGGAGCATGGGGACTAGAAATGCACGAGCAGAGCTGGGAAGTTCCCAGGGTGGGGCTGACTCAGAGGACCACTTTACTGAGCCTAAGATGCACCCAGCCCTCAGGGGATTGTCAGCCTATAGACAAAGAAAGATAGGAGGCTAGAACTCACAGGTAACTGAATACAAGCCTGCAGGAGCAAAGACAGGGCCTGAGGCACAGGCTTGGGGAACTCAAAACAGCTTCTCTACTGCAGGGGAATTTAGCAGGGACAGAAACAAATTCCTGCAAAGTTATTCTGTCCTGTTCTGTGAGTAACATCAATCAGGGGCAGGGCTAGAACTGAGTGAGCACCCCCTAGCCTCCATTAAGTGCCCGAGGTTGTCAGGCCTTACCTCCCGCTGCTAGATAGAGGCAGAGTGCAGCAGCCTGACTGAACAGAAATAGATTTCCTTGTGATTCAGGCAGGTACAAACCCCTGGAGTATCTATCCACTACAGGCAACTGGGTCAAAGCCCTGCGGGACTATCAGTGACTGGGTATGACAGAGGTGCAAGGTGTGGAAGGAGGCATCAACCTTCCCAGACTGATCTATTTGCTGGGTGGGTCCTCCTGACTCCATGGAGCACTGGAGCAAGCCATATCAGAGTAGTCACTAGACCCATATGATCCAGTTGCCAGAGACCTTTTAAACTCTCCCACCTGAGACAGGTGCTGACTGAGACAATTGATTTGGACCTTTTGAACTGAGCCAATCACCCAAGGACTATTCAGGTGGTGCCCTGGGTGTGTGGTTTTAGGAAGGTTTGATTTTCCTTTTCCAATTGTTGCCTGTGGGGGGCAGGGTGACTTAATTGCCGGTATTTCTCCACAGCTGAGACTTCAGCCCAGAGTAACTGTATCACTAGGGTTGAACAGAGACCAGCTGAAAACAAGACAGAACCACTTAGCCCCACCACACCAAACAGGTCCCCAGTTTCTCAGGTCATAGCACTGTATGGGTCCTTGATAAAGCTCCAGGGGAAAAATCAAGTGGTGTAAAATAATCATGGAGCAGAATCAGTGGAAAAACTCTGGTAATATGAATAACCAGAATAGATCAACCACCCCTCCAAGGAAAGATATGGCAGATGTAACTGAAGACCCATTTTACAGCTGACTGAGATGTCAGAAATCAAATTCAGAATTTGGATTGCAAACAAGATTAATACAATGGAGGAAAATATGGAATTAGAAATTTGAGCAGCAATTCAAAAGTCGGAATTAGAAACTCAAGGAGAAATTCAAAGGTTGTCTCAAGAATTTAACAAATTTAAAGACAAAACCACCAAAGACTTAGACACACTGAAGCAAGAATTTGTAGCCCTCAAAGATATAAAAATACAGTAGAATCCCTCAGTAACAGAGTGGAGCAAGCAGAAGAAAGGATTTCTGACATGGAAGACAAAGCTTTTGAATGCTCCCAAACTCTAAAAGAGGCAGAGAAATGGAGAGCAAAAACGGATCATTCTCTCAGAGAGCTCTGGGATAATTCAAAGACGGCTAATATCCACCTCATTGGAATCCCTGAAAGTGATGACGTGGCCTCGCTAGGCACAGAGGCCCTTCTCCATGAAATTATGAAAGAGAATTTTCCACACATGCCAAGAGATTATGAAATTCAGATAGCAGACAGGTTAAGAACCCCAGCACAACTCAATCCCAATCAGACATCTCCTAGGCATATCCATAGTTAATATGAAGGAGAAAATGGTGAAAGCAGCCAGGTGTAAGAAATCCATTACCTACAAAGGGAAGAATATTAGAATGGCTGCAGATCTCTCTGCTGAAACTTTTCAAGCCAGAAGAGGGTGGTCATCGACTTTTAATCTCCTAAAGCAAAATAACTTTCAACTCCAGATCCTGTATCCAGCTAAACTGAGTTTCATTTATGATGGAGAAATTAAATACTTTAATGACAATCATATGTTGAAGAAATTTGCCATAACCAAACCAGCTCTTCAGGATATTCTCAGGCCTATCCTCCATAATGACCAGCCCAATCCTCTACCACAAAAGTAAACTCACTCAGAAACTTTTGATCAAACTCCAACTTCCACAGTGGCTAAAGGATTAAACATGTCCACTGGACTTTCTAAAAACTCGATATCCAAAATTATACCAGACTTATCAATATTTTCGATTAATGTAAATGGCTTAAACTGTCCTCTAAAGAGGCACAGGTTAGCTGACTAGATACAAAAACCCAGGCCAGATATTTGCTGCATACAAGAGTCACATCTTACCTTAAAAGACAAATATAGACTCAGGATGAAAGGATGGACATCCATATTTCAGGCAGATGGTAATCAGAAAAAAGCAGGTGTTGCAATTTTATTTGCAGATATAATAGGCTTTAAACCAACAAAAGTAAGGAAGGATAAAAACGGTCACTTCATATTTGTTAAGGGTAATACTCAATATGATGAGATTTCAATTATTAATATCTATGCACCCAACCAGAATGCACCTCAATTTATAAGAGAAACTCTAACAGACAGGAGCAACTTGATTTCCTCCAGCTCCATAATAGTTGTAGATTTCAACACTCCTTTGGCAGTGTTGGATCAATCCTCCAATAAGAAGCTGAGCAAAGAAATTTTAGATTTAAACCTAACCATCCAACATTGGGATTTAGCAGACATCTAGAGAACATTTCATCCCAACAAAACTGAATACACATACTTCTCATCAGCCCATGGAACATAATCCAAAATCTATCACATCTTAGGTCACAAGTCTAACTCCAGTAAATTTAAAGGAATAGAAATTATTCCATGCATCTTCTTGGATCACCATGGAATAAAAGTTGAGCTCAGTAACAACAGGAATCTGCATACTCATACAAAAACCTGGAAGTTAAATAACCATATGCTAAAGCTAAATGATAGCTGGGTCAGAGATGAGATTAAGAAGGAAATTGCCAAATTTTTGGAACAAAATGACAATGAAGACACGAATTATCAGAATCTCTGGGATACCACCAAGGTAGTCCTAAGAGGGAAATTTATAGCTCTGCAAGCCTTCCTTAAGAGAACAGAAAGACAGGAAGTTAACAACTTAATGGGACATTTCAAGCAACTGGAAAAGGAAGAACATTCCAACCCCAAACCCAGTAGAAGAAAACAAATAACCAAAATTAGAGCAGAATTAAATGAAATTAAAAACAAAAGAATTATACAACAGATCAATAAATCAAAAAGTTGGTTTTTGATAAGGTCAATAAAGTAGATAAACCTTTGCCCAACCTAATCAGGAAAAAAAGAGTAAAATCTCTAATCTCATCAATCAGAAACGACAAAGATGAAATGACAACAGACTCGTCAGAAATTAAAAAAATCCTTAATGAATATTACAAGAAACTTTATTCTCAGAAATATGAAAATCTGAAGGAAATTGACCGATACTTGGAAGCACATCACCTTCCAAGACTTAGCCAGAATGAAGTGGAAATGTTGAACAGGCCCATATCAAGTTCTGAAATAGCATCAACCATACAAAACCTCCCTAAAAAGAAAAGCCTGGGACCAGATGGTTTCACATCAGAGTTCTACCAAAACTTTAAAGAGGAATTAGCACTTATATTACTCAACTTATTCCAAAATGTAGAAAAAGAAGGAAGACTCCCCAACACGTTCTATGAAGCAAACATCACCCTGATCCCCAAACCAGGAAAAGACCCAACAAGAAAAGAAAATTATAGACCAATATCACTAATGAATATAGATGCAAAAATATTCAACAAGATCCTAACAAACAGAATCCAGCAACACATGAAACAAATTATACATCATGACCAAGTCGGTTTTATCCCAGGGTCTCAAGGCTGGTTCAATATACGTAAATCTATAAATGTAATCCAGCACATAAACAAATTAAAAAACAAAGACCAGATGATTCTCTCAATGGATGCAGAAAAAGCTTTTGATAATATATAGCATCCCTTCATGATCAGAACACTTAAGAAAATTGGTATGGAAAGGACATTTCTTAAACTGATAGAGGCCATCTACAGCAAACCCACAGCCAATATCATATTGAATGGAGTTAAATTGGAATCATTTCCACTCAGATCAGGAACCAGACAAGGCTGCCCATTATCTCCACTGCTCTTTAACATTGTAATGGAAATTTTAGCCACGGCAATTAGTGAAGAAAAGGTGATCAAGGGTATCCATATAGGGTCAGAAGAGCTCAAACTTTTGCTCTTCGCAGATGATGTGATTGTATATCTGGAAAACACCAGAGATTCTACTACAAAACTCTTAGAAGTGATCAAGGAATACAGCAGTGTCTCAGGTTACAAAATCAACATTCATAAATCGGTAGCCTTTATATATACCAACAATAGTCAAGTTGAAAATACAGTTAAGGACTCTATTCCATTCACAGTAGTGCCAAAGAAGAGGAAATATTTGGGAGTTTATCTAACAAAGGATGTGAAAGATCTCTATAAAGAGAACTATGAAACTCTAAGAAAAGAAATAGCTGAAAATGTTAACAAATGGAAAAACATACCATCCTCATGGCTGGGAAGAATCAACATTGTTAAAATGTCCATACTACCCAAAGCAATATACAATTTTAATGCAATCCCTATTAAAGCTCCACTGTCATACTTTAAAGATCTTGAAAAAATAATACTTCATTTTATATGGAATCAGAAAAAACCTCAAATAGCCAAGACATTACTCAGAAATAAATACAAAGCAGGAGGATTCACGCTACCAGACCTCAGACTATACTATAAATCGATAGTGATCAAAACAGCATGGTGCTGGCACAAAAACAGAGAAGTAGATGTCTGGAACAGAATAGAGAACCAGAGATGAATCCATCTACTTACCGTTATTTGATCTTTGACAAGCCAATTAAAAACATTCAGTGGGGAAAAGATTCCCTATTTAACAAATGGTGCTGGGTGAACTGGCTGTCAACCTGTGGAATACTGAAACTGGACCCACACCTTTCACCATTAACTAACATAGACTCTCACTGGATTAAAGATTTAAACTTAAGACATGAAACTATAAAAATACTAGAAGAGAGTGCAGGGAAAACCCTTGAAGAAATCGAGTATTTTATGAGGAGGCGAGTATTTTATGAGGAGGACCCCCCGGGCAATTGAAGCTTCAAAAATACACTACTGGGACCTGATCAAACTAAAAAGCTTCTGCACAGCCAAGAACACAGTAAGTAAAGGAAGCAAACAGCCATCAGAATGGGAGAAGATATTTGCAGCTTATGTTTCCGACAATGGTTTAATAACCAGAATTCACAGAGAACTGAAACATACAAGCAAAAAAAGAATAAGTGATCCCATCGCAGGCTGGGCAAGGGACTTGAAGAGAAACATCTCTGAAGAAAACAGGCATGGCCTACAAACATATGAAAAAAGTTCATCATCTTTAATCATCAGAGAAATGCAAATCAAAACTACTTTGAGATATCATCTAACTCCAGTAATATTAGCCCATATCACTAAATCCCAAGACCAGAGATGTTGGCGTGGATGTGGAGAAAAGGAAACACTTCTACACTGCTGGTGGGGATGCAAATTAATACATTCCTTTTGGAAACATGTTTGGAGAACACTTAGAGATCCAAAAATAGATCTGCCATTCAATCCTATAATTCCTCTGCTAGGCATATACTCAGAAGACCAAAAATCACATCATAACAAAGTTATTCGAATAACTACCAGAATAGTTACCAGAATGTTTATTGCAGCCCAATTCATAATTGCTAAGTCATGGAAAAAGCCCAAGTGCCCATCAATTCATGAATGGATTAATAAATTATGGTATATGTACCCCATGGAATATTATGCAGCCTTAAAGAAAGATGGAGACTTTACCTCTTTCATGTTTACATGGATGGAGCTGGAACATATTCTTCTTAGTAAAGTATCTCAAGAATGAAAGAAAAAGTATCCAATGTACTCAGCCCTACTATGAAACTAATTTATGGCTTTCACATGAAAGCTATAACCCAGTTATAACCTAAGAATAGGGTAAGGGGGAAATGGAGGGGAAGGAGGGGTGAGGTGGGTGGAGGGAGGGTGATTGGTGGGATTGCACCAGCGGTGCATCTTACAAGGGTATATGTGAAATTTAGGAAATGTAGAATGTAATTGTCTTAACACAATAACTAAGAAAATGCCAGGAAGGCTATGTTAATGAGTGTGATGATAATGCGTCAAATGGTCTATAAAACCAGTGTATGGTGCCCCATGATCTCATTAATGTACACAGCTATGATATAATAAAAATAAATAAATAAATAAGCATTCTAGATTATTTTGATGCAAAGGGAAATAATGAACTTGGACCAATCAGGAGCCTTCTCTGCAGCTGAGGATGAGATTGACTCGCAAACATAGAGTGTGGGGGAAGTAGATGCCAGAATAAAGGAAGGAAGGTGGGAATGGCAAAAACAGGGCCCTTTGTAGGAGGAGGGAGGTCAACTGTGGACGGGTCAGAGACTGGAATCCACTGGCCAAGGGAACAACTTAGCAATGCCAAAGGTCTCTCCTTCATTTGCATGGTATCTTGCATTGAGCACTTCCTAAGGCCAGGTCCTGGGTGAACTGCGGGAAATATGCTCCCTCAAGCCTACCCTAGAGTGGTGGGCAGATAGACAGATGCACAAGAGAGATGGGGGTGGCAAGGCATTTTCAGGATGTGAGGATGGCCAGCCGTGTAGGAATGCAGGGGAAGCAGAGAGGCACCTGCACACACCTCTGACTGCTGATGGGCCCTTGCTCACCTACCAGATGTTTGTCTTCTGCTCACCTTAGGGTGACTGGAAGAATGGAGTTCTCACATTGGGGAGGTTGCAGCAGAAACTGCCATGGGAAGAGGACACTTACATTTATGCTCTTCTGGCTGTGTGGGTTCCCTGATTCCTTGGCTAGGGGGTATTGGCAAGATGATGGGGTAACAATGCTTTGAAAACCATGAATCATCGTACTCACCTGACAGGTATTAAAACAGAGCATTGGTGCTGCTCAGCCTGACTTGTGTGCTGAGGATGACAAATAAGAGAGAAAAGAAGCGAAGCACGTATTAAAGACATTTCTCATTCACCCTGCTCTGAAAGTGTCCTCCCAAAGATGGACAGTAGCACTCCTGATAAGGGACGATAGTAGTAATTATGACACTCTACAGCTCATGAATGCTTTGTATCTTCCCTCAATGTCTGGCATCTGGTGATGTTTGATTGTCTGAAGCTCAGAACCCTTCAGTGTGGACTGTCTGGTGTCCCCTGCATGACTCGTTTGCACCCTGCTGCTAGGAAATGTGTCTCTGCCCCACATCCCCTCCTCACACACAGCTGCCCATCTCCTCTTTATCGCTGCCAGTTTTTTTTTTTCCAGAGACAGAGTCTCACTTTATTGCCCTCAGTTGAGTGCTGTGGTGTCACAGCTCATAGCAACCTCCAGCTCTTAGGCTTAGGCAATTCTCTTGCCTCAGCCTCCCGAGTAGCTGGGACTACAGGTGCCTGCCTCAACGCTTGGTAATTTTTTTGTTGCAGTTTGGCTGGGCCCAGGTTTGAACCTGCTACCCTCAATATTTGGAGCCAGCACCCTACCCACTGAGCCACAGGCACCACCCACACTGCCATTTTGTTTTAAAATAACTTCTTCAAGCTGTCAGCTCACACAATCTGTCTCAAACATTGTCTCCTCAACTGATTTTCCTTGGCAACACCGGTACCATGTCGAATTCATCCTAGGCTATATGAGCCAAGGATATATTTAATATGGAAAGAGGCTTTGCATATGAAACACCTGCTTTTGCTAAAAGTCAGAGTTTAGCAAATGATATTTGACAAGAAAGGAAGAGAGAAACGAATTTCTCATATCTTTTAAACAGGCTCTTTTCCTAGAAGGCATTTGGATCTGGTTTTCTTTTTTGGAGACAGAGTCTCACTCTGTCACCCTGGGCAGAGTGCTGTGGCGTTGTAGCTCACAGCACCCTCAAACTCTTGGGCTCAAGGGATCCTCCTGCCTCAGCCTCCTGAGTAGCTACAGGTGCCTGCTACCATGCCCAGATAGTTTTTCTATTTTTATTAGGGATGAGGTCTCACTCTTGCTGAGGCTGGCCTTGAACTCCTGAGCTTAGGCAATCCACCTGCCTTGACCTCCCACCATGCTAGGATTGCAGGCATGAGCCACCTTGCCCAGCCTGGATCTGTTTTCTTTATCATTGGAGACTCCTGGGAGACACCCTGACAGTCTCATTCTGAGTCTCCCTGTGGGTTGGCTCTCAGGACATGCTGCTTCCCATCCCTGACCCATCAGGCTTTGTCCCCCCACAGGATCCAGGGCACAGACTCTGGAGACTTCTGGGACAGGACTGCCCTCCACACCTATAATACCTGTAAAATGCCAAATGGATGTGCCTGTCAGGCCATAGGGCAGGAGTGGTACATGGACATCTGGATGTTGCAGCCTCAGCAAGCTGGGGGATTTGGAAGAGAGCTCTGCCAGCCATGAATTGAAATCCCAGTCCTCTTATTCCTCTCCTGAGGAGCTGTGTGTCTTCAAGTGAATTACATAACCTCTCTGAGCTTGTGTGTAGAATTCTGATCATCATTTATTAGCTTACTCTTCTGGATCATAGGTCTCAAATTCCTGGACATATGTAAGGGTCAGGAGAGCAATCCAAGCTAATGCTGCACAGACTTCTCAAGGCCAGAGCATTCACGCAGGGCATAGAGGAAGGGGAGCCTTGCTTTTTTCTGCCTGAAGTTTTCTTCTCAATTAAGATGCTGCATAGTGAACAGGGTAGGCACTGAGGCCGTGTACTCACCTCTTTATTGCCCACCATGAACTTGTACTTTCTCAAAGTTTGAATCACAGCCAAGAATTGGCCTTTGTACCCAAGCACAACTTGCTCCTTCCTTCCTTCTCTCTTATTACATCTCCAGGCTCCCCCAACAGTGTCTTTCCTGGGGAGTGTCACAGTGCTGTTGACCAGGCTCACGAGACCCACCCTATACACCATCACCATAGTGTGTAGAGGGCTGTTGTGCTTTAGACAACTCTGTCTGGGGCCAGCAGTGTCTTGGTGGTGAATACGCCATGCCCTATGCGCTATGAAAACAATTGCAGGTGTTTGCATTCTTTTGGCTCCTGAAGTAGTCAACTAATATGTGTGTGTGTATGTGTGTGAGTATGTGTGTGAGAGCCTGTATGTATGAGTGTGTGTGAGGGTGCGTGTGAGTATGCATGTGAGCATGGGTGTGGTCATGTGTGTTTCAGCATGTATGCATGAGCGTGCTGTGAGGGTGTGTGTGAGCATATGTGTTAGCGTGCATGAGCGTGCATGTGAGCGTGTGTGAGTGTGCGTGTGAGTGTGTATGTCAGTGTGAATGTGAGCCTGTGTGTGTGAGCATGTGTGTGTGAGCGTGTATGCATGAGCTTGCGTGTGAGCATGTGTGATTGTGTGTGCACATGTATATGTGAGCATGTGTGTGAGCATGTGTGACCATGTGTGCATGCATGTGTGTGTGCATGCCCACTTACTTTTTGAGCTGTGTTTTAGCACAGCCCTATTTCCTCAGTGCAGTGTCTACACATGTCTGAAATATGGAATCATCTTGAATATGTTAGTAGCTTTTACTGTTTGCTTTACTGCTCCTAAACAGTGATGGCAAGTAAGTCCTGGGTTTGGAGTGTGTGCGTTTAAACTCAGCATGGAGCCAGAACATAGTCAATGTTGTTGGGGGAGGGCAGCATCCAAGTCACCAGGCGCAGCAGGGACTCGGCTCTGGATGCCCTCGGCTGCCCTCATGGAAGGTTTGGATTTTTAGAACAAGCAAAGGCATTTTCTGGGTATATAGCTTCAGCTGCTGACTAAACAACAATGATGGCTGCAACCAAAAAATAGCCAGGCATTGTGGCAGGTACCTGTAGTCCCAGCTACTTGGGAGGTAGAGACAGGAGAATCGCTTGAGCCCAGGAGTTGGAGGTTGGTGTGAGCTGTGAAGCCACAGCACTCTACCCAGGGCGATAGATTGAGGCCTTGTCTCAAAAAAAAGAAAGAAAGAAAAGTTTTACATCATGAAGAAGTAAGTTTTATTCCAGGAATTCAAGGTTGGTTCAACATACATAAATCCATAAAGGTAATTTACCACACAAATAAAAGCAAAACCAAATATGATATGGTTCTCTCAACTGATGCAGAAAAGGGTTTTGACAATATCCAGCGTCATTTCTTGCTGAGAACACTTAAAATAAATAGGGTTTGGTGAGACAGTTCTTAAAATGATAGAGGCCACCTACAGCAAACCCACAGCCAATATCATATTGAATGGAGTAAAACTGAACTGAAACTAGACAACAATTCAGAACTATCATTCAGAACTGAAACTAGACAATGATGCCCCACTATCACCACTGCTAGTCAACATAGTACTGGAAGTCCTAGTCATTGCAATCAGTCAAGAGAAGGAAATCAAGGGTATTCAAATTGGGACAGGGGAGGCCAATCTCTCTCACTGTGAGAATAACATGATCTTACACTTGCAAAACCCCAGGAATTCAACTACAAACTTCTTAGAATTGACCAAGGAATACAGTAGTGTCTTGGGATATAAAATCAATGCTCACAAATCAGTTGTCTTCATTTATGCCAAGAATATTCAAATAAGAATCAAAGAATAAAAGCAAAGAAAATCAAATCAAATCACCTTTTAAAGTAGCTCCAAAGAAGATGAATACCTGGGAATATATCTAACAAAGTATATGAAAGATCTTCATAAACAGAACTGTGAAAATCTGAGAAAAGAAATAGCAGAAGACATTAACAAATGGAAGCACATACAATCGGTCATGGCTGGGAAGAATCAACGTTGTTAAAATATCCATTGAACCCAACACAACCTACAGGTTTAATGCAATCCCCATCAAAGCACCAATATCATACTTTGAAGAACTTGAAAAAATAGTACTTCATTTCGTATGGAACCAGAAGAAAACTTGAATAGCCAATACAATTCTTAGAAACAAAGAGAAATCTGGAGGCATCACATCACCAGACTTCAGGTTATCCTACAAGTCTACAGTCATCAAAACAGTATGGTACTGGCACTAAAATAGAGATATCAATCTATGGAATAGAATTGAGAAGTTAGAGATGAACCCAGCCACATATTACCATTTGCTCTTTGATAAACCAAAGCATGGACGGGGGAAAAAAAAATCCCTATTTAATAAATGGTGCTAGGAGAACTGGTTAGCTATATGTTTGAGACTGAAACTGGATCAACATCTCTCACCTTTGCCAAAAATTGATTCTCACTATATAAAAGATTTAAGTTTAAGACACAAATCAATAAAAATTCCAGAAAAGAGTGTGGCAAAAATGCTTGACAACATTGGCCTCAGAAAATATCTATGAAGAAGACCCTGTTGGCAATTGCAGCAACCCCAAAAATAAATAAATGGGATTTGATCAAGATAAAAAGCTTCTGCACAGCAAACAGCCTGTGGAATGGAAGAAGTGAATCTGACAAAGGCATGATAAGTAGAATCTATAGAGAAGTCAAGTTAATCAACAGGAAAAGAGGCCAGGCTTGGTGGCTGGCCTCCAAGGCATGATAAGTAGAATCTATAGAGAAGTCAAGTTAATCAACAGGAAAACAGGCCAGGCTTGGTGGCTCATACCAATAATCCTGGCACTCTGGGAGGCTGAGGCAGGTGAATCGCCTGAGCTCACATGTTTGAGACCAGCCTGAGCCAGAGATAGACTTCAACTCTAAAAATAACTGGGCATTGTGGCAGGCACCTGTAGCCCCAGCTACTCAGGAGGCTAAGGCAAGAGAATCACTTCAGCCCAAGAGATTGAGGTTGCTGTGACCTGTGACACCATGACACTCTACTGAGGGCAACAAAGTAAGATTCTGTCTCAAAAAAATAAAAAGAAAAAGAAAAGAGAAAAGAACAAACAATTCCATTTATAAGTGATCAAAAGACTTGAAGAGAAACTTCTCTGAAGATGACAGACGAATGGTCAAACAAACACATGAAAACATGCTCATTGTCTTTAATCATCCAACAAATCAAATCAAAACCATGCTGAGATATTGCCTAACTGCAGGGAGATTAGCCCACATCACAAATTACCAAATCTGCAGAAGCTGGTGTGCATGTGGAGAGAAAGGAACACTTCTGCACTGCTGGTAGGATTGAAAACTAATACAACCTTTACGAAAAGAAGTATGGAAAATTATTAAAGAACTCAAATTTGACCTTCCATTTGATCCTGAAATTCCATTACTAGGCATCTATCCAGAAGAACAAAATTCATATTTACTACAAAGACATTTGCACCAGAATGTTTATTGCAGCTCAATTGACAATTGCCGAGTCATGGAAGCAACTCAAATGCCCATCAACCTATGAATGGATTAACATGGAATACTATTTAGCCATAAAAAGATGGAGATTTTACATCTTTTCAATTTACCTGAATGGACTTGAAACACATTCTTCATAATGAAGTATCTCAAGAATAGAAAAAAAAAACAAAAACATTTTTTCTAAACTGAACATGTCCTAAATTAAATTCATATTATTTTTTTCCCAAAGCCTGACATGCCCAGCTTGGAGTTCTTTAAAGCTTTGTAATCCTAAATGTTAGAGCCTGTGTGGTGCACGTGGCTCACAGAAATGGCCCAAATGGTGCTGCTTAATACATGTATTATCATGTGTTAAAAGTGAGTAATGTTTACATTTTAAAATATGTGTTTCTGGATTCTCTTGGAAAAGGAGCAATGATAGCAACATCAGGCTCCGGTGGCAGCCGTTGGCACTTTGGGTGGGGCTGTGCCCTCCAATTTGCCATAGTGCCTACCACTGCCTGTCACATCCTTGGTGTGGAGGCCAGGTAATAACTGCAGAGTCTGTGAAATAAATTGAAAGGTGAGGTAAAAAGACAACACACAGAGGGGCAAGAGCTAGCAAAGTGAAGAAAAAAAAATGTAAAAATAAAGCATCGCTAGAAAGGTGAAATTAGATGCAATAATGATCAGAGGATAGGAAACTAAATTCATGATGTAGAGGGAAAGCTTGAGGAGTATTTCTTGTAGCTAACAAAAAGAACACTTGAAAGTAACCAGAGAGAAAACAATGGCAAGGGATACACACTACCAATATCAATATAGAGATATTTGATGGTTCCGAAAGAGAGTAAGATGCAACAGAATATCCAGACATTATAAGGGAAAATTTACCTGCATCTATATATTGAAAAGACCCTCTAAGTTCTAGATAATATTAATAAAAAGTGCAATATGTAGACCTATCCTGGTTAAATCTTAAATTTTATATTATGAAAAAATAATGTTATATGTATTTTCAGCCAGAAAAACAATAGGTTTTCACAAAAGCAGAAAGGAATGAGGTTTGCTGCGAACACTTCCTCTGTGGTAGTGAATACCACGTTTTAGTCAGAGACACTGACTACCTGAATACCACTCAGTGTCCAGGCTCCTATAACAAAAGTATCATAAACTGAGAAGCTTAAAGAAAAGAAATTCATTTTTCACAGATATGGTTGCTGGAAGTCCAAGATCAATGTGCTGGCCAAATTGGTTCCTGGTGAGGACCCTCTCCTGGTTTGAAGATGGATACCTTTTCACTGCCTCCTTACATGGCAGAGAGAGATCACGGCTTGCACACCTCTTACGAGGGCACTAATCCCATTCAGGAGGGCTCCACCCACATGACCCCACCCCCAAATATCATTACATGGGGGACATATGAATTTGGGAGGGACCATAAACATTCAGTCCATGGCAGCATGGGACATAGCAATGGGCATAATTCAGAGGGAAAGGATTTCATTATGTACCAGGTTTGTATGTGAAGGTACCAATAAAACATTATGGGAAAGGCCAAGTCTAAGATAGTTTACTAATTCATTTCGTTTACTAAGTGACTTTGGGAAATTGTGGATGAATAGTTAAACATATTTCTTTCCTTGAGCATTGCTCAGAAACTTTAATATAATCATTAAATTAAACAATTGTATAAGTTCTAACAGTGACCATATGCAGCATTTTCCAAATTTATTTGACAAACAATCCTTTTCTTAAGGCCAAACCTATTAATGTCTGGCAAAAAGTATTTTATGAAATGTGATGCCAAGAAGGTCTTTAATAATATTTGAGATTAAATTTTTAATAAAAGCTTTAAATTATTCTAAAAATCAAAAAGATGCTTTATTAATGTGAAAAACTCTATTCCAGATATTTATTATTTATTAATAATAGCAAAAGACCATGAAAATCAGAATCAAGGATACCTGCTATTATTTTTCTTTTCCTTTTTTTTTTAATTATTGGGGATTCATTGAGGATATAAAGAACCGGGTTGAATTGATTGCATTTGATAGATAAAGACCCTCTTATAATTGTGCCCTACTCCAAAAAGGTGTACCACACCCTGTGACCCCCCAGCCCCTTCCTCCTTCCCTTTCTCTGGTCTCCCCATCCCCCACCCCCACTGTGTACTGGGTCATTTTAACAATTTTCTAGACATTCTAGACAAAGCAGCAAGTATAGAATAAATAAGAGTAAATAAATAAGAGTAAATAAATAAATAAGAATAAATTACATTACATTGTAATGTAAGACATGAAATTATTACTCTTTACTATTTGTTTGTCTACCAGAAATTTCAATATAAGCAGCTAGAAAACTATCACAGCTTAGTGAGGTTGTTATAAAATAAATGTGCAAAAATGTTTCCCCCTAAACTAGCACTAACTAATTAAAATATGGAGTACAAAAATGATTTAATTTTCCTGAGAAAAAAAAACAAAAACAAAAACACAAACTACAAATACATTTAGCACATACATGTAGCACTTGTGTAAAGAAAATGCCAAAACATCACTGGGAAACACATAATAAGATTTAATACATAGAGGACATACCATATTCCCAGAGGAGAAAACCACTTCTTGTTAAGTTAATTTATAAATTTAACATGTTTCTAATATAAACCTATAAGAATATAAATTGAGGAAGGAGGACAATTTGTTTCTAATATTCATTTTAAACAGTAGACAGAAGAAAATGGGCAAACAATATTTTTGTTTTTAAATAAGAAAAATTAGAGTGTGGCACTCTTGCATTGCTAAATGTTACAATCAAGTCAAGAACTGTAAATAATCTGAGATACTCTACTCACAAAATAGCAAATTAACCTGCCAGAGTTTCATGGATACTGGCAGAAGATACCATCTTCTGGGTCTGAGGCAGAAGTTTATTACAGTGCAGCCTACAGCATGGGGGTCAGGCCTGTGTTGGTCTCCTTATCTCCCAGTGCCATGGGGCAATGTGGCTAACCAAGTTATTTAGTTGATTTTCATTGCAGCTGAGGAACTCAGGGCTTTGAGAACCTGAATCTTTTATAATGCACAATAAGCAAATCTGGCTGAGCTTTGCTCCAGGGGGAGATTTAATCTTTATCATATTAGAGTATAAACAAATGTGCCTCTTGCTCTAGAGGAAGAAACTTTGTCTTCCAAGGCTCTTTACTATCTTCCCGTCCTTGAACAGGTATCTTATGCTTCTGGTTGCAGGTATGCAAAAACACGGGAGACCTCTGGAGAACCGTCTCCAACAAAATCTTGTTTCTATGCCATCTTGGTTTCTGGGGAATTTTCCCACAAATATGCCATTCCTTCTGCTACTCTGATCAATATGACCAACTGAGCCTGAGACCCAATCCAATCAATTTGTCTCCTATAGCATTTGGTGAAGGCTATCATCAATAGGAATCCAAGCATCAGGGTCGGGCCAACCTGCAGTATTGCCCTTAACCATGTCCCTGGGGATCCTAGGCCCAACCAACTGAATAAATCCTGTAAACCATCAATACATACCTTACAAAACCAATTCACTCTCTCCTTAAGTTGTGTATTGATCTTTCCATTTGGCCTAAGAATATTGATCCAGCTGTGCCCAGATGTGTTAATGATTGAGCAGATTCTGTCTTGGCATCCTCAGACATCAAAGCTGAAACCTTGGGCAATTCTGTTGTCCTGAATAAGCCTGGAAATTAACTTAAGGACAACAACATTGACCAAGTCAAACCAAGAAGAGAATCCTCGGAGCTGAGCCAGAATTAATTTGAATTCCTAGACCCCTTCTTGGCTGGGTTGTTACTTTGAGGCTGGCCTGGGTTTACTATTAGAGGAAAGTAAAACACACAATGCTCAGGATTGAATGGTCAGGGTTGAATTCCCATCCTTTTGTGCTAGCCATTATTCAGGAAATGGCTGAGAAAGGGTGATTCCTTTCGGGAGATCATTGTGTTCAGTGGCCAAATAAACTTTTTAAGGTTTATAGACCTTAAAAAGACGAAGGAAGCCTGATGAAGGGGGTCGGAAATCTTTTCCTGCTGACTTGCAGGGAGCCTGTATTTCCCTGCTCAGAAATCTCAGTGCCTGCAGATGGCAGGGGAGCAGGGTGGGTCATCGGATGCCTTGATTCTCAGTCTATTTTTGAGTAGCTTTTGCAATAATAGGTGTACCGTGTCAGAGTCTAAATGGTCTGGCGAGGTGAACACATAATACAGATTAGTCTCAAAGGCCAGGAAAGTGTGGCTGGGGTCAACACACTAAGGACTGGGAACAGCAACACTGAAACTGTGTCACCAGCAGTGAGGAGGGTATCAGAGCTCCACCTGACTCAGTCTGCTGGGAGCAGGCAGGGCCCAGGCCCCGTGCCACGCAGCTCCCTCCCTGCAAGACAAAAGGTCAGGTTTAGGAGTCACTGGTCTGGTATGCAGTCCTGAGTCTGCTCCATCTGTGATGACAGACATGTTGACATTTCTGATATGATGATGGATCCAGGTTGCAAATGCAGCAACTGGCACGGGGCAGGGTCTGTTGATAGCTTCCCTCCAACCCGTCTCATCAGAGAGTGGGCCTTTATCTTGGGATCTGCACAAGTGACCCAGATAACTCAGTCAGCAGCCACAATTTTTTTCTGCCATAGCTTGGCTGAGGTGTCTTTAATCTGCCAGTTTGTCATTTTCCAAGTGGCAGGTCAAACAGCTAGGCCATTGGCAAAAGCCCAAGAGTTAGTAAAATATAGCAAGAAGAGTGTTTCCCAAATAGCCTTGAATTTGGTCCAGGGAGCAGAGAGACTGCATCATTTGCAGTTCTGTGTAGCTGACACTGAACAGCCACTGCAGCCCTGCAGACTGCACTGGGTTTCAGCTTAACTGAATCCTCCCCAAAGCCCAGGGAACTCCTGAAGCCTAGGAATATTCTACAGCCCTTAGAAACCCTGGCAGTTCAGTTAAGGGCGACTTGATTGACCACGTCAATCCAAGAAGAGAATACAAGGAGCAGAGCAGAATTAACTATGCATCCCCAGAACCCCTTATTTAATTCCCAAGTGCCTGAATAAGGTTCAGACATTTGGGAAAATCTCCCTGAATTCAAGCCAGCAGCTCTGCTTCAGGCAGTGCAGTGGTGGGAGACAACGTTTTCTCCAAAGAGATAAGTGCCACTTTTTAACCGAAAGCTGAGATGTCGCTGAAGTCAGGCTGGCTGCATTCTGGAATATTCTCTTGCCCTTGTAAGTCATTGAGCCTGACTTGACCCACCCCAGAATGAACTTTCAAGTCAGGGGTTTACTAGGCCTCTGTGGGTCAAGCTTTCAATTTGGCCCAGAGCCATTAGCAAGCTAATAGCTGCTTTGAAAAAGGGTGGTGGTGTGGTTTTTGTACTAGGGTTTTGCAAGATATTGCCACAGGGAACATTAGGTCAAAGGCACATGAGGTCGCTTTATGATCTCTTATAACTGTGTGAAGCTACAACGATCTTGAAATAAAAAGTATTTGGAAAGTTGGTCTCCTGGAGTTAGAGTGTGGAATGATCGTTATCAGAGGCTGGGAAGGGGTTGGGGAGTGGGAAGGAAAAGGTTGGTTAAAGAGCACAAACACGCAGTTGGACACAAGGAGTAAGTTGTCATGTTGATAGCACAGTGGGGTGACTACATTTAGCAATCATTTATTGGAGATTTCAAAATATCATAGCTAGATTTGGAATGTTCCCAGTACAAGGAGATGATCAATGTTTGAGGGGGATGGATATCTCATTTACCCTGATTTGATCATTACACATTGTTTGCATGGATTGAAATATCACTGGACCCCATAAATATGCACAATTGTTATATAGTAATAAAAAGCTACTTTAAAAAAATCAATTAAAAAAATTAAAAACAATGAAAGGGGTTTAGCTGATAACCACGTAAGGGAGGCAGCAACTCTTAAACCCCCAGAGGCTGCCTTTCTGTCAGAGACTCTGGTGGACAAAATATCAGTCACAGAGACTTGTAGCTCCAAGGTGTCATTAGGGTTGTGGGGTCCCTCAGGTACCAGCACTTTTCCACATCTGCCTCCTCAATCTAGATACTACCCTCTGGCACTCATGAACACATGTAGTGTCTTTAATCTGCATGTTTATCATTTTCCAAGTGGCAAACCAAACAGCAAGGCTGTTAGCAAAAACTCGAGTTAGTAAAAATATAGTAGGATTCATCAAGGAGAATGTTTTTTGGAGCTGGGATAACAGCCTTGAATTTGATCCAGAAAGCAGAGGGACTGCATCGTTTTTGGTTCTAATGGCTGATGCTGAGGCTGAAAAGCCCTCAGCCCTGCAGAGACCATGGGGTTTCAGCTTAACTGAACCCTCCGTGAACAAGCACCAGGGAAGCATCAATCCAATTTTGCATTCTGCAGTGGAAACCGCAACAGTAGGAAGCTGATCAAAGGAGCCCACCCACAAGGCCACAGGCCCTGCCCAACCTTTCCCACTTGAACTTGGGAGCAAGGCCCTCCTGACCACCAGAGCCATACGAGTTTGATCAAATATTTCTAGTTACTCAGATGGGTGTGCAAGGCCTTCCACTCTCTGTGGTGACAGGGAGGCTGTGGTCACAGCACTAATAACATTTTCCTTGAAGTAGCCGACATCTGAGTAGAGGGAGAGGGAGGTCAGAGGGTGCTGTGGGAAACAGCAACCTTGTGCCAGGAAATGAGGCACATTTATTTGGATTTTCAAGCAGCATGGTGGCTGCATGCACCTCAATCAACGAATCTCCAGAACTTTGGGGCCACCCCAAGCCCTTTGTCCTTATGGCTGACACATCTATTAGTATTTCCTTCTTTGGGGGCTGCCTGATTCAGCAGCTACAGGCATTCTGCCTTTTTGCTAAGGTATCCCCATTGTCAGGATAGCATTTCTTCCTCCTTTTGCCCCAAGGAGAGTAAAAAACAGTAAAGGCATTAGGTGGGTGGGTTGCTTCTTGTTGCTCAGTGATATCACTCATTTGTAGGCAGGGGGATTAGAGACCCTTGTTCCTTCTTCTCTTATCTAGAACTTGGGTGAGAACAATGGCAATTAGATCCCAGGATGTCTTTTCATCTCCTTCCTCTGGCCTGCGAGGCCCTCATCCTTTCTCTTCGAGAAGGAAACGTGCACTTCAGAGGTGTGCATTTCATCCCCATTGCCAAAAAGCTTGTCCTACTTGTTACCCTGCCAGAGATTCAGAGATGCTGATAGAAGATACGAGACTCCTGGATCAGAGACAGAGAAGTTTTCTATTCATGGTACAGCAAGTATAATGCAACCTTAAAAATTCTGTAAGATTAAGGTTATGGAGGAAGCTTTCACTCAAGTTAATGCAATTGTAAATTAATTATCAATTTTCATACTTTTCTAACTTATACAATTATTTAGATAATATTTCAAAATCATTCAAGCCCACTAAGTAACAAAGGAGATTTAATCTTTATTGCAGCAAACTAAAATACTGAATTTAGTGGAACTAGAAGTGTTCATATTTTTTTCTCAAGAAAATATTGTTACTAAGTCAGTGAAAAGTGGCTCCTGTTGGGGATGCTATAGAAATGTATTCACTTTTAAATTCTTTTCTTTCTTTTTTTTTTTTTTTTTTTACTTTAACCCTCACACATGATTTGAGACACTATATATCTTAGAATCTGATCATTCTTAATCTGATTTTTCTTAAAAGAGAAATTCAGATTTTTCATCTTATGTGAAAATAAATGGATTAACCCTTAAAGATGAAATAAATACTAGTTTCTCCTTTTTACTGCCCTTTGAACCAACTGTGGGATATGGCATGACATTTGCTTTATAAAACATTCCCCTGATGGCAGATTTTTTTTTTTTTTTCCTGTTACAGTTTCTCTTCTGGACCTACATATAGAATCGAGAGTTCCTGCTCTTTGGCTCTGGTTAGCCGGGGTGGCCAGTGCCAAGACATGTTCATCAGGTCTGTGTGGGCCAGCAGGTCAAACTGGGGTGCGTCCTCACCTGTGTGTGCATGCTTCCTCCAGCATATGATAAAATTTAAGATGTATTCTTGATTCAAAGCAGAAGTTTTTAAACTATGAGAGACTGCAAAGTTTCAATTTGGGTTGTTCTTACACAAAAATTGATTTGCCCGTTGGTTCCCTCTCATCGCCAGTGTTGGCCAGGCCTCCCCCTTTCTTCTGCCGCCTGCCTGTCTTCTTTCCTGCCACTAACTCCCGTCTTGATTGTCTGCCATGTCCGTGTATCATCAGTCTGGTTCCCTAGGCTCCAGCCTCACGGAACTCAGCCAGATTCCTTAACCACTGCCACTGGCCTCCTTTCTAACTAGTGTCCCTATGTCCAGCTTCTGCACTCTGACTCTCTTTATGTTATTATCACTATAATTTTCACTTACTATAGATCCAAGCATTTTACATCCATGTTCCAGATACTCTGAAACTCCCTCTCCTGGCATTCTGACCTTCGCCTTCCCTTTGCTCCTTTCGTCCTTCTCAATGCTTGGGTGGGAATCATGGGTTTACGGTTTATGGTGTTTTTCAGGTAGGAGGCTGGTGCAAACATTTCTTTCTCATTTTAAACTAATAGCAATACTCAGAATTAGTACAAAATTATGGTTATTTTGAAATGTTTCAGTGCCAGGTAAAGATCTAGTTTCAACTGCAGCTTCATTTGAAGCAAATTCCTCCTGTAAACAATGATTTATTGATGCTTGCTCAGCAACCAAGGGCTAACACATACACACTCACCGTGTAAGCTCCTCCTGAGAGTGTCCACAGCGGGTAAAGTGAACCAGAACAGCCGTGTAAAAAGACATATGTGTCGATAAACACCTGTGACAGCCTCGCTTAGGGGTTCTATCTTTTCATTTCATTTACTGATTCTTCATCTTTCCTTCTCCTCCCTCTTTGGCTGAAGGGACTGGACTGCAAACATATACTAAGCTTTGAGAGGAAAAATCATCATCAGCTTGTTCTTAAATGCCTCGATTGAATACAGTATCAGGTAGCAGGAATCAAGGGCAAGTGGAAATGGCTTGGCTGGAGGGATCTGGATGCTCTTTTGCCCACAGCAAATGCATTTTTCATAGTCTACACCCAATATCTTCTAGTGGTATTTTCTATGAAATCTTTAAAACATCCTCTGAGCTGAGGTAACTTATTTTCTGATTAAAAATAAATGATGCTAAGTAAATGGATAGGGAGAAGCTGAGATGGATGGGATGATGGGATGGGATTTATGAGTTTTCATGTGCTCATGGTCAGACAGCCCTTCAGTTGTGTCAGCTACCTTACAAACGCTGTTTATTACCTTTCTTCACAACATCTCTATAAGGCTGAAAGACAGGCTTGTTTCCATTTGAAAATGAAGAAATAAATGAAAAGTTAACAAACGTTACTGGGCAGGCTGATGCAGAATTTGATGAATTTACTGAGACTTTTGGAGGTCTGTAGGTTCCGTCTATACACTCCAGATTAGCTATTAGGACAGTCTGACTGAAATAGGACACAATCAGAGTTAAAAAAAAATTTTTTTTTTATTTCGTTTTGTTTTTACTGTGAATGGTCAGATTTGGAGAATGGTCTGTATTGAACCAAACTAGGTTTTGGTGCCTGATCATTAGCCACCCCATAAAGCTAACTATTTGAACCAAGTATTTATTTACCAGTTGTTTAGTATTGGGCATCTACTATGATTAATATACATGGTGGACATAACATTCATGTGCAATTTGAAATGGAGTGCAGTATAAAATCACACATGGACTTGATGGCCACCCTGTATAAACAGCGTAAAACATGAGCTTTATGATCAAATCTATGAAACCTAATTCAGAGCTGGCAACTTCAGAGCACTTGTGCTATCTTTTTCCTCATTTACGCCCCAGAAAACTTCTCAACGCAGCTCTGCAGTGGGTTCTATCAATAAAATAGAGTTGAACGCTCCATGACACGTATTTTCTATGCAGGATCTAATTGTTAATAAATTCACTGGGCAGAAAAAAATGTGAGCGTTCCGTCTGTGCCTGGCACTGAGCCAGGCCTGGGCTACAGTGGAGAATGAAACGGTTGTGGCTCAGACCCCGTGGAGCTAACTTTCTATCAGGGAGAGTGAAGGGTGAGTATGTCATCACATAATTATCTATTTAATGATGCTTGTGAGATGGGGTGTAAAGGAGCAATAGAAAGCACCGGAGAATCTCAGTTTTCTCATCTGTTAAAACGGGCACAATGCCCCTTCCTCAAAAGTGGCTGTGAGGAGCAAAGGAAGCGATGCGTGCGTCATCTGCAGGGCGGGGCTTAGGGGGTCACCAAACATGCTGCCACGTGTCAGGTGCTGTTGCCAGTGACAGATAATCACGTGCATGATGAACCTTCTTCCCTGAAACCAGCCCAGGGACAGTCAGAACCTCACGATGTATGTGAGAAGCATGTGAAATACTATGTCATATGTTGTGCATGTTCTATGCCTGTTCCTCTCACCTCCCTCCAGCTCCTGGGGCCCTGAGAGCGGAGCTCTTTTTTCCTTTGGAATCCCAAGTGCCTCTCAAATAGCCATTCTCTACCACGGACAGATATTTTTGAGTGAAAGGCCTTGACTTTCTCTTGGCATTAGGTTAAACTTTTCACCTCCAGCGAATATGAATTATACATGTATAGAGTTTATCTTTTAAAATGTGCTGTAATTTTACATTTCAAGGAATTATCTGATGATAGGAACATGAGTGAAAGCAAATCTACATGGGAGGTTTGAGAGATATTAATGAAACAGTACTTGGGAGCCTGTGGACTAGATGTCTTCCACTCCTGATTCCTTTTCCTGAGCCAGTCAGCCTTACATGCAGGAGAAAGGGGAGTGGGGCAATAGCTCCAATTAGACAGTGAGACTTGCCCAGTGAGACACAGCTCTGGCAGTAGTCTTTGTTATTGCAGAGATGTCTGTCTGCCCTGCTAAAACCCTGCATTTCTTAGCCTTTATATGACATAGTTTCTAAGCCAATGAGATGTGAAAGGTCATGGGTGCAACTTCTGGGGAAACTTTTTCAATAAGGGGCAAACTCAGGTGCAGTCTTATTGCCTGTCTCCTGTGCTGTCATGGATGTGACGCAGGCACCTGCAGTCACTTTCTGGGGAGTACACGTCAAAGCCCAGGAGACACACAAAGGCTTCACCCCTGTCCTACTGGAGCTGCTGAGTCAAGATCAGCAACCTGTGCTTGTCATTGCATAGGAAAAACAAACCCTCATTTGGCCACCTCATTGTTATGTAAGTTTTCTGTTATGTGTAGCCAAAATGGCATGCCTATAAAAATTGTCCAAATTACAACTTTATATACATCTTCTCCCAATTCAGAAATATTAATAATTGTTGCAACCACATACTTCCTCTACATTCTGGAGCTTCCTTGATCAAGACAAAACTTACCAGGTGAGGGACTATTAGTAAATTCCATAGAAACATTTTGAGAACCCATTTAAAAGCAACACACTATTCTATTAAATAATTTCAACATATACAGTAGTACTGTCCTATAGAAATAAAAAGGAAGGCACATATATAATTTTAAGTTTACTAGTAGCTGCCACATTTAAAAAGTAAAAACAGGTGCAATTAATTTTAACTTTAAAGTAATTTATTTTATTTAACTCAATGTATCCAAAATACTATTGCTTAAAAGGTAATCAATATGAAAAGTATTAATGGGCTATTTCCTATTCTCTGTTTCTTTAAGTCTTCAAATCTTTATGCTTTCATCACATTTCGGTTTAGACTAGCCACATTTCACGTGCTCAGGAGCCCATGTGGCTAGGGGCTACTCCATTGAATATTGAGATCAGATAGTTAGTGTTCAGGGTTCATGGAGCACTTTAAAAACTAATCATTGGCTGGGAAGATAATGCAAAATTGATGACAAAGTCATCATAACCTTGTTCAACATCCCAGCTAACTTCCATCTCTATGCTTGGTTTCAGTTATGTTTACTTTCTATTTTTTTTTTATTATTAAATCATAGCTGTGTACATTAATGCGACCATGGGGCACCATACACTGGTTTTATAAACAGTTTGACACATTTTCATCACATTGCTTAACATAGCCTTCCTGGCATTTTCTTAGTTATTGTGTTAAGACATTTATATTCTACATTTACTAAGTTTCACATGTACCCTTGTAAGATGTACCACAGGTGTAATCCCACCAATCACCCTCCCTCCGCCCATCCTCTCCCCTCTCTCCCCTCCCTCTCCCCCATCCCCATATTCTTAGGTTATAACTGGGTTATGCTTTCATATGAAAGCCATAAATTAGTTTCATAGTAGGGCTGAGTACATTGGATAATTTTTCTTCCATCCTTTTTTTTTTTATTAAATCATAGCTGTGTACATTAATCTGATCATGGGGCACCATACACTGGTTTTATAGACCTTTTGACACATTTTCATCACACTGGTTAACACAGCCTTCCTGGCATTTTCTTAGTTATTGTGTAAAACATTTACATTCTACATTTACTAAGTTTCACATATACCCTTGTAAGATGCACTGCTGATGTAATCCCACCAATCCCCTTCCCTCTACCCCCCTCCCCCCTCCCTCCCCTCCCTTTCCCCCTTCCCCCTATTCTTAGGTTGTAACTGGGTTACAGCTTTCATGTGAAAACCCTAAATTAGTTTCATAGTAGGGCTGAGTACATTGGGTACTTTTTCTTCCATTCTTGAGATACTTTACTAAGAAGAATATGTTCCAGCTCCATCCATGTAAACATGAAAGAAGTAAAGTCTCCATCTTTCTTTAAGGCTGCATAATATTCCATTGGTGTACATATACCACAATTTATTAATCCATTCGTGGATTGATGGGCACTTGGGCTTTCTCCTTGACTTAGCAATTATGAATTGGGCTGCAATAAACATTCTGGTACAAATATCTTTGTTATAATGTGATCTTTGGTCTTCTGGGTATATGCCTAGTAGAGGAATTATAGGATTGAATGGCAGATCTAATTTTAGATCTCTAAGTGTTCTCCAAACATCTTTCCAAAAGAAATGTATTAATTTGCATTCCCACCAGCAGTGTAGAAGTGTTCCCTTTTCTCCACATCTCTGGTCTTAGGACTTTGTGATTTGGGCTAATCTTACTGGAGTTAGATGATATCTCAAGGTAGTTTTGATTTGCATTTCTCTGATGATTAAAGATGATGAGCATTTTTTCATATGTCTGTAGGCAGTGTGCCTGTCTTCTTCAGAGAAGTTTCTCTTCAAGTCCCTTGCCCAGCCTGCGATGGGATCACTTGTTCTTTTCTTGCTTATACGTTTGAGTTCTCTCTGAATTCTTGTTATGAAACCTTTGTCGGAAACATAATCTGCAAATATCTTTTCCCGTTCTGATGGCTGTTTGCTTGCTTTACTTCCTGTGTTCTTGGCTGTGCAGAAGCTTTTTAGTTTGATCAGGTTCCAGTAGTGTATTTTTGAAGCTGCTTCAATTGCCCCGGGAGTCCTCCTCATAAAATACTCACCCAGACCGATTTCTTCAAGGGTTTTCCCTGCACTCTCCTCTAGTATGTTTATAGTTTCATGTCTTAAGTTTAAATCTTTAATCCAGTGAGAGTCTATCTTAGTTAATGGTGAAAGATGTGAGTCCAGTTTCAGTCTTCTACAGGTTGCCAGCCAGTTCACCCAGCACCATTTGTTAAATAGGGAATCTTTTCCTCACTGAATGTTTTTAATTGGCTTGTCAAATATCAAATAATGGTAAGTAGCTGGACTCATCTCTTGGTTCTCTATTCTGTTCCAGACATCTACTTCTCTGTTTTAGTGCCAGTACCATGCTGTTTTGATCACTATCGATTTATAGAATAGTCTGAGGTCAGGTAGCATGATTCCTCCTGCTTTGTTTTTATTTCTGAGTAATGTGTTGGCTATTCGAGGTTTTTTCTGATTCCATATAAAACAAAGTATTATCTTTTCAAGATCTTTAAAGTATGACAATGGAGCTTTAATAGGGATTGCATTAAATTTGTATATCGCTTTGGGTAGTATGGACATTTTAACAACATTGACTTTTTATTAAAAATCAAAACAAAAAATTTCTTCAATAACTTTATAACTGGGCTCTCAAATGAAATAAGATTTTAAAATAGTTTTTCTCCCTGAAGACTGCAGACTTTGTGAAGATTTCTTGTGTATCTTTCTGCTTTTCTTTTGCTTCCATTACCACCACAAGCATTGCTATTGCTACTAACCGGAACTAAATTCATTATCCTCCCAAATCTGTTTCCCCCTAGTCTTGAATGGAATGGCCCTACTTCCCCTGCCCAGCTGATTAACAGAAAACTCATGCCCGCCTTCGTCATTCCTCTCATCTGCCCTGCAGCAGCCCTGACGTAGCACTCAGGTCCCATTTCCCTTCATCCTTGCCTTGGCTCCCAGCCCAGCTCCGGTCCCTGTCCCGAACTACTGCAGTGCTGCCCTTGGCCCTGCCACTCCAGGCTTCATATGGCAGCAAGAGTGATCTTTCAAAAACATACATGAGAATACAACAGAAACATGCATTGGACTGTAACAACCTGACGTTGGAATCCTCCAGTGGCTTATCAGATAGCTATAAAGTGTGAGTCCCCAGCATGGCAGGTGGCCCATCCCCACATTCCTCCAGGCTGCTCCTCACAGCTCCCTCTCCGCTTTCTTCCTGGGCTCCCACCACTTTGCCTTCCTTTATGTCCCTTGAAATCACCAAGTCTGCTCTAGCCTTCAGGTTTTGATTTGGGTGGTTACTAAAAACTCTTCCCGTGTATCTTCCCAAGGCCAACCGCCTTCCCTCACACTACTCACACAGCCAACCATATTGTCTAAACTACCAAGGCCACTCTCTGTCACAGTATCCCCTTGCTTTGTTTTTACTGTGTAGCTCTCATCTCTATTTAGAATATTCTTTCCTTTAAATGTGTGCACTTATTACTTCTCCCTTTCTCTTCCCCAGAATGGGCCTCTGGTGGGCTTTTGGGTCTGGGCTGAGTTAGTTATTGGCCTGTGGGCGGTCCAGTTGAGGTCCAGTGAGGAGAGAGTGTCTCATGAGGAGAGGGAAGGGTTCCATCCTGGGGAACATGGATCCCTGGTGTGGGACAAGGAAGAGAAGGAGGAGAGAGAGCAAGGAAAGGGAAGGAGGAGCAGTGGTCATGTGGCTGAGAAGAGAGTGGGGCTCTGATACAAGGAGGAAGGTCATTTCCAGAAGGGGTGGTGGGACCAGTGCTGCCTCTGAGAAGCAGGACATCCCTTAACCCCCTGACACCTGGCTATTCACGAAGGTCCTTCATAACCTTCCAGTTTTCTTTTCCTCTTCCCACCCCACCCTCACCCCCATTCTAGTGCTAATGTTCATAGTCTCATTCGACTCTACTGAACATGACACTTACAATCTTCTGGAAGACGGCCAGTTCCCGTCCTACCCCTCTATGGCTCCTTCCCAGGCCCCTTGCTTGGCATCTCTCTTTCTCTGCTGTGAATTGCACATGGGCCACTGTCCCCAGGGATTCATCCTTGGCCCTCTTCTCTCTGACTTTTGCATGTTATGCCTGGGTCCTTTGGGGTACCATCCCACTTCCTGCCTTCTTCCCCTGAAATGTATCTGTATTTTCCTCCTTACCCCCTTTTTCTCACCAATGGTCAAGGTATATGCCCTCTTATCCAAGATGTCCCTCCATCTGCACCCCAGCTCTCATGCCCTTGCCCTGCTCTGCACACAGGGCCCACCCTCCACTCTACTCACCAGCTCCTTGACCCTCGCTTCAGGCTATGGACATGATCAACTTTCTTCTTTTAAGAACAAAATCAAATTTGTTTCAACTCCAAGTCCTCCTTCACCTGCTGCTTCTGCTTCTCCCTTAGCCTTTAACAAGTTTCCCTGCCCTCCCTCTTCCTTCTCATCCCCTATTCGGTGATCTGAGTGCTTTCTTCCTCTGTTGCTTTATGAACTTCACTTGCAACTGATTAAGCTGACTCAACTTGACCAAAAACAAACACATAAAATCTATGAGTAGAAAATTGATATTGATTATCGTGATGGAAAGTCATGGTCTTTCATAGTTTCGAAATTCAAACCATTCCACAAACCCAGAGTTTATTGACTGAGGGTGAGACCATGTCCCCTTGAGGACTCTACTGTAAGCACTCCAGTAAATATTTCTTTAATTCTCCCCCAGAAGGACCTGCAGCCACTTATCAGAATAGAAGCTTATAGAAATCAGGGGGTAGATGAAGCCTGACCCACATCTTCTCTGACTGGGTCTGATGAATCACTGCATCCCTGGTTCCCCAGCACATAATTGGGATATACTAGCAGCTGATACCACTCTCGTCTTGGTTTCTTAACCTTAGAATAAGAACCATCATAATAGAAAGGGCCAAATAAATCCTCTAAAACTGTCCCCCAGGTCTCTAACCAAGCTAATAAATCAGAAAAGATAGTGTATTCTCCCCCCACCCAAAATTAAGACAGTAAGGTCTTTAATGAAGACTTAAAGCAGTGATTTTCTATTGGTCCAGGGAATCAGCATCACATGGAAACTGTCTAAGAAAGCAAATTCACAGGTCCTACTCCTGGCCTTCACATTGAACACTGCTGAGCTGGGGCACAGCAGTCCACATTTTAATTAGTCTGTCAGGTCACTCTGATGAACTTTGAAGTTTGAGAACTCAAGCCTTAAAAAATGGTGGTGGGCCATTTCAGTCCATGATTGCTGGAACCGCCCATTCAGTTCACCTGTTTAGCTCATTAAACAGCCAGATGGCTCATAACAGATAGGGGTAGATAAACTTAACCAGGGATGGCCCCAGTCACACCAGCCAGGCTCAATGTGGCTCCTTCACTGGTAAAATCACACTCAGCTTCTGATCTGGTGAATGTGTTCCCCCAATTCCCTAGTCGCTAGGGAGGGTGAATAGCAGTCTGCATTTGCAGGAGAAGGACAGAAGTACACTTTAGCTCTCTTGCCCCAGGGCATAGTTAACTTTCCTCCTCTCTGTGACAGCATAGCTTGAGGGGCTCCTGGTCAATTTGACATTTCACAGACCCGGAAGCTTCTCTAACAATATTGATGAAATTATGCTAATTTAACTTGGGATGGAAGTAACTGAGCAGAACCCTGATGCTTCAATAAATCATGCCTGCCACAGGGTGGAAGATAAACTCTGCAAAGATCTAAGGGCTTGACATGTTGGTGAAGGCACCCAGAGTCCAAAGGCAAGGGCCATGCCAGAACATCCCTTTCCTGCTAAAGGACAGGTTTGCTGGGGGAGAGACAAGATGGCGGACTGAAGCCAGCTTTCCACAGAGGCTCCTGTCCAGAAGGAGAGTTAAGGGACAGGAATTTAGTAAGTATCCTGGTGGATTTGAGCTGCACCAAGAGAGAAGGTTGAAGAACGCACATCAACACCGCTGAGGCAAGCTCCGATCACAAGAATGCAAACAAAAGGTACAAAATCCACCACCAAGTGGACGGGAGTCCTCCTCCCCCATGAGACAGGCTCAAGAGCCCCACAATTAAACAAACGGGCAGAAATTAAAGGCCCTCCCACTACACTCCACAGGAGAGACCTTCTAACTAGGGTGCCATGGCGTTCTCCTGCCAGGCATAAAACTGTATAAAACTTTAAAAATGCTTTGCCGGCAACCCTGAACCCCCAACACTCCACTCCCACTCACTGAGGTCTGGAGGCCTGTCCCCCAGGAGTTCGGATTCTTGGGTGATTTCTCAAGGGAAGTGGACAGTCCCCGAGCTGCAACTGGTCAGCGCTGACTCTGAGGCACGTGAGTGAGGAGAGGGCACCCGGCTAAGGGGGAGTCACACCTCGACGGCACTTCCCTGCGGTGCGGTGCGGTGCGGATCAGCAGCCCATTCCGGGCAACAATACGGCCAGGCATAAATCTGAATGAAACTCTAGCTTCCCCGCTGAGCTCTCAGCACTCCCCCCCAATCTCACTTGGGGTCTGGGGGCCTGTCCCCGAGGAGTTTGGATTCTTGGGTGATTTCTCAAGGGGAGTGGACAGTCCCCGAGCTGCAACTGGTCAGTGCTGACTCTGAGGCACACGAATGAGGAGAGGGCACCCGGCTAAGGGGGAGTCACACCCTGCTGGCACTTCCCTGTGGTGTGGTGCAGCAGCCCTCTCCATGCATCAATACGGCCAGGCATAAAACTGAATGAAACTCTAGCTTCCCTGCTAAGCTCTCAGCACTCCCCCCCACTCTGACTCGGGGTCTGGGGGCCTGTCCCCCAGGAGTTCGGATCCTTGAGTAATTTCTCGAGGGGAGTGCACAGTGCCGGAGCCGCGACTGGTCAGCGCTGACTCTGAGACATGTGAGTGAGGAGAGGGCACTTGGCTAAGGGGGAGACACGCCTTGGTGGCACTTCCCTGCGGTGCGGTGCAGCAGCCCTCCTTGTGCATCAATACGGCCAGGCATAAAATTGAATGAAACTCTAGCTTCCCCGCTGAGCTCCCAGCACTCACCCCCACTCTCACTCTTCTGCCCCCCAGGAGTCCAGTTTCTTGGGAGATCTCTCGAGGGGTATGGACAGAACATAAACTGCGGCCGCTCAGTGCTGACTCTGGGGCGTGAGACAGAGGAGAAAAGGGTGGGCTGGGGGCCCACACCACAGCGGCAGTTCCTGGAGGCAAATCAACAGCAGTTTTTTCTTTAACAGCAAAATGGCTCACTTCTGGATATTCTGAAGCCACACCCCCTGTCTCCCTGGGCAACCAGAGGAGGCCACCAGTGAGCAAAGGATTTGCCTGACCCTGCTCACAAACCCGGGAAGCTTCCAGGGCAGGGCCAGCTCAGAGAGGTAATCGGACACAAACTTCCAGCAGCAAAGACGTTTGAACTCAGAACAGCCTGTCTTCTGTAGGCGATTTTAGCGGAAACAGAGACAGAACCCTGCAAAGTTGTCTATTCTGTTCTGTTCTGTTAGCAACATCAATCAGGGACGGGGCTAAGCCTGAGTGAACACCTCCCCACCAACACCTGCATCAAGCACTCAAAGATGTCAGGCCCCATCTCCTCCTGCTAGATAGTGGCAGACTGCAGGGGCCTGGCAGACTTCCTTGCAATTCAGGCAGGTGCAAACCCCTGGAGTATCTGTTCACTAAAGGCAACTGGGTTAGCCATCTGCAGAGATATCAGTGACTGGGTCTGACGGAGGGGCAAAGTGGGGAAGGAGACATCAAACTTCCCAGACTGATCTATTTGCTAGGTGGCTCCTCCTGACTCCACGCAGCACTGGAGTAAGCCATATCAGAAGAGTCACCAGAACCCTGTGATCCAGTTCCCAGAGACCTCTTGAAATCTCCCACCCGACACAGGTGCCGATTGAGACAATCGATTTGGACCTTTTGAACCTAACTAATAGACTGAGGACTTTTCAGGCAGTGCCCTGGGTATGCGGTTGTAGGAAGGTTTGATTTTCCTTTTCCTTTTCAAATTGGTGCCAGAGGTGGGCTGGCGGGGTGACTTAATTGCTAGTTTTTCCACACAGCTGAGACTTCAAGCCAGAGTAAATGTTACAATACGATCAAACAGAAACCAGCTGAGAACAAGACAGAACCACTTCACCCCACCACACAAGACAGGGCCCCAGTTTCTCAGGCCACAACACTGTACAAGCCCTCGATAAAGCCCCAGGGGAAAAATCAAAGGGAGTAAAATAACCATGGGGCGGAATCAGTGGAAAAACTCTGGTAACATGAATAACCAGAATAGACCAACCCCCCCCAAGAAAAGATACAGCAGATGTGATTGAAGATCCCATTCATAAACAACTGGCTGAGATGTCAGAAATCGAATTCAGAATTTGGATTGCAGACAAGATTAATAAAATGGAATTAGGAATTCGAGGAGAAATTCAAAAGTTGTCTCAAGAATTTAACGAATTTAAAGACAAAACCACCAAAGACTTAGACACACTGAAACAAGAATTTACAGCCCTCAAAGATATGAAAAATACAGTAGAATCCCTCCGCAACAGAATGGAGCAAGCAGAAGAAAAGATTTCTGACATTGAAGATAAAGTCTTTGAATGCTCCCAATCTCTCAAAGAGGAAGAGAAATGGAGAGCAAAAATGGATCATTCACTCAGAGAACTCTGGGATCATTAGAAGAAAACCAATTGGGATTTCTGAGAATGATGAAGTGGCCTCAATGGGCACAGAGGCCCTTCTGCATGAAATTATGAAAGAAAATTTTCCAGACATGCCTAGAGAATCTGAAATCCAGATAGCAGACAGCTTCAGAACCCCAGCACGATTCAACCCCAATAAGTCATCCCCCAGGCATATAATAATTAGCTTCACTAAAGTTAATACAAAAGAGAAGATTCTCAAAGCAGCCCGGCGAAAGAAAACCATTACGTACAAAGGAAAGAATATTAGAATAACTGCAGCTTTCTCTGCTGAAATTTTTCAAGCCAGAAGAGGGTGGTCATCAACTTTTAACCTCATAAAGCAAAATAACTTTCAACCCAGGATCTTGTATCCAGCTAAACTGAGTTTCATTTATGATGGAGCAATTAAATACTTCAATGACATTCATATGTTGAAAAAATTTGCCATAAGTAAACCAGCTCTTCTATTCTCAGACCTATCCTCCACAATGACCAACCCAATCCCATACCACAAAAGTAAACTCACTCAGAAACTTCGGATCAAACTCCAACTTCCACACTGGCGAAAGGATTAAAAATGTCCACTGGACCTTTGAAAAACTCGATACCCAAAATTCCACCAGACTTATCAATACTCTCCATTAATGTGAACGGCTTAAACTGTCCTCTAAAGAGGCATAGGTTAGCTGACTGGATACAAAAACTTAAGCCAGATATTTGTTGCATACAAGAGTCACATCTTTTTTTTTTTTTTGTAGAGACAGAGTCTCACTTTATGGCCCTCGGTAGAGTGCCATGGCCTCACACAGCTCATAGCAACCTCCAACTCCTGGGCTTAAGTGATTCTCTTGCCTCAGCCTCCCGAGTAGCTGGGACTACAGGCGCCTGCCACAATGCCCAGCTAAGTCACATCTTAACTTAAAAGACAAATACAGACTCAGGGTGAAAGGATGGTCATCCATATTTCAGGCAAATGGTAATCAGAAAAAAGCAGGTGTTGCAATTTTATTTGCAGATACAGTAGGCTTTAAACCAACAAAAGTAAGGAAGGACAAGAATGGTCACTTGATATTTGTTAAGGGTAATACTCAATATGATGAGATCTCAATTATTAATATCTATGCACCCAACCAGAATGCACCTCAATTTATAAGAGAAACTCTAACAGACATGAGTAACTTGAATTCCTCCAGCTCCATAATCGTCGGAGCTTTCAACACTCCTTTGGCAGTTTTGGATTGATCCTCCAGCAAGAAGCTGAGCAAAGAAATCTTAGATTTAAACCTAACCATCCAATATTTAGATTTAGCAGACATCTACAGAACATTTCATCCCAACAAAACTGAATACACATACTTCTCATCAGCCCACGGAACTTACTCCAAAATTGACCGCATTTTAGGTCACAAGTGTAACCTCAGTAAATTTAAAGGAATAGAAATTATTCCTTGCATCTTCTCGGACCACCATGGAATAAAACTTGAACTGAGTAACAACAGGAATCTGCATACTCATACAAAAACATGGAAGTTAAATAACCTTATGCTGAATGATAGCTGGGTCAGAGATGAGATTAAGAAAGAAATCGCCAATTTTTTGGAACAAAACGACAATGAAGACACAAACTATTAGAACCTCTGGGACACTGCAAAGGCAGTTCTAAGAGGGAAATTTATAGCACTGCAAGCCTTCCTCAAGAGAATGGAAAGAGAGGAAGTTAACAACTTAATGGGACATCTCACGCAACTGGAAAAGGAAGAACATTCCAACCCCAAACCCAGTAGAAGAAAAGAAATAACCAAAATTAGAGCAGAATTAAATGAAATTGAAAAGAAAAGAATAATACAACAGATCAATAAATCAAAAAGGCTGGTTTTTTGAAAAGGTCAACAAAATAGATAAACCTCTGGCCAACCTAATCAGAAAAAAAGAGTGAAATCTCTAATATCATCAGTCAGAAACAACAAAGACGAAATAACAACAGACTCATCAGAAATCCAAAAAATCCTTAAATCTGAAAAAATGAATATTACAAGAAACTTTATTCTCAGAAATATGAAAATCTGAAGGAAATTGACTGATACTTGGAAGCACGTCACCTTCCATGTCTCAGCCAGAATCAAGTGGATACACTGAACAGGCCCATATCAAGTTCAGAAATAGCATCAACTATACAAAACCTCCCTAAAAAGAAAAGCCCGGGACCAGACTGTTTCAGGTCAGAATTCCACCAAACCTTTAAAGAGGAATTAGTACCTATATTACTCAACCTGTTCCAAAAGGTAGAAAAAGAAGGAAGACTACCCAACACGTTCTATGAAGCAAACATCACCCTGATCCCCAAACCAGGAAAAGACCCAACAAGAAAAGAAAATTATAGACCAATATCACTAATGAATATAGATGCAAAAATATTCAACAAGATCCTAACAAACAGAATCCAGCAACACATCAATCAAATTGTACATCATGACCAAGTCGGTTTTATCCCAGGGTCTAAAGGCTGGTTCAATATACGTAAATCTATAAATGTAATCCAGTACATAAACAAATTAAAAAACAAAGACCATATGATTCTCTCAATGGATGCAGAAAAAGCTTTTGATAATATCCAGCATCCCTTCATGATCAGAATACTCAAGAAAATTGGTCTAGAAGGGACTTTTCTTAAACTGATAGAGGCCATCTACAGCAGACCCACAGCCAATATCATATTGAATGGAGTTAAATTGGAATCATTTCCACTCAGATCAGGAACCAGACAAGGCTGCCCATTGTCTCCATTGCTTTTCAACATTGTAATGGAGGTTTTAGCCACCGCAATTAGGGAAGAAAAGGCGATCAAGGGTATCCATATAGGGTCAGAAGAGATCAAACTTTCGCTCTTGGCAGATGATATGATTGTGTATCTGGAAAACACTAGGGACTCTACTACAAAACTCCTAGAAGTGATCAAGGAATACAGCAGCGTCTCAGGTTACAAAATCAACATTCATAAATCGGTAGCCTTTATATACACCAACATCAGTCAAGTTGAAAAAACACTAAGGACTCTATCCCATTCACAGTAGTGCCAAAGAAGATGAAATATTTGGGAATTTACCTAACAAAAGACGTGAAAGATCTCTATAAAGAGAACCTTGAAACTCTAAGAAAAGAAATAGCTGAAAATGTTAACAAATGGAAAAACATACCATGCTCATGGCTGGGAAGAATCAACACTATTAAAATGTCCATACTACCCAAAGCAATATATAATTTCAACTCACTCCGTATTAAAGCTCCGCTGTCATGCTTTAAAGATCTTGAAAAAACAATACTTCGTTTTATATGGAATCAGAAAAAACCTCGAATAGCCAACACATTACTCAGAAATAAAAACAAAACAGGAGGAATCACACTGCCAGACCTCAGACTTTACTACAAATCGATAGTGATCAAAACAGCATGGTATTGGCACAAAAACAAAGAAGTAGATGTCTGGAACAGAATAGAGAACCAAGAGATGAATCCAGCTACTTACCGTTATTTGATCTTTGACAAGCCAATTAAAAACATTCAGTGGGGAAAAGATTCCCTATTTAACAAATGGTGCTGGGTGAACTGGCTGGCAACCTGCAGAAGACTGAAATTGGACCCACACCTTTCACCATTAACTAAGATAGACTCTCATTGGATTAAAGATTTAAACTTAAGACATGAAAGTATAAAAATACTAGATGAGAGTGCAGGGAAAACCCTTGAAGAAATTAGTCTGGGTGAGTATTTTCTGAGGAGGACCCCCCAGGCAATTGAAGCAGCTTCAAAAATACACTATTGGGACTTGATCAAACTAAAAAGCTTCTGCACAGCCAAGAACACAGTAAGTAAAGCAAGCAAACAGCCCTCAGAATGGGAGAAGATATTTGCAGGTTATATCTCTGACAAAGGTTTAATAACCAGAATCCACAGAGAACTCAAACGCATCAGCAAGAAAAAAGCAAGGGATCCCATTGCAGACTGGGCAAGGATTTGAAGAGAAACTTCTCTGAAGAAGACAGGTGCACGGCCTTCAGACATATGAAAAAATGCTCATCATCTTTAATCAACAGAGAAATGCAAATCAAAACTACTTTGAGATATCATCTAACTCCAATGAGACTAGCCTATATCACAAAATCTCAAGACCAGAGATGTTGGCTTGGATGTGGAGAAAAGGTAACACTTCTGCACTGCTGGTGGGAATGCAAATTAATACATTCATTTTGGAAAGATACATGGAGAGATCTAAAAATAGATCTGCCATTCAATCCTGTAATTCCTCTGCTAGGCATATATACCCAGAAGACAAAAAATCACAACATAACAAAGATATTTGTACCAGAATGTTTATTGCAGCGCTATTCATAATTGCTAAGTCATGGAAGAAGCCCAAGTGCCCATCGATCCACGAATGGATTAATAAATTGTGGTATATGTACACCAATGGAATATTATGCAGCCTTAAAGAAAGATGGAGACTTTACCTCTTTCATTTTTACATGGATGGAGCTGGAACATATTCTTCTTAGTAAAGTATCTCAAGAATGGAAGAAAAAGTACCCAATGTACTCAGCCCTACTATGAAACTAATTTTGGGCTCTCACATGAAAGCTATAACCCAGTTACAATCTAACAACAGGGGGAAGTGGGAAAGGGAGGGGAGGGAGGTGGGTGGTGGGTAGAGGGAGGGGGATTGGTGGGATTATACCTGTGGTGCATCTTACAGGGGTATTTGCGAAACTTGGTAAATGTAGAATGTAAATGTCTTGGCACAGTAACTGAGATAATGCCAGGAAGGCTATGTTAACCATTGTGATGAAAATGTGTCAAATGGTCTATGAAGCGAGTGTATGATGCCCCATGATCATATCAATGTATACAGTTATGATTTAATACAAAAAAAAGAAAAAAATAAACATCTTAGGAAATAATCAATTAAAAAAAAAAAAAAAAGAACTGGTTTGCTCTCCACTCACCCTACTACCAATGAAAAGACACAGAATTGGTGAGTCTCTTTGATTTTGGAGGTAGCCTATACCACACTTGGGGATATTTTGGTGACCCACTTTTTCAGGTGACTCTGAAACCTGACAGTTTCTAGTGGGACCCAAAGGAAGAAAAAAAGAGCTCTGAGGATGTAGGTTGTGGGAGGTTGTGCTGCCTGATCCACATGCCCTGGCAGGCCCAGTGGTGTTTGAGGCACCTGCGGTAGATGCAGTGGCTGTGTGGAGTCTCCGGCATGCTTCAGTGGGGCCTGGTAAGAATTAGTAACCAATGTGGCCAAGAGCTACGTGCGATGCCATCTGGAAGCTCTCCTCTTTGCCTGCATTTTTCTTGGCCCCTACACGTGTTTCCCTTCTTACTTTAGGCACTGTGTCTCATGCACAATGTATCAGGATAGGCTAATTGCTGTAACAGACAACCTTAGAGTTTCAGTGATTTGATCCAACACACATTTATCTCCCACCCATTCAACAGTCCGGTGCAGTTGTTTTCTTATTGGAGCCCCTCCCAGCAGTGACCCAGAAACCCACAGCCCTTCCTCCACGCTGCAGACCTGCCTTCAATCAAGCCCGTGGCTCCTTTTCACGTCACCATGGAAAGGGCCAGAGGAAGGAGCATCATGGTTAAGAAACACCTCACATCTGCCCAGCTGGCTGGTCAGCCTCAACTTTCCTCCAAAGTGTAAAGGAGGCTGGGAAATGTGGAAATGTGGACTGCCTGAGGGTTCAGGAGGAAAGGGCTCTCAGGTTTGGTGAAGTGCTAGCGTCTGCTGTGTGTCCTCACTCAACGACTCATCTCCAGGCATGAGGTGATATTCATTGAGACATATGAAGATGCTGTTTCCTTCTAACAGACCACTGACAACCATTGTGGCCAAGATCTCTGAATCCATGGTCCCTCCCCTGCCTGACCCTGAGTCCTTGGACTGTCTGTGATGGTTGCATTCTTTTCACCCTATAGCAATGGGTGAGGGTTTCAGAACTCCTTTATGGAAAAAAAAGTCATTGTACAGGCCGGCACCTGTGGCTCAAAGGAGTAGGGCACCAGCCCTATATACTGGAGGTGGTGGGTTCAAACCCAGCACTGGCCAAAAACTGCAAATAAATAAATAAAAATAAAAATAAGTCATTGTAGTGGGAGCTTGTTTTAGAGAAACAAAGATAAGAAATGAGTATGCTACCTGTGTACGCTCTACATGGGGTGGCTCAGCAGAAGCCATTTAATCATGTCATGCCTCAAAGTTGTTAAACTGTGGAAACAAACACCAACCCTGCTCTGGCCAGACAGGTGACATGAAACAGGGGAAAGAACACCCACTGTGAAATGTAGGAGCTGGTGCCCAATGTGAGAGGTAAGAGGCGATGCCTGCATGAGCAATTTGCAAGTGATGAAGATTAATGTTTTAAAAATGCTGTGAAGGCCAAACAAAACAGATCTGAAAACCACCCCCACCCCCACCCCCACCCCCCACCCCTGGTGGGTGACCTTTGCTTTTCTATCTGGGTGTTCCCAAGTCCCTTAAAACTCAGGCCCTCCATTTTCAGCTTAATGAGACATAACCATTTTCTAAGACAGAGCAGGAGTTCTCAGCAAGCAGTCTCCGGTGAACACCACTTCAGACAAGTTCATCTTCAACCAACAAAGATCATCAGCTGAACATCTGGTTCCAGCAAACCCAGCAGCTGTGCCCACTTTCTGTGTTAGCATTGCCCATATGGGTGTCATTAGCCTCCAAATTGACCCTCAGGGTGTGGATGTGAGCAAGGGCAGCCAAGTGGTGTGGAGTTCACAGAGGGTAAATAGAGAGGGCATTCCCATCTGTCTGAGGGCTACAGGCTTCTATGGACACGGCTCCCTGCCTCTGGCTCTGGGAATGACATAGCCTGGTCAGCTGGACTCTTAGGGCTCCACCGGGGTGTGCATAGCCCCAGTGAGTGGGATTCATGATCTCCAGCTCAGCAATGGGAGGCTGAAGACAGGGAAACACATCTGGGGAAAGGGAGGAATCCCAAACGTTACTGTGGGTGACCTTTTAGATAAAAACCAATACACGCAGAGTCTCTTATATACCTGAAATGTAGTGATAAGCCACCATCTGGCTTTCTCATAGACTTTTAAAATTGAGGTAAAATACACACAGCAATAAAATTGACCATTTTAACCATATAAATGGGTGCAGTTCAGTAGTGTTAATTGTATTCACCATGTGAATACACCGTGCAACCATCACTATCGTTCCTGGAACTTTCTCATTACCCCAAACAGAAATCTGTACCCATTAAGCCGTCATTCTCTGTTCCTTCCCATGCAAATCTGCTTCCTGTCTCTATGGACCTGGCTATTGTGGATATTTTATATAATGAAACAATATAATGTGTGGCTTTTTCTGACTTTCCAGAATCCCCTGTTTATAAAATGTCCATATCTAGTTCTGATTTAAGAGTGGGCCCCGTGAGGTTGAGGTGGGCCTGAGAAGAGCTAGGGTAAGAGTTTCAGGGTGGGTTATCCCAGAAGCAAGATTTGAGACAGTATGAGAAGATAAATCATTTATCTGAGACATGATCCCAGAACAGTGATGTACTGGAGGAGTGAGACAGGGGAGGGAAGGACAGCCCCAGGCAGGTCACCCCAGGCTCAGTTCAGCTGGGGCCCTCTGGGAAATGGTAAAGGACACACCTCAGAGATGTGTCTACTGAGGGGTGAGAAATCTGGGTCCTTGTCCACCAACTCCCACCAGAAATTGGTAAGGGCTACTCCTGGGGGTGGGGTGGGGGTGTAATCCATGTTCTGTAGACAGAGCCTGGAAGAAGGATGCCATGAGCCATGGCTCTGGGAATCATGGATGCTGAGGAGGGTGGATGGGGTCTGCACAGCCGGAGTGTTCTCAGAGCCAGGTCCAAGGAAGAAGACGTTGCTCAGGTGAGCTGGGTCAGAGCTTCAGAATCATCAGGAAGAAGGTGGAAGAGAAAGGCACAAATTGCATCCAGTCTAGAGGGGAGATGACGGGAAAAGGAGTCTACAAGCAGTGAAGCTGGGGTGCAGAACTGGGGAGGAGATGGGGAGGGAGGGGTGGAGGTGGGCCAGAATGAAGCTCGGGGGCAACACAATGTAGATCCTGGAGGGCCCCAAGTGGGATCTCTGTGGGCAGCTCAGAGGGGGTAAATTTGTTTGGAAACACACACCTCATGTAGAAGAATAATCACACCTGCACCCAGCTCCCTCTGAACACACCTGCTAACGGGAACCAGCAGACCTTTTTGTAAAGGCCAGACAGTAAGTACTTCAGGCTTTACAGGCTGCTCAGTCTATGTCACAACTACTGAGTGCTGCTGCTAGAACACAAAAGCAGCCATAAAAACACAGATGTGAAGAGCATGGCTGCGTTCCAATAAAACTTTATTTGCAAACACAGGCAGCAAGTCCAATTTGGCCCGTGGCCATCATGTGAGACGTTTGCTCTCCACCAATGCTTTGCCCACTCCCTAAATGGTGAAGCATTTATTGGGGAGCCATGTACTTGTTAACTGAGCATGTCCCCTTCCTCCTTCCCATGTTTATCCTAAATAGCATTCCAAGGGCTGCTGGAAAAATCCAAAGCATTTCCAAGCGCAGCTGGAAAAACACTACTCTGGAGGTAACTACAGATTTTTTCACATTGCCCACTGTCAGCAATAATAATAATCTTAATTATAGTGAGTTCCCACTACTTTAGATGTTTTGTATATTTTCTCCTTTCTTGTGGGCCAAATTCCTTGAGGTAACAGTTAATGTCCCCATTTTACATATGGGAAAAACTGAGGCTAAGAGAGGTTGGTTTTCCCAAGTCTTATGTCTAGTAAGTGGCAAAGCAGGAATTTGAGCTGGGAGAGTTTGATACCAGTGTCCACACATTTTGCACTACATTGCTTTGTTAGCTGAATTATGGGAAAACAATTAAGCAATTAAGGAAAACAAAACAAGGACAGCAAAACACAATCCAGAAGCCAAAGCACAATCACAAGTTTCTCATGCCTGTGCTTTCTCAGTCAGTGGTATTTGGTTGCTAGTAACAGATTCCGGCTAACGTAAGGGACAGGGGATGTGTTGGAGCAGTAAAGGGGCCCACAGAAATGATGGAAGCTGCAGAAACAGACATGGAAATGGGTGAGGGAGGGGCAGATCTGGACCTGAAGAAGCAGGCAGAGTAGCAGGAAGGGAATTCCCACTCTTCCCAACTTTGGTATCTCCTAAAAATTCAAATCACGGACAGGGAACCACCAACCTTTCCCTGGCCATGGGGTGTGTATGCACCGATTACAGTCCAAACAGTTTGGGAGAATAACTGTTCAAAAGGTATTTGGAGGGGAAAATTGGTGCCCAGGATGGGTTAGAAGTGTGCCATGGCCTTACTGAAGAAGCAGTTATCCATTAACTTTCATAAACATTTTTTAGTTCTCAACTCTAGAAATAAAATAGTCCTTAATACAAGGAAATCACACAATGGAGAGGATGTCTCCAAAGCGCTTTCTATTATACCAGCCCATGATGAAAACCAAAGTTAGAGAATTAAACCACAGCTAAACCTGTACCAGGAGCCACAGTCATAGTGCCCCACATGGAGACGTCTGGAGATTTCATTTCAGGCAAGATCAGACTTAGAAAAGTAAGTGCCAGCAGCTCCGTGACTCTCTCTCCCACCAGGAATGTCAGTCTGGATCTTAACCTGTAGGATCCTGGTCAGGGCAGAGAGTAGTGGAGTTGTTCTCTCTGAGAGATGCTCTCGGCCAAAGAGCCGACAACAGACAGTTGGTGTTTACAGTTTTAACCACTTAGCATCAACTTCCCCTTTCTAACAATGCTCAGATTCCTTCCCACAAGAGAAGCTCAGGGGTCCCTGGTTGCTCCCGCTGCCAGATCCTTTATCCCTCACCTTAGTTCAGCCGAGGGCTGGCACTTGCCTGACTCTGCCTCCAGGGTCTCTTGATGGCGTTTGGACTGGAGCAAGATGATGCAAAGCAGATTCCAGTTGCCCATCCCTGAGGATCGAGTTGTTCCAGATCTGGTTTTTAGCCTGTCTCAATGTCTGGTTTTGTAGTATTCCAGCTAATTTCATAAATTTCTTATTATCTTGTTAGTAAATATTATTAAGTAAGCCAGAGGTGCTTCCTGCCATCTGTGACTGGGAACACAGACACAGCGGGTGGAGCATGGGGCTGTCAGCACCACAGGGCTGCAAGCACCTTAGCCAAAGTTCATGTCCTTGGATTCTAACCTCAGGGAAGGAAGGGAAACTCAGGAGGTTTCGTGGAAGTGCCAAAAGAATCCCCTAATTCTTGTGATTTCACAACTGAAATAGCAGAAGACCAGACTCAGAGTTTGAGCCCACGGATTGCTGAATGACAATACCTGTGCTGTACACAGCCGTGCCGGGGCTGTGGGAAGGCTGACACATTTACATCAGAGTGGGGCAAGGCCTGGCCATTGGCTCAAGCCTGTAGTCCCTGGCGCTCAGGAGGCTGATTCAGGAGGATCGTTTGAACCCAGGAGTTTGAGGCTGCTGTAAGGTAGGCTGATGCCATAGCAGTCTAGCCAGGGGACAGAGTAAGAATCTGTCTCAAAGAAAAAAAAAAAGTGAGGACCTGATGATAGAAACAGGGATATCTGGTAGATTTAGAAGATGCAAAGCACTCAGAATGTCCAAATCACTCTCAAGTAACACTCCGCTGTCCAGGTCTGTCATTCTGGAAGCAAAGGGATACATGGAGGTTAATTATGCCAGATGCATGGTTTGTACCGAGGATTGAGCATGTGACCCAAGTTAGGCTAGTTGTGCTGTCTCAGAACTTTGACTTTTAAATGGAGAAACACAGGAGGTAAAGAATAGTCAGAAGTTCACTAATTCTAGGCTCTGACAGTCAAATGGTTGTTGTCTTCATAGGGGGTCTGACAATTAAGTTCACAAACTCATCCTAGGAAAAGTGCTACATACCTCATTGTTCAATATCACTATGGTCACCTTTGAGGTGCTTGCACCAATGCCAGTGCTTAGTCCACCCTTAAAATCAATTTTGGAACTCTCTTACTGGAACGACCATCAGAGCTATCATCGCATTCCCCTTGATGCACTGAATGTCATCAAAATGTCTTCCTTTCAATATTTTCTTTATCTTTGGGTAAAGAAGTTATTGGGGGCCAGCTCAGGTGAGTAGGGAGGGTGTTCCAATACAGTTATTTGTTTACTGGCTAAAAATTCCTTCATAGACTTGCTGTGCAAGCTGGTGCATTGTCATGATGCAAGAGTTGCGAGTTGTTGGCCAAAATTTTCACTTAAGATTTTCCTAATTCTCTATTGATGTTTACTTGGTCCATCATGCTCCTAAGTGAGCCAACAAATTTGATGCACAATTTGATGACTTTTTGTAATGTTTTGATCAATTCTGCTCATTACTGCCACTCTCTTTATCAGTGATGCTTCCTGTCTCCTCAGGAAAAGATTTAATCCATCTGTACACTGCTGTTTTCTTCATGGCATTAATCCTATAAACTTGGACTAACATGTCCCTGATTTCACTTCCACTTTTGCCAAGTTTAACAAGAAATTTAAAAATATTTGTTCATTGGTCTAATTCAAGCTCCAACATTCTCTCGAAGGCACACAAAAACACACAACACCACTATCTGTTGAAGGATGGACTAGGTGCTGGCATCAGTGCACAGCTTTGCAAGGGTAGTACTTTGTAGTACCTTACTTCACAAGGTGACTACAGTGATATTCAGCAATGAGGTATGTAGCACTTTTTCTAGGAGGAACTTGAGAACTTAATTTTCAGACCTTATAGGTCAGTTTTTCAGACAATTTTGTTGAGTATGTGGGTATCATTCTAATAAATACTCTCTGTGCTCACACCAGCTAGCATTGGTCTCTGTTGCTTGCAACCAAAGACCTTCACACTCCATCCTTCCAACCATGTTGACATTGCTTCAGGGAAGCTTACATGGTCTGGGCTTGCTGATAGTGAAAGCTCCCCTAAGCCAGGGCTCTTTTATTATATTTTTCTCTCTTTCCTTGAATCCAGAGCAATGTCTTTATGTTTTTTGGTAATCCATCTGGCTAAGGCTCACTGAGCTTTCACACAGCTTTCAGACACTGTGTGAGGTGTTTGGGGGAATGGGCATTAAAGAGTGAATTGGCCCTCAACACACCCCACTGTTGGAGGAAATGTGACTGCTACATGGAGCTAGCTGCAGGCAAATTTGAGGTGATAAATGCCAGGGGACCCAGAAAAATGTGTGCAGATCAGAAGACAGATGTTGATTTGGGTTGTAGGGGTCAGGAATACACACCAAGAAATGTTGGAGCAATAGACTATACAGGTTGCAAGAGCCGGATTAAGAACTTGGACTTTATTTTGTAACTTTAAATGTAATTTTCTGAGCACCAGAGTGGCAGAATTAGTTACATGAGTCTCATTAAGTGTAAATTGAGTGAAATCACTGATCCATAGACCAATCTGGTGCTTTTTGGAAACCTGAGCTCTCTTCCAGGAAGACTGAAGTTAGCCATAGTTGGAATTTTTCAGCACTAGAAACGAGATAGTATCTGCAAACGCACAGTGCCCAGCACATAGTAGGTCCTTAATGGCAATCCCTTTCCTCACATTTATCTCTAGTTATCACTGTTATTCACATGTGGAGAGCCAGTGCACGTGCAGCAGAGGTTAGGAGACCACTTTGGTGTCCAGCAGATCCCCGGGTTTGAATCCTGCCTAGGTGACCTTCAGCAAGTTGTTTCACTGCTCTGATCCTGTGTCCTCATTTGTGAAATGAAAATAAGACCTTCATGATTGGATTATTTGAGTGTTAAGTGCACTCATGCATATAAAATACACAGTGGCTGTCATGTACTAGACCTTCAAAACATGTTATCTGTTATTAAAAAACAACATTGGCCTTCTCAGTAGAATTTTTTTCCAGCTTTGGTCAATCGGCCAGCCAAAGAAAAGGGAAAATTTAGTTAAGAGATTATGGCTTTCTTAGAGTTTTGTTCAACTTTTCATCATTCATACACAAGAAAAAGTTAAATCTCTGCCTTTGATCTGGTTCTAAGCTGATAGTATCCATTCTTGCTGCCACTAAGAAATCACCACTATCAGAAATTAGAAGAAATCATTAGAAGTCAGAAAATCTGACTTCTATTTGTTGATGCACCAGGGCATGAGTGCATCTATCAACAAATATTTGCTCCTCTATGGGACCTTAGAAATGGGCAGTTTGGCCTTGACCAGTGGTTTTCAGCTTTGTTATTATTATTGTTACTGTTTGTTTTAGTGGAGGCTGCTTCCTCCTAATCACGTGTGCAGGCCCAATGCAATGAACAGGCGCTGGGAACAGGTACAGGGCACCTCCCTCCCTTGTCTCTCTCCAGCTGCCTTCTTTCCCTCCAGCCTGTGTGATCTTAATCAAGTCTGGGGCTCAAACATGGGTTCTCAGCTTAATAAATCATTGCTCCTGCTCCAGGGCAGTGCCTGTGCCTCAGTGAGTAGGGTGCCAGCCCCATATGCCGAGGATGGCAGGTTCAAACCCAGCCCCGGCCAAACTGCAACAAAAAAATAGCCGGGTGTTGTGGTGGGTGCCTGTAGTCCTAGCTGCTTGGGAGGCTGAGGCAAGAGAATCGCATAAGCCCAAGAGTTAGAGGTTGCTGTGAGCCGTGTGATGTCACGGCACTCTACTCGAGGGTGGTACAGTGAGACTCTATCTCTACAATAAATAAATAAATAAATAAATCATTGCTCCTTCCCAGTCTTATCAATGACATAAACTACAGTGATTCTGTTGGACTCACAATCCCATTCTCACCAGTATTGCCTCTGTTGGGAATTTCAAGTCTAATTTGAAAGTCAGAAGCTAAAAATTGCTTTTCCCTTCTCTGTTGAGCAGCTTTCATCTGCCTTTCTGCACACAGCGAGGGTGAAGGCTGACTGCTTCAGCTCTGCCTGGAATCAGACAGAAGGTCATAGGGGGCAAGAGGGAATTATTAGAAAAGAAAAGCATGTAGCTTAATATCAGAATATTACTGGGGACTGGGAGATAGCCCCTTGGAATGAATCACCTCTCCATCAACTCCAGTGGCTGATTTCCCTGAAACATAGAGATACCACCTGCTATGGGCTGAATGGTGTCCCAATACTTCAGAATGTGCATTTATTTGGAAGTAAGACTATTACTTATATAATTAGTTAAGTTAAAATGAGAGCAAACCAGAGTAGCAAAGGCCCTTAATTCAATGACTGGCATCCATACAGAAAAGAGAAATTTGAACAGAAACACACAAGGGGAGAACAGCACGTGATAACGGAGGTGGAGATTAGAGACATACAACCAGAAGCTGTCCACGGCGCACTGAGGATTTCAGAGACGCTAGAAGCTACAAGGAAGGCATGGAACAGATTCTCTTCTGCAGCCTTGGGAGGGTGTGACCCTGCTGACACCTGGACTTAAGGTTTCCAGCCTCCAGAACTGTTGAGGTAATATAGGAATGTACTGTTTTTTTTTTTTGTTTTTTTTGGAAACAGAGTCTCAGTATGTCGCCCTTGTAGAGTGCCGTGACGTCACAGCTCACAGCATCCTCAAACTCTTCGGCTTAAGTGATTCTTTTGCCTCAGCCTCCCGGTAGCTAGGACTAGGAATGTCCTGTTTTCAGCCACTCAATTTATAGTACCAGCTGCAGGAAACTAATATGCAGCTCTCCTATTCTTCCCTTCTAGCCTCAGAGCCCTTCATCCTGCCTGGGATCTCAGCAGAGCTCAGGATTCCATCCTCTGGGCTTCGTAGAGACCCCACTCCTTAACAGCCTCTGTGTTTCCAACTTTCCCTCTATCTTGACTCTTCCTCCTTTAGCACAATATGCTCCAACCTCCCACATCTGGACAGTTTCTTTTGTCTCTCTTTCCTTTATCCATGGCCTTCTTTTACTCTTAATTTCAGGATGATATGTCCAGACAGAGAAGTTTACACTGGGTCATTTTCTTCATCTCATGTACTTTCTGAGCCATCCATAAGGAGGATGCATTGTGTGTCCATTACTTCTCTAGAATTCTTCTCCTGAGTATCCCTGACGGCATCCCGGATAGCTAGATGCTGTGGCTGCCTTTCTAGGCTCACTGGATATCAGATCTTGTTGATCAGTCTCTTTGAAGTGCTTTCCTATTTTTAACTTACATGATCTTTTGGTTTTATTCTTACCTCTCAGAATACCTACACCACCCCCCGACCCCCGGCCACAGGTTTCCACGTTTCTCTCCCTCCACTCACAACCGAGATTTTATGATCTCTGTGGAAGTTGTCCAAAGGTGAGGCAGAGCAACTCACAGATTTGGGTTCTGGGGCTCTGAATCAGAGTTGGGGTATGAACCGGTACAGCTGGGAGAGGGAAAGGACCAGTGAAGTAAGCTGGAGAAGACAGTCCTTAGAAGACAATCCAGAGGCAGGTGAGGTCACAATGTTGTGCCCAGGAGTTCCACAAAGACCACATTGCCAAACAAGAATTTACGGCAGAATCCCTTTATTGGAGAGCCAGCTGGCGACTGCCTCAGTGTCCCAACATGGGTTTCTGAGAGCAGCCCGGAGTGTTTAAGGAGTCAGGTTTTTAAGGATTGGTCTGCATCCTGGTTGGCACACAGGCTGTCCAGGTGCATTTGTCAGAGGAGTAGCAAGCAAGCATTGTACAGAAGCAGAATTTTGTGGTTAGTTAGCTATACATCATACATCTTTGTTTTAATATTTTCTCATATATCTTAGTTCCAGTACTTTTCCTCCATACATCTTTGTCTCCGTATTCTCTCCACTTGGTATTGTCTAAAAGTTTGTTTGGGAACAAATGGTTTGTTTCCCAGGCCCAGGAGTTAGTCAAGCAGTAAGTTAGTGAGTACTTTCCCATCTATCTTGGGAGTGAACCAGACTTACTCCATTTTGTTGAGGACTTGTAGCCCAGGGATTTGTTAGGAGTTAACTGGCATTTTTCTATGTTAGTTTAGGCCTAACCCAGAAGAGGAGAGACAAGGCTCGGAAGGTACAGGGAACTGTGTGATTTGAAGATCTGGAGGCCAGTGAGCCCTGTGCTTCTCCAGCTACAGTGCTGACCACTGAGTAATTGTTCAATCAATGCAGCTTGCTTGATAAACAAGGTCAGCAGGAAAGTAAGGCTGATCCTCAGTGATGATTCAAAATGAGGCAGAAACAGCCAGAGCCCTCCCTTGGTGGCCATCAGCACCATAGTATAAGGATCAGTTCAGGTGGCTGGAAGAGGTGGCAAGAGAGGATATTGCCATGGTTCTGTCCTTGCTGCTATACACACCTGGATGATTTTACATGTCTACACTGTGGCTTTACTCACATTAGTATTTCTAAAATTGTGGCTCCCAATATCAACATCTGTTTGGTCATTGGAAAAAGGGTAAGTTTAAGCAACACGAGATTAAGCAGATGCCTCACTTGCAGTATTTCTTAGAGCTTTTAATAGGCAACAGTGGATTAAAGATCTCCAAGATGGGGGACAGTCTAGGACAGAGGTGTCCAACCCACAGTCCACTGTAAAGTTACTTAAAACATTATGACATTTTTCTGTGATCTTTTGGTGGAACTCAATTGCGTGGTTTTCAAGTGTGAACTTTGTATACAACAATGTGGTGTCACAGTGTCACGTAAAATAAACATACATACAGTCTCGCTATTTGTACAAATGCACAACTTCAGTTTACACAGTGTGTGGGGTCCAGTGAGTTATCTTCCAAGTGTGGACAGTCCAATTGACACAATCAGAGGTTACGTGTGGTCATAGTGACTTGGGGAGCAGTGATTATCAATAACATTTCAGTCTCCCATTGCAACGTTAGGCATGTATGTTATGTGAAGTCAGTTGAGCATTCTCTTTGGGTTACTAAGGTACTTCCACACCTCGGCAGCACCTCACACATCACCCACCAGGTTTTACAATCAGCCTCTGCCTCGCCCTGCATTGGCAGCCAAGACACGGAAGGACCCAAACCTTGCTTTCTATTTTCCTGTCAATTAATTTTCATAATAATAGTAAATATAGTCCCTTATCTATTATTATTTATTTGCAGGAAACTATTTTTAAGGATGAAGCTCATTAAGAGTAAAATTATAGCCAAAATACCCGGTGAGCACCTAGAGAACTCGCTGAGAATTACAACTACTTCCATGGCACCAGATGTTGATGGATTAGTTTCTCAAATACAATGTCAAACATTGCCCATTTTTTAACTCTTATAATAAAAAATATCAAAAAGCTCAAAGAAGTTTTATTACTTAGATATGCCCATTTTCTACACTAGTGATCTCAAATTTGGGACCTGCTCCACTATTTTAAAAGACTCTCTGAATGGGCTGCTGCATAATTCGAAATCATTGAGGACTTTTTAGCTTATTTGTAGTGGCAAACATCACAAAAATTATGCCTAGACCTTTTTTTTCTTTTTGTTCATCAGCTTTTGTTAGTGTTTGTGTATTAATGTGTGACCCAAGACAACTCTTCTTTCAAAGTGGCCCAGACAAGCCAAAAGGTTAAACACTCCAGCCTAGGATATAGAATACAATATTTCCCCAGCTCATTTGATTGGACAGTCTCCCTTGTTAAGGGCACAAAAAAAAAAAAAAATAAAATAAAAAAAGGCACTTCATGAAAAACAGTAATTCCCTAACTATATTTTTAAAAATATGTTTTTCCTCCAAGTTCTAATACCAGCCCAGGTTTCTTTCCTGTGATTTGTTTTATTTTTGAATGTTTTGCATTTTGTGTTTTCAAAGTAGATATGCTGAAAACCAAAGTTGTCTCCCGTCTGCTCCCCGCCCATCCTTCAGTATGCCCCATGCCAGGAGTCCGGAGCCATCATCCTTCACCCCTCCTCTGTGTCTAATCGCTGGCTTCACTAATTTAATCTGATGAGTAGTTTTCAATTTTCTTTTCCCCCTTTCTCCTGGGTTAATGCATTTTTCTAGTTCTTTTTTTTTTTTTTAATATTTTTTTTTTACTCTCACCCAAATAGATATGGTTGCTTTTGAAGTGAACTTCCTGACTCCAGACTCAACCTTCTCAAATTTATTTGCTACATCTGTGTCATAATGATCTTTATAGAATGCAAACCAAGACCTCATTATGCCTGAGATTCTTCAAGGGCTCCTTGGAGCCTCTGGGCCAAACCATGGCTTGTGCTTCTTAGCATGGCATCTGAGGCAGACAGTCCCAGCTACAGACTCCCTGCCTCTCCCCAATTCAAGCCTAGGCAGTTGTCTTCTGCAGGAGGCTTCACTGGTTCTTTGTTCCATCTTTGACTCTTTATTCCTGCCTCTAAGGTGCAGCTCAAGGCTCTGGGAAGTCTTTGGGGGTGGCAATCCCACCCCTGTCAGCTCTGTGGATGTCCTTGCCACTAACTCTGTGCAGTAGTGGTTACCTGGCATTACTCATTTCTGTCTCCAGCCGAGCCCCTGGGGATCAAGGATCATGTCTTAGTTGCCTTTGCCGCCTTTGGAGCTCAGCCAGTGGGACTTGTTCACTACTACCAGTGGTGGGGTGTATGATGTCAATGCCTTCCTGGTAGGCTGCCATTTGTCTTTTAGATGCCTCCCTCTCACTTTATGAAATCTAGTCTTTTGCGTTCTACACAGGAAAGGGGATGGTGATTTTACCAAGCCCAGAGGCTATGGATATTTGCCACTAATTGACCCAAATTGAAACCCCTTTTAGAGATCTTTTAAACACCTTTAAACAGGAAGAATCTATGTGCCACTTACTCAGACCAGACATGTGCTGTCATTCATGAGCATTGCCAACAGACATGACAATTCTCTTGTTTTTCAAAAGCTCCCTAATTCATGCACAATTTATAGTCTTGCTTCAGTTCTGCTGGGGAGGTTTACTAATGCAGATTTAGGCTGGTGAAATTGCTAAATGGTGTTAACTTAAAGGAAGTCTTCCTGATGTTTTTAAATACAGGAACTGGATCTTCAGGAATGTGTTAATTTATGCCACTTAATTCAATGCAACAAACTTTTGCTAAGTACCAACTCTACATCACATGCTGAGCCCAATCCTTGGTGGGAGATGGATGACCAGAAAGAGGTGAGATGTTCCTGCCCTCTGTCAGCTGGTGGATGGGGGAAGAAATGACACCTCGCTATAGGCAATGAAGAGAGGGGGAAGTACAGAGAGAAGAGAGTTCTGTGAACAGTGACAGTTCTCTTGAAGGTCTATATGATGCAGAGTGATAGGTAGGGCAGTCAGGCTGAAGGGATCCTCTTAAACCTCATTTCAAGGGCACAGCTAGTGGCAAGAAAGAAGGACCATTCTAACACCCCTCACAGGGGCACAGACCCCCTTAGAATCTCAGTGTGCAGCACAGATCCAAAGGTCTATTCAGGGGCAGGAATTACCTGAAGCTTTGTTGATTTGCTACCTCAAGTTTCTCTTCCTACAGTTATTCAGGTTGCACTCATAGTAACTTCATCTTCACTTTCTGCTGATGTATCCTGTCTACAGTGCTTGCAATGAGGCTGTGGACCACTGGGGTGTCCCGAAGGCAGCCCAGTGACCCCTCTCCAGGCTAATATGAAACATGGTTATTAATTTGGTGTTCTTAACTATTCCCAGAGACATGAAAACCTGTCCCAACCTGTTATTTTTTTAGGTTCAACAAGACAGAAATGAAATGGCATAAAGTCGAATAGGAACTCCAGGAAGTGGTTGTTGTTGAGGAAACTGTTCCTGAACTCTTGTGGAAGAGATAGACTCGACAGTTAGAGGCTTAGAAAGAATGGCTTTATTGACCCTTTAGTCCCACAGATAATTCAGACTAAAATACCACTGAGCCATAAAACCTATGTAGGAAAGTCCAAAACATCCTGATTTTCCTATATGATAACTCAGTGCTCCTTCTTGGACATATCCATATTCTTTCAAATTTCTTCCTCCATTTCTTTCTATCCTTGCCTTGCCTGTCTACTTGGTTTGCCTATCTTCACAGATATTCCCATGTGTATTTGGCCTGTGGCAGACTGTGATCCCATGGAGGCCAGGACTCATGTTCCTCCCAGGGACTGGGTGCTGGGAACTGGAAGGGAATCTGTTGAATGAATGTCTTTGGGCATCTTGGCAGCTGAGCAGGTGGATACCTCTGCAGCCAGAGTGGATGGAAAAGGAGTCTAAGTGGGGGTCTGACAATACTGGGGCCTAGGAGCAGGGCCTCTGCTGTAAGGGACCTAGTGAGGAGATCGAGATTATTAGATAAGATCATTAGCCATGGCTGGCAGTGCCATCAAGGAGGGTTGTTCCAGTGATGGTGAGGCACAGGGTAGAAGGTTCCATGTCATGATGAATTTTGTTTCTGGGTGGATGGGCCACTTCAAGCAGGACTTCGCAGTTGCAACCACTGGGATCAAGGTCCAGAATCCTTCTCCCACCAGCCTGACAGATAGGCCCAGAATGCCATCAGCTTTGTAAGATGCAGAAAAGAATATGAAGATCAGGAAAAGACTCTGACCTGATGGACGTAAGTGTGTCCAGTGCCCTCAGGTACAAAGTTAAATCTTGGCTGCAAGAGTAAGAGGGACTCCCACCCATGGGCAGGGGTGGTAGGAGTGTGGGCTGTGCTTCCTGATCATGACACACTCCAGTCTCTAGGGGGCGCACAAAGTCCCACAGGGTGGACCTTACCATGAAGCTGCTGGGACAGAAACACGGTCCAGAGAATGGATCCCACTTTCAGGGGCAGCGTGTTCACAGAAGCTTCTTTTTAGCTTGTTTCATTTCTGTTCACCAGATTCCTGTATCCGTGGCTCTCATTCATCATCAGGACAAAAAGAGGGAAATGTCATATGCCTTGTCCTAGGAAAGACGTCTGCAGAAGGGGTTCAGTCTCTAGCCAAGCAGGGAAGACAGATGCTGATAAAAGCAACAGTTCTGGTGACAGAGTTGCTAGCCCCATGTAGCAAGTCTGAAACCCAAGAAAATTAAAGGCAGCTAATTTTAACGGTAGCCTGTAAATACACATTTTAAATCACAGATGTGCACATGACCCAACGCTGAATCCATTAAAACTGAAACTTTGGTTTATTTCTAAAGGCTCAGCTAATGCTGCTTTAGCTAAAAAAAAAAAAAAAAAAAAAAAAGCCTCGTGTGCTATTCACAGTACAGAATTCCAGTTCCATAGAGTCCCCTATCAATAACATCTGCTGATTCTGCCTTTTGAGGAAAGTAATCAATCCTTCCCTGGAGGCTGCAGTGGAGAAAAGGAAGAATGCAGCCTGGGAGGCCATCTGTGCAATCCTGCGACCTGGCTGGTGTCACCATAAATGTCACAGAATGCACTTCACCCATCCTGGGAAGTACCGAGGGGCCTTCATTCTTCATGGAGACCCCTCTTCTGCTACGTTGCACCCTGACTGCCCCACTTCTCAATACTGCTTTTCTCAAAGCATCTGTGTGAGTCATAGCTTCCCAGGCGAGGAACCCACCAACCCTGACGCCACTCCTGGCTGCAAGAACAGCTGTCTGAGACACTGCCCATGCAGGTGCCTAGAAGATGATTTATAACATGTATTTGAGCATCCTGGTGGTATTTTGTTAATCCAAATGTCAGATAATCCAACGATAATGTATTTGCAATAGGGCCCAACATTTTCAATTTAGAGCTCAGCATTTTAGATGCTGATTTGGGTTTCTATTTAAAAGGTAATATTAGGGAATACTACTGAGATAATATTAATATTAGTATTAATATTACAAGAAATATTAAGTACAGAAGAATCTCTCTTAATTAACCACACAAGTAACTGTAACAAACTGGTCAACACACAGAGTTGGTCACCATAAGGAACTCGGCCTACTGTATATGTGGTGCATGTCCGGTCTATGAAAATTAGGTCAACATAGGAAGTAGTCAACTATGGAGGTTCTCCCTATAATTTATTTTGCTTTCTGGGTTTATTTTTTAATCAAGACTACACTTATAATCTATGTACCTGTCAGAAATTCAAGGCAGATTCCACTCCACAAAGACAGGGAATATTATTCCAGTTTTGTATCTGGGAAAAAATGAATATATATATTTTTTTATTGTTGGGGATTCATTGAGGGTACAATAAGCCAGGTTACATTGATTGCATTTGTTAGGTAAAGTCCCTCTTGCAATCATGTCTTGCCCCCAGAAGGTGTGGCCCACACCAAGGCCCCGCCCCCTCCCTCCTTCCCTCTCTCTGCTTTTCCTTCCCCCCACCCATAACCTTAATTGTCATTAATTGCTCTCATATCAAAATGGAGTACATAGGATTCATGCTTCTCCATTCTTGTGATGCTTTACTAAGAATAATGTTTTCCACTTCCATCCAGGTTAATACGAAGGATGTAAAGTCTCCATTTTTTTAAATAGCTGAGTAGTATTCCACAGTATACATATACCACAGCTTGTTAATCCATTCCTGGGTTGGTGGGCATTTAGGCTGTTTCCACATTTTGGCAATTGTAAATTGAGCTGCAATAAACAGTCTGGTACAAGTGTCCTTATGATAAAAGGATTTTTTTTCCTTCTGGGTAGATGCCCAGTAATGGGATTGCAGGATCAAATGGGAGGTCTAGCTTGAGTGCTTTGAGGTTTCTCCATACTTCCTTCCAGAAAGGTTGTACTAGTTTGCAGTCCCACCAGCAGTGTAAAAGTGTTCCCTTCTCTCCACATCCACGCCAGCATCTGCAGTTTTGAGATTTTGTGATGTGGGCCATTCTCGCTGGGGTTAGATGGTATCTCAGGGTGGTTTTGGTTTGCATTACTCTAATATATGGGAATGATGAACATTTTTTCATATGTTTGTTAGCCATTCGTCTGTCATCTTTAGAGAAAGTTCTATTCATGTCTCTTGCCCATTGATATATGGGATTGTTGGCTTTTTTCATGTGGATTAATTTGAGTTGTCTATAGATCCTAGTTATCAAGCTTTTGTCTGATTGAAAATATGCAAATATCCTTTCCCATTGTGTAGGTTGTCACTTTGCTTTGGTTGTTGTCTCCTTAGCTGTACAGAAGCTTTTCAGTTTAATGAAGTCCCATTTGTTTATTTTTGTTGTTGTTGCAATTGCCATGGCAGTCTTCTTTATGAAGTCTTTCCCCAGGCCAATATCTTCCAGTGTTTTTCCTATGCTTTCTTTGAGGATTTTTATTGTTTCATGCCTTAAATTTAAGTCCTTTATCCATCTTGAATCAATTTTTGTGAGTGGGGAAAGGTGTGGGTCCAGTTTCAGTCTTTTACATGTGGATATCCAGTTCTCCCAACACCATTTATTGAATAGGGAGTCTTTCCCCCAAGGTATGTTCTTGTTTGGTTTATCGAAGATTAGGTGGTTGTAAGATGTTAGTTTCATTTCTTGGTTTTCTATTCGATTGGTGTCTATGTCTATGTCTCTATTTTTGTGCCTGTACCATGCTGTCTTGACCATGATGGCTTTGTAGTACAGACTAAAATCTGGTATGCTGATGCCCCCAGCTTTATTTTTATTACTAAGAACTGCCTTAGCTATATGGGGCTTTTTCTGGTTCCATACAAAATACAGAATGATTTTTTCCAAATCTTCAAAGTATGATGTTGGTATTTTGATAGAAATGGCATTTCACAGATAATCAATGAGTACGATTTTTTTTTTATTAAATCATAGCTGTGTACATTAATGTGATCATGGGGCACCATACACTGGTTTTATAGACAATTTGACACATTTGCATCACACTGGTTAACATAGCCTTCCTGGAACTTTCTTAGTTATTGTATTAAGACGTTTACATTCTACAGTTACTAAGTTTCACATATACCCTTGTAAGATGCACTGCAGGTGTAATCCCACCAATCCCCCTCCCTCTGCTCATTCTCCCCCCTCCCACCACTCCCTTTACCCCTTCCCCCTATTCTTAGGTTATAACTGGGTTATAGCTTTCATGTGAAAGCCATAAATTAGTTTCATAGTAGGGCTGAGTACATTGGATACTTTTTCTTCCATTCTTTTTTTTTATTATTATTAAATCATAGCTGTGCACATTAATGCGATCATGGGGCACCATACACTAGTTTCATAGACCATTTGGCACATTTTCATCACTCTGGTTAACATAGCCTTCCTGGCATTTTCTTAGTTATTGTGCTAAGACATTTACATTCCACATTTACTAAGTTTCACATATACCCTTGTAAGATGCACCGCAAGTGTAATCCCACAAATTCCCCTCCCTCTGCCCCCCTCCCTTTCCCCCTTCCACCTATTATTAATTGTAACTGGGTTATAGCTTTCATGTGAAAGCCATAAATTAGTTTCATAGTAGGGCTGAGTACATTGGATACTTTTTCTTCCATTCTTGAGATACTTTAATAAGAAGAATATGTTCCAGCTCCATCCATGTAAACATGAAAGAGGTAAAGTCTCCATCTTTTTTTAAGGCTGCATAATATTCCATGGTGTACATATACCACAATTTATTAATCCATTCGTGGATCGATGGGCACTTAGGTTTTTTCCATGATTTAGCAATTATGAATAGGGCTGCAATAAACATTCTAGTGCAAGTATCTTTGTTATGGTGTGATTTTTGGTCTTCTGGGTATATGCCTAGTAGAGGAATTATAGGATTGAATGGCAGATCTTTTTTAGATATTTAAGTGTTCTCCATATATCTTTCCAAAAGTAATGTATTAATTTGCATTCCCACCAGCAGTGTAGAAGTGTTCCCTTTTCTCCACATCCACGCCAACATCTCTGGTCTTGGGATTTTGTGATATAGGCTAATCTTACTGGAGTTAGATGATATCTCAATGTAGTTTTGATTTGCATTTCTCTGATGATTAAAGATGATACTGCAAATCAATGGTGATCAAAACAGCATGGTACTGGCACAAAAACAGAGAAGTGGATGTCTGGAACAGAATAGAGAACCAAGAGATGAATCCAGCTACTTACCATTATTTGATCTTTGACAAGCCAATTAAAAACATTCAGTGGGGAAAAGATTCCCTATTTAACAAATGGTGCTGGGTGAACTGGCTGGCAACCTGTAGAAGACTGAAACTGGACCTACACCTTTCACCATTAACTAAGATAGACTCTCACTAGATTAAAGATTTAAACTTAAGGCATGAAACTATAAAAATACTAGAAGACAGTGCAGGGAAAACCCTTGAAGAAATCTGTCTGGGTGAGTATTTTATGAGGAGGACCCTCCGGGCAATTGAAGCAGCTTCAAAAATACACTATTAGGACCTGATCAAACTAAAAAGCTTCTGCACAGCCAAGAACACAGTAAGTAAAGCAAGCAAACAGCCCTCAGAATGGGTGAAGATATTTGCAGGCTGTGTATCCAACAAAGGTTTAATAACTAGAATCCACAGACAACTCAAACGTATAAGCAAAAAAAGAACAAGTGATCCCATCGCAGGCTGGGCAAGGGATTTGAGGAGAAACTTCTCTGAAGAAGACATACGCGCAGCATGCAGACATATTTTTCTTCCATTCTTGAGATACTTTACTAAAAAGAATATGTTCCTGCTCCATCCATGTAAACATGAAAGAGGAAAAGTCTCCATCTTTCTTTAAGGCTGCATAATATTCCATGGTGTACATATACCACAATTTATTAATCCATTCATGGATTGATGGGCCCTTGGGCTTTTTCCATGACTTAGCAATTATGACTTGGGCTGCAATAAACATTCTGGTACAAATATCTTTGTTATGATGTGATTTTTGGTCTTCTGGGTATATGCCTAGTAGAGGAATTGTAGGATTGAATGGCAGATCTATTTTTAGATCTCTAAGTGTTCTCCAAACATCTTTCCAAAAGGAATGTATTAATTTGCATTCCCACCAGCAGTGTAGAAGTGTTCCCTCTTCTCCACATCCATGCCGACATCTCTGGTCTTGGGATTTTGTCATAAGATAGGCTAATCTTACTGGAGTTAGATGATATCTCAAAGTAGTTTTGATTTGCATTTCCCTGATGATTAAAGATGATGAGCATTTTTTCACATGTCTGTAGGCCGTGGACCTGTCTTCTTCAGAGAAGTTTCTCTTCAAGTCCCTTGCCCAGCCTGCGATGGGATCACTTGTTCTTTTCTTGCTTATACGTTTGAGTTCTCTCTGAATTCTCGTTGTTAAATCTTTGTCGGAAACATGACCTGCAAATATCTTCTCCCATTCTGGTGGCTGTTTGCTTACTTTACTTACTGTGTTCTTAGCTGTGCAGAATCTTTTTAGTTTGATCAGGTCCCAATAGTGTATTTTTGAAGCTGCTTCAATTGCCCAGAGGGTGGGGGGGGGTGTCCTCCTCATAAAATACTCACCCAGACTGATTTCTTCAAGGGTTTTCCCTTCACTCTCTTCTAGTATTCTTTTTTTTTTTATAACTGTACATTTATCTCAGTGAGTTAAAAGCATTGAGCTGCACAACAACTACATCAATAATTTACTGAGTACTTAACATGTTCAGGCACTATTCTGAGAACTTAACACTTGTTAACTCATTTTATCCTCACAAATATTCTATGAGGTAGGTACTATTACTGTCATCACTTTACATGAATGATAATCTTTGTACATAAACAGAAACATTAAGCAACTTGACCAAGGTTACACAACTAGGAACAGTGGAGTTAGTGTTCCAATCTGGAAAGTCTGGATCCAAGATTGTTTGCTTAACTACTGATCTAAACACTTGGTCTTCTATGAAGAAAAAGAAAAAGACAAGTTCAGACTCTTCAAGAGCCCAGAGTCTAGAAGCGATGCCAGATCCACATTTCTATACATAATACATGTGTATATTTCTTTCTTTTTTTCTTTTTTTGAGACAGAGCCTCAAGCTGTCACCCTGGGTAGAGTGCTGTGGCATCACAGCTCACAGCAACCTCCAACTCTTGGGCTCAAGCGATTGTCCTGCCTCCACCTCCCAAGTAGCTGGGATTACAGGCGCCAACCACAACGCCTAGCTATTTTTTTTCTTTTTTATTAAATCATAGCTGTGTATATTGATACGATTCATGGGGCATCATTCACTAGCTTCACAGACCGTTTACCAAGTTTCACAGATACCCTTGTAAGATGCACCGCTCGTGTAATCCCCCCAATTCCCTTCCCTCTACCCCCCTCGCCCCTCCCTTCCCTCCCTTTACCCCTTCCCCCTATTCTTAGGTTGTAACTGGGTTATGGCACTCTTCTAGTATTTTTATAGTTTCATGTCTTAAGTTTAAATCTTTAATCCAGTGAGAGTCTATCTTTGTTAATGGTGAAGGGTGTGGGTCCAGTTTCACTCTTCTGCAGGTTGCAAGCCAGTTCACCCAGCACCATTTGTTAAATAGGGAATCTTTTCCCCACTGAATGTTCTTAATTGGCTTGTCAAAGATCAAATAATGGTAAGTATTTGGGTTCATCTCTTGGTTCTCTATTCTGTTCCAGACTCTGTTTTTGTGCCAATACCATGCTGTTTTGATTACTATAGATTTGTAGTACAGTCTGAGGTCTGGTAGCGTGATTCCTCCTGCTTTGTTTTTATTTCTGAGTAATGTCTTGGCTATTGGAGGTTTTTTCTGATTCCATATAAAATGAAGTATTGTTTTTTCAAGATCTTTATAGTATGACAGTGGAGCTTTAATAGGGATTGCATTAAAATTGTATATTGCTTTGGGTAGTATGGACATTTTAACAATGTTGATTCTTCCTTGCCATGAACATGGTATATTTTTCCATTTGTTAACATTTTCAGCTATTTCTTTTCTTAGAGTTTCATAGTTCTCTTTATAGAGATATTTCACATTCTTTGTTAGATAAATTCCCAAATATTTCATCTTCTTTGGCACTACTGTGAATGGAATAGAGTCCTTAACTATTTTTTCAGTTTGACTACTGTTGGTATATATAAAGGCTACTGATTTATGAATGTTGATTTTGTAACCTGAGATGCTGCTGTATTCCTTGATCATTTCTAAGAGTTTTGTAGTAGAATGCCTGGTGTTTTCCAGATATACCAATCATATCATCTATGAAGAGCGAAAGTTTGATCTCTTCTGACCCTATATGGATACCCTTGATCGCCTTTTCTTCCCTAATTGCGGTGGCTAAAACTTCCATTACAATGTTAAAGAGCAGTGGAGACAATGGGCAGCCTTGTCTGGTTCCTGATCTGAGTGGAATTTATTTCAATTTAACTCCATTCAATATGATATTGTCTATGGGTTTGCTGTAGGTGGCCTCTATTTCTAGTTTAAGAAATGTCCTTCTAGACCAATTTTCTTAAGTGTTCTGATAATGAAGGGATGCTGTATATTACCAAAAGCTTTTTCTGCATCAATTGAGAGAATCATATGATCTTTTTTTTTTAATTTGTTTATGTGCTGAATTATACTTATAGATTTTCATATATTGAACCAGCCTTGAGATCCTGGGATAAAACCAACTTGGTCATGATGTATAATTTGTTTGATGTGTTGCTGGATTCTGTTTGTTAGGATCTTGTTGAATATTTTTGCAACTATATTCATTGGTGATACTGGTGTATAACTTTCTTTCCTTGTTGGGTCTTTTCCTGGTTTGGGGATCAAGGTGATGTTTGCTTCATGGAACATGTTGGGTAGTCTTCCTTCTTTTTTTACCTTTTGGAACAGGTTGAGTAATATAGGTACTAAATCCTCTTTAAAGGTTTGGTAGAATTCTGACCTGAAGCCATGTGGTCCTGGGCTTTTCTTTTTAGGGAGGTTTTGTATGGTTGATGCTATTTCAGAACTTGATATGGACCTGTTCAACATTTCCACTTGATTCTGGCTAAGTCTTGGAAGGTGACGTGCTTCCAAGTATTGGTCAATTTCCTTCAGATTTTCATATTTCTGAACATAAAGTTTCTTGTAATATTCATTAAGGAATTTTTTAATTTCTAAGGCATCTGTTGTTATTTAATCTTTGTCATTTCTGATTGTTGAAATTATAGATTTTACTCCTTTTTTTCCTGGTTAGGTTAGCCAAAGGTTTATCTATTTTATTGACCTTTTCAAAAAACCAACCTTTTGATTTATTGATCTGTTGTATAATTCTTTTGTTTTCAATTTCATTTAATACTGCTCTAATTTTGGTTATTTCTTTTCTTCTACTGTGTTTGGGGTTGGAATGTTCTTCCTTTTCCAGTTGCTTGAGATGTCCCATTAAGTTGTTAACTTCCTCTCTTTCCGTTCTCGTGAGGAAAGCTTGCAGTGCTTAAATTTCCCTCTTAGGACTGCCTTTGTAGTATCCCAGAGGTTCTAATAATTCGTGTCTTCATTGTCATTTTGTTCCAAAAATTTGGCAACTTCCTTCTTAATCTCATCTGTGACCCAGCTATCATTCAGCGTGAGGTTATTTAACTTCCATGTTTTTGTATGAGTATGCAGATCCTGTTGTTACTGAGCTCAACTTTTATTTTATGGTGGTCTGAGAAGATGCAAAGAATAATTTCTATTCCTTTAAATTTACTGAGGTTAGACTTGTGACCTAAGATGTGATCAATTTTGGAGTATGTTCTGTGGGCTGATGAGAAGTATGTGTATTCAGTTTTGTTGGTATGAAATGTTCTGTAGATGTCCACCAATTCCAAATGTTGGATGGTTAGGTTTAAATCTAAAATTTCTTTGCTCAACTTCTTATTGAAGGATCGATTGAACATTGCCAAAGGAGTGTTGAAATCTCCAACTATTATTGAGCTGGAGGAAATCAAGTTGCTCATGTCTGTTAGAGTTTCTCTTATCAATTGAGGTACATTCTGGTTGGGTGCATAGATATTAGTAATTGAAATCTCATCATATTGAGTATTACCCTTAACAAATATGAAGTGACCATTCTTATCCTTCCTTACTTTTGTTGGTTTGAAGCCCATTGTATCTGCAAATAAAATAGCAACACCTGCTTTTTTCTGATTACCATTTGCCTGAAATATGGATGACCATCCTTCCCCCTAAGTCTATATTTGTAATTTAAGGTAAGATGCTACTCTTGTATGCAGCAAATATCTGGCCTGAGTTTTTGTGTCCAGTCAGCTAACCTGTGCCTCTTTAGAGGACAGTTTAAGCTGTTCACATTAATGGAGAATATTGATAAGTCTGGTAAAATTTTGGATATCGAGTTTTTAGAAAGTCCAGTGGACATGTTTAATCCTTTCACCACTGTGGAAGTTGGAGTTTGATCAAAACTATCTGAGTGAGTTTACTTTTGTAGTAGAGGATTGGCTGGTCATTATGGAGGATAGGTCTGAGAATATCCTGAAGAGCTGGTTTGGTTATGGCAAATTTCTTCAACATATGAATGTAATTAAAGTATTGAAATTCTCCATCATAAATGAAACTCAGTTTAGCTGGGTACAGGATCTGGGGTTGAAAGTGATTTTGCTTTAGGAGATTAAAAGTCGATGACACCCTCTTCTGGCTTGAAAAGTTTCAGCAGAGAGATCTGCAGTCATTCTTATATTCTTCCCTTTGTAGGTAATGGATTTCTTACGTCTGGCTGCTTTCAGAATTTTCTCCCTCATATTAACTTTAGTGAAGTTAATTATGATATGCCTGGGGGATGTCTTATTGGGGTTGAGTCATGCTGGGGTTCTGAAACTGTCTGCTATCTGAATTTCAGAATCTCTAGGCATGTCTGGAAAATTCTCTTTCATAATTTAATGGAGAAGGGCCTCTATGCCTAGTGAGGCCAGTTCATCAGTTTCAGGGATTCCAGTGAGGTGGATATTAGCTTTCTTTTAATTATCCCAGAGCTCTCTGAGAGAATGATCCATTTTTGCTCTCCATTCTCTTCTTCCTTGAGAGTTTGTGAGCGTTCAAAGGCTTTGTCTTCAATGTCAGAAATCCTTTCTTCTGCTTGCTCCACTGTGTTACTAAGGGATTCTACTGTATTTTTCAAATATTTGAGGACTGCAAGTTCTTGCTTCGGTGCATCAAAATCTTTGGTGGTTTTGTCTTTAAATTTGTTAAATTCTTGAGACAACTTTTGAATTTCTCCTCGAATTTCTAATTCTGACTTTTGAATTGCTGCTCAAATTTCTATTTCCAAATTTCCTCCATTTTCTTAATCTTCTTTGCAATGCAAATTCTGAATTTGATTTCTGACATCTCAGCCAGCTGTTTATGAATGGGGTGTTCAGTTACATCTGCAATATCTTTCCTTGGTGGTGGTGGGGGTTTGATCTATTCTGGTTATTCATATTACCAGAGTTTTTACATTGATTCCGCCCCATGATTGTTTTACACTGTTTGATTTTTCACCTGGAGCTTTGTCGAGGACCTGTACAGTGCTATGGCCTGAGAAACTGGGGACCTGTTTGGTGCGGTGGGGCTAAGTGGTTCTGTCTTGTTTTCAGCTGGTCTCTGTTCAACCCTAGTGAAACAGTTACTCTGGGTTGAAGTCTCAGCTGTGGCGAAATACTAGCAATTAAGTCACCCCATCCCCCACAGGCAACAATTGGAAAAGGAAAAATCAAACCTTCCTAAAACCACACACCCAGGGCACCACCTAAATATTCCTTGGGCGAATTCCTTGGCTCAGTTCAAAAGGTCCAAATCAATTGTCTCAGTCAGCACCTGTCTCAGGTGGGAGAGTTTAAAAGGTCTCTGGCAACTGGATTGCAGGGGTCTGGTGACTACTCTGATATAGCTTGCTCCAGTGCTCCGTGGAGTCAGGAGGAACTACCCAGCAAATAGATCAGTCCTGGAAGGTTGATATCTCCTTCCACACCTTGCACCTCTGTCATACCCAGTCACTGATAGTCCCGCAGGGCTTTCATCCAGTTTTCTGTAGTGAATAGATACTCCAGGGGTTTGCACCTGCCTGAATCACAAGGCAATCTATTTCTGCTCAGCCAGGCCACTGCGCTCTGCCTCTATCTAGCAGGGGGAGGTGAGGCCTGACAACCTCAGGCACTTGATGGAGGCTGGGGGGTGTTCACTCAGTTCCAGCCCCGACCCTGATTGATGTTACTGACAGAACAGAACAGAAAAACTTTGAGGGAATTTGTTTCTTTCCCTGATAAATTCCCCTGCAGAAGAGAAGGTGTTTTGAGCTCCCAGAGCCTGTGCTTCAGGCCCTGCCTTTGCTCCTGCAGGTTTATATTCGGTTTCCTGTCAGTTCTAGTCTCCTGTCTTCCTTTGTCTATAGGCTGTCAATCCCCTGAGGGCCGGATGCTTCTTAGGCTCAGTAAAGCAGTCCTCTGGGTCAGCCCCACCCTGGGAACTTCCCGGCTCTGCACGTGCATTTCTAGTCCCCACGCTCCACCCAGGCCAGTACCCCTTCAGGCAAACCCTTTACTCACGGGGCCTGTGTTTCAGTCCCAGATCTGTTCCATGGTGTTTGCCACCTGAGTAGATGCCTGGCCTCCTCTGGTTACCCAGGGAGACTAGGGGTGTGGCTTCACAATATCTGGGAGTGAGCCCTATTGTTGGTAAAAGACGGCTGCTGCTCTGCACCTTGGGGCATTGCCACTCCAGCGTGGTTCCCTCTCAATTGACTGTCCTCTCCTGACTCCCGTGCCCCAGAGTCAGCACTGACCAGCTGCAGTTTAGGCGCTGTCCACACCCCTCGAGAAATCACCCAAAACTCTGGACTCCTGGGGGACAGGCCTCCAGACCTCAGAGTGAGAGTGGAGGGGAGTGCTGCGAGCTCAGAGTTGCAGGTAGGGAACATACACAGTTTTATACAGTTTTATGCCTGGCAGGAGAACAATGTGGTACCCTTGTAGGGGAGGTAGTTCCAGTTTTTAGAGGGTCTCTCCCATGGAGTGTAGTGGGAGGACCTTTGAACTCTGCTCGTTTGTTTGTGGGGGCACTCTGAGACTTTCTCATGGGGGAGCGGACTCCTGTCCACTTGGTGATGGATTTTATACCTTTTGTTTGTATCCTTGGGGTCACAGCTTGCCTCAGCGGGGTTGATGTGTGTTCTTCAACCTTCTGTCTTGGTGGAGCTCAAATCCACCAGGTTACTTGCTAAATTTCTGTCCTTTAACTGTCATTATGGACAAGAGCCTTGGATGCACTTGGCAGTGACCGCATTGTGGTTTGCGGCCACAGCACCGCCAGGAACAGGATCCGCATGCCACCACCACCGGGCAATCAACCACCCCGCTGCCCCTGACTAGGCCCCGGAGAAGGCGCAGACACGGGCACCCGGGTGGTGGGTGATGGCGCTAGGTTTGTCGCACCCACTGCCGATTCCTGGGCTGTGTCCCGCTCGCAGCAATGAGTAAGATTTTTGATTGTTTGTTTTTCACATTTTGAAAGGTCTCCTACATGCCTTTACTTACAAAGTTCTTTCACAAATGCTACCTCTTATAACCTCATCTTCAAGACGTTTCTGCATGACAGATATGATCATCTCCATCTTATGGAAGAGGAAATCAAGTGCACATAGCTCACCCATATCACACAGTAAGTTTCAGAAATGAGTTTCAAACTCAATTCTTTCTGGAAGCTCTGCTTTTTCCTGTCTTAGACAAGTGTTCATTTCTTTATCCACTACTGTGGGCAACAGACATTTCTCAAGTGTCTGTCTCTTGTTTCCAGGCTTGATCTAGACACTGGAGATCCAGAACCAAATGCACGGTGTTGTCCTTAAGGAGCTCCCAGTCTGATGGGGGAATCAGATGGGTGGTGGAGAATGTCAATTCAATATGTCAAGATACTTGAGAATATTTTTAGAATTAAAATTGTAATTAAACATGCATTTTTTGAGCCCTCATATGTACCCAAGACTGTGAGAAACACCAGAGGTGCAAAGGAGAATGAGGCTTAGACTTCTCTTTAGATGCCCCAGTCTAGCTGGTGACATAGAGAAGCATTAAACTTCATACAGAAAACTCAGGTATATAAGAAATACACCTGTGTGTTCATGATTCAACTTAGTTCCATTTTAACTCATGTCATGCCAGAGCACAGGAAATATAACTTCAATCAAGGATGATGTCAAGGTTCTTGCACTTACAGGTTGGGGGTTAGGAATGTTCTTGATGCTGGACCCAGGCATCTTTTTTTTTTTTTTTTTTTTTTGTAGAGACAGAGTCTCACTTTATGGCCCTTGGTAGAGTGCCATGGCATCACACAGCTCACAGCAACCTCCAGCTCCCTTGGTAGAGTGCCATGGCATCACACAGCTCACAGCAACCTCCGGCTCCTGGGCTTATGCGATTCTGTTGCCTCAGCCTCCCGAGTAGCTGGGACTACAGGCACCCACCACAGCACCCGGCTATTTTTCTTTTTTTGTTGTTGCAGTTTGGCCTGGGCTGGGTTTGAACCTGCCACCCTCGGCATATGGGGCTGGCGCCCTACTCGCTGAGCCACAGGCACCACCCGGACCCAGGCATCTTTTATTCCTATCCACATGGTCCCTTTCTATGCTGCCTCCATGCCCACAGGTGGGAGGAGGGGTGATTTCAAAGGCCACCTCAATACTGAAGGGAAAATGATTCATAGTGGCCTCCTTATCCATCCCTTGATTCAGGGACCAAGGATGTGCTGCCCAGAAAACTGCATATCTGTTGGCCTGATATGTGAAGTCTCCTGGGTGAAATTTTCTTGGGGCTACCCACTATTTCTACTTTACGGACAGCAAACTCCCAGAAAGCAGCTCTAAGGTAAGTAGAAAAGAAAGTGACCATTACATCCCAGAAGGTGGAATTGCTGAAAGACCCAGAAATCTCAGAAAGTGGTGCATGTTGGGAAAGAGTAATTTCAAAGTACCCACAGTTCACACAGAGAAACAAACTCAGGATAGAAGCTTCACTACAATTCCAGTAGGGAGAACTCGCCCAGAGGGAACTACACTGGGATCTGTGTGTGTCAAATCTCCGAACTACACTGGGATTTGTGTGCTATAATCAGAGAAAGACATATGATTATTTCACAAGGAGACAGAAAATCAGATCGGGCGATCTGCCCATCTTATCTACTGACAATCTCTTTGTTTAAACACATCTTGCCTAGGTAAGGAAGAGTGAAGAAGAGCAAGGGAAATGGGTTCTACCAAAAAAACTCACAGAATAAAGGATGGGAAACAGCTCCTGGTAGACACAGAGGAAGAAATTCCCTCTGAAAATGGTCTGCTGTAGGGTCTAGAAAAGAAAATGCAAGGTGGTGTCTGGCAAGCCAGCACAAGGAGGAGCTGCAGTGCGGTCAGGGCACTGAGGCCAGAGCCCTGTCCTGAGGCCCTGGCTAATCCCTGAGATGAGGGACGGTTGAAGCAGAAGGTTCTGGCCTTTGGCTTCGTGTTTCAGGCAGTACCCATTGCTTGGCCCTACTATTTGAGATTTCTCCAAAGGCCTTGCTGTGTCTGTCTCGGGGTGTTGGTGTGCAGCCCTGATCTCCCCGGGACCTCTTCAGCCCAACTCCATCTGGGTTACCCTGGCTGCTGGAGCTTCTCTCTATATATATTTCTATTCCTCCACTTATTAGACATTACCACATAATAACTGTTTTATGTTTTAATCTGTAATCCCTTCTATACTCTGTTCTTGTTGGTAACAAAGAATGAATGACTTCTATTTTGTGCAACCGCCATTTACTGGGCACTCTGTGTGGGCATGCGACACCCTTCTGTGGGGTGTCTCACTTATGCTCGTCCAATCCCACATCTGCTCCCACCCTACAGATGGAGAAGCTGAGGCACAGAGAGGGTACGCACTTGCTCACATTTTCAGAGCTGGCAGGGGATGGCACTAGGTTCCAAACCCATGTTCTTTGGACTGCAAGGCCTGCTGTCTTTTTCATAAAGCGACACCCATACTGGAGGGTCTCAGAAGCTACAGAGGGGACAGGTTGAGAGGCTAAAGGACACAGAGGCCAAGTCTAGAAATCTTGTTGAGGTGATGGTGGTGTAGACAGTCTGTCTTAACTTGTCTGTGCCATGGACTCCTTCAGCAGTCCCATAAAGGCTATGAACCACTTCTTTAAAAAGGATGTGTGTTTTTAAACGTTTTATTTTGAGATAATTTTAGATTTACAGAAGAATTTTAAAAATAGTAAAAAAGTTCTCCAGCTTCCCCTATGTTTTAGCATCTTACACGACAATGTTATGCTTATCAAAGCTATGAAATTAACAGTTACATTACTATTAACTAGACTCCAGACTTTATCCAGATTTCATTAGTTTCTACTAAGGCTTTTCTGTTCCTAAATGTTCCAATGTGGTTCCAATCCAGGATCCCACATTGGATTTAGAGGAATCAGGTTTTTAAATGTAGAAAAGAAAATATCAAGACTTAACCAAAAATTAAATATGTTAAAACATAATTACAGAAATATTCAAAACAATATGAAGATTATGTGATATAGTTATGTATGTGCATCTTTTTTATTCTATAATTATTGTTATTTTTTTATTTAAGGTTAATGTGAGGGTACAAACAACTAGATTACAATGTTTATATTTGTTATGTAGAGTCCCTCTTATAGTTGTGTCCCACACCTGAGATGTGCCAATACCCTTACACTCTGCCCATTAAGTGGGAGCCCACCCTTCCCCTTCGCTCTTCCCCTCTCCTCCTTCCTTTGTTCTCCCTCTCTTCAACTTGAATTGAATTGAGTTTTCCTTTTATGTGGGTGTGTATTAGATCATCTACTGGTTTCATATTAGTATTGAGTACATTGGATATTTGCTTTTCCATTCTTATGATGCTTTACTAAGAAGAAAATGTTTCAACTCCATCTAAGTTAATACAAAAGATGTAAACTCTCCATCTTTTTAAACGTCTGAATAGTATTCCATGGTATACGTATTACAGTTTGTTAATCCAATCCTGGGTTGGTGGGCATTTAAGTTGTTTCCACGTCTTGGTGATTGTAAATTGAGCTACGATAAACAATCTAGTGCAAATGTCCTCATGATAAAATGATTTCTGTTTCTTCTGGGTAGATGCCTATCGGTGGAAATGTGGGATCAAATGGAAGGTTTAATTTGAGTTCTTTGAGTGTTCTCCATACTTCTTCCCATAGACGCTGTATTAGTGTGCAGTCCCAAATGTTCCCTTCTCTGCACATCTACAACTAGCATCTGTAACTTTGGGACTTTGTGATATGGGCTAATCTCACTAGGGTTAGGTGATATCTCAGGATGGTTTTGATCTGCATTAATCATTTTTTGATGATTAGAGATGATGATCATTTTTTCATATTTGTTAGCCATTCATCTGTCTTTCTCAGAGAAAGTTCTGTTCAAGTCTGTTGGCCAGTGATAGACAGAATATTTACTCTCTATTAATACATTAAACAATAAGAAAGTACATTTAAAATATGGAGAAGTAAAAGTTGTTTTGTTTTTTAAAAGTATAGAGTAAAATTGGTTGTAACAGTTTGAATCAAACAGTAAACATGGGTGCTTTTGACCCATTTCTTTACCATGTTTACGACGTGCAGGGTTGCTAATAATCAATCAACCGTATTGCACAGGCCTCTGTAGGCAGGAGAATGAAGGGCCAATGGAGGATTTAATACCCAACCTAACTTTAAATTAGTGGTGAGTATGAATTATATTTCTAAATATCTGTAAAATCAATTTGCATTACAAAAATATCTATGATTTCTGCTGGAGAACAAAGGTTACAGGTATTAATAATTTGATTTGTAGCCTATATTCATAATGAGATGAAATGCTGTATTTAAGTTGAAGGTTAGTGAAAATAAAGATATAGTTGATTTCCATCTATGTCCATAGATCCCTTGAATTCTCTCCACAGAGGTTCAGGTTAAAAATTCCTGGAAAGTAAATCAGGTAGCCTTTATCTTGGGAGTCAGCCTCAAACATGCTTTGTTTAAGTGACAATAAAAAGTAATTTTGAGCCAACATTTTATCCAAATTGCAACTTCTCTTGAAAAATCTGTGACTGTGTGTCACTGGGCTTATGTCACAAGGTGGCTGATTAAAGGCAGATTAGGTGTGGGGAGGCTGTCCCCTCCCTGCCACTCCCTCTGCTGCTCTCAGCCTGAACCACAGGTCAGTTGTCCTTTAACCATCTTCCTTCCACTGTGGTTATTTTCTAATACTTGCCCCAGTTTGCTTATTTTCCTTGCCTGGTCCCTGTGGGCATGTGGGTTTGTGATTTCTTATCTGAAAGTTGAGAACAGTAAAAGGAGCTTCCATGTCCTAAACCTCTCAGGTACCAGGTGCAGCCCTGGGGGCTTTGCGGGTGGAGTCTTGCTGAGTTACCCAACTTTGGTGCAACTTGTGGCCACATTATTCATTGTCCTCTTATTTATCATTTCTGGGCCTCATTGTTTTTTCCCATTTGAAAAAAGAGAAGACATGATTTGATGGTTTCTGAGGTCCTGTCTGCCCTGACCTTCTTCCATTTCAGATTCTCTGTGTCTCAGGGGCAGGTGAAGCTGGATTCGAGTACATGGCTGGTCAGAGCATCAGACCCATCTCCTGCAATGCAGTTGTTCAATAAATAACCCAACAAAGAGGAGCACATTCTATTACAAAGAGAAGAATGGAACGAAGAATTTTTTGAATACCTACTATTTTCCCAGCCCTGTAAATACATTGCCTTTTTTGGTGGAAGCATTAAACCCCTAGCCCCAGCACCCATATCTGGCTCCTGTTAGGCCTTGGTTACTTGTTAATTTGTGTCCTCCTGTGTCCCTTTCCCTTCCTGCTTACCCCACACCCCCAATGTTACCAGAGTAGTCATGTGACCCACACGGTGCTGGACTCTGAAGAGTGACACAAGAAAGCAAGACTCCCAGCATCCTGGTGAAAAAATCCATTTCCCTTTTAAGTTAGAATGAGCTTCTGTTGCTTGAAGCCAAAGGACCGTGAGAGACACACACAAATAATACACAAATTTGTGATCTCAGTTTTAGGAAGCTCTGGATTCCTTTCATATTCCTTTACCTTAGCACACTGTGAGTGACATAAAAAGAGACAATTAAAATCTTAGGGCAAGGCCCTGTCCTAGACCCAGGTGGGGGGAGCAGCCATGGTTTCTGTTTGACCCTGTTGGTCGGAGAGGTGTCATCGATTTTGCCCAGACCACCCATCCACCTCCTAGAAGTCTTAAAGGAACAAACAGAAGCATCCCCGAGAATCCCCATGAATCAAATCCTTCTGAAACTTGTTTTCATATCACTCTCTCTTTCCCTTAGGCGTTTGGTCTTAGGAATAAAAGAAGCAGAGGGCTGCATTACCCGCGGATGTGAGGGTGTCTGAGTTGAGGGATGGAATAACCTCTTCTTGGGTTTTCCTGCTCTCCAGGAGGGCAGGCAAGTCTCCTCCGGTCTTTTGGAGAAGGTGGGGCAGCACAGGGGTGCCATAAAGGTTTTATTAGTGAGAGCGAGTGATGACAAACAAGTGCTCTCCATATCCTTGTGCTGTTCCTCTCCTGTTCCTTAAGTGTATAATTCATATGTCACTGGAGAACATCTGAGGGAGAGGTTGGCCATGTACTTGTGTACTGTCCTCTCACAAAAAACATACTGATTGGATTTATAATATATAATTTTTCTGAAATACATCTCAAGCTTCAAAAAAAAAAGAAGTCCCCAGGATCTATAAACATGAAGGAGGTCCCTTGGGCAGAAGTCCAAAGAGATATGGAAACCAGATATAGATGCTAGAGGTGTGAGGCAGTGAGCTGCATGGAGAACTTGAACATGCCAGGACCTTTGAAGACTAGATCTATACAAAGAGGCTATAAACGTGCCGCCCTTAACCCAGAGGAGTGGCAAGGCAGCTTGCTACATAGCCAGGGCTCAGAGTACAAACTGAAGCCCAGAGCCTGAGCCTTATGTGATGTAGAGTAGAATTTTTACTAGCCACCAAATGTGTAAATTGCAAACGGAACATATCAGTAGAATTATTAGAGCTTTAGAAAAATAACATGTAAGATACCTCCAAAAATTGGGGCATATGGGACTTCTCAGGAAAAAAATGTCTAGCGAATATGTTATTATAATAATAAAAAAATACAAGGAATTGAACCACCAGCAGGTAAAGCACATATGACAAGAAAATTTGCATACAAGCAAACATTAAAACCATATGGACTATAGAAAGAATTTTTTAATGATTTCAATAATGAAAGAGCCAGACAATGCATAAAAAGTGTATGTGAAAAAAAGAGAAACTACATAGGTGAGAAAATGCAGCCATTAAAATGTAGAACACATGGGATGGGTTAGACAGCATTTTAAACATATTTTAGGAAAGAATTAGCAAGCTGGGCAGCAGGTCTGAGGGACCCACCCGAGAATAGAGCAAAGTAGGAGACACTAGAGAAGGAAGGAAAGAGATAATCCACAGCCACCAGAGACTTTAAAAAAGGAGGCCAGAAGACAGGACATAGTGAAAAACTACTGGGTAAGACATTTCTAAAATTGGCTAAATACATGGTTCTGTTAACTGAGTGCACAGAAAAGTAAATTCCTTAAGTAGGCACACTAATAGTGAAATGATAGAGTAGAAACAACAAATAAAACATCTTATAAACAAAGAAAAAAGAAAATAAATCAAGCAGCAAAATTTCAATTAGAATGACAGAAGACGTTTGTTTGTTTGTTTGTTTTGAGGCAGGGTCTCACTCTGTCACTCAGGCTGGTGTGATGTGATCACAGCTCACTGCAGCCTCTGTTGATCCTGCTCCTTCTCCTGGGCTCAAGCAGTCCTCTTGCCTCAGACTCCCTAGCAGCTGGGACTACAGGCATGTGCCACACCACACGCAGATACTTTTTTAAATATTTTGTTTGTAGAGACAGGGCCTCATTATGTCTTCCAGGCTAGTCTTGAACTCTTGGCCTCAAGTAATCCCCCTGCCTCAGCCTCCCAAGTTACAGGGATTACAGGTGGCAGCCACTGCACGCAGTTAGAAGACTTCATTTCAGTAACGTTGAAGACTAAAAAATAAATATATAGATAACATACAGTTAATGTTATCTTCAAAATGATGAGGAAAAATAACCAATAACTTGCAATTCCATGCCAAGGTAAATTATTATTGATGAGAGAGAGGATAAGAGAAGAACTTCAGATGAAGATTAAGGAAAAGTTTACTACTGACAGATCATTATGGCAACAACTACTATAGAAGGTAGTTGAGTAAGAACACTGAATGTGAAAAGAATGTTTGGGATACAAGAAACTATAGTAAGGAAATAACTTGGTAAATGAATCTGTAAATATAAATAAATATTTATTGTCAAAAAATTATAACAATAAAGTCTGATTTTTGGAAGGCTAAAAGCAGGAAGGAACTAAAATGGCATAAAATTGTGGTAGCCGCTAGCTACATGTGACTGCTGAGCCCTTGAAACCTAGCTAGTATATCTGAAAACCAAATTTGTAATTCTTTTAAAACTTGGATTAATTTAAAATTAAATTTGTAAATATAAGCAGTATAAAATATTTTTTTCACTAAGCACAAGTTCATTGTTTTAGCAGGGCTTCGTTTGGTATGAATAGCTAGCTGCACCAAGTAAGACACTACAGCTGTATTGTAGTGGGCACAGCTGGGTATTTGCCTTGTTTCTAATGTAAACACAAAACAGGTAAATTGACCTCATCAGTATCAATCCCAAGAGCCCATCCTTTCTCTAGTCAGTATCAATGAACAGATTCAGTTTGAATATATTGCTTCTGTGCACAGATACAACCTTGCAATGTGCTTGACCTTTTTGTTCAGATAGCATGAGTTACAGGATTTGAATTTGTAACTTTGGCTAGCTATAAAATGGCTTGAGTTCTTGCACATAAAAGAAAGACATATTTGGATGGAGAGCTGGTGAGGAAAAATATTGATTACTTTGATTATGGTAATTTTGGTAAAAAAAATTATAAGAAAAACACTAAAAATTGATATTTTACAACAAGGGAATGATATTCAATTAAACCACCATTTTCCAAGGACAAAGGACCTTTACTATTATGGAAAAGATTGATTGATTCACAGTTTGAAAAATAGCAAGGACTTTTCAATCTAACCCTATTGATTATAGTCATTGAAAATTTTGCTATTTTTCTTTAGTATTAGATGAGCTGTGCAATGTGAAATATCATCCAATTAACATTTTGTAGATATTTAACCTCAAAGAACTTCCAAATTTGTAAAGGAAGGTCAATTTATGGCTTAAAACATCAAACCTGTAACACGGATAGTTTTGAATATTTTAAATTTGTCAAAGAATTTTACATAGATAAAAACTGCTCCACTTATATAAGATACTAATAAAATCAAAGTTTGTTGAGATTTTAAAACAAAAGACTAATGTTTTTCTTAATGGTTTATTATACTGTAGGATACATTATCAGTATTTATCAGTTTCCTGAAGTAGACTCTATAAAAAGGGTCATGCCTCTTTCATGTTTACATGGATGGAGCTGGAACATATTCTTTTTAGTAAAGTACCTCAAGAATGGGAGAAAAAGTATCCAATGTACTCAGCCCTACTACGAAACTAATTTATGGCTTTCATATGAAAGCTATAACCCAGTTATAACCTAAGAATATGGGGAAGGGGAAGCAGGAGGGGATGGAAGGGGGAGGATGGGCGGATGGAGGGTGATTGGTGGAATTACACCTATGGTGTACATCTTACAAGGGTACATGTGGAACTTAGTAAATGTAGAATATACATGTCTTAACACAATAACTACGAAAATGCCAGGAAGCTATGTTAACCAGTGTGATGAAAACGTGTCAAACGGTCTATAAAACCAGTGTATGGTGCCCCATGATCGCATTAATATACACAACTATGATTTAATAAAAAAAATTAAAAAAATAAAAAGGATCATGCAAACAATTATTAAAATCATTTACTCTATCTGTGAACATGTGTATTGTTTGTGTGTGAATGCCATGCATTATCAGTATTTTTTAAACTTTTGAAAGAAACAGGAGACGATGAGTTTAATGGTCTTTCATTCTTTTTCACTTTTCATTGGTTCAGTTGTGGAAGAGTCTTACAAATATTTAACCTCAAGATTTTCTTAAGAAGAAAGGATGCTTTCTAAATACTTAATAACCAAAGACAAAGTGGCAATGATTTACACTCTTCCACTGATATAACTGTATAGAAATGAGATAAATTCAAAGCTCCAAAGAAAGGAAAATCTATACTAACTAGACAGGTATGAGAATTCATGTCAAAATTGAAAATTTTTATAATATAAGTCAATAATAGTGATTTTACCGCATTTTGCTAACATGTACCGATGCACATGACAACATTACATAAACTGGCTGGAAAACTACATGATAAGTTTTAAAGATGCCTTGTTAATATTGATAAATTTTGAGTTGGTTTTTAATTTATACCAGTGGTTCTCAACTTCCCTAATGCTGAGGCTCTTTAATACAGTTCCTGTGGGTCGCGACCCACAGGTTGGGAACCGCTGATTAATATGGTACCTTCTGTGAATTACCTGTTAATAATGAGTTGACATGAGAGCTAGTGGCTCTACTTAACTTAGACATAGGTTTGGAACACACAGGCTTTTGCTTTAAATTCTAACAAATTCTTCCAGAAAAGGTGAAAAGCTTTTGTCAATGATAATGCAAATATTATAGAAGTTATTTTTTGGAACAACCAATTGGTCAAAGAAGAAATCACAAGGGAAATTATAAAATATCTGAGACAACTTAAAATAAAAATACAGCATACCAAAACTCACAGAATGCAGTGAGGAGTGCTCAAGGGAAAATTGGAAAGATCTCAAAACAATAACCTAAGATTATACCTTAAAAAACTAGACATGTAAGAGAAGCTAAACCCAAAGCTAGAAAAAGGAAGGGAATATGAAAGAATAAAGATAAAAAAATTAGAGAGTAAAAAAACAACAAAGAAAATCAGCAAATCTGAGAGTTGGTTTGCCGAAAAGATCCATAAAACTGACAAACATTTAGCTAGATTAACTAAGGAAAAAAGAGAGAAGAGCCAAATAACTAAAATTAGAAATGAGAAAAGGGAGATTACAGTCGATTTTACAGAAACAAAAAGAATATGAAAGAATACTATGAACAACTGTATGCCAACAAATTGGATAACCTAGATAAAATTGATAAATGTTTAGAAACACACATCTATCAAGACTGAATCATAAAGAAATAAATAATCTGAATAGAGCTATACCTAGTAAAGAGATTAAATTAGTAATCAAGAAACTCTAAACAAAAAACAGCCCAGGACTAGATAGTATCACTGGAGAATTCTATCAAATATTTAAAGAAGAATTGAGAAAATCATCCACAGACTCTTTTAAAAAATTAAAGCTAAAAATTGAAGCTAAAGAAACATTTCCACCTCATTCTGTGAGGTGAACATTGTTCTTAAACCAAAGCCAGACAGAGACCACAAGAAAAGAAAACCACAAATAAACATCCTTGATGAATAGTGATGCAAAAAATTTTCAACAAAATACTACCAAATAGAATTCAAACAGCATAGTAAGATATTTAGACACCATGACCAAGTGAGATATGGTCATAGAATGAAAAAATTATTCAACATATGAAAATTAATCAATGTAATATACCACATTAATAGAATGAAGGGAAAAATACACACAATCTTATCAACTGATGAAGAAAAAGCATTCAACAAAAGCTAACTCTTTCGTAATATAAACTATCAACTAGCAACAAAAGGAAACTAGCTCAGCATAATAAAAGCCATATATGAAAAGCCCACAGCTAACATCATACTCATGGAGAAAGACCGAAGGCATTCCCTCTAAGGTCAGGAATTGACAGGGACACCCCCTCTCCCTACTACTATTTAGTACACCCAAAGTAATCAGATAAGAAGCAGAAATAAAAGGCATCCATATTTGAAAATAAGTAAAATTATTTATGCTTGCAAATTACATGATCGTATATGTAGAAAACTGAAGAATCCATTAAAAATTACAGATAATAATTTCAGTAGAGTTTCAGAATAAAAATAAAAAAATCAGTTGTAATTCTATATCCTAACAATTATTGATCTAGAAAGGAAATTAAGAAAACAATCCCGTTTCACATAGCCTCGGCAAGGATAAAACACTTAAGAATACACATAACCAAGGAGATAAAAGACTTGAACACCGAAAACCACACAACAATCCTAAATGAGATCAAAGAAGATGCAAATAAATGAAGAGACATCATCTCGTGCTTATGGGTTGGAAGGTTCACTATCGTTAGAGTCCCATACTACCTGAAGCAACCTACAGATTCAGTGTTACCCCTATAAAATTCCCAGTGGCATTTTTGCAGAAACAGAAAACAATCCTAACATTCATATGACATCTCAACGCAACTCTAATGGCCAAAACAATCTTGAAAAAGAACAAAGTTGGAGGCCTTACACTTCTGATTTCAAAACATACTGCAGAGCAAGACAGTGTTGTGCATGAAGACAGATACATAGACCAAGGGAACAGATCAGAGAGCTCAGAAATAACCTCGTGTTATGACTAAACGAGGGTTCCAAGACTGCATAATGGGGAAAGGACAGTGTCTTCAACAAATAATGTTGGGAAAACTGGATGTCCCACACACAAAAGAATGATGTTGGATTCCATCTTACACCAGACACAAAAATTAACACTCATAATGAAGTAGAGGCTTAACCATAAGAGCCAAACTATAAAATTCTTAGAAGAAAACACAGGGGAAGTCTTAATGATATGGAATTTGGCAATGATTTCTTGGATAGAGTACTAAAAGCACAGGCAACAAAAGTAAAAAGAGATTAGACTCTTTAAAATTTAAAAACTTATATATATCAAAGGATACAATCAACAGAGCGAAAAGGCAAACCCTGGAATGGGAGAAAATTTTTGCAAATGATATATCTGGTTAGGATTTGATATCCAGAATATGTAAAGAATTCCTACAATTCAACAACAGTAAAAAGCAACCCATCTGATAATGAGTGAAAGACTTGAATAAACACTTCTTCAAAGATGATATACAAGCGGCCAAGCAATATACAAAACCATGCTTAACATCACAAATACTTGGAGAAATGCAAATCAATCGATACCACTTCACACCCATTAGCAGAGAAATTGGAGCCTTTGTGCACTGTTGGTTGGAAGGAAAATGATGCAGCTGCTGTGAAAAACAGTATGGCTTTCCTCAAAAAATTAAAAATAGAATCACTCAGGCAGCGCCTGTGGCTCAGTCGGTAAGGCGCGGGCCCCATATACCGAGGGTGGCAGGTTCAAACCCTGCCCCAGCTGAACTGCAACCAAAAAATAGCTGGGCATTGTGGCGAGTGCCTGTAGTCCCAGCTACTCGAGAGGCTGAGGCAAGAGAATCACTTAAGCCCAGGAGTTGGAGGTTGTTGTGTGCTGTGTGATGCCACAGCACTCTACCGAGGGCCATAAAGTGAGACTCTGTCTCTACAAAAAAAAAAAAAAAAAAAAAAAATAGAATCACTCTATAACCCAGCAATATATTAAAAAGAATTGAAAGTAGGGTCTCAAAAAATATCTGTATATCCATGTTCATAGCAGAATTATTTATAATAGTCAAAAGGTGGAAGCAACTCAATGTTCACCAACAGATGGATGGACAAATTGTGATGTGTATAAATATCCACAAGGAACTATTAATAAGAAGGAAATTCTGACACAGGCTACAATATGGAAGAATTTTAAACATATCATGGTGAGTGAAACAAGACAGCCATAAAAAGACAAATACAAGGTTATTTCACTTGTATGAAGTATCTGGAATAGTCATACTCACGGAAACAGAAAGTATAATTGTTTGTTGTCAAGGGTTAGGGCAGGAAGAAGGAGAATTGTTTCATGGGTAGAGTTACAGTTTTGTAAGATGAGATAGTTCTGGAGACTAGTTGCTCAAGAGTGGAAATATACTCAACCCTAGTGAACTACACACTTCAAAATAATTAAGATGGCAAATTTAGTCATATGTATTGAACCACAATTAAAAAAAATTTTTTAAATGATTTCTTGGCAGTCAGTTCAGTTATTGGAAAAATTTGATTATGTTTGGAATTAATTGAATATAAGAATCCAGTTTTTCAGTGGCGCCCGTAGCTCAGTGGGTAGGGCGCTGGCCACATACACTGAAAGCTGGCGGGTTCGAACCCAGCCTAGGTCAGCTAAAACAGCAATGACAATTGCAACAACAACAACAACAACAACCACCACAACAACAATAACATAGCCTGGCATTGTGGCAGGCACCTGTAGTCCCAGCTACTTGGGAGGTTGACGCAAGAGAATTGCTTAAGCCCAAGAGTTTGAGGTTGCTGTGAACTGTGATGCCACTGCACTCTACCCAAGGTGACAGCTCAAGACTCAGCGCCCCCCCAAAAAAGAATCTAGTTTTTCAATGTTCAATTTTATAAAATATTAATATAAATACAGTTCCAGTGATTCTGACAAAATATTGTCAGAATTGAGATATGCTAAAACATTCATATCAGATTTCAAAAAGTACAAAAAAGTGTATGATACTTCATTAATTATTTTTATATTGATTATATGTTGAAGTGATAATATTGTGAACATGCCAAATTAGATAAAATATATTATTAAAAACTATTTCAACTGTTTATTTTTATACAAATATTTATCCAAAAATTTAAAAGTACATATGTGGCTCATGTTATGTTTTTTCAGACTATTTCTGAGAACTGTGGAAGGAATTTCTAAAAGGTAGAGGAGAGTAATAGAAGTTAAAGGATTGTAAGAGTTTTGCAATATTTGAGAGGAGATGAGATGTACTGATTAACTTTAGACTTTTACTAGTTATGCATCCATTATGAAAGTTGAATATATAATTTAAAAAATAGCAAAAAGGAGACAAGTAGAATAAAGAAAACTCAATGAGCCAAATTCAAAGACAGAAAAGAAAGAAAAATAAAGAAATGTTGCCCAATGGAAGAGAAAAACAGAAAATGTAAAAATAAAGAAAAGGCCTGAAAGAAAATACAAAATAAGAAAGTATAAATAATTCTAAATATTTCATTAATCATAGAAAAGGTGGAAGGATATAATTTATCTGTTAGACTGTACATATTTTCAGACTGTATTAAAAACGAGTTTTAAAATGCATTTTATTTATTTATTTATTTATTTATTTATTTTTATTAAATCATAGCTGTGTACATTGATATGATCATGGGGCATCATTCACTAGCTTTAAAGACCGTTTACCAAGTTTCACATATACCCTTGTAAGATGCACCACTGGCATAATCCTGCCAATCGCCTTCCCTCTACCCACCTCCCACCTCCCTTCCCTCCCTTTCCCGCTTCCCCCTATTCTTAGGTTGCAACTGGGTTATAGCTTTCATGTGAAAACCCTAAATTAGTTTCATAGTAGGGCTGAGTACATTGGGTACTTTTTCTTCCATTCTTGAGATACTTTACTAAGAAGAATATGTTCCAACTCCATCCATGTAAACATGAAAGAGGTAAAGTCTCCATCTTTCTTTAAGGCTGCATAATATTCCAATGGTGTACATATACCACAATTTATTAATCCATTCGTGGATCGATGGGCACTTGGGCTTCTTCCATGACTTAGCAATTATGACTTGGGCTGCAATAAACATTCTGGTACAAATATCTTTGTTATGATGTGATTTTTGGTCTTCTGGGTATATGCCCAGTAGAGGGATTACAGGATTGAATGGCATATCTAATTTTAGATCTCTAAGTATTCTCCATATCTCTTTCCAAAAGGAATGTATTAATTTGCATTCCCACCAGCAGTGCAAAAGTGTTCCCTTTTCTCCACATCTGCGCCAAAATCTCTGGTCTTGGGATTTTGTGATACAGGCTAGTCTCACTGGAGTTAGATGGTATCTCAAAGTAGTTTTGATTTGCATTTCTCTGATGATTAAAGATGACGAGCATTTTTTCGTATGTCTGAAGGCCGCGTGCCTGTCTTCTTCAGAGAAGTTTCTCTTAAAATCCCTTGCCCAGTCTGCGATGCGATCCCTTGTTCTATTCTTGCTAATGCATTTGAGTTCTCTGTGGATTCTGGTTATTAAACCTTTGTTGGAGACATAACCTGCAAATATCTTCTCTCATTCTGAGGGCTGTTTGCTTGCTTTACTTACGGTGTTCTTGGCTGTGCAGAGGCTTTTCAGTTTGATCAAGTCGCAGTAGTGTATTTTTGAAGCTGCTTCAATTGCCCGGGGGGTCCTCCTCATAAAATATTCACCCAGACCAATTTCTTCAAGGGTTTTCCCTGCACTCTCCTCTAGTATCTTTATAGTTTCATGTGTTAAGTTTAAATCTTTGATCCAGTGAGAGTCTATCTTAGTTAATGGTGAAAGGTGTGGGTCCAGTTTCAGTCTTCTACAGGTTGCCAGCCAGTTCGCCCAGCACCATTTGTTAAATAGGGAATATTTTCCCCACTGAATGTTTTTAATTGGCTTGTCAAAGATTAAATGATGGTAAGTAGCTGGATTCATCTGTTGGTTCTCTATTCTGTTGCAGACAGCTACTTCTCTGTTTTTGTGCCAATACCATGCTGTTTTGATCACTATTGATTTGTAGTATAGTCTGAGGTCTGGTAGCGTAATTCCACCTGCTTTGTTTTTATTTCTGAGTAATGTCTTAGCTATTCGAGGTTTTTTCTGATTCCACATAAAACGAAGTATTGTTTTTTATAGATCTTTAAAGTATGACAGTGGAGTTTTATAGGGATTGCATTGAAATTATATATTGCTTGGTCAATAGAGAGGCGGAGCAAGATGGCAGCCGAGTAACAGCTTCCTTGCATCTGGGCACCCTGAGTCTGGGGAGATAGGACTCCAGGCATCTCTGGCTGGTGGGATCTGCCTATCATCACCCCTGAGAGGCTACAGGGAGTCAGCGAGAGAGTTCTGGACCCCAAGAGGAGGACTAAAACAGTGGAAAACCGGAAAGTGGTCGCGTGTGTTCAATCCGTCTAAACCCGCCTGCAACTTCCACAAGCACGAGAACTTAAAGAGCAAGAGGAAATGAAAGGAAAATTAGGGCAAGGAAACAGATAAAAGAAATCACTCACGAGGAAGAATCAGCAGAAAACTCCAGGCAACATGAAGAACCAGTGCAGAACAACCCTGCCAAGGGACCATGAGGTAGCTACTGCAGAGGATACCACCTGTAAAGACATGTTAGGAATGACAGAAAGGGAATTTAGAATGCACATGTTGCAAATAATGAAAGAAATGATGGAAACAATGAAGGAAACTGCTAATAAAGTGGAAAATAACCAAAAGGAAATTCAAAAACAGAATCAAATAAGAGATGAACAATATAAAGAATATAAAAAAGATATAGCAGAGCTGAAGGAAATGAAACAGTCAATTAGGGAACTTAAAGATGCAATGGAAAGTATCAGCAACAGGTTAGACCATGCAGAAGAAAGAATTTCAGAGGTAGAAGACAAAGTTTCTGAGATAATCAGATGGTAAAAGAGGCAGAAAAGAAGAGAGAGAAAGCAGAACGTTCACTGTCAGAATTATGGGACTTTATGAAGCGTTCCAACACACGAGTTATAGGAATTCCAGAAAGGGAAGAAGAATGCCCCAGAGGAATGGAAGCCATACTATAGAATATTATAAAAGAAAATTTCCCAAATATCACCAAAGATTCTGACACACTGCTTTCAGAGGGATATCGGATCCCAGGTCACCTCAAATCTAACCAAGCTTCTCCAAGACACATTCTGATGAACCTGTTCAAAGTCAAGACAAAAGAAAAGATTCTGCAAGATGCAAGGAGTAAGCACCAGTTGACCTACAGGGGCAAATCCATCAGAGTGACCGCAGACTTCTCTAATGAAACTTTCCAAGCAAGAAGACAATGGTCATCTACCTTTAATCTACTTAAACAGAACAATTTCCAGCCCAGAATTCTGTACCCTGCTAAGCTAAGCTTAAAAATTGATGGAGAAATCAAATCATTTACGGATATACAAACATTGAGGAAATTCGCCACAACAAGACCAGCTCTACAGGAAATACTTCAACCTGTTCTGCACACTGACCACCACAATGGATCAGCAGCAAAGTAAGAACTCAGAAATCAAAGGACAGAACCTAACCTCCATACTGATGCAAAAGATAAAACTAATTAATGGACTCTCACCAAATAAGACGAATAGAATACTACCACACTTATCAATTATCTCAATAAATGTTAATGGCTTGAATTCCCCACTGAAGAGACATAGATTGGCTGACTGGATTAAAAAACACAAGCCATCCATTTGCTGTCTGCAAGAAACACACCTGGCTTCAAAAGACAAATTCAAGCTCCGAGTCAAGGGTTGGAAGACAATTTTTCAGGCAAATGGAATTCAGAAGAAAAGACGAGTTGCAATCTTATTTTCAGATACATGTGGATTTAAAGCAACTAAAGTCAAAAAAGACAAAGATGGTCACTTTATATTGGTAAAGGGAAAAATACAACAAGAAGACATTTCAATTCTAAATATTTATGCACCCAATTTAAATGCTCCCAGATTCTTGAACCAGACGTTACTCAGTCTGCGCAATATGATATCTGATAAAACCATAATAACAGGGGACCTTAACACTCCTCTTACAGAGCTGGACAGATCCTCTAAATAGAAATTAAACAAAGATATAAGAGATTTAAATGAGACCCTAGAACAACTGTGCTTGATAGACGCATATAGAACACTCCACCCCAAAGATAAAGAATATACATTCTTCTCATCACCCCATGGAACATTCTCCAAAATTGATCATATCCTGGGATACAACACAAATATCAACAGAATCAAAAGAATTGAAATTTTACCTTGTATCTTCTCAGACCATAAGGCAGTAAAGGTGGAACTCAACTCTAACAAAAATGCTCGACCCCACCCAAAGGCATGGAAATTAAACAATCTTCTGTTGAATAACAGATGGGTGCAGGAAGAAATAAAACAGGAAATCATTAACTTCCTTGAGCATAACAACAATGAAGACACAAGCTACCAAAACCTGTGGGATACTGCAAAAGCAGTTTTGAGAGGAAAATTCATCGCTTTAGATGCCCACATTCGAAAATCAGAAAGAGAGCACATCAATAATCTCACTAGAGATCTTATGGAATTGGAAAAAGAAGAACAATCTAAGCCTAAACTCAGTGGAAGAAAAGAAATATCCAAAATCAAATCAGAGATCAATGAAATTGAAAACAAAAGAATCATTCAGAAAATTAATGAAACAAGGAGTTGGTTTTTTGAAAAAATAAATAAAATAGATAAACCATTGGCCAGATTAACAAGGAATGGAAAAGTAAAATCTCTAGTAACCTCAATCAGAAATAATAAAGGGGAAATAACAACTGATCCCACAGAGATACAAGAGATCATCTCTGAATACTACCAGAAACTCTATGCCCAGAAATTTGACAATGTGAAAGAAATGGATCAATATTTGGAATCATATCCTATACCTAGAGTCAGCCAGTAAGAAATAGAGTTCCTGAACAGACCAATTTCAAGCACTGAGATCAAAGAAAGAATAAAAAATCTTCCAACCAAAAAATGCCCTGGTCCAGATGGCTTCACACCAAAATTCTATCAAACCTTCAAGGAAGAGCTTATTCCTGTACTGCAGAAATTATTCCAAAAAATTGAGGAAGAAAGAATCTTCCCCAACACATTCTATGAAGCAAACATCACCCTGATACCCAAACCAGGAAAAGACCAAACAAAAAGGAGAATTTCAGACCAATCTCACTCATGAATATAGATGCAAAAATTCTCAAAATCGTACCCAATAGATTACAGCTTATCATCAAAAAAGTCATTCATCATGATCAAGTAGGCTTCATCCCAGGGATGCAAGGCTGGTTTAACATACGCAAGTCCATAAACGTTATCCACCATATTAACAGAGGCAAAAATAATGATCACATGATCCTCTCAATAGATGCAGAAAAAGCATTTGATAAAATCCAGCATCCTTTTCTAATTAGAACACTGAAGAGTATAGGCATAGGTGGCACATTTCTAAAACTGATTGAAGCTATCTATGACAAACCCACAGCTAATATTTTACTGAATGGAGTAAAACTCAAAGCTTTTCCTCTTAGAACTGGAAGCAGACAAGGTTGTCCTCTGTCACCTTTACTATTCAACATAGTGCTGGAAGTTCTAGCCAATACAATTAGGCAAAACAAGGACATAAAGGGAATCCAAATGGGAGCAGAGGAGGTCAAACTCTCCCTCTTTGCTGACGACATGATCTTATACTTAGAGAACCCCACAGACTCAACCACAAGACTCCTAGAAGTCATCAAAAAATACAGTAATGTTTCAGGATATAAAATCAATGTCCACAAGTCAGTAGCCTTTGTATACACCAATAACAGTCAAGATGAGAAACTAATTAAGGACACAACTCCCTTCACCATAGTTTCAAAGAAAATGAAATACCTAGGAATATACCTAACGAAGGAGGTGAAGGACCTCTATAAAGAAAACTGTGAAATCCTCAGAAAGGAAATAGCAGAGGATTTTAACAAATGGAAGAACATACCATGCTCATGGATGGGAAGAATCAACATTTTTAACATGTCTATACTTCCCAAAGCAATCTACCTATTCAATGCCATTCCTATCAAAATACCAGCATCGTACTTTGAAGATTTGGAAAAAATGATTCTGCATTTTGTATGGAACCAGAAAAAACTCCATATAGCTAAGGTAGTTCTCAGTAACAAAAATAAAGCTGGGGGCATCAGCATACCAGATTTTAGTTTGTACTACAAAGCCATAGTGCTCAAGACAGCATGGTACTGGCACAAAAACAGAGACATAGACACTTGGAATCGAATTGAAAACCAAGAAATGAAACTAACATTTTACAACCACTAATCTTTGATAAACCAAACAAGAACATACCTTGGGGGAAAGACTCCCTATTCAATAAATGGTCTTGGGAGAACTGGATGTCTACATGTAAAAGACTGAAACTGGACCCACACCTTTCCCCACTCACAAAAATTGATTCAAGATGGATAAAGGACTTAAATTTAAGGCATGAAACAATAAAAATCCTCCAAGAAAGCATAAGAAAAACACTGGAAGATATTGGCCTGGGGAAAGACTTCATGAAGAAGATTGCCATGGCAATTGCAACAACAACAAAAATAAACAAATGGGACTTCATTAAACTGAAATGCTTCTGTACAGCTAAGGAGACAATAACCAAAGCAAAGAGACAACCTACACAATGGGAAAGGATATTTGCATATTTTCAATCAGACAAAAGCTTGATAACTAGGATCTATAGACAACTCAAATTAATCCACATGAAAAAAAAGCCAACAATCCCTTATATCAACGGGCAAGAGACATGAATAGAACTTTCTCTAAAGAGGACAGACGAATGGCTAACAAACACATGAAAAAATGTTCATCATCTCTATATATTAGAGAAATGCAAATCAAAACAACCCTGAGATATCATCTAACCCCAGTGAGAATGGCCCACATCACAAAATCTCAAAACTGCAGATGCTGGCCTGGATGTGGAGAGAAGGGAACACTTTGACACTGCTGGTGGGACTGCAAACTAGTACAACCTTTCTGGAAGGAAGTATGGAGAAACCTCAAAGCACTCAAGCTAGACCTCCCATTTGATCCTGCAATCCCATTACTGGGCATCTACCCAGAAGGAAAAAAATCCTTTTATCATAAGGACACTTGTACCAGACTGTTTATTGCAGCTCAATTTACAATCGCCAAAATGTGGAAACAGGCTAAATGCCCACCAACCCAGGAACGGATTAACAAGCTGTGGTATATGTATACCATGGAATACTATTCAGCCATTAAAAAAAATGGAGACTTTACATCCTTCGTATTAACCTGGATGGACGTGGAAGACATTATTCTTAGTAAAGCATCACAAGAATGGAGAAGCATGAATCCTATGTACTCAATTTTGATATGAGGACAATTAATGACAATTATGGTTATGGGGGGGAACAGAAAAAGGGAAGGAGGGAGGGGTGTGGGGCCTTGGTGTGTGTCACACTTTATGGGGGCAAGACATGATTGCAAGAGGGACTTAACCTAACAATTGCAATCAGTGTAACCTGGCTTATTGTACCCTCAATGAATACACCCCCCCAAAAAAAAACATAAAAAAAAAAGAAATTATATATTGCTTTGGGTACTACAGACATTTTAAGAATGTTGATTGTTCCCAGCCATGAGCATGGTATGTTTTTCCATTTGTTAACATTTTCAGGTATTTCTATTCTTAGAGTTTCATAGTTCTCTTTATAGAGATCTTTCACGTCCTTTGTTAGATATATTCCCAAATATTTCATCTTCTTTGACACTACTGTGAATGGAATAGAGTCCTTAACTCTTTTTTCAAATTGACTGTGGGTGGTATATATAAGGGTACCGATTTATGAATGTTGATTTTGTAACCTGAGATGCTGCTGTATTCCTTGATCACTTCTAAGAGTTTTGAAGTGGAGTCCCTAGTGTTTTCCAGATCTACTATCATATCATACACGAAGAGCAAAAGTTTGATCTCTTCTGACCCTATATGGATACCCTTGATCGCCTTTTCTTCCCCAATTGCAGTGGCTAAAACTTCCATTACAATGTTAAAAAGCAATGGAGACAATGGGCAGCCTTGTCTGGTTCCTGATCTGAGTGGAAATGATTTCAATTTAACTCCATTCAATATGATATTGGCTGTGGGTTTGCTGTAGATGGTCTCTATCAGTTTAAGAAATGTCCCTTCTATACCGATTTTCTTAAGTGTTCTGATCATGAAGGGATGCTGGATATTATCAAAAGCTTTTTCTGCATCCATTGAGAGAATCATATGGTCTTTGTTTTTTAATTTGTTTATGTGCTGAATTATATTTATAGATTTACGGATATTGAACCAGCCTTGAGACCCTGGGATAAAACCAACTTGGTCATGATGTATAATTTGTTTCATGTGTTGCTGGTTTCTGTTTGTTAGGATCTTATTGAATATTTTTGCATCTATATTCATTAGTGATATCAGTCTATAATTTTCTTTTCTTGTTGGGTCTTTCCCTGGTTTGGGGATCAGGGTGATGTTTGCTTCATATAACGTGCTGGGTAGTCTACCTTCTTTTTCTACCTTTTGGAACAGGTTGAGTAATATAGGTACTAATTCCTCTTTAAAGATTTGGTAGAATTCAGATATGAAACCATCTGGTCCCGGGCTTTTCTTTTTAGGGACGTTTTGTATGGTTGATGCTATTTCCGAACTTGATATGGGCCTGTTCAACGTTTCCATTTGATGCTGGCTAAGTCTTGGAAGGTGACGTGCTTCCAAGTATTGGTCAATTTCCTTCAGATTTTCATATTTCTGAGAATAAAGTTTCTTATAATAGTCATTAAGGATTTTTTGGATTTCTGAGGAATCTGTTGTTATTTCATCTTTGTTGTTTCTGATTGATGAGATTAGAGATTTTACTCTTTTTTTGCTGAGTAGGTTGGCCAAAGGTTTATCTATTTTATTGACCTTTTCAAAAATCCAGCTTTTTGATTTATTGATCTGTTGTATTATTCTTTTGTTTTCAATTTCATTTAATACTCCTCTAATTTTGGTTATTTCTTGTCTTCTACTGGGTTTGGGGTTGGAATGTTCTACCTTTTCCAGTTGCTTGAGATGTCCCATTAAGTTTTTCACTTCCTCTCTTTCGGTTCTCTTGAGGAAGGCTTGCAGTGCTATAAATTTCCCTCTTAGAACTGCCATTGCGGTGTCCCAGAGGTTCTGATAGTTCGTGTCTTCATTGTCGTTTTGTTCCAAAAAATTGGCAATTTCTTTCTGAATCTCATCTCTGACCCAGCTATCATTCAGCATAAGGTTATTTAACTTCCATGTTCTTGTATGAGTATGCAGATTCCTGTTGTTGCTCAGTTCAAGTTTTATTCCATGGTGGTCCGAGAAGATGCAAGGAATAATTTCTATTCCTTTAAATTTACTGAGGTTAGACTTGTGACCTAAGATGTGATCAATTTTGGAGTAAGTTCCATGGGCTGATGAGAAGTATGTGTATTCAGTTTTGTTGGGATGAAATGTTTTGTAGATGTCTGCTAAATCCAAATGTTGGATGGTTAGGTTTAAATCTAAGATTTCTTTGATGAGCTTCTTGTGGGAGGATCGATCCAACACTGCCAAAGGAGTGTTGAAATCTCCGACTATTATGAAGCTGGAGGAAATCAAGTTACTCATGTCTGTTAGAGTTTCTCTTACAAATTGAGGTGCATTCTGGTTGGGTGCATAGATATTAATAATTGAGATCTCATCATATTGAGTATTACCCTTAACAAATATGAAGTGACCATTCTTTCCTTCCTTACTTTTGTTGGTTTAAAGCCTATTGTGTCTGCAAATAAAATTGCAACACCTGCTTTTGTCTGATTACCATTTGCCTGAAATATGGACAACCATCCTTTCAGCCTGAGTCTGTATTTGTCTTTTAAGTTAAGATGTGACTCTTGTATGCAACAAATATATGGCCTGAGTGTTTGTATCCAATCAGCTAACCTATGCCTCTTTAGAGGACAGTTTAAGGCATTCACATTAATGGAGAATATTGGTAAGTCTGGTGAAGTTTTGGGTATCGAGTTTTTCAGAAGTCCAGTGGGCATTTTTAATCCTTTTGCCAGTGTGGAAATTGGAGTTTGATCCGAAGTTTCTGAGTGAGTTTAGTTTTGTGGTATAGGATTGGGTTGGTCATTATGGAGGATAGGTGTGAGAATATCCTGATGATCTGGTTTGGTTATGGCAAATTTCTTCAACATATGAATGTCATTAAAGTATTTAATTTCTCCATCATAAATGAAACTTAGTTTAGCTGGATACAAGATCCGGGGTTGAAAGTTATTTTGCTTTAGGAGATTAAAAGTCAGTGACCACCCTCTTCTGGCTTGAAAAGTATCAGCAGAGAGATCTGCAGTCATTCTAATATTCTTCCCTTTGAAGCTAATGGTTTTCTTTCTTCTGGCAGTTTTAAGGATTTTCTCCTTCATATTAACTTTAGTGGAGTTAATTATGATATGCCTGGGGGATGTCTTATTGTGGTTGAATCGTGCTGTGGTTCTGAAGGTCTCCGCTATCTGAATTTCAGAATCTCTAGGCATGTCTGGAAAATTCTCTTTCATAATTTCATGCAGAAGGGCCTCTGTGCCCAGCGAGACCAGTTCATCTGTTACTGGAACTGTAGTGATTCAGATATTCGCCTTCTTCAAATTATCCCATAGCTCTCTGAGAGAATGATCTGTTTTTGCTCTCCATTTCTCTTCCTCTTTGAGAGTTTGGGAGCGTTCAAAGGCTTTATCTTCAATGTCAGAAATCCTTTCTTCTGCTTGCTCTATTCTGTTGGTGAGGGATTCTACTGTATTTTTCATATCTTTGAGGGCTGCAAATTCTTGCTTCAGTGTGTCTAAGTCTTTGGTGGTTTTGTCTTTAAGTTTGTTAAATTCTTTTTTTTTTTTTTAATTTTTTTATTAAATCATAACTGTATACAATGATATGATTATGGGGCATCATACACTCACTTCATAAACCATTTGACACATTTTTATCACAGTGGTTAACATAGCCTTTCCGGCGTTATCTCAGTTACTGTGCCAAAACATTTATATTCTACATTTACCAAGTTTCGCAAATACCCCTGTAATATGCACCACAGGTGTGATCCCACCAATTCCCCTCCCTCTACCCACCCCCCCTTTCCCACTTCCCCCTATTGTTAAGTTGTAGCTGGGTTATAGCTTTCATGTGAGAGTCCCAAATTAGTTTCATAGTAGGGCTGTGTACATTGGGTATTTTTTCTTCCATTCTTGGGATACTTTACTAAGAAGAATATGTTCCAGTTCCATCCATGTAAACATGAAAGAGGTAAAGTCTCCATCTTTCTTTAAGGCTGCATAGTATTCCATGGTATACATATACCACAATTTATTAATCCATTCGTGGATCGATGGGCACTTGGGCTTTTTCCATGACTTAGCTATTATGAATTGGGCTGCAATAAACATTCTGGTACAAATATCTTTGTTATGTTGTGATTTTTGGTCTTCTGGGTATATGCCCAGCAGAGGAATTACAGGATTGAATGGCAGATCTATTTTTAGATCTCTGAGTGTTCTCCATATATCTTTCCAAAAGGAATGTATTAATTTGCATTCCCACCAGCAGTGCAGAAGTGTTCCCTTTTCTCCACATCCACGCCAACATCTCTGGTCTTGAGATTTTGTGATATAGGCTAGTCTCATTGGAGTTAGATGATATCTCAAAGTAGTTTTGATTTGCATTTCTCTGATGATTAAAGATGATGAGCATTTTTTCATATGTCTGAAGGCCGTGCGCCTGTCTTCTTCAGAGAAGTTTCTCTTCAAATCCCTTGCCCAGCCTGCAATGGGATCCCTTGTTTTTTTCTTGCTGATGCGTTTGAGTTCTCTGTGGATTCTGGTTATTAAACCTTTGTCAGAGTTATACCCTGCAAATATCTTCTCCCATTCTGAGGGCTGTCTGCTTGCTCTGCTTACTGTGTTCTTAGCTGTGCAGAAGCTTTTTAGTTTGATCAAGTCCCAGTAGTGTATTTTTGAAGCTGCTTCAATTGCCCGGGGGGTTCTCCTCATGAAATACTCACCCAGACCAATTTCTTCAAGGGTTTTCCCTGCATTCTCCTCTAGTATTTTTATAGTTTCATGTCTTAAGTTTAAATCTTTAATCCAATGAGAGTCTATCTTAGTTAATGGTGAAAGGTGTGGGTCCAATTTCAGTCTTCTGCAGGTTGCCAGCCAGTTCACCCAGAACCATTTGTTAAATAGGGAATCTTTTCCCCACTGAATGATTTTAATTGGCTTGTCAAAAATCAAATAGCGGTAAGTAGCTGGATTCATCTCTTGGTTCTCTATTCTATTCCAGATATCTACTTCTCTGTTTTTGTGCCAATACCATGCTGTTTTGATCACTATCGATTTGTAGTAAAGTCTGAGGTCTGGTAGTGTGATTCCTCCAAGTTTGTTAAATTCTTGAGATGACTTTTGAATTTCTCCTCGAATTCCTAATTCCATTTTGTTAATCTTGTCTGCAATCCAAATTCTGAATTCGATTTCTGACATCTCAGCCAGTTGTTTATGAATGGGATCTTCAATTACATCTGCCATATCTTTCCTTGGAGGGGTTCATCTATTCTGGTTATTCATGTTACCATAGTTTTTCTTGCTAATTCCACCCCATGGTTGTTTTACTCCCTCTGATTTTTTCCCCTGGGGCTTTGTCAAGGGTCTGTACAGTGTTGTGGCCTGAGAAACTGGGGCCCTGTCTGGTGTGGTTGGGCTAAGTGGTTCTGTCTTGTCTTCAGCTGGTTTCTGTTCCACCCTAGTGAAACAGATACTCTGGATTGAAGACTCAGCTGTGGAGAAATATCAGCAATTAAGTCACCTCGCCCCCCACCAGCAAACAATTGTAAAAGAAAAATCAAACCTTCCTACCACCGTGCACCCAGGGCACCACCTGATTTGTCCTCAAGGGATTGGTTCAGTTCAAAAGGTCCAAATCAATTGTCTCAGTCTGCACCTGTCTCGGGTGAGAGAGTTTAAGAGGTCTCTGGGAACTGGATCACAGGGGTCTGGTGACTACTCTGGTGTGGCTTGTTCTAGTGCTGCGTGGAGTCAGGAGGTGCCACTCAGACAATAGATCAGTCTGGGAAGGTTGATTCCTCCTTCCCCACCTTGCACCATTTCACACCCAGTCACTGATAGCACTGCAGTTGGCTGACCCAGTTGCCTGCAGTGAATCAGTACTCTAGGAGTTTGCAGCTGCCTGAATCACAAGGACGTCTGCCAGGCTGCTGCGCTCTGCCTCTCTCCAGCAGGAGGAGGTGAGGCCTGACAACCTCAGGCACTTGATGAAGGTTGAGGGGTTTTCACTCAGATCCAGTCTCGCCCCTGATTAATGTTACTGACAGACCAGAACAGAACAACTGTGCGGTTCCCCTGCAGAAGAGAAGCTGAATTGAGTTCCAAATCAGCTTGTCTTTGCTCTTGTATTGTCTATAGGCTGACGATCGCCTGAGGGCCAGGTGCGTCTTAGGTTTAGTAAAGCGGACCTGTGGGTCATCCCTACCCTGTAGTTTCCCTGGTTTGCAAGTTGGAGTTGCCTCAGGCAAACTCAGAGTCTCTTCTTTCCCAGGGAGACAGGGGGTGTGGCTTCAGAATATTCGGTAGTGAGCTGTATTGCTAGAAAAAGAGGGCTGCTGTTTTATGGCTCAGGTAACCGCTGCTCTGGTGTAGCTCCCCTCCGGCCAACCATCCTCTCTCTGCTCCCGTACCCCAGAGTCTGCACTGACTGGCTGCAGCCCAGCACTGTCTACACCCCTCAAGAGTCTGGACCCCTGGGGGACAGGCCTCCAGACCTTGGAGCGAGAGCAGAGTGGAGCGCCGGGAGCGCTGGGAGCCTGGGGCCGCCGGCAGAGAACACACACAGCTCTACACAGTTTTATGCCTGGCCATATTGTCACCAAAAATGGCTGTCGCACAGTGTCTCAGGGAACTGCCACTCCGGTGCAGTCCCCTCTCCGCTGACCAACCGGGACTGGCCTCCAGACCCCAGTGTGAGTGAAGGGGAGTGCTGGGAGCTCAGAATTCCAGGTAGAGACTATATACAGTTTATACGGTTTTATGCCTGGCAGGAGGACGCCGTGGCACCCTAGTAGGGGAGGTATGTCCAGTTTTTAGAGGGTCTCTCCCGTGGAGTGTAGTGGGAGGAACTTTGAACTCTGCCCGGTTGTTTGTGGGGCACTCTGAGCCATTCTCATGGGGAGGGGACTGCCATCTGCTTGGTGATGGATTTTGTACCTTTTGTTTGTATCCTTGTGTTTGCAGCTCTCCTCAGCCGGGTTGATGTGTGTTCTACAACCTTCTCTCTTAGTGCAGCTCAAATCCACCAGGTTACTTGCTGAATTTTTGTCGTTTAACTGTCCTTCTGGACTGGAGCCTCTATGGAAAGCTGGCTTCAGTCAGCCATCTTGTCTCCTCCCCCATTAAAATGCATTTTAAAATGCATTTTTATGTGTTATTTACAAAAGACACCCCTATAATACAAAGGCAGAGCGGCTCAGTATATTTTTTATAGACAAATATTAGCCAAACAAAAGCCAAGAGCAATATTCTTATGTTAGTGTTCTGTGCTGCAAGCAAATCTAAGCCTTTCTGTTTATTTATATAAAAACATACTTACTAGAGGGTCTTAGCAGCTCGTTGAATCTCCTGGAGGCTAGAGAATTAGGCTTGAACAGCCAGGAACACACTCAGCTGTGCTGGGGAACCCGCGAAGACCCTGTGCTGTGAAAGCTCTGAACCAACCCCCACGAAGTCGTCCCCTGATCTGCTATTGGACTGTCCAGAAAAATGAACAGCTCTCTACTATCCTTATGCATTCCTCGCTTTCTCGGTTTACAGTGGCACATTTGACTGAGTCATAAAAGATGCTGGAATGGGATTGGTGCAGAAAACCCAGCCAGGACGCTACCTGGTTAGAAAGAACTCAGAAGTATCAGAGCTGATCTTCCCCTGGATAATAGAAGGCTGTTCAAAAGTTTCAGAAGATCTAGAAAATGTGACAATGACAAATAATCTATTAAAATGTAATACAAAAATCCATGCTGAGTAGCAGTAAGAATGGTATATTTATAATTTATTTCTAGGAGTTAATATAAAATATATGCAAGACTTTTATGAAGGAAATTAAACATTTTTATTGAAGGATGTCATGGGAGACTCAAGTAGGAAGATATACCTTGTTGCATAAATAAGGAGGCTCAATATTTTATAATGTCAGTTGTCCTTCCATTTACTTGCAAATATATGGAAATTTCAATAAAATTCCAACAGGATTTTTTATTGAGCCAAGAACCTGATTTGAAAAGTAGATTAAGGGATCAAGAATAACTAGGTAAGAAAAGTTAAGATATGGGAGAAGTGTCTTGTCTTATTAGGTATCTAAAGTGCTCCTAAAGATATAACAATTAAAATGATTTGGTATTATCTCCAGGAATGCACAAAGACAAAGAAAAAAATCATAAGCCCACATAGCATGCGATAGAAATATTATTCAAATCAGAAGAGAAAGGATGGTCTATTCCATTAATAGTGCTTGAACAATTATTCATCCACCTGAGGAAAAACAATTTCTATATCATGCTATAAACTCCAGATACAGTATAAAGAGCTAAAATTAAAAACTTTTACAAGAAAATGGAGGAGAATATTTTCATTGCATCAGGTCAGGGAAAGATTTCTACATAATGCAAAAGCACAAACAATAAAAAGATTGATGAACAATACATCAAAAATAGAAATTGTATATGACAAAAGGCATATAAACAAGGTGAAAACACATGTCATGGACTGGAAATATATTTATAATACATTAACCTAACAAAAGATCAGAATGCACAAATTATAAGCATTTACCCCAAACAAATCAACACGAAAAATATAAAGAACCGTATATGAAAATGGGCAAAGCAGTGGCTAGGAAATTCACAGAAGACACTCAAACAGCCAACACATGAAAAAAATGCACAATCCCAGGGAAATGAAAACTTAAGTGTGAGATCTCCACTTACGCCATTTTTATTTTATTTTATTTTATTTATTTATTTATTTATTAAATCATAGCTGTGTACATTAATGTGATCATGGGGCACCATACACTAGTTTCATAGACCGTTTGACACATTTTCATCACACTGGTTAACATAGCCTTCCTGGCATTTTCTTAGTTATTGTGCTAAGACATTTACATTCCACATTTACTAAGTTTCACATATACCCTTGTAAGATGCACTGCAGGTGTAATCCCACCAATCCTCCTCCTTCTGCCCACCTCCCCCCTCCCTCCCCTCCCTTTCCCTCTTCCCCCTATTCTTAGGTTATAACTGGGTTATAGCTTTCATGTGAAAGCCATAAATTAGTTTCACAGTAGGGCTGAGTACATTGGATACTTTTTCTTCCATTCTTGAGATACTTTACTAAGAAGAATATGTTCTAGCTCCATCCATGTAAACATGAAAGAGGTAAAGTCTCCATCATTAGATTGCTTAAGATTTTAGAAGGCTGATAATGAGGAAAAAAGCATAGGATCTAGAACTTTCCCATCCATTAACATGATTATAAATTGTTTTGACCACTTCACAGAGCAAATGAACAGTATCATTGTGGTGGAGAGTGAGCCAGGGGCCTGAATTTACCTCTCACCTGAGCTGACTGAAAGGAACCGGCAAAAACACAGGAAGCCATGGAAGACATTGGGCATCAGATGGAGCAGAACTGAAACCCGAGGGACAGGAAATAAACAAGGCAAGTCTTCCCTATAGTCACCCCAGCTGGCTACCTTGAAAATTTCTAGATTCTGACTCAGGCAGAGCCCAGTGCACTCTGGAATTGGTTCAAAGAAATGGAATTGGGAGGATAAGAGGGCTCCAGCTGACAGGAAATAGTGGCTGCAGAGAGGAAGGATCTGGAGAGGGTTCCCTGGGGGTCTTCAGCTGAAGACTTATCAGTGCATTTGTTTAAGGAAACTACCCAAGGCTGGGGAAAACAGCTGACAAAATTATGGGCACAATCTCTGGAACTCACCAGCCAGTGTAAAAAAACCTCATAATTCACAGGGCATCAGGGAGAGTAATCAGAAATATTCAATGGTGGAGAAAAATTAGCTCTAGAGGGGTCCTCAAACTTTTTAAACAGGGGGCCAGTTCACTGTCCCTCAGACCGTTGGAGGGCCAGACTATAGTTTAAAAAAAAACTATGAACAAATTCCTATGCACACTTCACATATCTTATTTTTGAAGTAAAAAAACAAAACGGGAACGAATACAATCACACTGTTGCATGTGGCCCGTGGGCCATAGTTTGAGGACCCCTGTCTGGGCCCAGCTACCAAAGCTTAAAGGTAAGTCTCAAAAGGATAAAATGTCTCCAAGTACTGTGTCCTAGAATAGAGCTCAAGAATATTTATAGGAAGTAAAAATATCTCCTGAAGTGAAAGCTGTGAACAGTAGCAGCTCCACTGATAAACACTCGATTTTTACATGTGCATGTGGAGATGTGTGCTGGTTTATTGCAGTAATTGTGAAAAATTAGAAGGAACTCAAGGGTCTGTCAATAGAGGGATGCATAATTAAACTGAAGTATAGTCACACAATGGGATATGATTCCTAATTAACACCGAATGGAATCTATATATATTAACATGTTCAAATCTCAAAACATATTGTCACACTATTGAATCTTAATATATATAAAGGATATATATGGGATGATACTATTTATGTATACAGTAGAAGAACCTCCATAGTTGACCTCTTCCCTACACCGGCCACCTCCTTAAATTGACAGAATTTTCATAGAGCAGACATGTACACATGTACGTCTCAGTACAGCAGGCCTAGTTCCTTACGTTGACCACCTCCGTGTGTTGACCAGTTTGTTCCAGTCTCTTGGGTGTCAGCTCACAGAGGTTCTGCTGTACTTCAAAACAGTCATAGAAATTGTTTATGGATACACACATTAGAAAATACATAAACACACGCATTACAAATAGCAGCTCAGGTGTATAAATGCCAGTTGTTATTTACTCCCTAAAGTGGTAGTATTGAGAGGTGGGGCCTTTAAAAGGTAATTGGGATACTTTACTAAGAAGAATGTTCAAGAATAGAAAAATAAATATCCAATGTACTCAATGCTAGTATGAAACCAATTTATAAACAATTACATGCTCATATGAACAATAAATCACAAATATAGTGTAGTCCAGGGGCAGGGGGTGGGAGGGGGACAGGAGGAGGAGGGGACGGTCGGCAGAGGAGGGAGGGCATGAGGCAGAATCTCACCTATTGTGCACATAGTGAGGGGCTATGCGCCCTGGGTGGGGGGCTCTTTACAACTGGAACTTTACCCTGGAAGTGAGAACTATGCAATCTAAAAATTTGTACCCTCATATTAATTTGAAATAAAGAATAAATAAATAAAATGTAAGCAAAAGATCAAAAAAGGTAATTGGGCCATGAGGGCTTTGCCCTTGTGGATTAAGGGGTTACCAGGTTAATGGGTTACCATGGAGATGGCCTGGTGGCTTTCTAAGCAGAAGAGCAAAGTGAGCTGCACACTCAGCCCCTCACTACATGATGCCCAGCGTGGCTCCAGGGCCCTGTAGGTCCCCACCAGCAAGAAGTCCCCACATCTAAGTTCAAGATGTGCCCCCTTGAACTTAGAGTTTTCAGCTTTCAGGACTATAAGAAATAATTTTTTTCTTACAAATTACCCAGTTTCAGCAACAGAAAGTGGTTTAAGACAGCACCTCTATATGTCAAGTGCCATTGTGTTCTTTTATTTAATCCTTCCAATGTTATTTTAAAATTTGTGAAACTGAGGCACCAAGCCAGTAAGTGGAGGAGCTGGAGTTCAAACATTTTGTTCTGGTCCTGGAGTCCTGCTAGCAAACTCTATCCTCTTACATATTAGAATGATAACATGCTGACTTTAGGATTAAAGTTGGTGATTGCTTCTGGACCTAGGGCAAGGGCAGGCTAGGGATAAAGGTGGCTGTAATTTCTACTTCTTTCGAAAAACATAGGGGTAAATCTGACAATAGGTTAACATTGGTTAAATCTAATTGATGCATTCCTAGGTGTAACTTGATTTGTTTTTATTTTTAATAAGTTTGAATTATTTTATATTGAAATTTCTTAATCAAAAAAAAAATCCTTGGCTGAGTGTGGTGGCTCACACCTGTAATCCCAGCACTTTGGGAGGCAAAGGCAGGCAGATCACTTGAGCCTAAGAGTTCAAGACCATCCCGAGCAACATAGGAAGACTCTGTCTCTACAAAAAAATTTAAAAATTAGCCAAGAGCAGTGGTGCACACCTGTAGTCCCATCTACTCAGGAGGCTGAAGCAAGAGGATCACTTGAGCCCAGGAATTAGAGGTAACAGTGAGCTATGATTGTGCCACTGCAATCCAGCCTAAAAAGCAATACAGCAAGAATATCTCTCTGTCTCTTTCTCTCTCTCAAAAAAAGCAGTCTTTCTAGAAGAGGTGGGAGAATTTATAGAGCAGCCACAGAAGCCTCCTGAGGAAAACAGAAGCCAGCAGACCTGATTCTCCTCTCCTTACAAATCAAAGATTTCTCAGGTGAATTGTGGTGTTTATGCTGGGGTAACTTGCAGGATGCATTCTATCCAGACCTGAACATGCCTCTTTGTTCCCCAACCTCATCCCTGAAGAATGTACTGGAAACTGGGAGGAAGTCTGGGGAGGGGAGAGCCAGAACCAATGCCTGAGACTTGGTGGGCAGGTCCAGAGAGAAGCAGCAGTGGCCTTATTTGGGCAGAGCCTGTGGCCAGTGCTGTGGTCTCCTAACGGGCTGCCCTGGCACTGAGGGGCAGCGAGCTGCAAGGCAGTGCTGCGGTGTGCTAGGCCTTCCTTCCTTCTCCCTGCCCTCTGGAGGAGCTGCTTCCAGAACAGCCATGGGGCCTCTCCCAGGCCTTACCCACAGCACTGCCCATTCTTGATAGGGGTCCTGAGCAGCAATGGAGAAGGCACGTGAGTGCCAGGCAGTGTTCTCTAGGTCTCGCTCTATGTGGCTGACTTTTGGGCCAAATCCATAGGGTTTAAAGCTTCTTACCAGAAAGAAAGACCCCAATTGAGAAGGACATTTTCACATTAGCTGGGCTGAGATCTTCATATGGATATGTGTGTGTGTGTGTATACATACATAAAATGCCCCAAGTGTGCACCTCTGGCCAATGGAAGTGGACATTTTGCTTGTGTGTGTGGCCAGGGGTGTGTGGGGTCATAATAAACACAAAGAGTCAAAGGTCACTGCCCCCAGCAGTTAGTCTGAGATCTGGGCAGAGCAGTTCTGCCCCAGCAAGTCCTGCAGGCTATGTCCTGACATTTCACTTGCTGTTTACCAGGCCTTTACTACATGTCCTTTTAAATCCATTTTCTAAATCTCTCAGTTACTAGGTAGGAGGCAGGAATGGTTGTGGAAGATGCAGGCCTGAGCAGGAAAGTGGGTTATGGCTCACAAACAGCTATGTTTGACATGCCAAACATAGCCTGGTGGCTGTTTTAAGCTCCCATACTGAGACTGTGATGCTGGAAAGGTTGGGTGCAGCTACAGTCCTAATAGTTGGAAGAGTAATTGGGAACAACAGCCTCTTTGCCACTTTTTCAGACCATACCATGATGGCAGTCTATGCTGTGGCTGCTTTTTTGTGACAGTCAAGAAGTGTCCATGCAAAATATCCCACAATAGGAAGGCTGTTGGATGGGTGGCTTTTGGGGTGCCAGACAGCATCACTGAGCACCTACCAGCAGTGGGCCCCCTGCAAATAAGGAACAAGACCTGGATCCTTTGAGGCAAAGATCTTGCCATCTGTTGCTGTTACTGAGCTAGCTCGCTCAGTCCCTATTAGTCCTAAGTTTCTGTGATGGGGTGGCTCTAGCTGAGCCCCAGAAGTTACAAATTATTCCAGGAGATTGTGGGTGTCTGCACTGGGGCAACTTGCAGGATGCATTCTAGCCAGACTTGAACATTCCTTTTTGTGCTCCAACGTCATCCTCCTTATCCTTTAGAAAGGAGAGAGAGAGAGAGAGAGAGAGAGAGAGAGAGAGAGAGAGAGAGAGAGGCGGAATTCTTTGCCTATTTTGCACGAGGGAGCTGTCTGGTGAGTGTGAAGCCCATGTCTGGGCTACAGACACTTCACTGGCAGGGATGGGGTGTTGAGGCAGTTTTTAAGGGGCTGTTCCTTGGCATTCCTGCCTGAGTCTGCCAAGGAGTTGGAGTCTGGAAGTAATTTTCTTACTTGAGTTTATTTGTAAGGTGTTTTGTTTTGGCTGAAGAAGGGGGAGGAGCGAAAATGAAGCTTAGAGTTTCAACAGATAAGGACAGAGGAGAAGAAGGGACCGTGTTTGATTTCCCACATGGTCAATCAGAGACAGTGGCTCACAGCAGTGACTATAGGAGGTGTTCTCCTTAGAAAAGTGTTGGAACTTGGAGCACAAAGGATGGCATTTTGGTAGCTTAGTGGTTTTGTGCTTCAGATGGCACAGAATTTTCCTAAAGGAGCAAAGATGGCCTGTGGTCAAAAAACTGGTAGGAGAAGGTGGGAGAACTGAACACAAGGGCCCCCCACATCCCACCCCACCAGGACACATTGTGGGGGAGAGGACCTCAGAGGGCTGTGGTCTCCTGGTTAAGCTGAAAGGTGCCATGAAATATATGCACTTTTGCTATGTTCTTATTTGTATCCACACACTGGAGGGCCTTGATTTGCTAGAAGAATGATTTTGTGGCCTAAAAAATAACCTGTGTTGGCCAGAGTGGTGGTTCATGCCTGTGATCCCAGTGCTCTGGGAGGTGGAGGCAGGAGGACTGTCTAGTTCAGAAGTTAGAGACCAGCCTGACCAAGAGTGAGGCTGGTCTCTAACCCAAAATAAAAAATGTTAGCTGCATATCGTGGTGGTCTGTAGTCCCAGCTACTTGGGAGGTTGAGGCAGGAAGATCACTTGATCCTGAGCTATGATGAGGCCACAGCACTCTAGCTGGGGTGAAAGAGTGAGCCTCAGTCTCAAAATAAAATAAAATAAAATTAAAATAATAAAACAAAAATGTATCTGGAAAGAATTCAGGTTTTTCCTCTTTGCCAAACTGGGAATAAAGGGCATCTCCAGAATCACCTTTCACTAGGAGGTTTCATTCTGTGATAGCGGCCTTTGGGCTTGGAAACATCTAGATGTCTGAGAGACCCTTTCCTGAGACTGTTCATTTTTCCTCTGGCAAAATTATCCAGGAGCACAACAAACAAAGCTGTTATCTCCTTTGAGATTCAGTTTCCTCATCCATAAAGTATGGTCCTGATCAAAGTGATGAGGTAAGGACTAAATGAGGTGTTGTATGTAGAATATGCTGCCTGGTGGCTGGCACCCAGGGAGGGCTTAGTAAGTGCAGAAGGAGGGAGGGCATGAGGTGGGATGTCACCTACTGTGCACATCGTGAGGGTGTATAAATGCCCCCTGCGTGAGGGGCTCTTCTACAAATGGAACTTTACTCTGGAAGTGAGAGCAATATAACCTAAGAATTATACCCTCATATTAATTTGAAAAAAAAAAAGCTAAAAAAAAATAAGTGCTGATTCCCTCTCTGTTCCCCTTCACATAGTTGGAGAAGGTCAGCCACATCAGCTAAAGGCAGTGCCAGAACAGAGCTCACTCCCCTGTGTTCTGGGTCTGGTCACAGGCCCCAGATTTCAGGCTCCCTTGGCATGGGACACCAGTGGGGACAGACTCACTTTCACTGGTGACCCAGGCCTCTTCTTGTGGCCTTGGTGTCCTTTGATTTTCCTTGGATTCCAAAATGGCCTTTTCCAGACAGGCCTCTTCTTGGCCAGCTGTCCACAGCTGGCAGCATGGAAGCCTGCATTTGTCAAGCGACAGCTCTAATGAAAAACGACACCCAGACTCACAGGCAGTAAGGAGGTAACCGAGCTTTCTTAGCTACATCACATGGCAAAACCCACTCTGTGCAGCCAAGCTCAGTGAGATTGATTTCCTTAAGCTCTTTGTCCCACTCCAATATTTTATCTCAGAAAGTCAATACCATGGGTGTTGCTGTCAAACCCTGCTCACTCCTGCCCACATACTGCTGGATGGGAGTCCAAGAAGTTTCTCCCCTGCAGTCATTTACTTGTTATCAGAAGCAAGCTTCTCTATTACTGTAGTGCAAAATAGATGAAGCTGGGTAAGCAAGCCAGCCTGGGATGCAACTGGCACCATGGCATAGATGGGGATGAGCACGAGATCAACTTTGGACTCTAAAGAGCTATCTAGCCAGGGAAGTGAAAATCACAGGAAGGCGAATCCTGATGCATCACTCCCCCATTCTTAGATGCAGAGAGAGTGTCTAGGCATGGCTGGGAGATGGTAGAGTAGGGCAAAGTACATTTTCATCTTCCTGGAGGCTGCTCAGGCTCAGATCTGGAGCTGGTTTTGTCTCGTCTCCCACAGGAGCTAGATCTTGGGCAAACAAGAGGAGGCCACGTGCTACCAGCTCTGTGTTATTAACTTCTTACTGGAGGGCCCGGGCCAGTGATCAGTGGTGAGTGTGAAGTCAGAGCACAGAAGGCGAGGTCTTCTTGTGAAATCATTTGTTTAGGCTGTAATAAGAATCTATAAGAATGCGTTCCTTTTGCCCTTCCTTCCTTCCTTCCTTCCTTCCTTCCTTCCTTCCTTCCTTCCTTCCTTCCTTCCTTCCTTCCTTCCTTCCTTCCTTCCTCCCTCCCTCCCTTTCTTTCTCCATAGAACTTAATGAGCTTCTCCTCCTCCTCCTCCCCCACCTCCTCCTCCAGCTTCTCATGTGCCTGGCTCTTTCCAGCACTGGGAATATACAGATAAGCATTTTTATCCCTGGCAGCTCATGTACAATCTAAAAGGGGACAGCTGGGTGAATGGAGAATATAGAATGTTAGCACTCATTTCCTCACCTATAAAGCTGGTGGACTCCCAGGGCTAAGGTACAGGTCCCCAAGACGGTGCACACCAGGTCTGTAATGGCACCGCATGTGGCTCGGGAGCGCTCAGTGTTGGCCACTGTTATTGAACTCCTTGTCTCCTTACTGTTGGTGAACTCGCATCTTTGCATCCGGAGTGTGGGAGGATGAGTGGGCCTCTCCTGAGTGGAGAAAGGGTTTGGGTATCCCAGCCAGGACAAGGGACTTTGAGGTAGAAGAGGTAAAGGGGCAGAGGACAGTAACAAGACACAGATTGGGTCAGATTGCAAAGAGATAAAGTGGACTTTGAATAAACAGGAGGTTTTTAGCCAGGGGGAGCTCACAAGGAAGACAGTGGTGTGGCAGAATTAGACACATTGCACAAAGACACAGTGGGAAGCACTTCCATTGGGCAGGTGTGAGGCTGGGAGCGCCTACTCCACGTGGCATAAACAAACATGGAAGAGAGAGGCTAGTGAGGTGCTGAGGAAATAGAACTGTCAGAAAATGATCACAGACTGAACTAACGGTGCGGGGGAAGAAAGAGAACAGTTGAGTATATCCTAGATGGTTTGGGTGGATGCTGAACTCCTGGGCTAGACTAGGTGCTGAAGGAAGAGGAGGGCATGGAGGAGAGGAGGGAGAGTTCAGCTTAGACAAGGGTGCAGGTGCTTGAGGGTCGTCCAGGTGGAGATAGGGTGAGGATTGGAGACGCTGCCTGAGGACTTGCCTTAAAAGCCAACCAGAAGTCCTCAGCACTTAAGGAAATGTGCAGAGAAGGTAGAGGTTGGTTCGGGAAGAAGAGAACCCAGGTGAAGAGACCGGGGAGGGGTGGCACAGAGAGGCCAAGGAGGAGGATAGGAGGGCAGGTGTGGTCATCTGTGCCCCAAAGCACAGCAGCACAAGCGAGCCGAATTAGGTGGCATGTTGTGTCTGGGGTGCTGCTTTTCGGACAGGTCCTGTTCCTAAATAGATGTGACAAGTGCTAGAGTCTCATCCAACTTTCTATTTCTACATTTCCTTATTAGTCAACAAGAGTTGTATTGGTTGCAACCCAGCTCCTTTGCCTGGCTCAACAGGTGTTTAAATAAACATCTTAAAAGGTCTTAGCATTTCCAGCCTGACAGCTCGTCTTCTTTCAGGCCTGTTGCTAATATTTCAGAAGTTCCTTCATCCACCTAGGAGAGCCCCGAGATACCACTCTAGGTGGATGGCTTCCATGGAAACCAATCCCTTTGATTTGTTAGTCATTTCTCTGAGTGCTGATGTCAGCAAGTGACCAGTTCTCTTGGTCACTGCCATAGATAGTGATTTCTCTGCCCCACCCCCGGGGCAGGGTGGGAAGGGGGACCTACACACCCCTGACCAAGATGTTGGCACCCTCTTCTCCACCATGCATCTGTCCTTGGGGAGTGGACAGAAAGGGTCCCACTGAGACACCTTCTGAGTTGTTCTGGTTTGAAGTCCTGGCCACCACACCTTTGGCACCTGCAATGCTTGGCAAGGTATTTAGGTGCTCTGAGCCTCCAGGCCTTTAAGAAGGTGGAGACAAGCCCTAACTCATGGGGTTAGTGGGGGATTAGAATGGGAGAGTATAAACAGGGCAGCGACCAGCCCTGCAGTAGTTGGGACTGTCACGTTTTGTTCTAGGAACAGTTAACTCAGGTAGGAGGCAGCTTCCCATCCTGAACCTCCCCATTCTGCAACTCACTAAGGTTTTGCTTTACATCTGGGGGGAGGGAGGGAGGAAGCCCACATATATTTCTGTGGCACTGTGAGTATAAATACCATAAGGGATAATGAGCCTTAGATGGGTTTTATTTTATTTTTTTGTTTTTTTCTTAGAAATTTTATTTACTAATAATTAAAGGCTGTTTTAGATTTATTTTTATCACTCTTGGCATACGTAAAAAATTACATGCACTATGACTGGTTAAGAGCTACTGTCTCTAGGATATTCTTCTAGGTTGCTGACTGCCCACTCTGCCAGTTACTTGGAGACCTTCACTCTCTCTCTCTTTTTTAAAGTTTGTATTTTCCTGGATAGAGTTGAAGGGATCCTCCCACCTTGGCCTCCTAGAGTGGCTAGGATTACATGCATAAGCCCTGGTGCTGGGCCCTTTGCTCATCCATAAGCAATTAACTCCTCATCTGTAAAGGTTTTGTCATGAGACTATAACAATTCAGTCACATCTTCAGGCTTCACTTCCAATTCTAGTTCTTTTGTCATTTTGTCCACTGAGTCTTAACCCCCTCAAAGTCATTCATGAAGGCTGGAATCAATTTATTCCAAATGCCAGTCAATGTTGATATTTTGACCTCATGAATCATGATTGTTCTTAATGTCATCTAGAACAGTAAATTCTTCCCAGAAGGTTTTCAATTTACTTTGCCCAGGTCCATCAGAGAAATCACTATCTATGGCAGTGATAGCCTTACAAAATGCATTTCTTAAACAATAAGACTTTAAAGTCAAAATTACTCCCTGGGTTGCAGAATGCATGTTTTGGTAGCTGGCATGAAAACAACACAAATTTCCTTGTACATCTCCTTTGAGCTCTTGAATGACCAGGTGCATTGTCAATGAGCAGTAATATTTTGAAAGCAATCTTTTTCTGAGCAGTCGTTCTCAACAGAGAGCTTAAAATAATTTGTAAATCATGAATCATGCCATAAACAGCCATGTTGTCATCTAGGTTTTGTTTTTCCATTCACAGAGGGCAGGCAGAGTAGATTTAGCAGAATTCTTAAGCACCCTAGGATTTTTGGAATGGCAAACAAGCATCAACTTTGATGTAAAGTCACTGACTGCCCTTAACAAGAGAGTCAGGCTGTCCTTTGAAACTTTGAAGCCAGGCATTGACTTGTCTCTGTGTATGAAAGTCCTAGAGGCATCTTTTTATCAATAGAAGGCTGATTCTTCTACATTGGAAATCTGTTGTTCAGTGTAGCCACCTTCAGCAGTGATCTCAGCCAGGTCTCTGAGTAACTTGCTGCAGGTTCTGCATCCACATCTGTGCTTTACCTCACACAGCACTGCCGTGTCTTGGAGAGGGCTCTTTCCTTAAACCTCATGAACCAACCTCTGCTTCTTCAGCTGTCTCACCTCTCTCAGCCTTCATTGCCTTGAAGGGTTTAGGGCCTGGCTCTGGATTAAACTTTAGCTTAGGATAATGTTGTGACTGGTTGGATCTTCTATCCAGACAGCTCAACTTTCTCCATATCAGCTGAAAGGTTGTTTGGCTTTCATATCACTCATGTATTTCCTGGAATAGCACTTTTAATTTCCTTCAAAAAATGTTCCTTTGCATTCATACACTGGCTAACTGGCAGGAAAGGCCTGGCTATTGTCCAGCCTGCCTCAGCTTTTGATATTCTTTCCTTGCTGTGCTTAATCATTTCTAGATTTTGATTTAAGGTGAGAGACATGCAACTTTTCCTTTCACTTGAACACTTAGAGGTCATTACAGTGTTATGAATTGGCATAATTTCAATATTGTTATGTCCCAGGGAGTAAGTAGGTCTGAGGAGAGAGAGAGAAAGAAGGTACTTAGGCCAGCGAATGGAGCAGTTGGAGTACACATATTTATTGACTGAGTTTGCCATCATATATGGGCATGGTTCATGGCACCCCAACAATTACAATAGTTACATCAAAAAAATCACTGATGACAAATCATTATAACAGATACAATAATAATGAAAATGTTTGAAATATTAGGAGAGTTAGTAGGATGTGACACACAGATGTGAAGTGAGCATATGCTATTGGAAAATCTTTTCATTTATAAAACATAGTATCGGAGAGGCACAAGAAAGCCAAGCATGATAAAGAGCAGTCTGCTTATCAGAACCTCTAGGATGCCACAAAGGCAGTCCTAAGAGGGAAATTTATAGCACTGCAAGCCTTCCTGAAGAGAATGGAAAGAGAGGAAGTTAACAACTTAATCGGACATCTCAAGCAACTGGAAAAGGAAGAACATTCCAACCCCAAACCCAGTAGAAGAAAAGAAATAACCAAAATTAGAGCAGAATTAAATGAAATTGAAAACAAAAGAATTATACAACAGATCAATAAATCAAAAAGTTGGTTTATTGAAAAGGTCAATAAAATAGATAAACCTCTGGCCAACCTAACCAGGATAAAAAGAGTAAAATCTCTAATCGCATCAATCAGAAACAACAAAGATGAAATAACAACAGACTCCTCAGAAATTAAAAAACACCTTAATGAATATTACAAGAACTTTATTCTCAGAAATATGAAAATCTGAAGGAAATTGACCAATACTTGGAAGCAGGTCACCTTCCAAGACTTAGCCAGAATCAAGTGGAAATGTTGAACAGGCCCATATCAAGTTCTGAAATAGCATCAACCATACAAAACCTCCCTAAAAAGAAAAGCCTGGGACCAGATGGCTTCACATCAGAGTTCCAACAAGTCTTTAAAGAGGATTTAGTACCTATATTACTCAACCTGTTCCAAAATGTAGAAAAAAAAGGAAGACTACCCAACACGTTCTATGAAGCAAACATCACCCTGATCCCCAAACCAGGAAAAGACCCAACAAGAAAAGAAAATTATAGACCAATATCACTAATGAATATAGATGCAAAAATATTCAACAAGATCCTAAGAAACAGAATCCAGCAACACATCAATCAAATTATACATCATGACCAAGGCAGTTTTATCCCAGGGTCTCAAGGCTGGTTCAATATCCGTAAATCTATAAGTATAATTCAGCACATAAACAAATTAAAAAACAACAACCATATGATTCTCTCAATTGATGCAGAAAAAGCTTTTGATGATATATGGCATCCCTTCATAATCAGAACACTTAAGAAAATTGGTATAGAAGGGACATTTCTTAAACTGATAGAGGCCATCTACAGCAAACCCACAGCCATTATCATGTTGAATGGAGTTAAATTGAAATCATTTCCACTCAGATCAGGAACCAGACAAGGCTGCCCATTGTCTCCACTGCTCTTTAACATTGTAATGGAAGTTTTAGCCACCGCAATTAGGGAAGAAAAGGCGATCAAGGGTATCCATATAGGGTCAGAAGAGATCAAACTTTCGCTCTTCATAGATGATATGATTGGTATATCTGGAAAACACCAGGCATTCTACTACAAAACTCTTAGAAGTGATCAAGGAATACAGCAGCATCTCAGGTTACAAAATCAACATTCATAAATCAGTAGCCTTTATATATACCAACAATAGTCAAGCTGAAAAAACAGTTAAGGACTCTATTCCATTTACAGTAGTGCCAAAGAAGATGAAATATTTGGGAGTTTATCTAACAAAGGATGTGAAAGATCTCTATAAAGAGAATTATGAAACTCTAAGAAAAGAAATAGCTGTAGATGTTAACAAATGGAAATATATACCATGCTCATGGCTGGGAAGAATCAACATTGTCAAAATGTCCATACTACTCAAAGCAATATACAATTTTTTTTCAAAGCAATATACAATTTTAATGCAATCCCTATTAAAGCTCCACTCTCGTAATTTAAAGATCTTGAAAAAACAATAGTTTGTTTTATATGGAATCAGAAAAAAACTCAAATAGCCAAGACATTACTCAGAAATAAAAACAAAGCAGGAGGAATCACGCTACCAGATCTCAGATTATACTACAAATTAATAGTGATCAAAACAGCATGGTACTGGCACAAAAACAGAGAAGTAGATGTCTGGAACAGAATAGAGAACCAAGAGATGAATCCAGCTACTTACCATTATTTGATCTTTGACAAGCCAATTAAAAACATTCAGTGGGGAAAAGATTCCCTATTTAACAAATGGTGCTGGGTGAACTGGCTGGCAACCTGTAGAAGACTGAAACTGGACCCACACCTTTCACCATTAACTAAGATAGACTCTCACTGGATCAAAGATTTAAACTTAAGACATGAAACTATAAACATACTAGAGGAGAGTGCAGGGAAAACCCTTGAAGAAATCAGTTTGGATGAGTATTTTATGAGGAGGACCCCCTGGGCAATTGAAGCAGCTTCAAAAATACACTACTGGGACCTGATCAGCCAGGTCTTCTGCACAGCCAAGAACACAGTAAGTAAAGCAAGCAAACAGCCCTCAGGATGGGAGAAGACATTTGCAGGTTATGTCTCCGACAAAGGTTTAATAACCAGAATCCACAGAGAACTCAAACGTATAAGCAAGAAAAGAACAAGTGATCCCATCGCAGGCTGGACAAGGGACTTGAAGAGAAACTTCTCTGAAGAAGACAGGCGCGTGGCCTTCAGACATATGAAAAAATGCTCATCATCTTTAATCATCAGAGAAATGCAAATCAAAACTACTTTGAGATATCATCTAACTCCAGTAAGATCAGCCCATATCACAAAATCCTTAGACCAGAGATGTTGGCGTGGATGTGGAGAAAAGGGAACACTTCTACAAGAGATCTAAAAATAGATCTGCCATTCAATCCTATTATTCCTCTAATAGGCATATACCCAGAAGACCAAAAATCACATCATAACAAAGATATTTGTACCAGAATGCTTATTGCAGCCCAATTCATAATTGCTAAGGAATGGAAAAAGCCCAAGTACCCATCGATCCACAAATGGATTAATAAATTGTGGTATATGTACACCATGGAATATTATACAGCCTTAAAGAAAGATGGAGACTTTACCTCTTTCATGTTTACATGGATGGAGCTGGAACATATTCTTCTTAGTAAAGTATCTCAAGAATGAAAGAAAAAGTATCCAATGTACTCAGCCCTACTCAGCCCTACTATGAAACTAATTTACCCAGTTATAACCCAAGAATAGGGGGAAGGGGGAAAAGGAGGGGAGGGAGGGGGGAGGATAGGCAGAGGGAGGGTGATTGGTGGGATTACACCTGTAGTGCATCTTACAAGGGTATATGTGAAACTTAGTAAATGTCTTAACACAATAACTAAGAAAATGCCAGGAAGGCTATGTTAACCAATGTGATGAAAATGTGTCAAATGGTCTATAAAACCAGTGTATGGTGCCCCATGATTGCATTAATGTACGCAGCTATGATTTAATTAAAAAAAAAAAAAAAAGAGCAGTCTGCTTGTACTTACTACCAGAATCCAGGGTCCTTTCTGAGATACTACATGCATATACAGAGTCTATGTGTATATTTAAACGTATGGTAACTTGAATTTGTTTACATCTAGCTTTTTAGCTTAATCAATACCTTACAGATCATTTTGTTTCAATTTTTGTTGAACTACTTCATTGTTTATAATGACTGCATACTTTTCTGTGCTATGGTTGGACCATAATTTATTTATCTAGTCACATACTGATGACTATTTGGACTATTTCTAATATTTTTCTATCACAACACTGCTGCAATGAATACATTTATAATACAGAAGCTCATCATGAATAAATAACCTAGTTGTGGAATAATTAAGTTAAAGTTTGATAGATATGTCCAAATGAACCTCTGTTCAGGTGATACTGATTTATCTCTCTACAAATGTTTAAGAATTCCTGTTTCTCCACAGATTTTCCAATGAGGAATTTTATCAATCTTTTTGACATTTATCCACCTGATAAAAATCTTAGCATAGTTGTAATCACATTGCTCTTACTAGGAATGAGGTTGACTTCTTTTCATATGTAGAAAAATCATTTGTTCTTTTTCTTTTGTGAAATGTACCTTCATATACTTTGCCCATTTTTCTATTAAAGCATTCCTCTTACTGCTTTGCTCAGCTCTTCACCTACTGAATAGGTGGGATGAGTTACTTGCCCTCCCCACCTGCATGCCCTCATTTGTGAAATGAGGATATTAGAGACACCTTTCTCAGGGGCTTGAAGATTAAAGGAAAGGATACATGCGAAGATCGTAAATACCTGGCAAGTAGTATGTGCTGGGGACAGGTGAGCCATTCTTAGCTGTTATGCTCTGCTGTTTGCCTCTAGTCTGCTGTCAGCGCTTGCCAAGCCCTTCTTGATGCATACTCAAATTAATTGTAATTTAAGTTCAAGAAACATTTTCAGAGTACCTACTATGCTCCAGGCATGATGCTACTGCTTATAGAAGGCTCACTATCTATTACAGGAGACAGGCACATAAAAACAATAATGCCAAGACAGTATAAATGTTAACTTAGTATCAATTTAAGATAATAAAATAGTAGTCTTAAGGCGGTAGTGTGTAACAGCAGGAACATAAGTAAGAGGCAGCTACAGGGCAGGGAAAGCTCCAGAGGAGGCTGAGAGCCCAGGAACAGATTCCCAGCTGGGTCTGAGCTGGAGTTGTAGCTGAGAAACTACAGGTAGGAAGGCCAGGTGACCTGAAGCAACGTGGGCATTCTCAGGCCGTGTCCTCATGAGATCCCTAACTGCCAGGCATTGCTGAACTGAGTCAGAAGTTTCAAACCACCCTGATCAAAACAAGATAGACAAGACACCTTCCAACAGGTTAGAACCTAATAGTGGAGGAATCCACACTAGTTGACCTTTAAGCTGCATTAAATCCTCATTGCAATAAAACTCACTGAGGTGGCCGTCCACACCCTTCATGCACCTGACACAATCACAGTTCCCACTTGACCATAGTCAGTCAAAAGCAGGGTGTCTCCCTAATTCTAGGAAAACATCTCCCTTTTCCAAAAAATATCATATATATTCTTCCCCTTAATTTTAGCCTAAAATTAAGCCACTGCTAGAGGGGCTAAAGGAACCACAAGGGCTGCTGTTCTCAGCTTCCACTCTGTCTATGGAGCAGATTTTCTATACTTCCTAATAAAACTCATTTTCTCTTTATCCTATTGGCTTGTCCTCGATTCTCACTCGCTGTGAAGCCAAAGATCTGCTTGGACTTCGAGTGATTCCCCTAAGTGGGAATTACTTTCTCGTTACACTCATTCCCACCTGGGCCCAGCCCCCACGCTGTTTGCCTCCTCTCTGCTTCTGAGGTCCTGCTCTGGCCCACCTGCTCTAGGAGGCCTGTTCCAACCTCTGAGACTCACCAAATCTGTCCTGGGCTTCTACTTAGCACCCATCCCCGAGCTCTGGCCAGGCCAGCTGCCCTCCCTCTCCTTCTGAGTAGACCTCCTGTCATTCTCCGTGTAAGCCCTCCCGGCTCCTAGGTGCCTGCCCGGTGCTGGGCACAGGTGGGTGGACAAGGCGAATACCAAAACAATTAAACCATGAATGCTTCGTCCACCACCACGGTTGCAGGAGCCTAATGCCCATTGAAATTCCCATTGATCCTTAAAGATGAGAAGAAACCAGAGGGCTTTGTCTCTTCAGAGTTCACACTGCAGGCTCCTCTTACACGGCTCTGTCCTGGTATCCGAGGGAGCAGAAGGGACCTGGCTGGCGATTACAAAATGTCTGAGAAGCAGGGAGAGCGGCGCAGAAGCCTGGCGAACACAGCCCTCATCGCTAAAATTCAGCCCGACTCAAGTCAAGCCCATTAATCTGGTTTTATTGCAAGATTCAAAATCGCCATGCTATGGCAGCCACAAAATTGATGGATAGGTTTCCCTCCCTTCACCCGGTACCTTGGCTGCCTGGGAAACCAGAGCGCTACAGAACAGGGACAGGAAATTAAAACCGCCCTGGGAGGCCTTTCAGTGACTGCTGCTGGAGAAAGATGGGGCATTCACGGTCCCTGGCCGCCAAGTTGCTTACGCTTGGGTTTTACTACATTTTTCATAAGCGAATCCAAAAAGTGGCAATCCTGAAACAAGTGGAATCAACTTCCCGCTCCGACGAGAGGCAGGAGCGGCCACAACCTGGCTGCCCTGTTGCTTAGGGCCACTAGGCTGTGATCTTGTTTGGCTTTTTGTTAATGACATAGCAGAAAAATGGGGATGCCTGCTTGTTTTAATTTGCAATTCTTTGATCACTGGGGAGCTGAAACCTTTTCCCATATGTCAGTTTTTTTAGTTGGACTTCATCTTGTGTAAATAGCCATTTTCCTTCTGCCCCTAATACAATTTATAGCTCAGTTCAGCAGTTCCACCTTTATTGTGGGTCTAGCACATTTTTGGTGCTAGATATATGGAGGCGAGTTGTGTGTATCCTGTTTCCTAATACAGTAAGGCGGAGGGCAGGGAAAGGAGGAGGGAGGGGAGAAAAGAAAGAAAACCAAAACAGGGCTTTGCTGCAATGTGGCTGATAAGGATCCCTGGAGAATATCCCTGGTTCTGCTGTTTGCCTTCTAATGTTCGTTATTCTCAGAGAACATAAAGATGTTTCCATTTTTTACATTTTGTAAATTGCCTGACTTTCCTTTGTGATTACCTCTATCATTTGTATTTTATAATTTTCTATGGTCAAATTTTAAAACAATTTCAAATTCAGCTGAAATTTATTCCTGTGTCAGATGTATCTGAGTTATGGGTCTTCCTATAAATTTCTAAATTACTTTGACTTCCCAAACACTATTCTTCCCTTTTTAGTGTTTTTGTTTTTAACAGCTCTTTTGTTTGGTGTATAAGATTCCCGAACATATACCCACAGAGGTTATATTTGTTTTCTTTGTGACAGCACCGTGTACTTTATTATTGTTGATTTGCAGACATTTCAATCTGGCAATAAGTATATCTCAGAATTTCCTACTAGTCTATCCTGTTTATTCCTTTGTTTTGACTATATAGTTTTTTCGGTTTCCAGAAAACATCTGGAGAAATTATTTTTAACATTGCATTCAATCTAAAAATTTATTTAAGCAAACCAACCTGGATAGAATAAGTCAGGGATGAATTATATTTTACTCAAATTTTCTTTTGATTTACCCAAAAGTTTGATTTGTTTATAAAGTAACTTATGAAATATTGGTAAGTTTATTACAATAATTTCTGTGTTTAGCTATAATTTAGATGGGATTTCTTTCTTCACTTATATTTTAGTTGGTTATTGCCAATGTGCAAGAAATTACTGTTTTATTGAGTGTACCTTGTATCTGGCTAACTTATTACACTTTAAAAATTAATTCTGGAGGTTTTCATTTAAAACCTGCATTTGTAGCTATGCAGTCATAGTACCAACATAAGATGCTCTTTGTCTCTTCTGATTAATCTGTATCGCAGTTAACTATCTGTCCTTCCTTATGTTATATCAAGACTATATGAAATAGAAGTGGTGGTATAGAGCATTCTTTGTGCCTGAGTTGAGAGGAGACATTTGCACAGTTTCACCTTGAACATAATATTGAAGATACCGAGCTGAAGATAACATTTTTATTGTAACACCAACAGCATGAACACACTGGTGCTTACTATGTGCTATTATGTGCCAGACATCATTCTCTGCGCCTAACATATGTCACCTCATATAATCCTCACGTGAAATCATTTTTGCCCCTTTACAAGTGGGGCCACTAGGCACAAAGAAGGTCAGTGACTTTCCAAGTCAACAAAAGAAAGACGACGTGACTCCAGGTGTCTGGTGCCAAAGACCATGCTGTAGACCATTTCAAACGAACATGCATTATCAGCATTATAAAGAATATTTTATTGGAACTACACCAAATAACTGGGGGAAATAATATATTGGAATCTACTGAAATGATCACAAGACTTTTCTTGCTCAGTCTAATAATGACCTTCAATAGATTTCTGTTAAGGCTTCATCCTCACAGTCACGGGGGTGCTTTATTTGGCTCAGGGAATATTCTTTTACTTATTACTGATTTTTTAGTTTGTAGTTTAAGATTTGTCCAAGAGTGATTGGTTTATTTCACAGACTATCTGGCTAAGTGATTTCTTTTTTTTTTTTGTAGAGACAGAGTCTCACTGTACCACCCTCGGGTAGAGTGCGGTGGCGTCACACGGCTCACAGCAACCTCCAACTCCTGGGCTTAAGTGATTCTCTTGCCTCAGCCTCCGGAGTAGCTGGGACTACAGGCGCCCGCCACAACGCCCGGCTATTTTTTGGTTGCAGTTTGGCCGGGGCTGGGTTTGAACCCGCCACGCTCGGCATATGGGGCCGGCGCCCTACTCACTGAGCCACAGGCGCCTCCCGGTAAGTGATTTCTTATAAAAACATTCTTCTTTATTATAATTTATTTTGAGAAATCTATGAAGTGGAGAAAACTTAAAAGAATAGTAAAACCCCTAACACTGAAAAATTGTCAACATCTTGGCATATTTGCTTCAAAACTTTTTTTTTTTATATTTCCTAAAGGATACAAAATTTTTGAGATAAAAAATGAATTCTCCTTAATTTCACTTCTAGGTCTTTACCTAGAAGAATTACAAGCAAAGACTCAAAAAGTATTTGTACACTTATGTTTCTAGCAGCATATTGACAGAGGAGTGGACAAACAAATGTGATATATCCATACAATGGAATATTATTTGGCCTTAAAAAGGAAGGACATAACTTAAGGTGTTATGCTATGTGAAAGAAGCTGGTCTGAAAAAAAAAATACTGTTACGTTTCTTTTCATATGAAGTTTCTGGAGCAGTAAAAATCACAAGGACAGAGAGTGGAATGGCTTTGCTGGGGGAGTTAATGTTTAGTATCTGAAGGTTCTATTTTGCAAGATGAAAAGAGTTCTGGACATGAATGGTGGTGGTGGCTGCATGATGTAAATGCCACTAATGCCACTGACCTGTGCACTTGGAACTTGTTAAGATGGTAAAATTTAAGGTATGTGTCTTTTACTGCAGTTAAAGAAATGGAGAAGTTCCCTTTATTGCATATTCTCAATCCCATTCTCCTCTTAGCCATGGAGAGGAATTCCTTTTCATGAATTTAGTAAGTATCTTCTAGTCTATCTTTTATGTATTTACAAATATACATATGAATCCATGAATGATTTGTAGTGTTCTTTTATGTTTTCTAAAATTTCCATTAAAGGTAATATACTGTATGGAACACCCAGCAATTTAACTTCTATTACCACATTTTATTTATGTATTTCTTTAGTGACATTTAAGTGCTTTCCAAACCTTTTTGTGGTTTCAAACAATTCTGTAATGAGTATGTCTCCTTACAGAATATGTGCCAAAGATTCTGTAACACGTAGAGATGCAATGGAATTGCTGGGTCACAGGGAGGATGTTTTCAATTATCTTGTGTAATGTCAATTTGCTTTGAAATTTATTATCCAAATTTACATATCTACCAGAGGAGTATGAAAGTATCCATTTCCCTATAGCTTCAGCAAGACCAATCATGACAATTTAAATTTTTACAATTCGATGGATATGAAATGATCCATTGTTTAATATGCCTTTTCTTTAGTATTAGTGAGCTTGAATATCTTTTCATATATTTATAAATTGCTGGGTTTCCTCATTTCAGAATCACCTGATCATCATCATCATCAGCATAATCCTTGCTCCTTTTTATTGCACTTTTTTTCTGTATTATTTGTAGAAGTTTGTTAGATATTTTGGAGAGTGATTAATTTGTCCTTATGGGTATCACAAATAAATTTTCTGGTCTTTTTATTTAACTTTATTGTGCTTATTATTATACCAAAGGCTTTCATTTTGTTGTAATCAAGTTTAAAATATTTTCTGTTACTTTGGGGGCAGGGCACAACTGTAAGAGTGACTGTACCTAACAAATGCAGTAAGTACCCACGTTCTTTGTACCTTCAACAATCCCAAACAATAAAAAATATATAAAATATTTTCTGTTACAATATATACCTTATGTCTTTTAAGAAATCATCTCCCATGCTCAGCCTGTAAAAATACTGTCTGGTAGTTTATTTTAATTGATTTTGGATTTTCCTTTCCTTTTCTTTTTTTTTTTATTAAATCATAGCTGTGTACATTGATATATTCATGGGGCATCATTCACTAGCTTTACAGACCGTTTACCAAGTTTCACATATACCCTTGTAAGATGCACCGCTGGTGTAATCCCACCAATCCCCTTCCCTCTACCCACCTCCCTCCCTTCCCAATTCCCCCTTCCCCCTATTCTTAGGTTGTAACTGGGTTATAGCTTTCATGTGAAAACCCTAGTTTCATAGTAGGGCTGAGTACATTAGGTACTTTTTCTTCCATTCTTGAGATACTTTACTAAGAAGAATATGTTCCAGCTCCATCCATATAAACATGAAAGAGGTAAAGTCTCTATCTTTCTTTAAGGCTGCATAATATTCCATGGTTTACATATACCACAATTTATTAATCCATTCATGGATCGATGGGCACTTGGGCTTCTTCCATGACTTAGCAATTATGAATTGGGCTGCAATAAACATTCTGGTACAAATATCTTTGTTACGGTGTGATTTTTGGTCTTCTGGGTATATGCCCAGTAGAGGGATTACAGAATCGAATGGCAGATCTATTTTTACATCTCTAAGTGTTCTCCATATCTCTTTCCAAAAGGAATGTATTAATTTGCATTCCCACCAGCAGTGCAAAAGTGTTCCCTTTTCTCCACATTCGTTCCAACATCTCTGGTCTTGGGATTTTGTGATATAGGCTAGTCTACTGGAGTTAGATGGTATCTCAAAGTAGTTTTGATTTGCATTTCTCTGATGATTAAAGATGATGAGCATTTTTCATATGTCTGAAGGCCGCGCGCCTGTATTCTTCAGAGAAGTTTCTTTTAAAATCCCTTGCCCAGCCTGCGATGCGATCCCTTGTTCTATTCTTGCTAATGTGTTGAGTTCTCTGTGGATTCTGGTTATTAAACCTTTGTTGGAGACACAACCTGCAAATATCTTCTCCCATTCTGAGGGCTGTTTGCTTGCTTTACTTACTGTGTTCTTGGCTGTGCAGAAGCTTTTTAGTTTGATCAAGTCCCAGTAGTGCATTTTTTGAAGCTGCTTCAATTGCCCGGAGGGTCCTCCTCATAAAATACTTGCCCAGACTGATTTCTTCAAGGGTTTTCCCTGTACTCTCCTCTAGTATCTTTATAGTTTCATGTCTTAAGTTTAAATCTTTGATCCAGTGAGAGTCTATCTTAGTTAATGGTGAAAGGTGTGGGTCCAGTTTCAGTATTCTACGGGTTGCCAGCCAGTTCACCCAGCACCATTTGTTAAATAGGGAATCTTTTCCCCACTGAATGTTTTTAATTGGCTTGTCAAAGATCAAATAATGGTAAGTAGCTGGGTTCATCTCTTGGTTCTCTATTCTGTTCCAGACATCTACTTCTCTGTTTTTGTACCAATATCATGCTGTTTTGATCACTATTGATTTGTAGTATAGTCTGAGGTCTGGTAGCATAACTCCTCCTACTTTGTTTTTATTTCTGAGTAATGTCTTGGCTATTCGAAGTTTTTTCTGATTCCATATAAAATGAAGTATTGTTTTTTCAAGATCTTTAAAGTATGACAGTGGATTGCATTGAATAGGGATTGAATAGGGATTTCATTGAATAGGGATTTCTGATTCCATATAAAATGAAGTATTGTTTTTTCAAGATCTTTAAAGTATGACAGTGGATTGCACTGAATAGGGATTGCATTGAAATTATATATTGCTTTGGGTAGTATGGACATTTTAACAATGTTGATTCTTCCCAGCCATGAGCATGGTATGTTTTTCCATTTGTTAATACTTTCAGCTATTTCTTTTCTTAGAGTTTCATAGTTCTCTTTATAGAGATCTTTCACGTCCTTTGTTAGATAAATTCCCAAATATTTGATCTTCTTTGGCACTACTGTGAATGGGATAGAGTCCTAAACTGTTTTTTCAACTTGACTGTTGTTGGTATATATAAAGGCTACCGATTTATGAATGTTGATTTTGTAACCTGAGATGCTGCTGTATTCCTTGATCACTTCTAAGAGTTTTGTAGTAGAGTCCCTAGTGTTTTCCAGATATACAATCATACCATCTGCGAAGAGCAAAAATTTGATCTCTTCTGACCCTATATGGATACCCTTGATCGCCTTTTCTTCCCTAATTGCGGTGGCTAAAACTTCCCATACAATGTTAAAAAGCAATGGAGACAATGGGCAGCCTTGTCTGGTTCCTGATCTGAGTGGAAATGATTCCAATTTAACTCCATTCAATATGATATTGGCTGTGGGTTTGCTATAGATGGCCTCTATCAGTTTAAGAAATGTCCCTTCTATACCGATTTTCTTAAGTGTTCTGATCATGAAGGGATGCTGGATATTATCAAAAGCTTTTTCTGCATCAATTGAGAGAATCATATGGTTTTTGTTTTTTAATTTGTTTATGTGCTGGATTACATTTATAGATTTATGTATATTGAACCAGCCTTGAGACCCTGGGTTATGTGCTGGATTACATTTATAGATTTACGTATATTGAACCAGCCTTGAGACCCTGGGATAAAACCGACTTGGTCATGATGTATAATTTGATTGATGTGTTGCTGGATTCTGTTTCTTAGGATCTTGTTGAATATTTTTGCATCTATATTCATTAGTGATATCGGTGTATAATTTTCTTTTCTTGTTGGGTCTTTTCCTGGTTTGGGGATCAGGGTGATGTTTGCTTCATAGAACGTGTTAGGTAGTCTTCCTTCTTTTTCTACCTTTTGGAACAGGTTGAGTAATATAGGTACTAATTCCTCTTTAAAAGTTTGGAAGAATTCAGACGTGAAACCATCTTGTCCCGGGCTTTTCTTTTTAGGGAGGTTTTGTATAGTTGATGCTATTTCTGAATTTGATATGGGCCTGTTCAACATTTCCACTTGATTCTGGCTAAGTCTTGGAAGGTGACGTGCTTACATGTATTGGTCAATTTCCTTCAGCTTTTCATATTTCTGAGAATACGGTTTCTTGTAATATTCATTAAGGGTTTTTTTGATTTCTGAGGAGTCTGTTGTTATTTTGTCTTTGTTGTTTCTGATTGATGAGATTAGAGATTTTACTCTTTTTTTGCTGATTAGGTTGGCCAAAGGTTTATCTATTTTATTGACCTTTTCGAAAAACCAGCTTTTTGACTTATTGATCTGTTGTATTATTCTTTGTTTTCAATTTCATTTCATTCTGCTCAAATTTTGGTTATTTCTTTTCTTCTACTGGGTTTTGGGTTGGAATGTTCTTCCTTTTCCAGTTGCTTGAGATGTGCCATTAAGTTGTTAACTTCCTCTCTTTCCATTCTCTTGAGAAAGACTTGGAGTGTTATAAATTTCCCTCTTAGAACTGCCTTTGCAGTGTCCCAGAGGTTCTGATAGTTTGTGTCTTCATTGTCGTTTTGTTTCAAAAAATTGGTGATTTCTTTCTTAATCTCATCTCTGACCCAGCTATCATTCAGCATAAGGTTATTTAACTTCCATGTTTTTGTATGGGTATGCAGATTCCTGTTGTTACTCAATTCAAGTTTTATTCCATGATGGTCCGAGAAGATGCATGGAATAATTTCTATTCCTTTAAATTTACTGAGGTTAGACTTGTGACCTAAAATGTGATCAGTTTTGGAGTAAGTTCTGTGGGCTGATGAGAAGTATGTGTATTCAGTTTTGTTGGGATGAAATGTTCTGTAGATGTCTGCTAAATCCAAATGTTGGATGGTTAGGTTTAAATCTAAGATTTCTTTGCTCAGCTTCTTGTTGGAGGATCGATCCATCACTGCCAAAGGAGTGTTGAAATCTCCGACTATTATGAAACTGGAGGAAATCAAGTTACTCATGTCTGTTAGAGTTTTTCTTATAAATTGAGGTGCATTCTGGTTGGGTGCATAGATATTAATTATTGAGATCTCATCATATTGAGTATTACCCTTAACAAATATGAAGTGACCATTCTTGTCCTTACTTACTTTTGTTGGTTTAAAACCTATTGTATCTGCAAATAAAATTACAACACCTGCTTTTTTCTGATTACCATTTACCTGAAATATGGATCATCATCCTTTCACCCTGAGTCTGTATTTGTCTTTTAAGTTAAGATGTGACTCTTGTATGCAACAGATATCTGGCCTGAGTTTTTGTATCCATTCAGCTAATCCATGCCTCTTTAGAGGACAGTTTAAGCCATTCACATTAATGGAGAATATTGATAAGTCTGGTGAAGTTTTGGGTATCGAGTTTTTGAAAAGTCCAGTGGGCATTTTTAATCCTTTTGCCTGTGTGGAAATTGGAGATTGATCTGAAGTTTCTGAGTGAGTTTACTTTTGTGGTATAGGATTGGGTTGGTCATTACGGAGGATAGGTCTGAGAATATACTGAAGAGCTGGTTTGGTTATGGCAAATTTCTTTAGCATATGAATGTCATTAAAGTATTTAATTTCTCCATCATAAATGAAACTAAGTTTAGCTGGATACAAGATCCGGGGTTGAAAGTTATTTTGCTTTAGGGGTTTAACAGTCGGTGACCACCCTCTTCTGTCTTGAAAAGTTTCAGTAGAGCGATCTGCAGTCATTCTAATATTCTTCCCTTTGAAGGTAATGGTTTTCTTTCTCCTGGCAGCTTTGAGGATTTTCTCCTTCATATTAACTTCAGTGGAGTTAATTATGATATGCCTGGGGGATGTCTTATTGGGGTTGAGTCGTAGTGGGGTTCTGAAGCTGTCTGCTATCTGAATTTCAGGATCTCTAGGCATGTCTGGAAAATTCTCTTTCATAATTTCATGCAGAAGGGCCTCTGTGCCCAGCGAGGCCACTTCATCTGTTTCTGGAACTCTTATGATTCGGATATTCACCTTCTTCGAATTATCCCAGAGCTCTCGGAGAGAATGATCCGTTTTTGCTCTCCATTTCTCTTCCTCTTTGAGAGTTTGGGAGCGTTCAAAGGCTTTATCTTTGATGTCAGAAATCCTTTCTTCTGCTTGCTCCATTCTGTTGGTGAGGGATTCTACTGTATTTTTCATATCTTTGAGGGCTGCAAATTCTTGCTTCAGTGTGTCTAAGTCTTTGGTGGTTTTGTCTTTAAATTCGTTAAATTCTTGAGACGACTTTGGAGTTTCTCCTCGAATTCCTAATTCCACTTTGTTAATCTTGTCTGTAATTCAAATTCTGAATTCGATTTCTGACATCTCAGCCAGTTGTTTATGAATGGGATCTTCAATTGCATCTGCCATATCTTTCCTTGGGGGGGTTGATCTATTCTGGTTATTCATGTTACCAGAGTGTTTCCACTGATTCCACCCCATGGTTGTTTTACTCCCTCTGATTTTTTCCCCTGGGGCTTTTTCGAGGGCCTGTCCAGTGTTGTGGCCTGAGAAACTGGAGCCCTGTCTGGTGTTATGGGGCTAAGTGGTTCTGTCTTGTTTTCAGCTGGTTTCTGTTCCACCCTAGTGAAACAGATACTCTGGATTGAAGTCTCAGCTGTGGAGAAATATCAGCTATTAAGTATCCCACCCCCCACCGGCAAACGATTGTAAAAGAAAAATCAATCCTTCCTACCACCGGGCACCCAGAGCACCACCTGATTTGTCCTCAGGCGATTGGTTTAGTTCAAAAAGTCCAAATCAATTGTCTCAGTCTGCACCTATCTCGGGTGAGAGAGTTTAAGAGGTCTCTGGGAACTGAATCACAGGGGTCTGGTGACTACTCTGGTGTGGCTTGCTCCAGTGCTGCATGGAGTCAGGAGGAGCCACCCAGCCAACAGATCAGTCTGGGAAGGTTGATGCCTCCTTCCCCACATTGCACCACTGTCACACCCAGTCACTGATAGCACTGCAGTTGGCTGACCCAGTTGCCTGTAGTGAATCGGTACTCCAGGAGTTTTCACCTACCTGAAACACAAGGAAGTCTGCCAGGCCGCTGCGCTCTGCCTCTCTCTAGCAGGAGGAGGTGAGGCCTGACAACCTCAGGCACTTGATGAAGGTTGAGGGGTTTTCACTCAGATCCAGTCTCGCCCCTGATTAATGTTACTGACAGAACAGAACAGAACAACTCTGCGGTTCCCCTGCAGAAGAGAAGCTGAATTGAGTTCCAAATCAGCTTGTCTTTGCTCTTGTATTGTCTATAGGCTGATGATCCCCTGAGGGCCAGGTGCGTCTTAGGTTTGGGTCAGCCCCGCTCTGGGAGTTTCCCCGGTTTGTAATTTGGAGTAGCCTCAGGCAAATCCTATACTCAGAGTCTCTTGTTGCCCAGGGAGACAGGGGGTGTGGCTTCAGAATATTCGGTAGTGAGCTGTATTGCTAGCAAAAGAGGGCTGCTGTTTTATGGCTCAGTTAACCGCTGCTCTGGTGTAGCTCCCTTCTGGCCAACTGTCCTCTCTCCGCTACCATACCCCAGAGTCAGCCCCGACTGACTGCAGCCCAGCACTCTCTACACCCCTCAAGCAATCGCCCAAGAGTCTGGACCCCTGGGGGACAGGCCTCCAGACCTTGGAGCGAGGGCAGAGGGGAGTGCTGGGAGCACTGGGAGCCTGGGGCTGTGGCAGAGAACACACACGCTCTACACAGTTTTATGACTGGCCATATTGTCACCAAAAGACAGCTGTTGCACTGTGCTTCAGGGAGCTGCCACTCCGGTGCAGTCCCCTCTCTGCTGACCAACCAGGACTGGCTTCCAGACCCCAGTGTGAGTGAAGGGGAGTGCTGGGAGCTCAGAATTCCAGGTAGAGACTATATACAGTTTATACAGTTTTATGCCTGGCAGGAGGACGCCGTGGCACCCTAGCATGGGAGGTAGGTCCAGTTTTTAGAGGGTTTGTCCCGTGGAGTGTAGTGGGAGGACCTTTCAACTCTGCCCGATTGTTTGTGGGGTACTCTGAGCCGTTCTCATGTGGGACGGGACTCCCGTCTGCTTGGTGATGGATTTTGTACCTTTTGTTTGTATCCTTGTGGTTTCAGCTCACCTCAGTGGGGTTGACGTGCATTCTTTCACCTTCTCTCTTAGTGCAGCTCAAATCCACCAGGTTACTTGCTAAATTTTTGTCCTTTAACTCTCCTACTGGACGGGAGCCTCTGTGGAAAGCTGGCTTCAGTCAGCCATCTTGTCTCCTCCCCCTTACTGAATCGGATTTTCTTTTTCTAATTTAGATCTTAACCATTATAAAATTTATTTGGAGATCATGTGATCTCTTCATCAAGTGTGGAAATTTGAAATCAATAGGATAAATTAATTATTTTTCTTTAATGCTTAAGAGTTGATGTTAGTAGATGGAGATTATGAGTATCCTAAATATTTGGACAGGTGTGTCAAAAAATCCATAAAGATTATTGAGAAATTTTAATTATGTATCCTTACTTCCTTTTTAATCCCATTGTTTGGGGGTATGTGAGTGTGTTGGGGTATGTTATGCAGTACTCGTGCAGACCCACACACATGCATATGTGCACACCTGGCCACACACACACACACAAAGAATAGCTATTCTTAAAATTTGATCAGAATCACCTCATCATCATCATCATCATCCTTGCTCTTTTTTTATTCCACTTTTTTTTTCTGTATTATTTGTAGAAGTTTGTTAGATATTTTGGAAAGTAATTATCTGTCCTTATGGGTATCACAAATACATTTTCTGGCCTTTGTATTTAAAGTATTATTTAAATTTGTAAAATTTTTTACCATACAACTATACATATTTTTGCCACATATTTTAAACTTTCTTTTACTCATGCTTGCTAGGTTCCCATTTCTAATTGTTTCATGTTTCAGGAATTATTAAAAGACTGACCAAGAATCTGTCTGTTTTGTTCTTTTGTTTTCCTTTCTAAGTTCTAGCTTTTAATGATTCTATTATTACTACTACTTTTACGATAGCAGCTACCACTTCCACCTCTTAGGATTTACTGAGCCTTTATCAGTTATTCCTTGGATACTATACTTCGAGCTTTGGCGAGTATTTAATTTAGTTTAATTTAATTTTACAACAACTTTATAAAGACAATATTGTTATTATCCCTATTTTACAGATGAGCAACATGAGAAAATGAGCACAGAGAAATTAAATGTTTCCAAGTTTCAGAGCCGTGGGTATTTTAATGGAGATACAAACCCAGGCTCATCAGACCTAAGAGTTGGGGATCCGGGGCCCTATATTCTTCCCCCTTCCTTTTTCATTTTCCTTTTCATTACATTATTTCTCTCTTTTCCATTTTTTTCTGGGATTATTCCATTTCTTCTATTTTCTCGTGATGTGATTTTTTTTGTTACAAGGGTTCTCAGGTCTGTTCTCTCTTCACTCTTTCATTCTTTCTCCCTCTCTTCCTTTCCCTCCCACCTTCCTGCCCCCCATATTTTTACACACAGTAGTGTGTAGGGCATTTTTTTTTAGTTTCTATATCTTGGAGTATTTTTTTCTTTTAACATATATTTAAATGTTCAACCTGTTGTAAAAAATCTGCTCTTAGATATTTATAGATTTTTCCTTATGATTCAGTATATGGCCACCTTTTGCTTGTAAACTAAGAATATATCCTTCAAATTCATATTTTGGGGTTATGATATTTGGTACAAGTCTGTTAGATGTGGTATTTTTATTGTGTTGTCTGCTTTGTCTGTGTCCTCATTTAATTTCTGTATATGTCATACTTGGGTCTGTGATAAACAGGTGATGGTAAATTACATTCTCCACACAAGCATGTTTTTGTTTCATTTATCATGTATTTTTAGAGTTTTTGCACTTGCAATCTGTATAAAATCTTTATTTTTAAACACTATACTATCCAGAATTAATCCCACTGTTCTTTGGTTTGAATTTGACTGGCATCTTTGAACCTAAGAATTTATTTTTAACCTCTTATTATCTTTCTGCTGAAGATGTATGTTTTACGGGCATACTTAACACTAATCTGGATTTGATGCCACGTTATCTTTTTTCTCCCTTTTTAGTTCTGATTACTTGTAGATTGTTTCTGAGCCACGACTTTAGTCTATTTAATTCATGGCACTTAATTCTATTTTTTGTTCTTCTGTTATTGCCTAATTCTTGAAATTTTTACTGTCACTCATGAGTTTTTTAAATGAGCAGATATCCATATAGCTCCCCTTTTCCCATATATTTTTCCATTTCCAAATTTCCCTTCTCCTCTCTAATTTTGAGAATGTTCACTACAGAGTGGGTTATTGTGAAGTTTATCACTTGGAGGTTGCTAGTCCTAAGGTGAAATACTATAGACCTCATAAAGGAATAACTATGTGTTCATAGCACTTTGGGGTAGCACCTAATTCTTAAAGGCTTGTAAAAATGTCACTCCATTTTCTCCTATCATTGCTCTTACAGTTGGGAGAAAAAGTGAAGAAAGGAAAGACTGGACTTTTACTGAGCACTGTTATAGAATGGATTGTATCTCCTCAAAACTCATAGGTGGAAGCCCTACACTCCAATATGACTGTATTTGGAGATGGGACCTTAAAGAGATAATAATGGTTCAATGAGGTCATATGGGTGGGACACAATCCAATGTGACTTGTGTCTATATAAAATGTGACTTGTGTCCATATAAGAAGAGGAAGAGACAGCAGGAGTACATGTGTGCAGAGGAGAGTCTGTGTGAGGGCACTGCAAGGAGGCAGCTGTCTACAAGCCAGGAGAAGAGTCCTCACCAGAAACCAACCCTACTGTACTTTGGTCTTGGCCTTCCAACCTCTAGAACTGTGAGAAAGTGTATTTCTGTAGTTTAAGCCATTCAGTAGGTAGTATTTTGTTATGACAACCCTATGAAACTAATACAAGCCACTATTCTGTGCCAAGAACCATACAAAATGTTTAATACCTACCAAGCCCTTTATGTGGTGTTTTTACTCTCGTTTTGTGACTAGAATTAAGTCTCAAACAGGTGAAATGGCCTGATCTGAGTCAACAACCTATGACTGATAAAGCTAGAATTTTAACCAAAATTTTTCTATTCCAAATAACATGATTTCCTTCTCTGTCCTCCTAATAAATTGAAATCTATTTAGATTCTGTTTCCTTTAAGTGGAATCTATTTTTGCTTCTTTGCAATGTGTGAAACATTATTTTAGATTCATGCTATTTAACACATAAGTCCACAGATGCCCTTGAACCTATTCACTCCAAGTACTCAGAAAAGCAGAACCCTCCCTGCCAGCGTGTCTCTCCCCCGAAGTCTAGGTGACAGCTGGCTTGGACATCTTTAATCACCTGAGCCCTCCTATCCTACTCTTATACTTAGAAAACTCTGCAATCTCTCTCTTCCTTCTCCTCCTTTCCTCTCTTCCTTCCTTTCACAAGTAGACAATTGTGTATTTATTTATGTAATTATTTTAAATACCATCTGGTCTCTTCCACTGATCTGTAAACTCCATGAGAGTATGGACTGACTCTGTTTTCCTCACTATCAGGAACACACAGCCTGATGTGGAACAGGCGCTCATAGGCATGTGATGAATAAAGGAACAAGGGAATGAATGAACATAAGAAGCCTCCTTCTCCTAACCAATCTTACCTTGGGGACATGCCCCAATCTCACTGTGGGCAGGTCCCCCCTGCATTGCCCAGAGTTAGATTTCCAAGTGCTGCCCCTAGAAGGTGAAGAACCAAACCTGGAGTCCTAGGGCCTGGATTGAGACAGCTCTGGCTCTTTCTAGCTGGGTGTGAAACTCAAAACCTCTGGGCCTCAGTGTCCCCTGTGGAAAGGAAAGATTGAACCAGGTGCCCTCCCAAGTTCTGGAGGTCCTGCCTTCTGTGATTATGTGCCATTGCTGGGCACAGCCCCACCTGCTCCAAGGAAATCACAGTGGCCTGGGAGAAAGAGCAAAGGGGGATACTAAGAGAACACACCCCACTTCCAGATAAGTACAGAGCACAGGTAGTGGGCTGGGGCCCCTGAGTTCCTTAGAGAGCAGCTTCCAGGGTTAAATGAGTCAGAAGTCCAGAGAAAGAGGAGCCTGACACCTGGGTCAAATCTGTAAGAAGGAGCAGGACAGAGCAGCCCAGCCTTAGGCGTCTCTGGGGTCACCAGCTTCCTTTCCTTCATTATACCTGCCCTGTCCAGGCTGAGTGGGTCCCTGCATTTCCCAGACCACCCTACTGTGCCTCAGCACACCTGCCACCTCAGAGCTTTGGAGCATGGAGACAGAAGTGTGGCTCATGCAAAATGATTCTGCTCAGGATCTATGAATTCTGAAATCTCTGCAAACATGGGATAATTAGGTCCTACAATGGCTAATGAATTTAATGCAGATAATTGCAATTTAATGCACATTGACAAAACAATTTAAACTCCTTATACACATCAATGGCTTCTGATTCCTTGGAAATGCTTCCAAGATTAAGAGGTCTGCTCTGTGCTTTAATACAAGAGATATTTTGTGACTCAGGTCACAGTAGGGGGGTCTTCAATGCATCCACTTGGCAACAGTGAATCCACATCATCCCCTTCTCATGGTTCTCACCTGGTGCACAAACAGGCTATTGGCTGAGCAAAAGGCCATGCACTGGAATGAAGCCTCCACAAATCAACAAAGAAGATGTGTATTCTAATGCAGTCTACACTGAACTTAGGGAACCGGCTTTGACAAACAGCTTGCCTGTCTGTGAAGCCATCATTGGTCTTAAAATGAATAGGAGCCCATGTCTGGAGCCTACAGAGCAAGGAGTTGAAAACATTTACACACCTTCAGGGCGAGGAAGGGCCCTTGGAGCCCTCTTTCTGGAGCCAACACTAAGTGTGGGCATGCAGGCGGCCAGGGCACCCTGGACGCCAGCATGGATTTTCCCCAGGAGGGCTTATTCCTTAGCTATTTACCAGTCACTGAGTGTCTATCAGAAGCACAGAGCAGACCAGTAGATGGGAAGTGTGTTGTCTGACTTGTATAGAGGAACCTCCTGTGAGAATCACATTTCTAGATTCTCTTGAACACTGCAATGGCCCTGTCTTCTCCCCTGCCAGCACTCGGCAGGAGTGAGGATGAGCAGTTGACCTCCCATTCCCTGCACCACGCCTTATTCTATTGTCCTCACTTATTTAGGTCGCCTTTCTGGCCTCAGCAGGCATTAGAGTTTGTATTGTCTGGTCTACCTGGGCAGGCCCTGAACTAGGAAGTGAGATCCAGAGATGAAGTCTAATGAAGCTCGTTGAACACAAATAGTCTTCCTCACTCTCTCAGCAAACTATAAGCGAGCATCTCTTCTGTACCAGGCTCTGTGCTGGTGCTGAGAATACAAAGATGAAAAGTCCTTATTGGTGTTCTGAGGCGCTTATAATCTCTAGGGGAAATAGACATAAACAGATGGATTTAAATACAGAAAGATTGCTGTAATTCCTTTAATCACACAGAGATCATGGGACATGAAATGGTTAGTGTTCTGAACCCTCTGGTCTAAGGAATGGTTGACAGTGTCCTGTAGGCAGGCCTTGGGCTGAGCAATTGGGGGATCAATTTTAGTGCTCACCATAAGCAATAAAAGGCTTTTCCTATTAAGAGCTGTAGAATGCCTCTCTTTGGTCTGGTAGGCTACCAAAACAGAGGAACACATGTGCAAAGTGGAGCTTGGTCGTAGAGAATGCATGTAGCAACATTGCATGTGTGGCTTACTGCTTTAAAAAGACAGACCCAGAACGGACTTTGTATCTGGAGCAGAGCTTAAATACAGACTAAGGCTGAAGTATCTGAGTTCTGGGGCACAAATCAGAAGTGCTAGTGAGATGAGATGGTGTGGAAGCAGCACACTGCAGGCTCACAGGAGACTCACAGACTGGCCCAGCCCAGGGACCTCCCTGGCCAAGCTGGCTCTGGGTTGCCACCAGGCTTGAGTCTGTATTTATAAACCGTTCAACAGCAACAGAATACTACAGCTCACAGCCTCTGACAAGCCGTCTATAGCAGCTGTGCTCCTCAGTTTTAATGCCTATGCCAAACATGTCTGTGTTTTATGGGACACGCTCATTTTTTCATCTTCTTCACTAAGGTCTGATTTTAAAATATTATCCAAAGAGTATTTCAGACGAATGGCTTCCCCAGACACACTCTTAAAATTAGGATTTGGGTCCTGGTGGGAAAAGCAAGCAACAGCTAAGGGCTCCCCACTTGCTGGATTCTCTGAAGCTGCCATTTATGTCTGTCTGTGTCTGGGCAGGTTGCGTGGGAACACAACGTGAAAGCCCGTAGGAAGGAGTATCTGCGTTTTCCTGGCAGAATCAGGGTAGGTCTCACTCAGGAAGGAGTCCTGCAGGTAAGCCTTGCAGGAGAAAGGCGTCTGACAGACAGGTACACATCCCACTGGGACAGGTGAAAGAGGCTTTCTGGGTGCCATGTGCTTTGAACTAGGACTTCAAGGATGAGAACCCTTTGATGAAGCAAAAATGAGGAGGAAAGGGCCTGCTGGGGTGGGGGGGTGAAGAAAAGCACAGGAAATGTGAAATCAACAAGTTCACAGGCAACCGCACTAAGGCGGTGAATTGCAGCCTAATACCAGGCTAACACCATGGAGCACAGGGGAATGTTCCGTGGTGAGCATGGTGCAACTAAACCAGGGATTTGAAGGATGATACTCTGCCATAGAAGTATTTGCTGAGTTCACATAGGAGGAACTGGTGCCAGTGACCTTTAGTTGTCTCCTTTCCCTCCAAGGTTCAGCTTTGTAATTTGGAAACCACAGGAAGTTGGTGGCAAGGCTGTTGTAAAGATGGTTAAACATGTATATAAAGCACATGGCGAGGTGGCCCACTGCACCTGGCATGTAGCAGCTGCTCAGCAAACAGCCTCTCCCTATCCTCCCTGTGCTCAAGAGAAAAGCCCAGAGCCAGATCCTGGCTGGCTCAGCTGCCAGGGTGCAGCTGTTAAAAAGCTGTGATACATTGAGATACCAAGTGATTTTTTTTTTTTAATGCTGAAGAAGACTTGTGTGAGAATGATACTTCTCACATCTGACACGTGCCCACCTTAACAATGTCTCATTTATTTATAGCTTTAGCTAATTAACAGGTACCAAAAGTTAGCAGGCATACAACTAAAATGCTACATTCTTTCAGTTTCTCTTTCCAGATTACTATTTTGCATGGACAATTCTTCACTTGGGTTCAAGGTTTAAAAACAAACAAACATTACAAACAACTTCTTAGGGAGGCTGGTTAGTGGCTGGGAGTAAGCCCAGATGTCATTGTCTATTTCTCTTCTCTGACCATAGTGCCATTGGCTGCACTCTGTCATTCTTAGCTCTGAGATCTTGGGAAAGTCAATTAAACCCTGGGAGCTTCTAGATTTTTTTTTTTTTATTTGTAGAGACAGAGTTTCACTTTATGGCCCTTGGTAGAGTGCTGTGGCATCACACAGCTCACAGCAACCTCCAACTCCTGGGCTTAAGCGATTCTCTTGCCTCAGCCTCCCGGGTAGCTGGGACTACAGGCGCCCGCCACAACACCCGGCTATTTTTTTGCAGTTTGGCCGGGGCCGGGTTTGAACCCGCCACCCTCGGTATATGGGGCCGGCGCCCTACTGACTGAGCCATAGGTGCCGCCCGGGAGCTTCTAGATTTTTAAAGGAGGATGATTGTTTTCCCATTCTATAAAATAGTTGTGAAGATGAAGAAAGACCATTTGTGAAGGCCAGGTGCAGTGGCTCACACCTGTAATTCTAGCACCATGGGAGGCCGAGGCAGGTGTATTGCTTGAACTCACAGTTCAAGACCAGCCTGAGCAAGAGTGAGACCCCATCTCTACTAAAGAAAAAAAAAGTAGAAAAAAGCCAGGTGTTGTGGTGGCACCTGTGGTCCCAGCTACTCGGGAGGCTGAAGCAAGAGAATCACTTGAGTCCAAGAATTTGAGGTTGCTGTAAGCTGTGGTGGTGCCACAGCACTCTACCCAGGGTACCAGAGTCCCATTCTGGTCCCATTGCACTGGCCACAGCACATGGGGATCATTTGGTCTCCTGAAGTGTCCCTCTCCTGACTTACGACTTGAACCCCAAGGATCTTCTCTCCTCACTGACCAGGGTGGCCTTGCTTCTCTTCCTTTGAGAACTGCACAAACCACATGATGGCAAAGTGCCTTCTTCCAGCATAGGCTGCTGACAGCAGGATTGTCAACGTGAATACTTACCAGCTTCTGCTGTCTTAGACAGTTCTGGGATCGTGGTTAAAGGGCTGCTGGAAATCTTCCCCCTGCTATTTCACATATGGTCTTACCTGTGAACCATCTGATTACATGGTGGAGCTGGATCAAAGGGGCTGCCCTTTTATGGTTTCTTTGTCCTTGCAAGATACTTGTAAGTGGTTTCTTTCTCACCCTTCCACATAGCCCCCAGAGGGATTAATGTAGCCTGCTAATAAACCTGGTGGAGTTTTTTCTTGCTCATGGCCCCTGGGACTGTTCTTCTGCTGTTAGTGATAGCACATTGGGGAAAGGACAGCTGTCTTCCTTGGTGGTGGCAATCTCAGCCCCAACCCACCCAGAAACCATCTTTGCTGCTTGCAAGGTGGATGTTCACTCCTTATTTATAAGCTCCAGGAGTGTCCTGGTCCTGTCATGGACATGACTTTGGTGCCTGACACACAGCAGGCTTATGGAAGGCTGATGAGTAAATTAACGAATGTAGTGAGTTGTTGGAGGTTTATCTTAGAATGATGATTTAACTAATGGCACTGGATAAAATTACTTTGGATTTCATGTGCTTCTGGGCCTTTCAAATAAGAAAGACTGCAAAACTCAAACCAGTTGGTCTGAATTTTGAGGCATTGATCATTCAGAAGGGAAAATGTCATTTATTTAACTCTTACTATGTGTAGGCCTTGTTTCTAAGCACTTCACATACCCTGCCATGTGTTCTACCAGTAAATATCAGAGATGAGACAAAGGAGACTCAGTGAAAGTTAGGAATATGATCATTGTCACAGTGTAAGAGGCGAAGTTGTTCTAAGCAGCCTGTGTTCTTTCCCGTCTATACTGATGTTTCCACAACAAAGTAGAGGGAACAGCTGCAGACAGGCCTGGGGCTGATGACCAGAATGCTCACCTCTCAGGGTGGTACAGAAGAAGTTTCTGTTGCCTATGATCCAAAGTGTCCCGGTACCTCTAAAGAGGAAGAAGAGGAATGTTATAAAACAAACAAGCAAACACGATGGAAGTTGAAACCCCACTGATGGACAAGGCCACCACCAGGCAGATGGGGATGAAGAACCCCGTGAGGAGGTTTGAGGACAGAAGGCGTAACAAAGCCATGCCGATCAATAGGCCTTGAATATGTGTAATCAAACACAGAAAGGTAGAATTAGTTGTCACTCAATGTGACTTAGCTGTTCCTTGGTTTAAATATATATGAAAACACAAAGCAAGGTAAAGAACCCAAATAAACAAGTTTACAGCTTCATTCCAGACTAGCCTGTCATCCCTGAGGTCTCCTTGAACATTTAAAAATCTTACTTCCAACTCTTTTTAATCTCACATTATTAAAGGAGATATCAAGTGTAATTAGCATCCCCTCAAAAGCACATCAGCTTTCTCATCCTTGAAGAAAGGTTGTTTAATTAATTTGAGCACCCTGAGAATCAAGTTGTTAGAAATACAGGGAGGCAAAGCCACAAAAGAAAGTGGAAATCTCCTCAGCTTAACAGTAAACGTACTTTTTGATATTATCATTAAGAGCTCCCAATTCATGAAGACCATCCTTTGACAGCCTATGGGATGTTTGTCCTTACCAGGCCCTTCTCATTGGATATCTCGCACCACCCTCACGACAGCCCTCGCGTGAGAAATGTTATTTTTTCCATTTCATGCAAGAAAATCTGTAAGTCAGTAATTAGCTCAAAGTCATGGAATTAGTATGGAAAGAATACAGGATCCTACCAAGCTCTGTCTGTCTCCAACACCTTGGCAAGTCCCAGGGTATTCAGCAGCCTAACTCACGTTCAGTCTGGAGACCTTAACTAGACATGTGATTTGCATAAAATGCTTGATTCTTTGGGGCCAGCTACCCCCAAATGTAACTTGGAAGCGTAGTCTCTGTCTTCTCAATGTCATGTGCACACAAGTCTACATTGTAAAGCTTCTGAAAATAAAAAAGGGGGACATAGATGTTAAGTGCATTTTGAAAAATTCTAAGCCATAAGTATAAAGACATGTTTTTGGTTAGTGATTGAAGGGAACTATGTTTATGTATGCTCCATCTAAGTCTACCCATGTTGCTAAGGTTTGTAAATGTATTTATTTACATGTTGCTTCATTGACCTGAAAAAATTTCCCCCTAAACTTCCTTTTCCACCTTGCAAAACTGCTTTTTTCTTAAAGCCCCCACTCTGAGGTGATGTCTCCTCCAAGAAGCCTTCCATGACTGCCTCTACTGCATGCTTCCCCACCCCTGGCCACAGTCATAGAACTTGCCAGGTGGTACCCTGTCTTTGTGCACATAACTAGACCCAGAGGTCTTCCAGGGCAGGGGCTGTGGCCTAAGGTCTTCTGTCCCAGCAAGGAGTGAGGCATATATTGCAATTCTTCAAGGGCATCTGTTGAAACTACTCTGCATGAAACCATCAAACCTGAGTGTCTGAGATACACTTTCAGACCTAAACTCAAGGAGCAGTTATGTGGCATCTGGAAAAAAACATGCTGTCCTGAGTTAAGACCAGTAAAATCAGCAGTTCAGCTGTGATTTGTGCAGTGAGGCGCTCCTGCCCGATCACTCCAGGCAGGGAAGATCATCATCCCAGGGGCATTCCTGAGATGCAAGATTTCCAGTGTTAAAGCCTGGGCATTCTCAGCCTACTGTTCCTGGGCTTTCAGTGCCAATCAGAATATATTATTCACCTTGGAGATTTCCACTTTCTTTTGTGGCTTTGCCTCCCTGTATTTCTAACAGGTTCAAAATGCCCCTGCCCAGAACTGGCTGTTTGTGTATTGTAGTGAGCTGATCTGTCTGCCCAGCCAGCACAGAGGAAGCCTCTGTCTTAACACTACAAGTGGCCTAGGCATGAAAAGTAGGGGCTTCCTCTATCAGACTGCGGACAGAGAACCTGAAGACAAGAATCTCATTGCTCTCAGCTGGGAGCTTGGGCACCACTCAGGGCAGCTTTCTTTAATGTCTGCTCTGTGGGAACGGTCCACTCTACACATGCTGTTCAGAGCTGGGGAGGTTTCTTAGAAGCCACTCTGCTTCAGGATCCAAGAAGAAGGAAAGGCTAGGTCTGGGGAGGATTTCCTAGTAGCAGACACTGGGAATCCTCACAAGTGAGAAGACACTGGGTGAAGAATGAAGAAAAAGGGAAAGAAGTAGAAGAGAAATTCTGAAATGCGCCCATATTTTGGCAAGTATAATGCGCTCCCATGTACAATGCACTCCCATCTATAATGTGCTCCCATGTATAACCTGTGCATAATGTGCTCCCATGTATAACCCATATATAATGCGCTCCCATGTATAACCCATGTACAATGTGCTCCCATGTATAACTCATGTGTAATGTGCTCTCATGTATAACCCATGTATAATGCACTCTCATGTATAACCCATGTATAATGTGCTCCCATGTATAACCCATGTATAATGTGCTCCCATGTATAACCCATGTATAATGCACTCCCATGTATAACCCATGTATAATGTGCTCCCATGTATAACCCATGTATAATGCACTCCCATGTATAACCCATGTACAATGCACTCCCATCTATAATGTGCTCCCATGTATAACCTGTGCATAATGTGCTCCCATGTATAACCCATATATAATGCGCTCCCATGTATAACCCATATATAATGCGCTCCCATGTATAACCCATGTACAATGTGCTCCCATGTATAACTCATGTGTAATGTGCTCCCATGTATAACCCATGTATAATGCACTCTCATGTATAACCCATGTATAATGTGCTCCCATGTATAACCCATGTATAATGCACTCTCATGTATAACCCATGTATAATGTGCTCCCATGTATAACCCATGTATAATGCACTCCCATGTATAACCCATGTATAATGTGTTCCCATGTATAACCCATGTATAATGTGCTCCCATGTATAACCCATGTATAATGCACTCCCATGTATAACCCATGTATAATGTGCTCCCATGTATAACCCATGTATAATGCACTCCCATGTATAACCCATGTATAATGTGCTCCCATGTATAACCCATGTATAATGTACTCCCATGTATAACCTATGTATAATGCGCTCCCATGTATAACCCATGTATAATGCACTCCCATGTATAACTCATGTATAATGTGCTCCCATGTATAACCCATGTATAATGCACTCCCATGTATAACCCATGTACAATGCACTCCCATCTATAATGTGCTCCCATGTATAATGCGCTCCCATGTATAACCTGTGCATAATGCGCTCCCATGTATAACCCATGTATAATGTGCTCCCATGTATAACCCATGTATAATGTGCTCCCATGTATAACCCATGTATAACCCATGTATAATGTGCTCCCATGTATAACCCATGTATAATGTGCTCCCATGTATAACCCATGTATAATGTGCTCTCATGTATAACTCATGTATAATGTGCTCCCATGTATAACCCATGTATAATGTGCTCCCATGTATAACCCATGTATAATGTACTCCCATGTATAACCCATGTATAATGCACTCCCATGTATAACCCATGTATAATGCACTCCTATGTATAACTCATGTATAATGTGCTCCCATGTATAACCCATGTATAATGCACTCCCATGTATAACCCATGTACAATGCACTCCCATCTATAATGTGCTCCCATGTATAATGCGCTCCCATGTATAACCTGTGCATAATGCGCTCCCATGTATAACCCATGTATAATGTGCTCCCATGTATAACCCATGTATAATGTGCTCCCATGTATAACCCATGTATAATGTGCTCCCATGTATAACCCATGTATAATGTGCTCCCATGTATAACCCATGTATAATGTGCTCTCATGTATAACTCATGTATAATGTGCTCCCATGTATAACCCATGTATAATGTGCTCCCATGTATAACCCATGTATAATGCACTCCCATGTATAACCCATGTATAATGTGCTCCCATGAATAACCTATGTATAATGTGCTTCCACGTATAACCCACGTATAATGTGCTCTCATGTATAACCCATGTATAATGTGCTTCCATGAATAACTCATGTATAATGTGCTCCCATGTATAATTCATGTATAATGGGCCCCATGTATAATGCACACCTCTGTCTAATGTGCTCCTATATTTTTGGCCTGAATTTTCAGCAAAAATATCTTTCATTTTAATTTTTTAAACAAGGGCAGAAGTGGCTGTGCAGTTGTGCCTCCCTCTTTCATGAGAGGTGAGAAGCGCAGAGCCAGCCACTGTGGGGAAGCTGGGAGCAAGCACAGGCTACAGGTGAGAGTGGTTCAAAAGACTCAAGGGCCTGACTTCCCCCAACTGTCCCCTCCTGGCCCAACCTGTTCCCATGTCCTCTCATTTTCTATTCCCACCCATGTCCATTGGTGAGAATGTGACATGCTCCGCTGAAAACTCTGGCGAGCTTATTTCCCGGGAAGCTGGTGTGAGGCCAGAACCTGCCCTTCCGGTCCTGGACTCCTGATGGTAGATCTCTTTCTGGGACAGCTGGCCTCATCTCTCATGCAGCTGGCCCTATTCTGAGGCCCTAGGGGCCTGTTGGCAGCATCACCACTTCCAAAATGGCAGCAGCAGTGGTGTCCAGCACGATGGAGAGGGCAGGCTGGTGGCTCCTGCAGCTGCACCTGCTCAGTGAGAGGGTGGTGGGGAGGGGCTGAAATTACCATATTTCAGGGTATTTTGCATACAGATATCATTATTGCTTTCTAGAGTTACACTGTTACTGCCTAGCATAAAGAAAAGAATTAAAAATATTTATATAGATAAGGAATTAGTACTACCCATGTATAACGTGCAGCCTTATAAAATTTGGGCAAAATGTGAACATTATACATGGAAAAATACAATAACTGAGATTTGGGAGGGGACATTGAGAGGTAAAATCTGAGAACAGAAAAATAAAAGAACCTAGTGAGGGGAGAAGAAAATTCTGAGACTATAGCAGAGTTGGAGAGTGAGAAGGGGTATTGTTTAGAGCTTAATTAGCAAACCAGCTAGTCTGTGAAGAGCAGGCTCAGAGTTGAAAGAAGGAAATAAGAATTCCAGTGGAAGCTGTCTGAGGGTGCATCTCACTCTATTTCTAGCAGACATGTCTCCTTCGAACAGGCTTGGCAGCCTTGGCACCAGTGGCATTTGGGGTTGGATAGTTCTTTGTTGAGAGGGGATGCCCTGAGGGATGAAGGATATATAGCCGCAGCCCTGGCCTCCAACCACTAGATGCCAATAGAATCCCCACACAACAGTGGTGACAAGAGAAAATTTCTCCAGACATTGCCAAGTATCTCTTAGAGAGCAAAATCAACCCTCCACCCCCCGTAGAAGGTCACCATAGAAAATCCCCATTGGGGATCACCATCTTAGATGGTAATGGTCACCTTTAGCTTTTCAAACTCTTCGTAAGGTCGAGGTGTGTCACTTTCTGGCTGTGAGAATCAGGGTGGTACTTGAACAGCCTCTTGAAAAATGTCCTTCATAAAAGTTAATGACTGAGGCTTTCTAGCCCCTGTGCCGCACTGAGATGGTAAGGGAATGGATGGTGAAGTGGGCAACGCTGAAGGGGCTCCCTGCTGGGAAGATGGTGCAGATATGCTCAGATGCTTGGTATTCTGAGCAGGCTTGGTGCCACCAAGGCTCTATTTTCATCTTCAGGTCCCTGGTGAGGCCTTGCTAGAGAGGAGATGGGGGCTGTTTTCCCGGAGGTGGCAATTGTTTCAGAGTAAGGATGGAGACCACACAGGCAGAATAAACCAGCTGGCTCCCTGGCAGTTGTGTTCTGCTGTGGGGCTAATTAATCCTTGTGTCTTACTCATTATGGATTGAAAAAGCTTTGATCACTCTGGGCCTCTGGCCTAGTTATTTGTTGCATCCTCACAGACCATCTTGATGGGCAAACACTAGATGTCAGTTTTTGAAACAGTATAATGCAGAACAAAAGACAAGAGACCCCATAGCTGGGGGCTTCTTACCCCTTAGCAATGTATGAGAGTCAGAAGAAACACTAGAACATAAAGGACCTAATATGTGTCCTTGTGGGAAGACAGGAAATGAGTTGGAAGCAGAGGCTGTCAGAGCCTCCCTGTGTGTCCTCAGCTCTTGCCATTGTGGTCCACATGGCTGGCTTCTAATCTGCAGCACCTGTGTCTCTCTGCCTGAGGAATTTTGCTGGTGGCAAAGCCCATGGCAGGTCAAAGTCCTAGAGAGCCCTTACCTAATGACTGAAAGCAGCTGGGGTATGAATATCCTAGCTCATTCCACTGCTGGTGGGGTAACTCTGACATAAGTAATCTACACCGGCTCCTAGGGGTTTCATTAAGGGTAAGACCCTGCTGTCCCTGGGAGCTTTCTGCTTGATAACACACCTTTTGTCAGCTGCATTTCCTCCCCATCTCACTTCCCCACTCTCTTAATGGCATTTCCTGAATCTCCTCCTAAATAAAATATTTGCACACAAACTTTCAAGTTAAGGTCTGCTTTTGAGGAAACTCAAACACACATGGATGGAAAGCTGTTATTCAACACCCTGGTGTTGACAGGCCAGTGGCTATGCCATGTACTAGACAGAAAGGTGCCCGCAGACACAGTGATGACAGTGTTCCTGGCATGCATCGGTGTTGATCCTTCACTGGCACTGGATGGCTATCTTACTGGCCTCATGCAAAATTTTAATTTCCTTGAGTTTCATTTTGAGATTGCTGTCGGCCTGATCTCTCACAACTAAAGCAAATGTAAACTCTACATTGGAAGGAACTTATGTAGGTCTGAGCTTTCTCATTTGGATTGGGCTTATATTTTGAAGTACCTTTTCAATGTTTTCTTTTTTTTTTTTTTTTTATTGTTGGGGATTCATTGAGGGTACAATAAGCCAGGTTACACTGATTGCAATTGTTAGGTAAAGTCCCTCTTGCAATCATGTCTTGCCCCCATAAAGTGTGACACACACCAAGGCCCCACCCCACTCCCTCCTTCCCTGTTTCTGCTTCCACCCCCATAACCATAATTGTCATTAATTGTCCTCATATCAAAATTGAGTACATAGGATTCATGCCTCTCCATTCTTGTGATGCTTTACTAAGAATAATGTCTTCCACGTCCATCCAGGTTAATACGAAGGATGTAAAGTCTCCATTTTTTTTAAAGGCTGAATAGTATTCCATGGTATACATATACCACAGCTTGTTAATCCATTCCTGGGTTGGTGGGCATTTAGGCTGTTTCCACATTTTGGCGATTGTAAATTGAGCTGCAATAAACAGTCTAGTACAAGTGTCCTTATGACAAAAGGATTTTTTTCCTTCTGGGTAGATGTCCAGTAATGGGATTGCAGGATCAAATGGGAGGTCTAGCTTGAGTGCTTTGAGGTTTCTCCATACTTCCTTCCAGAAAGGTTGTACTAGTTTGCAGTCCCACCAGCAGTGTCAAAGTGTTCCCTTCTCTCCACATCCACGCCAGCATCTGCAGTTTTGAGATTTTGTGATGTGGGCCATTCTCACTGGGGTTAGATGATATCTCAGGGTTGTTTTGATTTGCATTTCTCTAATATATAGAGATGATGAACATTTTTTCATGTGTTTGTTAGCCATTCGTCTGTCGTCTTTAGAGAAAGTTCTATTCATGTCTCTTGCCCATTGATATAAGGGATTGTTGGCTTTTTTTCATGTGGATTAATTTGAGTTCTCTATAGATCCTAGTTATCAAGCTTTTGTCTGATTGAAAATATGCAAATATCCTTTCCCATTGTGTAGGTTGTCTCTTTGCTTTGGTTATTGTCTCCTTAGCTGTACAGAAGCATTTCAGTTTAATGAAGTCCCATTTGTTTATTTTTGTTGTTGTTGCAGTTGCCATGGCAGTCTTCTTCATGAAGTCTTTCCCCAGGCCAATATCTTCCAGTGTTTTTCCTATGCTTTCTTGGAGGATTTTATTGTTTCATGCCTTAAATTTAAGTCCTTTATCCATCTTGAATCAATTTTTGTGAGTGGGGAAAGGTGTGGGTCCAGTTTCAGTCTTTTACATGTAGACATCCAGTTCTCCCAAGACCATTTATTGAATAGGGAGTCTTTCCCCCAAGGTATGTTCTTGTTTGGTTTATCAAAGATTACGTGGTTGTAAAATGTTAGTTTCATTTCTTGGTTCTCAATTCGATTCCAAGTGTCTATGTCTCCGTTTTTGTGCCAGTACCATGCTGTCTTGAGCACTATGGCTTTGTAGTACAGACTAAAATCTGGTATGCTGATGCCCCCAGCTTTATTTTTGTTACAGAGAACTGCCTTAGCTATATGGGGTTTTTTCCGGTTCCATACAAAACGCAGAATCATTTTTTCCAAATCTTGAAAGTACGATGTTGGTATTTTGATAGGAATGGCATTGAATAGGTAGATTGCTTTGGGAAGTATAGACATTTTAACAATGTTGATTCTTCCCATCCATGAGCATGGTATGTTCTTCCATTTGTTAATATCCTCTGCTATTTCCTTTCTGAGGAGTTCATAGTTTTCTTTATAGAGGTCCTTCACCTCCTTCGTTAGGTATATTCCTAGGTATTTCATTTTCTTTGAAACTATGGTGAAGGGAGTTGTGTCCTTAATTAGCTTCTCATCTTGACTGTTATTGGTGTACACAAAGGCTACTGACTTGTGGACATTGATTTTCTATCCTGAAACATTACTGTATTTTTTGATGACTTCTAGGAGTCTTGTTGTTGAGTCTTTGGGGTTCTCTAAGTATAAGATCATGTCGTCAGCAAAGAGGGAGAGTTTGACCTCCTCTGCTCCCATTTGGATTCCCTTTATTTCCTTGTCTTGCCTAATTGTATTGGCTAGAACTTCCAGCACTACGTTGAATAGTAAAGGTGACAGAGGACAACCTTGTCTGGTTCCAGTTCTAAGAGGAAAAGCTTTGAGTTTTACTCCATTCAGTAAAATATTAGCTGTGGGTTTGTCATAGATAGCTTCAATCAGTTTTAGAAATGTGCCACCTATGCCTATACTCTTCAGTGTTCTAATTAGAAAAGGATGCTGGATTTTATCAAATGCTTTTTCTGCATCTATTGAGAGGATCATGTGATCATTATTTTTGCCTCTGTTAATATGGTGGATAACGTTTATAGACTTGCATATGTTAAACCAGGCTTGCATCCCTGGGACGAAGCCTTCTTGATCATGATGAATGACTTTTTTGATGATAAGCTGTAATCTATTGGCTAGGACTTTGTTGAGAATTTTTGCGTCTATATTCATGAGTGAGATTGGTCTGAAATTCTCTTTTTTGTTTGGGTCTTTTCCTGGTTTTGGTATCAGGGTGATGTTTGCTTCATAGAATGTGTTGGGGAAGATTCCTTCTTCCTCAATTTTTTGGAATAATTTGTGCAGTACAGGAATAAGCTCTTCCTTGAAGGTTTGATAGAATTCTGGAGTGAAGCCATCTGGACCAGGGCATTTTTTGGTTGGAAGATTTTTAATTGTTTCTTTGATCTCAGTGCTTGAAATTGGTCTGTTCAGGAGCTCTTTTTCTTCCTGGCTGAGTCTAGGGAGAGGGTGTGATTCCAAATATTGATCCATTTCTTTCACATTGTCAAATTTCTGAGCATAGAGTTTCTGGTAGTATTCAGAGATGATCTCTTGTATCTCTGTGGGATCAGTTGTTATTTCCCCTTTATCATTTCTGATTGAGGTTACTAGAGATTTTACTTTTCTATTCCTCGTTAGTCTGGCCAATGGTTTGTCTGTTTTATTTATTTTTTAAAAAAACCAACTCCTTGTTTCATTAATTTTCTGAATGATTCTTTTGTTTTCAATTTCATTGCCTCTGATTTGATTTTGGATATTTCTTTTCTTCTACTGAGTTTAGGCTTAGATTGTTCTTCTTTTTCCAATTCCATAAGATCTCTTGTGAGATTGTTGATGTGCTCTCTTTCTGTTTTTCGAATGTAGGCATCTAAAGCGATGAATTTTCCTCTCAAAACTGCTTTTGCAGTATCCCACAGGTTTTGGTAGCTTATGTCTTCATTGTTGTTATGCTCAAGGAAGTTAATGATTTCCTGTTTTATTTCTTCCTGCACCCATCTCTTATTCAACAGAAGATTGTTTAATTTCCATGCCTTTGGGTGGGGTCGAGCATTTTTGCTAGAGTTGAGTTCCACCTTTACTGCCTTATGGTCTGAGAAGATACAAGGTAAAATTTCAATTCTTTTAATTCTGTTGATATTTGTTTTGTGTCCCTGGATATGATCAATTTTGGAGAATGTTCCATGGGGTGATGAGAAGAATGTATATTCTTTATCTTTGGGAGGGAGTGTTCTATATGCGTCTATCAAGCACAGTTGTTCTAGGGTCTCATTTAAATCTCTTATATCTTTGTTTAATTTCTGTTTAGAGGATCTGTCCAGCTCTGTAAGAGGAGTGTTAAGGTCCCCTGTTATTATGGTATTATCAGATATCATATTGCTCAGACTGAGTAAGGTCTGTTTCAAGAATCTGGGAGCATTTAAATTGGGTGCATAAATATTTAGAATTGAAATGTCTTCTTGTTGTATTTTTCCCTTTACCAATATAAAGTGACCATGTTTGTCTTTTTTGACTTTAGTTACTTTAAATCCACATGTATCTGAAAATAAGATTGCAACTCGTCTTTTCTTCTGAATTCCATTTGCCTGAAAAATTGTCTTCCAACCCTTGACTCGGAGCTTTAATTTGTCTTTTGAAGCCATGTGTGTTTCTTGCAGACAGCAAATGGATGGCTTGTGTTTTTTAATCCAGTCAACCAATCTATGTCTCTTCAGTGGGGAATTCAAGCCATTAACATTTATTGAGATAATTGATAAGTGTGGTAGTATTCTATTCATCTTATTTTGTGAGAGTCCATTGCTTAGTTTTATCTTTTGCATCAGTGTGGAGGTTAGGTTCTGTCCTTTAATTTCTGAGTTCTTATTTTGCTGCTGATCCATTGTGGTGGTCAGTGTGCAGAGCAGGTTGAAGTATTTCCTGTAGAGCTGGTCTTGTTGTGGCGAATTTCCTCAATGTTTGTATATCCATAAATGATTTGATTTCTCCATCAATTTTGAAGCTTAGCTTAGCAGGGTACAGAATTCTGGGCTGGAAATTGTTCTGTTTAAGTAGATTAAAGGTAGATGACCATTGTCTTCTTGCTTGGAAAGTTTCATTAGAGAAGTCTGCGGTCACTCTGATGGATTTGCCCCTATAGGTCAACTGGCGCTTTCTCCTGGCAGCTTGCAGAATCTTTTCTTTTGTCTTGACTTTGGACAGGTTCATCACAATGTGTCTTGGAGAAGCTCGGTTAGATTTGAGGCAACCTGGGGTCTGATAGCCCTCTGAAAGCAGTGTGTCAGAATCTTTGGTGATATTTGGGAAATTTTCTTTTATAATATTCTCTAGTATGGCTTCCATTCCTCTGGGGCATTCTTCTTCCCCTTCTGGAATTCCTATAACTCATATGTTGGAATGCTTCATAAAGTCCCATAATTCTGATAGTGAATGTTCTGCTTTCTCTCTCTTCTTTTCTGCCTCTTTTCCTATCTGAGTTATTCAAAAACTTTGTCTTCTACCTCTGAAATTCTTTCTTCTGCATGGTCTAACCTGTTGCTGATACTTTCCATTGCATCTTTAAGTTCCCTAATTGACTGTTTCAGTTCCTTCAGCTCTGCTATATCCTTTTTATATTCTTCATATCGTTCATCTCTTATTTGATTCTGTGTTTGAATTTCCTTTTGGTTATTTTCCACTTTATTAGCAGTTTCCTTCATTGTTTCCATCATTTCTTTCATTGTTTTCAACATGTGTATTCTAAATTCCCTTTCTGTCATTCCTAACATTTCTTTATAGGTGGAATCCTCTGCAGTAGCTACCTCATGGTCCCTTGGCGGGGTTGTTCTGGACTGGTTCTTCATGTTGCCTGGAGTTTTCTGCTGATTTTTCCTCATGAGTGATTTCTTTTATCTGTTTCCTTGCCCTAATTTTCCTTTCACTTCCTCTTGCTCTTTAAGTTCTCGTGCCTGTGGAAGTTGCGGGCGGGTTTTGTCGGATTGAACACACGCAACCACTTTCCGGTTTTCCACTGTTTTAGTCCTACTCTTGGGGTCCAGAAGTCTCCCGCTGACTCCCTGTATCCTCTCAGGGGTGATGATAGGCAGATCCCACCAGCCAGAGATGCCTGGAGTCCTATCTCCCCAGATTCACGGTGCCCAGATGCAAGGAAGCTGTTACTCGGCTGCCATCTTGCTCCACCTCTGCCTTTTAAATGTTTTCATTTTTTCCCCCCAGGGTTTGAACGCACCACCTCTGGTATATGGGGCTGGCTCCCTACTTCTTTTAGCCACAGGCACTGCCCTCCGTTTCAATTTATCCTGCCACACTGAAGATTGACATAAGGGAGCTGAGACAATTTCTTGTTTTAGGAGTGACCCAAACTGAAAATTTGACACTTAGCTGAATCTTTATCTAGTTCTCTGCTTTTTTCAAGGTGGACAGATTTTCTGAGCTCAGGAGTTTTTTTTTTTTTTTATTAAGTCATTTGTACATAGATCATAAATACATTTATGCCATTATGGGATTCGATGTGTTGATTATTTGTACAAATTGGAGTGCTTACACCCTACTAATCAACATAGCTTTCACCTCATTTACCCAATTACAGCATTAAGACCTTGTGTTCTAAACCTGATAGATCCATCTTGTACTTGCAATGTGCTCCATAGGTGTGGTCCCCCTATTATACCTCCCTCTGTCAACCCACCCCTCCCCTTCCCTCTCACTCCTCTTCCCTCCTTCACCCTAGGCTATAGTTGTGTTTAATTTTTCATATGCATGTGTGAGTGATTATAAATTGGTTTCACAGTAGTATTGAGTACAGTGGATATTTTTTTTCCATTCCTGAGATACTTTACTAAGAAGAATATTTTCCAGTTCCATCCATGTAAACATAAAAGAGGTAAAGTCATTGGTTTAAATTGGTTTCACATTAGTACTGAGTACATTGGATATTTTTTTTCCCATTCCTGAGATACTTTTCTAACAAGAATATTTTCCAACTCCATCCATGTAAACATAGAAGAAGTAAAGTCTCTATTTTTTTAATGCTGCATAGTATTCCATGGTATACATATACCACAATTTATTAATCCATTCATGGGTCAATGGGCACTTGGGCTTCTTCCATAACTTGGCAAATATGAACTGAGCTGCAATGAACAATATCGTGCAAATATCTTTATTGTTAAATGATTTTTGGTCCTTTGGATATACACCTAAAAGAAGAATTGCAGGATCAAACATCAGGTCTTCATTTAGATCCCTGAGTGTTCTCCAAACTTCCTTCCAAAAGAAACATACTAGCTTGCATTCCCACCAGCAGTGCAGAAGTATTCCTTTTTCTCCATACCCACGCCAACATCTGTAATTTTGGGATTTTGTGATATGGGCTACTCTTACTGGAGTTAAATAGTATCTCAGAGTAGTTTTGGTTTGCATTTCTCTTATGATTAAAGATGATGAGCATTTTCTCATGTGTCTTTAGACCATGTGCCTGTCTTCTTCAGAGAAGCTGTTCATGTCTCTTGCCCACAATAAAATGGGATAGCTTGTTCTTTTCTTAGTAACAAGTTTGAGTTCTCTGTTGACTCTGGTTATTAGACCTTTGTCAGAAACATAACTTGCAAAACTCCTCTCCCATTCTTATGGCTGTCTATTTGCTTTACTTAGTGTGTTCTTGGCAGTGCAGAAGCTTGATCAGATCCCAGTAATGTGTTTTTGATGCTGCTTTGATTGCCCAGGGTGTCTTCCTCATAAAGTATTCTCCCTGGCCAATTTTTCAAGCATTTCCCCTGCACTCTCTCTAAGAATTTTTATAGTTTCATGTCTTAATTTTAAGTCCTTTAACCAGTGAGAGTCAATTTTTGTTAGAGGAGAAAGATGTGGGTCCAGTTTCAGTCTTTTACAGGTCACCAGCCAATTCACCCAGCACCATTTATTGAATAGGGAATCTTTCCCCCTTTCCCCCAATATATATATATATATATATATATATATAACATTGTAATGGAAGTCTTACCCACTGCAATAAAGTGCTATGTGTGTGTGTGTACATATATATATATATATATATTTGGGGTGGGGGGCAGGGCTGGGGTTGAACCTGCCACCTCTGGCCTATGGGGCCAGCACCCTAATCCTTTGAGTCACAGATGCTGCCCCCCCAATTTATATTTTTAATAGGCTTATCAATCTGTAGATTGCTTTAGGTAATATAGACATTTTAACAATGTTGATTCTTCCCAGCCATTAGCATGGTATATTTTTCCATTTGTTAACATATTCAGCTATTTCTTTTCTCAGAGTTTTATAGTTTTCTTTATAGAGATCTTTCATGTCCTTCGTTAGATACACTCCCAGATAGTTCATCTTCTTTGGCACTATTATAAAGGGAATAGAGTTTTTGATTGTTTTTTCCCCTTCACCATTGTTGGTATATATAAAAGCTACAGATTTATGAGTGTTAATTTTGTATCCTGAGACATTACTATATTCCTTGATCACTTCTAGGAGTTTAGTAGTTGATTCCTGGGGTTTTCCAGATATATAATCGTATCATCTATGAAGCGTGACAGTTTGATCTCCTCTGGTCCTATTTGGATCCCCTTGATTGCCTTCTCTTGCCTGATTGCAGTGGCTAAGACTTCCATTCCAATGTTAAAAAGCAGTGGAGACAGTGGGCATCCTTTCCTGGTTCCTGACCTGAGTGGAAATGATTTCAATTTTACTCCATTCAATACGATATTGGCTGTGGGATACCTGTAGATGGCCTCCATTAGTTTAAGAAATTGTTCCTTCTATACCTCTTTTCTTAAGTGTTCTGATCAAGAAAGGATGCTGGATATTATCAAAAGCTTTTTCTGCATCAATTAAGAGAATCATATGGTTTTTGTTTTTAATTTGTTTATGTGATATATTATATTTATGGATATATGTATATTGAATCATCCTTGGGACCCTGGGATGAAACCCACCTGGTTGTGATGTATAATTTGTTTGATGTGTTGTTAGATTCTGTTTGCTAGGATCTTATTGAATATTTTTGCATCAATATTCATTAGAGATATTGGTCTATAATTTTCCTCTTAGAACTGCCTTTGCAGTATCCCAGAGGTTCTGATGGTTCATGTCTTCATTATTGTTTTGTTCCAAAAATTTTTGAATTTCCTTCTTGATCTCATCTATGACCCAGCTATCATTCAGCATGAGGTTATTTAGTTTCCATGTTTTTGTATGCATATGCATATTCCTGTTGTTACTGAGTTCAACTTTTATTCCATGATGATCTGAGAAAATACAAGGAATGATTTTTATTCTTTTAAATTTGCTGAGGTTAGACTTGTGACCTAAGATGTGATCAATTTTGGAGGATGATTCATGGGCTGATGAGAAGAATGTGTATTCAGTTTTGTTAGGATGAAATGTTCTGTAGATGTCTGTTAGAGGCAAATGTTGAATGGTTAAGTTTAAGTCTAAAATTTCTTTGTTTAGCTTCTTTTGGAGGATCTATCCAAAACTGCCAAAGGGGTGTTAAAGTCTCCAACAATTATGGTGCTGAAGGAAATAAAATTGCTCATGTCAGTTAGAGTTTGTCTTATAAATTGAGGCACATTCTGGTTGGGTGCATAAATGTTGACAATTGAAATCTCATCATGTTGAGTGTTGCCCTTAACAAATAAGAAGTGACTATTATTATCTTTCCTTACTTTTATTGGTTTAAAGCCTGTTGTATCTGCAAATAAAATTGCAACATCTGCTTTTTTCTGATTTCCATTTGCCTGAATTATAGATGACCATCCCTTCACCCTGAGTCTGTGTTTATCTTTTAAGGTAGGGTGAGGTTCTTGAATGTCACAAATGTCTGGCCTGAGTTTTTGTATCCAGTCAACCAACCTGTGCCTCTTTAGAGGTCAATTTAAACCATTCACATTAATTGATTGATAAGCCAGATAGAGTTTTGGGTATCGAGTTTTTTGACAGTCCAGTGTACATTTTTAATCCTTTTGCCAGTATGTAAATTGGAATTTGATCAAAAGTTTCTGAGTGAGTTTACTTTGGTGGTGGAGGATGTGTTGTTCATTATGAAGGATAGGTCTAAGAATATACTGGAGAGCTGGTTTGGTTATGGCAAATTTCTTCAAAATGTGAATGTTATTAAAATATTTAATCTCTCCATCATAGATGAAACTCAGTTTAGCTGGATACAGGATCCTGGGTTAAAAGTCATTTTGTTTAAGGAGATTAAAGGTCAATAACCACCCGCTTCTAGCTTGAAAGGTTTCAGCAAAGTGATATGCAGTCATTCTAATGTTCTTCTCCTTGTAGGTTATGGTTTTCTTCCGTCTTACAGCTTGTAGAATTTTATCCTTCATGTGAACTTTGGTGAAGTTAATTATAATGTGTCTATGAGAATTTTTATTTGGGTTGAGTTGTGCCGATATTCTGAAACTGTCTGCAATCTGAATTTCAGAATTTCTTGGCATGTCTGGAAAATTATCTTTAATTATTTCATGAAGTAAAGCATCTGTATCCTTCACAGCAACCTCAGCACCTTCAGGTATTCCTATAAGGCAAATATTAGATCTGTTCAAATTATCCCAGAGTTCTCTGAGAGAATGATCCGTTTTTGTTCTCCACGTTTTTCCTCTTTGAGCGTTTGGGAGCATTCAAAATCTTTGTCTTCAACGTCAAAGATCCTTTCTTCTGCCTGCTCCATTCTGTTACTAAGGGATTCTACTGTATTTTTCATATCTGTGAGCGCTGAAAATTCTTGCCTGAATGTGTCAAAATCTTTGGTCATTTTGTCTTTGAATTCATGGAATTCTTGAGACATCTTTTGAATTACTGCTTGAAATTCTAATTCCATCTTTTCCTCCATTCTGTTGATCTTATTTGCTATCCAGATTCTGAACTCGATTTCTGACATCTCAGCCATTTGTTTGTGAATGAGATCTTGTGCTGTGTCTGCTTTATTGTTCCCTGGGAGAGTTGATCTACTCTGATTATTCATGTTGCCAGAGTTTTTCCACTGATTCCACCTCATGATTGTTTTTCACTGTTGGCTAGGTGGGTAGGTAAGGTGAAATTGGATTGGGAGGTCCTGGAGTTGTTGTTAACCAGCCCTTTGTTAAGGATCTGGGACTGATGACTGCAGCTTTTCCCCCTTTAGCTTCGCAAAGAACCCATACAGTATTACAGTCTGAGGCTGAGGAAACCTGCTTGGTGTGGCGGGGTTAGGTGGCTCTGTCTTGTATTCAGCTGATTCTTGTCTGATCCTAGTGGGTCAGTGACTCTGGTGAAGTCTTAGCTGTGGAGAAATACGGGCAACTAAGACAGCCCACCCCCCATGGAAACAACTGGTGGGCTGTGGTTCTGCTCCCTCCAATAAGCAGATGTGCCAGGTCTTAGTGCCTGTAAGAGTCAAAGGAAGGTCAATGCCCCCATGGCCTGGCCACTACCCTCTGCTACCAGCTGACTGGGGGAGCTGACGCCTGCCTGCCTTGGGTGCTCAATAGCCACTGGCGAGTATTCCACTTGGACTCATTCTAATCCTGAAGGTACCAAGTCAGCAAATGCTTTTCTCCCTCAGCCACTGCACCTTTGCCCCTGCCCCTCTGTAGCACTGGTATCCCTATAGAGTGAGTTCTGGTTTCCTCTGGCAGTCCTCAGAGTTGGGGAGGTGTCTCTCCAAGATTAGACCCTGGTGGGATCACTCTATTGTTGCTGGATCTTTGTGGGAAGTAACCCTGCACAGCTCCCCTGCCACTACCAAAGCCAGGGAGTTCTGGCTGTAGAAGTAGCTCTGGGAGTGTGGGGCACATGGATCCAGCAGCATGGCAGGGGATGCTGCACATGATTCTGGCAGTGTCTGGCATCTGGTGACTTTAGCAAGGAGAGTGCTAGGCTCATGTTTCTGGCCAGGTTGGGGCACGGTCAGAGGCAGGGCAGGCGCAGGGTGCGTGGCTCTAGCAGTATCTGGCTGAGCAGGTACGGCGTGGAGGCAGGGAGGGTGCCAGGGGACAGGGCATGGGACACACAGCTCTAGCCATCTCTGGCCCCACATGGCATGGAGGCAAGGAGGGCGCAGGGGGGCAGGACGTGGGTCCCACAGCTTTAGCAGTCTCTGACTGGGTGGAGGGGCGGGGCTCTTGGTCCGGCAGACTGGGTGGGGGGCACTTCTCATGAGTCTCCTCCCCCTCCTACAGTCTCTGCAGGAGTTAGGCTCTGGTTCCTCAGGTGAGGGGGGAAGGGTAGACTGGAAGTTCAGAATGGCAGGGAAAATGTTAGTTCAATTTTTCTGCCTGGCAAGAGAGTGTTCAGAGTCACAGCAGGGTCCCTCTGGGGAAGTAGTCCTATTTCCTATGGATCTCACCCATGGGGTGAGACAAGAGGTCCTTAGTTCACCACTTGCCTGTAGAAAACCTACAGGAGCAAATGAAGAGAAAAAGGAAAAAAGAAAAAAGAAAAACAAACAAACAAACAAACAAACAAAAAACCCACACAGCTTTCTTGGGGGAGTGAATGGACACTTTTCCTTTTGATTGAATTTTGTACCTGAAGTTTGCTTTCTTGGAGTCACAGCTTGCCTCATCAGAGTTATCACACTCTCTTTCAGTTAGGCTTTTGCAGTTATCACACTTCTCTTTCAGCTAGGCTCCCAGTCTTCAGCTTAATTGGGTACTTTCTGGATGTTATCCTCTCCTCTGGACAGGAGCTTCTGTCGGAGGCTGCCTCCAGTTGGCCATCTTGCCCCTCCTACCCCTCTCCCCCCGTGCTCAGGAGTTTAAAATCAGCCTGAGCAAGAACAAGACCCCGTCTCTAAAACTAGCTGGGTATTGTGGTGCCATGTGTGCCTATAGTCCCAGCTACTTATGAGGATGAAGCAGGAGGATCTCTTGAGCCCAAGAGTTTGAGGTTGCTGTGAGCTATGGTGCTCATAATTTCTTTACCCACTCATAACTCAGTGGACACAGATCATTTCTGTTCTTGGCTATCATGAGTAATCTGGCAATGAATATGACAGTATAAGTATCTCTATGCAGTATTTCTCCCATCCAAGTACTAACCAGGCCCGACCCTGCTTAGCTTCCAAGATCAGACGAGATCGGGCGCATTCAGGGTGGTATGGCCGTAGACTATGCAGTATTTCTAATTTCATTTCCTTTGGATATATGCCAAAAAAGAGAAAGAGTACTGACTCATACAGTAGTTCTATTTTTTTTTTTTGAGAGAGAGTCTCACTATGTTGCCTTCAGTAGAGTGCTGTGGCTTCACAGCTCACAGCAACCTCAAACTCTTGGGCTTTAAGCAATTCTATTGCCTCAGCCTCCAAAGTAGCTGGGACTACAGGGTCTGCCACAATGCCCTGCCATTTTTTTATTGTTGTCATCATTGTTGTTTAGCAGGCCCTGGCTGGGTTTGAACCTGCCAGCCCTTGTGCATGTGACTGGCACCCTAACCACTGAGCTATAGGCTCGAAGCCAAGTAGTTCTATTTTTAACTTGGGGGGGGACATCCATACTGTTTTCCACAATGACTACACCACCTTATATGCCCACCAGCAGTGCGCAAGGGTCCCCTTTCTCCACACTCTTGCCAGTATATGTTAGGTGTATATCTTGTCTTTTTGACAATAGTCACCCTAACCCTGATTGTCACCCTTGAAACCTTTCAAGCTAGAAGAGGGTGGTCATCAACTTTTAATCTCCTAAAACAAAATAACTTTCAACCCAGGATCCTGTATCCAGCTAACCTGAGTTTCATTTATGATGGAGAAACTAAAATGACATTCACATGTTGAAGAAATTTGCCATAACTAAACCAGCTCTCCAGGATATTCTCAGACCTATCCTCCATAATGACCAGCACAATCCTCCAAACAGGTGTAAGATGGTATTTCACTTTGGTTTTAATTTACATTTTCATAATATTTAATAATGTTGAGTACCCTTTCACTTGGTTCTTGGCCACTGTTACATCGTTTTTGGAGAAATGTCTGTTCAGGTCCTTTACCAACTTTTTCTCCAAATCAGTAGGCTGTTTTTCATTTTGTTGACCATCTCCTTTGCTGTGCAGAAAATGAGTAGTTTCATGTAGTCTCACTTCTTTATTTTTGCTCTTGTTGCCTGAGCTTTTGATGTAATATCCAAAAATTCTTAATGATTCCCTTGAATAACTTCATTCCAAACCCAAGAAGAACTCAACAGAATATCTTTACTTACCAACTTCCCTTTAGTTTCTTCATCATTGTCAGATATGGTTGGGAGTTTTAAAAACAACTATAATATTTGCTAATTAATTTCTAATTTTTAAAAATGTATGCTTGTCATAGATGTACCCCAACTCTTCATTGAGAAAGCTGACATTTAGAGATAATTAGCTCAAGCCTCCTTCTACATCTCTTAGAATTCCAGTGCACTTCTCCAGATTTCTGAACACTCCCAGGGGCATAAATTCTCCAGTCACTTCTAGCTCTAGTTATCCACTTCTGTTGAATTTTTGTTCTCATGAACATCTTACCTCCCGTGAATGGTTTTCTCTCCATTATACATAGAACCAGATAGGAAATTAATCTCTTTCCCTCATTTTCAACAAAAACTCACAAAAAGCATTTGTGTATGTAGTGGATTTTATCAGATGTTTGGTAAATGTTACAGCAAAGCAAACAACAAATTAAAAATGAGTATGAAACATGCCTGTTCTTTTGGTGACTCCACAATAATGAATTTTCCTTGGCTACTTTTCTCCCACAGTGCTAGTCCCCTGACTCCTGCCATGATGCCGTTTCCTTGCTGTGTTCTAGGCATTTTCCTCCTTACTCCTAGGATAGGTCAGACAATTGCTTGCCAAATATTCCAGTTTTCCTCTCTGTAGGGCAGTGCCTCCTGCTGTGAAACATTCCTAACCTTTGAACTCACATGTGCCTGTGTGACATGCTTTGGCCAATGACATGTGGCTGCAGCAGATGTGGGTCACATCTGGGCAAAAGGTTGCAGATTCAGGGCATGGCTTATCAACTCTTCCTCCCCCTCCCCTGGTGACTGCCAAGGTTTCAGAGAGAAGCAGCTCTGGGAATCTAGGTCCAGACTCTAGACACAGGGAGTTTATATGCCGAGTGCTCTGATTAACTTAAGTAAGACGTCTGGGTGTTTGGATTTTCTTTCTTTCTTTTTTTTTTTTTTTATTAAGTCATTTGTACATGGATCATAAATACATTTATGCCATTATGGGATTCGATGTGTTGATTATTTGTACAAATTGGAGTTCTTACACCTTACTAATCAACATAGCTTTCACCTCATTTACTCAATTACAGCATTAAGACATTGTGTTCTACACCTGATAGATCCAACTTGTACTTGCAATGTGCTCCATAGGTGTGGTCCCCCTACTATCCCTCCTTCCATCAACCCATCCCCACCCCTTCCTTCTCCCTCCCCTTTGCTTCTTCTTCCTAGGCTATAGCTGTGCTTCATTTTTCATATGCAACTATGAGTGATTATAAATTGGTTTTACAGTAGTACTGAGTACATTGGATATTTTTTTTCCATTCCTGAGATATTTTACTAAGAAGAATATTTTCTTACATGATCATGTCATCTGTGACTAAAGACAATTTTTTTCCTCCCACTGTAATTCCTTTATCTTCTTGTTTTAGTAACTATTTGGAGGCTCCAGGGCAGTATTGAGTAACAGTGATGGTAGCAGGGAACTCTACAGCATTCTTAATCTCTGGGAAGAGATTAAGTGTAATGCCTACCATGGGATTTTTGTAAATTCCTTTTATCAGATTAAGAGAATTCCCTTCTATTCCCAGTTTACTAGACAATTTTTCAAATAAACAGATAATGAATTTCATCAAATGACATTTCCATATATATTGAAATGATCATATTATTTTCTCCTTTAATCTATTAAAGTTGTCAATTTAAATAATTGATATTTGAATGTCAAATCAACCATGCATTGCTGGAATAAAAAAAGTATTCTTTTCATATATAGTTGGATTTGAATTACTGTGTCTTACGGAGGATTTTTATATCTATATTCATAAAGAGATTAACCTATATTTCAGTTTCTTTATAATCTTTCCATTATTTCCATCGTATCATTCCTGTCCTCATAATACAAGTTGAGTTCTTTGGAAGCGGGCTTGAAATTTTCTTTCTATAAGTCTTACATGTCTCTTGGGTCAGTTTTAGTTAATTATGTTTTTCTAGAAATTTGTCCATTTCTAATTTTTAAATTCATTGTTATAACTTCTTCAAATAACCTTTTCTAATTTTGTGAACATCTTTAGGATCTTTTGCCATGTCCCCCTTTTTATTTCTGATGTCCATCTTGTGCCTTCTCTCTCTTTGGTTATCAGTCTCCTTTGGGGGCAGGGGTGTATTAGCATCTCTTGCTGCATAATAAATTACCCTAAAATTTGGTGGCTTAAAACAATAAGTGTGCATCATCTTTCACAGTTTTTGTGTGTTGGAATAAATTCTAGGAACGGATTAGATAAGTGGTTCATGCTCAGCGTCTCCTTTGAGGTGATAGTCAAGATGTCATCTGAGGCCACAGTCAAGTGAAGGCTTAACTGGAGCCAAAGGATCTGCTTCCAGGGTAGCTCACCCACATCCCTGGCAATTTCTTCACCACATGAGCCTCTCTACAGGGTTGCTTGAGTATCTTCACAATAGGACAGGTGGCTTCTCCTGGAGTGAGGGAGTCAAGAGAGAGAGAAAAGAGAAAGACACAATCCATTTTATGATTTAGTCTTGTGGTCAAATGTCATCAATTCCACTTATTTGACTCTCAAGAAGATGGTCACTAAGTATAGCCCACACTCCATAGGAGTGGAATTGGACTCCATCTTTGAAAGAATTAATAAAAAATGTGTGGATGCATTTTAATACCATCATAAAGGGATATCACTTTCGTTATTTTTTTTCAAACAACCAGTATTTGGCTTTGTTGATTCTATTGTTGATTTGTCCTCCATCATTTCCATTTTTCTATTTTATTTGGGTTTAATTTGCTGTTCTTTTTCAAATTAATTTATACATTTAAGATTGTAAATTTCCCTCTAAGAATGATATTTAGCTGTGTCCCACAAATTTTGATGTCATAATTTTATTATAACTCAGTTCAAAATATTTCTTAAACTTTGTAATTGGGTTACTTACGAGCTTTTTGCTTAATTTCCAAATAATTGGAAGTTTTCTAGTTACTTTTCTGTGACCAAATAATATATTTAATATAATTTCAATTACTTGGAAGTTGTTGAGATTTGTTTTATAGACTAACATTAAGTCAATCTGGTATATTTTCTTTATGCATTTCAAAAGAATACATATTCTACAGTTTTGAAGATGCACTGTTTAATAGATGTAAATAAAATAAAGTTGATTGCATTGTCCAAATTTTATACATTTAGGTTTGCCATAATAAATAAAAATAAAAGATGCTCAATTGAATTTGAATTTCAGGTAAATAAAAAATAATATTTTACTATAAGTGTGTCCATTTTATTATAAAAATCTCCCAATTTATCTTTTTCGAGATTTATTTATTTGGCCTTAGAATCAACTTTGCCTGGTATATACCCATGCCACTACAAAGGTATTAAAGATAGTAAAACAAATTCTTAGGCATTTCCTATCTTTGTTACCTATATTTGCACAAAAAACTACCTTAAAATCTCAGTCTGTTGGCACTGGTATAACAAAATACCTGAGACTGAGAAATTTATAAACATCAGACATTTACTTCTCACAGTAATGGGGGGTGGGAACTTCATGAAAGGTGCCGTCAGGATCAGAGGCTGGTGAGGGCCTAATCTGTGCTTTCAAGGCAGAGGGACAAAAAGGGCCCTAGCTAGGCCCTCCCAGCCCTTTTATATGGGCATTCATACCATTACAAGGGAGAAGTCCTCTTGACTTAACCATTGCTAAAAGATTCCACCTCTAAATATCATTATTTTAGGGATTAAATTTTAACATATGAATTTTGGAAGGAACACAAATATTCATACCACTGCACTCTTGATTCTGTGGGTCAAGAATTTGTATTGGTACAACAGTGATGGGTTATCTTGGCTTCATGATTTTTAAGTCTTCAACTGACTGGAGAATGGGTGGATGGCCTGACTGGTGTCATTTTTCTGGAGAATCACTTCTGGCTGTCTACTTCTCCATGGGGCCTCTCCTCACAGCTAGCATGGATTTACTCACAGAATGGTACTCTTAGGGAAATTGGACATCACAAGATTTAACTGTTGTTAAGTGCATATATGATTATAACTGTTATGTGCCCCTGTTGGATTAACCTTTGTATCATTAAAAAATTCCTTATTTGTCTCTAGCAACATTTTTTTGTCTTGAAGTTTAGTGTGTCTGATATTAGTAGAGCTAGTCTAGCCCTTGTATGGTTCCTATTTGCATGGCATATATTTTTCCATCCTTTTACTTTCAACTCATTTGGGGGCTTGAATTTGAAGTTTGTTTCCTCCAGAGAGCATATAGCTGAAACACAGCTTTTTAAAATCCATGTCGTCAATCTCTGTTTTTGGTTGGAGCATTTAATTCATTTACATTTACTGAAAAGTTAGAATTTACATTTGCCATTTTGGTGTTTGTTTTTGAATGTCTTACATCTTTTTTGTTTGTTTCTCTATTCCTCCCTTATTTCTGCTTTTTTGGTGTTAAATAGGTAATTTCAGGTGTACCATTGTTATTACCTGCTATGTAGTTTACTGCCCCTCTCCAGGCAGCTGGTTTGCGTCTCAAAGCAGAGGGACTGGAGATTTTAATAGCAGATCGCTGACCTGTTGGGTGCTTTCAAGATATTCTTTCTTATGGAACCAGGCAGTTTTGAGTATTACAGGATTCAACTCTCCCCACTTTCCTCCCCAAGCCCAAGAAGAAGGAGATTCTTAGACCAAAATAAGAAGTGGGTTGATTAAATCACTTAATCAATTAGGGGCAGAACTTGGACCACAAAACAGATCTTTTGGCCTCCCTGAAGACAACCCCTGTGCGTGACTCTTTTGTACCACATCCTTTTAGAACTGTGATTCTGTTCCAGTCATGGGATTTGGAGCCTGAGACAGACTTGCTCTCAGGTCCTCCATTTCCCCCTCTGCTCTATATCCAGCAGTTGAGCCTGCAGCCTGCATTTCTCAGGCTCCTAAGCCAGCTGGCTTCTGGGCGTACTAAGCCAAAGGAGAAAAATAGTGGGAGACTGGAGGACAGGATGAAGGGAGAAAACAGGGTAGATCACCTGTGCTTCTTCCATGTCCTGTGGTGCCTTTACCACCTGGTCCCAGCTCCCACCGCACTGGCTTGGGCCTGAGTAGCACCCTTCTCCTTTGTCCCTCCAACCTCTGAGTGCTAGTGGTTTTCAGCATCTTCTGATTTCTGGATTGTTGCCTCATTGTACAATGTTGGTTTTCAGCATTTTTGTTCATCAGATGTAACCAATTCTCTACATTCAGTTTATTTCATTGTACCCTGATGCAGGTCCCATACTCAAATGAGTGTCTAGAAAAACAAAGCAAACAATATTATGACACATAAATACACATCACACACACACACACACACACACACACATTATTGATGGATTCAGGTTTACAGACTCCCTGAAGATCTCTATTCATGAGCCTCAGGTTATAAATTATGGCTCCCACAGTGGTTGAATGTGAGTTTTACATTGTATGTTTCTGTGGTGGTAACTCACACTGCTGAGTCAGCTGCACTCTCATATTGTTCCCCGTTGACACCAAAAGCTCAGGCATCTGCTCCAACTGTCTCACCCCAAGGAGCCAGCCTGTGGTCCTGGAACCAGATTCTTCTCATTCCATATGGGAACCAGGGGCATGACCTTGGCAAATGAGCCTCCCAGGTCAAACATTTGGGCTTGAGCATAGGAATATTGCCAGGTAGCATTTTTCTTGAACACTGCCAGCAAAATGTCCCTGAAAAAGGAACACATTTCAGGACACTATCTTTGGAGATGCCACACTAGGAACTGAGCCTCAGGACTCTCTTGACAAACTAAAAAATACAGCTTTTTGCTCAGTATAGAGACAAATGTTCACCTTGCTGTGAGACATAAATTCTCTCTGGCATCTCAGTAATCTCTGTTACCCACTGTTTTCCTGTATTTGAGGTGTTAAGAGCACCTGTGGCTGGAGGCATGATCTTCCATCTAGTCTGGTAGCTTGGCCAGTGGAACTTGCATTCTTCTATAATGAGGCCATCTTTTGAAAGTACCAGACTGATGTATTTGTCATTTTTTTCTGTTACAAATTAAGTTTCCTGGCAGCTATTCCACCATCAAAGCTCCAGGGGAAAGGGAGGGCAAATGCCACCAATAGCAGTATTAATATATGATAAAGGAGCTGTCTCCATGAGACAGGATGAGGAAGTGGAAAGCCTGCTCCTTCTGACCTCAAGAGAATTGTGGTAGAACAAGGCAGTCTGAGGCAGGGAAGAGATTGACTCTCAATGTCTCTCCCAACTGAAGTACAATTACATTTATTCCCTTAAAGACTATCTTGGTTCTTTGGAGGGGGCAAAGATAGCGTTCAGTGTTTCCTGGGTGTCCCTGAAAGATTACAGAAATTAGCTGGTGATATTAGGTAGGAAGTTTGGGTGGTTGGGAGTACTGTGAGGAGTACTGTGGTTCTGATCCAGTCATGGGATTTATAGCCCGAGACAGACTTGCTGGGTGCTGCAGCTGTAAGTTATATACAGACCAACCTGACAAAGAACTGCTTTGGTACCCCAGCTAGACCTTAGGAGACAAATGACCCCAGAGAGGGTTGAGTTGGATAAGGCCAAAAGGACAGGTTTCAGCCTCTAGTGCCAGCAGGGCTCCTGTCAGTCAAGTGTTATCACAGAGACAAGAGGAGTTGGAAAGGTCTAGAGGAGGGTTGTTGCATGGACCTGAGGTCTATCCCATCATCTTAGGTTACACAAACCACCTCTCCCATACAACCAGATGCCTTCATGGAGACAAGCAAGATGAAAAAGTATATAAAATGGAGAGAATTTATCCAAAACATGCGGAATTCTCTAAAGAGACTATTTTAAATTATTAAGTTGGATGAGTTTCCTTAGACCAGTTGTGGAAAATAAGAAGCTATGCTTTCTTTACAAACCTGCAGGTTGCTTGTAAATTTGCAACCAAGTTGATGAATGAAGATGACACTTTGAGCTGCCAGAGGAAGTCCGTGGAGTAGAGCTGGGATTCAACTGAACTGTCCTCATGTCTTTCCCTTGAGAATTGGTGCCAGGGTTAGGAGGACAAGACCACATTTGTAGAGAGGAGTTTTTTGTACAGTTCTGTTTCAGCAAATTATTACTAAGTATGTAAGGCCTCTTTCTTCAAGAACACCCCAGCCCTTTTCTTAGGCCTCTCCTTACCTCTCAGAGCTTGGAATTTGAAAGAAAATGGTCTATATTCAAGTTGTGGCTCTGACTGGATGGCAATCCCTAAACTTTTCTGAACTTCAAATTTGTCCATGGAGACTGGACATGTTTCCCCTCATGGCTGGGTAAATGGGTCCTGGCTCATTTGAGGTTCCAGATGCCTTCTCTTTTTTGAGATGGCAGAATTTTACTTCAGGATCAATCTGTGTCAGGCCCTGCACTGGACTCTAGAGCTCTTGAGGCACGTCTACCCACAGTGAGCTTCTAGCCTAGTATCAGGTAGAGCCCCACCTTTCCCTCCTTGGCGCTTGCCCCCTGATGTCATTGAGTTCTACTTGAAAGAATGGGTTCAGAGGCAGAATTTTGTAAGTAGGATGGGCCCTTCCAGAAATGAGTCAAATGTCTGAGATGCTTGATTTATCCAGTTTTCAGTTAGTGCAACACTCCAAACCAGGTTCAGCTGGAGTGGAGTTTGAGCAGTCACCTGTGCTACTATCCAAGCCAGGTGTAAGCCGACTTTCTCAGCATCCACTGGTCTGATTAGTGGGCATGGGTGGCTCACCTGGCTCAGCTGATGCTGAGATTCAATGAACAGAGCAACCCCAGGAGTGAGACTTGTCATCGAACAGGCCAATGAGCTCCTCTATCCCTAACTTTCTTAATTTCGCCTTGTTCTTCTGTTGAGATTTTTGACATTAAAAGATGTAGAGAAACCTACTTACAAGGAACACCAGCAAAATTTCTTAATTCAGTCTCCTAGCACACACTCTTCTGAAGGTGCCTTCTGTCTGAAGACATAAAATGGCAGAGTCTAGATGGGCAAAAAACTAAGACTAAGAGAGGGAGACAATCTTCAAATACGGTGTACTAGTTGGGACTGTCCAGAGTGACAGAAACAATAGTGTGTGTGTGTGTGTGTGTGTGTGTGTGAGAGAGAGAGAGAGCGAGAGAGATGGGACATGGGGAGGATGAGCGTGCTCGCAAGGGAGAATGATTTTAAGGAACTGGCTTATATGATTATGGAAGCAATGGGCCCAAAATCTATAGGGAAGGCCAGCAGACTGGAGACCCAGGGCAGAGGTGATCTAGCTCAAGTTTGAAGGCATTCTGCCAGCAGAATTCTCCCTTCTTGGAGGGACCTCATCCTTCTTTCTCTTAAGGTGTTGACCGCATTGGATGAGGCCAACACATACTGTGGATGAAAATCTATTTAACTCAAGGCCTACAGATATCAACATTAATCTCATCTATAAAATACCTTTACCGAAATATTCAGACCAGTGTTTGGCCAAATATCTGGGTACTGTGGTCCCACCATATATGGAGAAGGAGGCATGAGGAGGCCAGCATGGTGAACCTGGGGCCCTAACATGTGTTGGGGTATGGATGGAAGTCCATACCTGGAGGCCATACTGGGAGGCCCTCTCCCACTCCTGATACACTGTGAAGACCCAGGGAAAAGAAAATACCGAAACTGAACTTAACTGGGTTCATGTGTCTGCACCCAATGGAAGGGCAACCACAAAAGCATTGGGTTTCTATGCAGGTTTATTGCCAGGCAGCAAAAACAAGGAGACAGGAGTTGAATTCAAATCTGGTTCCCTGTGTGGGAGCTGGAGCAGGTTTTGTAGTAGGAGGGTAATGAGGCTGAGCCGATTGGATCTTGGGATAAGATGACAATAAGACTTGATCTGATTGGATCCTGGATCCTGCCTGGAGTGTCTGCTTCTTAATTCAGTCCCCTGTGCTCCTAGGATTGAGCACATAAGTTCCATGCTCAGGATTGTGACCTTTAATCTGGGAGTCTTTGGCAACTGAAAAACAAGTTATAAATTTGTCTGTGGCTCAGTGGGTAGGGCACCAACCCCATATACCAAGGATGATGGGTTCAAACCCGCCTCAGCCAAACTGCATCAAAAAATAGCTGGGTGTTGTGGCGGGCACCTGTAGTCCCAGCTACTTGGGAGGCTGAGGCAAGAGAATTGCCTAAGCCCAAGAGCTGGAGGTTGCTGTGAGTCCTGTGACGTCGGGGCACTCTACCGAGGGTGACAAAGTGAGACTTTGTCTCTTAAAAAAAAAAAAAGAATTCATTTGGGTGGCACCTGTGGCTCAAAGGAGTAGGGCACCAGCCCCATATGCCAGAGGTGGCCAGTTCAAACCCAGCCCCAGCCCAAAACTGCAATAAATAAATAAATAAATAAATAATAAATTTGTTACATGAAAGTTGAATTAGACTAAGCAAGATGGTGGCCGAGTAACAACTTCCTTGCAACTGGGCTTGGTGAGTCAGGGGGATACAAGACTCCAGGCATCTCTGGCTGGTGAGATCTGCCCATAAACATCCCTTTGAGGGCACACAGAGTCAGTGAGAGACTTCTGTACCCCAGGAGGAGGACAAAAGCAGTGGAAAACTGGCAAGCGGTTGTGTGTGTTTGTTCAGTCCAATCCCGCCGGCACCTGTTAAGTATAGCAGCAGTGAGATTGCAAACTGGAAAGGCCTTACCTGTGAGATGCTTTGGTTTTTTTGGACTTGGCACTCAGTTGAACTACCTTGGGAGAACTTGGGCAAGAGTGTGGAGGACTTTGAGCATTGTTGAGGGCCCCAGACTTAGCCACTGAGGCAGATGGAGCTAATAGGGTTCATCTGTGGGCCGCACAGAGCCATTATGGTAGAAGTGCCCTGGCAAGCTACGCCCTCAGGGTTGCAGAGAAAGGATCATGTGGGAGCTAGTAATCTAGTGACTGAGGAGCCTAAAGGTGGGGACTGAGACACCTTGTAGCCTTAATCCTCAGGGGCATAAGCGAGACCGGCTTTGGCACAACGGTTAAGTGGATAGCCACTTCAGGAGTGATCCCAGCAACAAGCACTTTCCTGGGAAAGCTTCTGCTTAGCCAAGTTTAGCAGATTAAAGTGCCTTTTATGTGGGCCGAGGAGAGATTTAGGTTCTCCACCCTGCAGGGTTTGAGAAATCAGCAGAGGCCTCTAGTCTCCATTTCATACAGGTGTATCAGCATTGTGATTAACGTCTCATACACCAGAAGATCACCTGCTGCCCAAACAATATTCAGCAAGAGATATATACTAATTTGTTTGGGGTTATTGTTTTTTTTATGGGGGGGTTTGTTATTCTATTTTTTAATTTCAACATTTTCCCTATACATTTTTCTTTTCTTTTTTTTCATTTCTTTCTTCATTTTCCTAGTTTAAATATAAACAATAAGAACTTCATTTTTTCTCATGTTTCTACCCCTATTATTTGTTTTTTTCCCTAATTTTATCCCATAAAATTTTCTGTTTGTTTTGGTTTGATTTATAGCATTTTTGTCTTTCCTCTCTACTTGGTGGAGGTGGGGTACTGTGTCATAACAGGCTAGAAAAGTGCTGCTGACCTCAAGGAAACCACCCAACCCAGAGCCACCAGAGGTTGGGTGGGTTTTAAGGTTGGGTCAAAGTACCCTACTATATACCTATATTGCTCTGTCTCCCTCTTTCTGTGCCTCTCTTCTTTATGTCAATATTCCCCTTTACCCACCCCCTCTCCTTTGTCTTTTTTCCTTTTTAACCCCTCTTCCCTCCCCCTTTTCTCTTCAACCTTCTCATCCTTCTGGTCCTGTACCAAAAGGATTCATTGAAACTCTGGTCCAGAGGCATGGCAACTTAAAGAGCAAGAGGATGTGAAAGGAAAATTAGGGCAAGGAAACAGATAAAAGAAATCACTCATGAGAAAAAATCAGCAGAAAAATCCTGGCAACATGAAAAACCAGTCCAGAGCAACCCCCACAAGGGACTGTGAGGTAACTACTTCAGAGGATTCCACCTATAAAGAAATGTTAGAAATGACGTAAAGGGAATTTAGAATACAGATGATTAAAACAATGAAAGAAATGGTGGAAACAATGAAGAAAACTACTGATAAAGTAGAAAATAAACAAAAGGAAATAAAAAAACGGAATCAAATAAGAGATGAATGATATGAAGAATATAAAAAGGATATAGCAGAGCTGAAGGAACTGAAACAGTCAATTAGGGAACTTAAAGATGCAATAGAAAGTATAAACAACAGATTAGACTATGAAGAAGAAAGTATCTCAGAGGTAGAGAACAAAGCTCTTCAGATAACTCAGATAGTTAAAGAGGCAGAAAACAAGAGAGAGAAAGCAGAACGTTCACTGACAGAATTATGGGACTTTATGAAGCATTCAAACATACAAGTTATAGGAATCCCAGAAAGGGAAGAAGAATGCCCCAGGGGAATGGAAGCCATACTAGAGAATATTATAAATGAAAAGTTCCCAAATATCACCAAAGATTCTGACACACTCCTTTCAGAGGGATATCGGACCCCAGGTCGCCTCAACTCTAACAGAGCTTCTCCAAGAAACATTTTGATGAACCTGTCCAAAGTCAAGACAAAAGAAAAGATTCTTCAAGCTGTCAGGAGTAAGCGCTAGTTGACCTACAAGAGCAAATCCATCAAGGTGACTGCAGACTTCTCTAATGAAACTTTCCCAGCAAGAAGACAATGGTCATCTACCTTTAATCTACTTAAACAGAACAATTTCCAGCCCAGAATTCTATATCCTGCTAAGCTAAGCTTTAAAATGGATGGAGAAATCAAATCATTTACTGATATACAAACATTGAGGAAATTCACCACAACAAGACCAGCTCTACAGGAAATACTTCAACCTGTTCTACACGCTGACCATCACAATGGATCAGCAGCAAAGTAAGAACTCAGCAATTAAAGGACAGAACCTAACTTCCACACTGATGCAAAAGATAAAACTAAGCAATGGACTATCACAAAATAAGAAGAATAGAACACTACTATACTTATCAGTTATCTCAATAAATGTTAATGGCTTGAATTCCCCACTGAAGAGGCATAGATTGGATGACTGGATTAAAAAACAAAAGCCATCCATTTGCTGTCTGCAGGAAACACACCTAGTTTCAAAAGACAAATTGAAACTCCAAGTTAAGGGTTGGGAGACAATTTTTCAGGCAAACAGAATTCAGAAGAAAAGGAGGAGTTGCAATTTTATTTTCAGATACATGTGGATTTAAAGCAACTAAAGTCAAAAAAGATAAAGATGGTCACTTTATATTGGTCAAGGGAAAAATACAACAAGAAGATGTTTCAATTCTAAATGTTCCTGTACCCAATTTAAATGCTTCCAGATTTTTGAAACAGACCTTACACAGTCTGAGCAATACGATATCCTATAATACCATAATAACTGGGGATTTTAATACTACTCTTACTGAGCTGGACAGATCCTATAAGCAGAAATTAAACAAAGATACAAGGGACTTAAATGAGACCATAGAACAACTGTGCTTGATAGATGCATATAGAACAACCCATCACAAAGATAAAGAATATACATTCTTCTCATCACCATGTGGAATAGTCTCCAAAATTGATCACATCCTAGGACACAAAACAAACCTCAGCAGAATCAAAAGAACTGAAATTTTACCTTGTATCTTCTCAGGCCACAAGGCACTAAAGGTGGAACTCAACTCCAACAAAAACATTCAACCCCACACAAAGCTATAGAAATTAAACAACCTTCTGTTAAATGACAGTTGAGTGCAGGAAGAAATAAAACAGGAAATCACTTTCCTTGAGCTTAACAACAATGATGACACAAGCTACCAAAACCTGTGGGATACTGCAAAAGCAGTTTTGAGAGGGAAATTTATCGCTTTAGATGCCTACATTAGAAAAACAGAAAGAGAGTGTATCAACCAACTCATAAGCCATCTTATGGAATTGGAAAAAAAAAAGAACAATCTAAGCCTAAACCCAGTAGAACAAAAGAATCTCCAAAATTAAATCAGAGATCAATGAAATTGAAAACAAAGGAATCATTCAGAAAATTAATGAAATAAGGAGTTGGTTTGTTGAAAAAATAAATAAAATAGATAAACCTTTGGCTAGACTAACTAGAAATAGAAAAGAAAAATCTCTAGCAACCTCAATCAGAAATGATAAAGGGGCAATAACAACTGATGCCACAGAGATACAAGAGATCATCTCTGGATACTACCAGAAACTCTATGCCCAGAAATTTAACAATGTGAAGGAAATGGATCAATATTTGGAATCACATCCTCTCCCTTGACTTAGCCAGGAAAAAATAGAGCTTCTAAACAGATCAATTTCAAGCACTGAGATTAAAGAAACAATAAAAAAGCTTCCAACCAAAAAATGCCCTGGTCCATATGGCTTCACACCAGAATTCTATCAAACCTTCAAGGAAGAGCTTATTATCATACTGCAGAAATTATTCCAAAAAATTGAGGAAGAAGGAATGTTCCCCAACATGTTCTATGAAGCAAACATCAACCTGATACTAAAACCAGGAAAAGACCAAACTAAAAAGAAGAATTTCAGACCAATTTCACTAATGAATATAGATGCAAAAATTCTCAACAAAATCCTAGCCAATAGATTACGGCTTGTCATCAAAAAAGTCATACATCATGAACAAGTAGGTTTCATCCCAGGGATGCAAGGCTGGTTTAAGATATGCAAGTCCATAAACGTTATCCACCATATTAACAGAAGCAAAAATAAAGACCATATGATCCTCTCAATAGATGCAGTAAAAGCATTCAATAAAATCCAGCATCCTTTTCTAATCAGAAGACTGAAGAATATAGGCATAGGTGGCACATTTCTAAAACTGATTGAAGCTATCTATGACAAACCCACAGCCAATATTTTACTGAATGGAGTAAAACTGAAAGCTTTTCCTCTTAGAACTGGAACCAGACAAGGTTGTCCTCTGTCACCTTTACTATTCAAAATAGTGCTGGAAGTTCTAGCCAATACAATTAGGCAAGACAAGGAAATAAAGGGAATCCAAATGGGAGCAGAGGAGGTCAAAGTCTCCCTCTTTGCTGACGACATGATCTTATACTTAGCGAACCCCAAAGACTCAACCACAAGACTCCTAGAAGTCATCAAAAAATACAGTAATGTTTCAGGATATAAAATCAACGTCCACAAGTAAGTAGCCTTTGTATACACCAATAACAGTCAAGATGAGAAGCTAATTAAGGACACAACTCCCTTCACACATAGTTTCAAAGAAATACCTAGGAATATACCTAACGAAGGAGGTGAAGGACCTCTATAAAGAAAACTATGAAATCCTCAGAAAGGAAATAGCAGAGGATATTAACAAATGGAAGAACATACCATGCTCATGGATGGGAAGAATCAACATTGTTAAAATGTCTATACTTCCCAAAGCAATCTACCTATTCAATGCCATTCCTATCAAAATACCAACATCGTACTTTCAAGATTTGTAAAAAATGATTCTGCATTTTGTATGGAACCAGAAAAAACCCTGTATAGCTAAGGCAGTTTTAGTAATAAAAATAAAGCTGGGGGCATCAGCATACCAGATTTTAGTCTATACTACAAAGCCATTGTGCTCAAGACAGCATGGTACTGGCACAAAAACAGAGACGTAGACACTTGGAATCGAATTGAAAACCAAGAAATGAAACTAACATCTTACAACCACCTAATCTTCGATAAACCAAACAAGAACATACCTTGGGGGAAAGACTCCCTATTCAATAAATGGTGTTGGGAAAACTGGATGTCTACATGTAAAAGACTGAAACTGGACCCACACCTTTCCCCACTCACAAAAATTGATTCAAGATGGATAAAGGACTTAAATTTAAGGCATGAAACAATAAAAATCCTCAAAGAAAGCATAGGAAAAACACTGGAAGATATTGGCCTGGGGAAAGACTTCATGAAGAAGACTGCCATGGCAATTGCAACAACATCAAAAATAAACAAATGGGACTTCATTAAAGTGAAAAGCTTCTGTACAGCTAAGGAGACAATAACCAAAGCAAAGAGACAACCTACACAATGGGAAAGGATATTTGCATATTTTGAATCAGACAAAAGCTTGATAACTAGGATCTATAGGGAACTAAAATTAATCCACATGAAAAAAGCCAACAATCCCATATATCAATGGGCAAGAGACATGAATAGAACTTTCTCTAAAGATGACAGACGAATGGCTAACAAACACATGAAAAAATGTTCATCATCTCTATATATTAGAGAAATGCAAATCAAAACAACCCTGAGACATCATCTAACCCCAGTGAGAATGGCCCACATCACAAAATCTCAAAACTGCAGATGCTGGCATGGATGTGGAGAGAAGGGAACACTTTGACACTGCTGGTGGGACTGCAAACTAGTACAACCTTTCTGGAAGGAAGTATGGAGAAACCTCAAAGCACTCAAGCTAGACCTCCCATTTGATCCTGCAATCCCATTACTGGGCATCTACCCAGAAGGAAAAAAATCCTTTTATCATAAGGACACTTGTACTAGACTGTTTATTGCAGCTCAGTTTACAATCGCCAAAATGTGGAAACAGGCTAAATGCCCACCAACCCAGGAATGGATTAACAAGCTGTGGTATATGTATACCATGGAATACTATTCAGCCATTAAAAAAATGGAGACTTTACATCCTTCGTATTAACCTGGATGGACGTTGAAGACATTATTCTTAGTAAAGCATTACAAGAATGGAGAAGCATGAATCCTATGTATTCAATTTTGATATGAGGACAATTAATGACAATCAAGGTTATGGGGGGGAAGCAGAAAGAGCGACAGAGGGAGGGGGATGGGGCCTTGGTGTGTGTCACACTTTATGGGGGCAAGACATGATTGCAAGGGGGACTTTACCTAACAATTGCAATCAGTGTAACCTGGCTTATTGTACCCTCAATGAATCCCCAACAATAAAAAAAAAAAAAGATGGATACAGGACTTAAATTTAAGGCATGAAACAATAAAAAATCCTGAAAGAATGCATAGGAAAAACACGGGAAGATATTGGCCTGGGGAAAGACTTCATGAGGAAGACTGCCATGGCAATTGCAACAACAACAAAAATAAACAAATGGGACTTCATTAAAGTGAAAAGCTTCTGTACAGCTAAGGAGACAAGAATGAAAGCAAAGAGACAACCTACACAATGGGAAAGGATATTTGCATATTTTGAATCAGACAAAAGCTTGATAACTAGGATCTATAGAGAACTCAAATTAATCCACATGAAAAAAGCCAACAATCCCATATATCAATGGGCAAGAGACATGAATAGAACCTTCTCTAAAGAAGACAGATGAATGGCTAACAAACATATGAAAAAATGCTCATTATCTCTATTTATTAGAGAAATGCAAATCAAAACCACCCTGAGATATTGTCTAACCCAGTGAGAATGTCCCACATCACAAAATCTCAAAACTACAGATGCTGGTTTGGATGTGGAGAGAAGGGAATACTTTTACACTGCTGGTGGGACTGCAAACTAATACAACCCTTTTGGAAGGAAGTAATGAGAAACCTCAAAGAACTCAGGCTAGACCTCCCATTTGATCCTGCAATCCCATTACTGGGCATCTATCCAGAAGGAAAAAAATCCTTTTATCATAAGGACACTTATACTAGACTATTTATTGCAGCTCAATTTTCAATGGCCAAAATGTGGAAACAGGCTAAATGCCTGCCAACCCAGGAATGGATTAACAAACTGAAGTATATGTACACCATGGAATGCTATTCAGCCATTAAAAAAATGGAGACTTTACATCCTTTGTATTAACCTGGATAGAAGTGGAATACATTGTTGTTAGTAAAGCATCTCAAGCATGGAGAAGCATGAATCCTATGAACTCAATTTTGATATGAGGACAATTAAGGACACGGTGGGGGTGGAGGAAGGGGAGAGCAGAGAGAGAAAGAAGGAGGGAGGGGTGGGGTAAGGAAGAGCAAAGAGAGGGAAGGAGGGAGGGAGTGAGGCCTTGGTGTGCGCCACACCGTTTGGGGGCAAGACACTATTGTAAGAGGGACTTTACTTAACAAATGTAATCAGTGCAACCTGGTTTCTTGTACTCTCAATGAATTCCCAACAATTAAGAAAAAAAAAAAGTTGAATTAGACTGGTCTGATGAGGTTATGCCACCTTTTTGAATATAACCTCAGAGCCAAGCTTTCTAGAATATTTTAGGAAAGTTCTAGGAAACAGAATCCTAATTCTAATATGGGCTTCCTATTCCCACACTGGGGTATAAATTGCTACTAGAGTATTTCTATTACAGTTGGTTACTTTAACAGGAATTATCCGGACCCACTGCTTTTTGCTAGCCGACACAACATCTTTTTGTGAATTAGAAGAAAATCTCCCTTGTGTGAACAAATGAGAAAATGGCTCCTCTTGGGCTGATAAATTAGAAAATGGGGAGCAGGCACTAGCTTACCACCAAGGCCTGCTTCCTCAGATGGGTGCCTGTGTGCTGGGCATAGCCTGCACAACTGTCACAGCTGCCTGGTTAGTACAGAGGGACAATCTAATCCAACCACCCACTCCCATCTCAGAGGTGGGAGTCTTCAAGACAGCAACGTTGAACACATTGACCTGATGAATTTGCCACAGCTAGTGTGCATTTCCCCTCCCAAAGGACAGCCCCCTCTTTTTGTCAGCCCAGTTTGCTGCACACAGAGTGTGGAGTCAGCACAGGCGCAAGAAGCGATTGTAAGAGGACCACTGGAGGGCCCCAGGTCTGCTGTGGATTCCAATTGCTCATAGAATGTAGGCTGGCATGGTTGATTTAGGAGAACAGAATCTCTGAGAGGTAATGGAGCTCAGCTTGTGTGTCACTGGTCCCTGGGAGTTCCTGATAGCATTCCACAAATTTCTGAGCACCTGCCATGTGCTTCATACACTGAGGCTAGTAAGACAGCATCTTTACCCCGCATCAGGTCACTGTGTAGTGGGGGAGAAGGCCCAGGTACAGAAAGTATGGAGTGACGGGGAATTCCAAGGAGAGACACAGCATTGTGGAAGCAATGAGGAGGCACTTTAAGCTGAGCCTGGAGTTGAGGTCAGGGAGTAACTCACCAAATCAGACTGTTGAGAAGGGGTTAATCAGAGAAGGTCAAAGTGTGTTCCAGGAGAGAAGTATACACTGTTCTCATTTGCTCTTTCTCCACCTTGCCTTCTGCTCTGCTCCCTGTTTCTCTTCCTCTCTGCTCTGCCTCCTCTGCCCTTCTCTCTTCCTTTTTTTCACACCCTCTCTCCAAGAAACAGAGGGAAGAACACAGACATCAAAGCCAGGTTTAGTGAAGTAGTGCTCTCATTGGGTCCTGGAAGATTGGGCAGAGGGTCTTTTTCTTTCTGGTAGATTCTGATGAACCGAATTCTTTATTAGTGTTCAAATGTCTGTATTAATATGCATTCCCTCCCCATCCTGACTTGTGTGGTCCCCATTCTAGGGCTGCTCAGTCCAGCATTTGCCTCTGGAACTCAAGTGCCCACAGAGAGTCTGCAGCCAGCTGTGAATGTCATTGGACAGAAGAAATGGTTCCTGGCAGTGATGGTGCTCAGACTGCCATCTGCTGTGTTCCTCAGAGAGTGGGAGCTAGTTTCTCAAAGTCAGGCTGAAAGAGGTCAAAGAATTTGTTTAAGGGCACATAGCTGATAAATGGTGGAGTCTGGCCATGTGTGTGGGTGTGGGGGAAGAATAAGAACAGAGGCAGCCCGTGTCCTGCCTCATCCTGGTGCCTAAGCCATGACAGAAATGACTCCTCCCAAAGCATCCAGGACAAAGGGATCGGTAGACAAAAGGGCACTGCCTGCCCCAACCCACTGTCTGCCACCCTACAGCAGGTCCCAGGGCAAAGCCAGGTCTATAGCAGGGATGAGTTAAGGGAAGAAGTCTTCTTCTCCTTGGCCAGACTCTCAGTTAGGGGTATAACTGTTTTCTGAGGAATGCCAGGTGTCCCAGATGTTGTGGAATGAATTATGCTAACCTACCTCTCCCGCAAAGATGCTGAAGTCCTAACTTCCACTATCTGTGGGTGTGCCCTTACTTGAAAAAATGAAGTGGAGATGAGGTCATGAGGATGGGCCCTAATCCAGCATGGCTGTGTCCTATGAAAAGGGGAAGCTTGGGCAAGGCAACAGAGACAAATGGAGACAGACACACAAGGAGAACACCATATGAAGCTGGAGGCTGGGACTGTGCTGATGGACCTGAAGCCAAGACTGCCACAGGCCACCAGGAGGCAAGGGCCAGGCCTGGCACTGAGGGGGATGTCTACCTTGATTGGGATATCTACCTCCAGAATGGTGAGACAATAAATATCTGTTGTTTAAACCACCCAGAATGTGCTACTTTGCTATGGCTCAACCAGAAAATGAACCTAGCAAAGTTCCTGGGATGTGTGTCCCTTCCTCAGCCCCTCAGCTGGGCCTGGCTAAGATGCTGCAGAAGCCCTTGCTGTCTTGAAGGCACCTGTTGCTGCTGTGTGGTGCCAAGGAAAGCCAGGAGAACTTGACTAGGCTTGGGACTGGACCCCTGCTGTGTGAAGAAGGCAAAGCAACTCCAAACGGGGAGGTCTTGTCCTGAAGTGACCCCCCAATGCCTGCTACAAAAAGGCAGATCAAAATCAATTGCACTCCCCAGCCTGCCACAAGAGAGGATGGTGTTTGTACCCTGTGCTATTCCAGTGACAATTAGCATCACATTAGGTCTATAGCAGCCCATTCATTTTCTCCACACATCACTGGTGTCTGGTAGGGAATTGGAATTTTTAATCCCCCATGTCCTAAGTGAATGCATATTGAACTGTTTTGACAGCTTAGAAATTCTGTTGCAGGTTCTTGATGACTTCCCACGTCAGGATCAATTTGCCGCCTTGTCTGCTCAGCTGATTAGGTCCTATCCAATTTTCTTGAGCTAGGATTTCAGAGGATCTAACATTTTTCATCTGTACCACAGAAGGGTGGAAGAGGAGTCAGAGGTCTGATCTAGAGACATTGAACCATGAACTCTCTACTAAACAAAAAAAAAAAAAAAGAAGAAGAAAGAAAAAGAGATACACACATCAATATTGAAAAAATATACACAGATCAATAATAAGGAGAAATACCAAAAAATGTAACCCTTTGCCCAGAGATTGCATGTAGAGGAAGGCTAAAGACTGCAGGATAAGAACTTGGCTGTGATGGTCTTCCTGTTTCCACACACTGCCCAGCCTGGCTCCTCCCAGATTATACTTCCTAAGTTTCTTTGTCAGTAATGTGGGAATAATAGTAAGAGAAACTTTACAGGGCTGCTGTGAACACAAAGTGAAATAGTAGGGCGGCACCTGTGGCTCAGAGGAGTAGGGCACCAGCCCCATATACCAGAGGTGGCAGGTTCAAACCCAGCCCCGGCCAAAAACTGCAAAACAAACAAACAAAAAAGTAAAATAGTATATATAGCAGTGATTTGTTTGATCACTGACTAGAGTGCAGTAGGCATAAAACTTGTGATGGTTTGTTGGGAAAAGCTCCTCATGTGAAAAGCATCCTGTCTCTTCCTTCACCTTCCTCTTCCTTTAATCTCCTCGTCCTTCCATGCTCTCTCTCTCTTTACTCAGAGAAAGCCTACAGAACCGTCAAACAGAAATGCAATGTGAACCACGTAGGGAATTCTAAGTTTTCTAGTAGCTATATTTTAAAAAGTAAAAAGAAAAAGGTAAAATTAATTTTAGTAATGTGTTTCACTAAAGCAATCTGTACAACCATAGGATTACTTTGACATGTAATTGATATAAACTTTTTTTAAATTATGATTTGATTTCATTGATTTTTTTAAAAATTGTAATTGTCTTTTCAATTATGATTTTTTTCTCTCTGTCCTTCTTGGTTTCCTTTTTTTAAAATCTCAGATGAATGTGAAGATACAATTCATTAAGTTACATTGTTTGCATTTGTTAGTAAAGTCCGAGTTACAGTTGAGCCCTCACCTGTGATGTGTGCCCTTTGCCCTTACATTGTGCCCGTTAGGTGAGAGCTCATGGATTCTCTCTATAATAAACTGTATTTATGCGATGTTTGCATTCTGTTGTTTTCTTGCTCACTCTGCAAAATCTCGTGTCATTTGCACTTGAGCACATCTCACTGCAGACTAGCTAGACCTCAAGTGCCCAGTTAGCCAGCCAGGGCTCATGGCTGGACACTGGCCAGCACAGCTCTGGCCTTCCTGGAGTTGGTCATTACTCAAGAAAATTTCCTCTCATGCTGCCTTATTTCCCATTCTCTTCCTACCCAGTGCTTGGGAGCATTTGAGCCAGGTCAGCAGACATAAGCAGTCTCACTGGCAGGGTGGGATGGGGTTGAAATGGGGACCACACTCTTTAGATCTACCATCACCTGGCTGTGCTCTGAGTACTGGGCCCCACATTGCCTATCCCTTCCCTGCCACACTACCCTACCAGCTCCCTGTGACACTAACCAAGCTGGGGCCTGGTGGCCTCCATGGGAGCCCAGTTTTCAGCCCCTGGTCTGTGCTTCACCTTTCCCCACAGACAGACTGAGCAGAGCACGTATGCCTCCCCATCCTGGAGTCTTGCTCAGAGGCTCAATCCTTCCTCTGAAACAACCCAGCCTTTTGCCTGCCCATTTTATAAGAAATAGTTGATATTTATTAATGTATAAAAGAGTAGACAAAAAGACATGTGACTAAAAGAAAATATCTGCAATTAATTTAACAATCAAGGATTAATTTGCATCATCAAGAATGAAAAGGCAAATACCCACACAGAAAGGCAGGTAAAGGGTATAGTACGATGGCTATTGATGTACAAAAACTCTATCAACTTCACTATTAATCAGAGATGTACAGATTCAAACAAGATAAATTTTCCTCATTAGAATTTGGCCAAAATAAAAAAAAAATAAATAAAAGACTAGAAATTGGATGAACACTTTTAATACCTAGGAGAGATTTTAAAGACTATCAATGCCCACATTCCATCCCAGACCAATTCATTCAAATCTTCCCGAATAGTACGGGGCATTAGGGTCTTTTGCTTATTTGTTTTGATGTTTGTCTGTGTTCTAAAGAGCCCTGGCTGATTTCACTCTGTGTCCAAACTTGAAAACCATCAATATAATACTTGGAGAGAGTAATTTGATACTTGTTTTTCATAAAAAGCTATATATATTTTTTTTACATAAATGAAGCTGTTTGGTTTATTACTCATGTCCCTCTAATTAAAAAAAAAATTTAGGGAATGAAGAGACAAGATGCCAGAACTGAAGCCAGCTTTCCACAGAGGCTCCCATCCAGAAGGAGAGTTAAAGGACAGAAATTTAGCAAGTAACCTGGTGGATTAGAGCTGCACAAAGAGAGAAGGTTGAAGAACGCACCTCAACCCCACTGAGGTGAGCTGCGATCCCAAGGATACAAACAAAAGGTACAAAATCCACCACCAAGCAGATGGGAGTCCCCTCTCCCATGAGAATGGCTCAGAGTGCCCCACAAACAAATGAGAAGAGTTCAAATGTCCTCCCACTAAACTCCATGGGAGAGACCCTCTAAAAATTGGACCTACCTCCCCTACTAGGGTGCCACGGTGTTCTCCTGCCAGGCATAAAACTGTATATATTCTCTACCTGCAACTCTGCACTCCCAGCACTCCCCTCCACTCTCACTCTGAGGTCTGGAGGCCTGTCCCCCAGGAGTCCAGATCCGTGGGTGATTTCTCAAGGGGTGTGGACAGGGCCTAAACTGCAGCTGGTCAGTGCTGACTCTGGGGCATGGGAGTGAGGAGAGGATGGTTGGCTGAGAGGGAACCACACTGGAGTGGCGGTGCCCCGAGGCACAGAGCAACAGCTGTCTTTTGGCAACAATAGAGCTCACTCCTGGATATTCATAAGCCACACCCCTGTCTCCCTGGACAACCAGAGGAGGTTGGGCATCTACTCAGGTGGGAACCACCATGGAAAAGATCTGGGACAGAAACGCAGGCCCCGTGAGTAAAGGGTTTGCCTGAGGTGGTACTGGCCTGGGTGGAGCGCGGGGACTAGAAACGCATGCGCAGAGCCGGGAAGTTCCCAGGGTGGGGCTGACCCAGAGGACTGCTTTACTGAACCTAAGACGCACTTGGCCCTCAGGGGATCGTCAGCCTATAGACAAAGGAAGACAGGAGGCTAGAACTGACAGGTAACCGAATACAAACCTGCAGGAGCAAAGACAGGGCCTGAGGCACAGGCTCTGGGAACTCAAAACGGCTTTTCTTCTGCAGGGGAATTTAGCAGGGACAGAAACAAATTCCCGCAAAGTTGTTCTGTTGTGTTCTGTCAGTAACATCAATCAGGGGCGGGCTGGAACTGAGTGAACAACCCCCAGCCTCCATCAAGCACCCGAGGTTGTCAGGCTTCACCTCCCCTTGCTAGATAGAGGCAGAGCGCAGTGGCCTAGCTGAGCAGAAATAGATTTCCTTGTGATTCAGGCAGGTGCAAACCCCTGGAGTATCTATTCACTACAGGCAACTGGGTCAAAGCCCTGTGGGAATATCACTGTCTGGGTGTGACAGAGGTGCAAAGTGGGGAAGAAGGCATCAACCTTCCCAGACTGATCTATTTGCTGGGTGGGTCCTCCTGACGCCACAGAGCACTGGAGCAAGCCATAACAGGGTAGTCACCAAACCCCTGTGATCCAGTTGTCAGAAACCTTTTAAACTCTCCCACCTGAGACAGGTGCTGACTGAGACAATTGATTTGGACCTTTTGGACTGAGCCAATCACCTGAAGACTATTCAGGTGGTGCCCTGGGTGTATGGTTGTAGGAAGGTTTGATTTCCTTTTCCAATTGTTGCATGTCTGGGGCAGGGTGACTTAATTGCTAGTATTTCTCCACAGCTGAGACTTCAACCCAGAGTAACTGTTTCACTAGGGTCGAACAGAGACCAGCTGAAAACAAGACAGAACTACTTAGCCCCACCACACAAAATAGGTCCCCAGTTTCACATGCTATAGCACTGTATGGGTCCTTGACAAAGCTCCAGGGAAAAAATCAAACAGTGTAAAACAATCATGGGGTGGAATCAATGGAAAAACTCTGGTATCATGAATAATGAGAATATATCAACCCCTCACAAGGAAAGATACGGCAGATGTAATTGAAGATTCCATTCATAAACAGCTGGCTGAGATGTCAGAAATCGAATTCAGAATTTGGATTGCAAACAAGATTGATAAAATGGAGGAAAATTTGAAATTAGAAACTCGAGCACCAATTCAAAATTCGGAATTAGAAATTCGAGGAGAAATGAAAAAGTTGTCTTAAGAATTTAACGAATTTAAAGACAAAACCACCAAAGATTTTGATGCACTGAAGCAAGAATTTGCAGCCCTCAAAGATCTGAAAAATACAGTAGAATCCCTCAGTAAAAGAGTGGAGCAAGCAGAAGAAAGGATTTCTGACATTGAAGAAAAAGCCTTTGAACGCTCCCAAACTCTCAAAGAGGAAGAGAAATGGAGAGCAAAAACGGATCATTCTTTCAGAGAGTTCTGGGATAATTCGAAGAAGGCTAGTATCCACTGCATTGAAATCCCTGAAAGTGTTGAAGTGGCCTCGCAAGGCACAGAGGGCCTTCTGCATGAAATTATGAAAGAGAATTTTCCACACATGCCAAGAGATTCTGAAATTCAGATAGCAGACAGTTTCAGAACCCCAGCACGACTCAATCAAAATAAGACATCCCCCAGGCATATCATAATTAACTTCACTAAAGTTAATATGAAGGAGAAAATTCTGAAATAGCCAGACATAAGAAATCCATTACCTACAAAGGAAAGAATATTAGAATGACTGCAGATCTCTCTGCTAAAACTTTTCAAGCCAGAAGAGGGTGGTCATTGACTTTTAATCTCCTAAAGCAAAATAACTATCAACCCCAGATCCTGTATCCAGCTAATCTGAGTTTCATTTATGATGGAGAAATTAAATACTTTAATGACAATCATATGTTGAAGAAATTTGCCATAACCAAACCAGCTCTTCAGGATATTCTCAGACATATCATCCAGAATGACCAGCCCAATCCTCTACCACAAAAGTAAACTCACTCAGAAACTTTTGATCAAACTCCACCTCTACACTGGCGAAAGGATTAAAAATGTCCACTGGACTTTCAAAAAACTCGATACCCAAAACTTCACAAGACTTATCAATATTCTCCATTAATGTGAATGGCTTAAACTGTCCTCTAAAGAGTCACAGGTTAGCTACCGGGATACAAAAACTCAGGGCAAATTTTTGCTGCATACAAGAGTCACATCTTACCTTAAAAGACAAATATAGACTCAGGGTAAAAGGTTGGTCTTCCATATTTCAGGCAAATGGTAATTAGAATAAAGTAGGTATTGCAATTCTATTTGCAGATACAATAGGCTTTAAACCAACAAAAGTAAGGAAGGCTAAGAATGGTCACTTCATATTTGTTAAGGGTAATACTCAATATGATGAGATTTCAATTATTAATATCTATGCACCCAACCAGAATGCACCTCAATTTATAAGAGAAACTCTAACAGACATGAGCAACTTGATTTCCTCCAGCTCCGTAATAGTTGTAGATTTCAACACTCCTTTGGCAGTGTTGGATTGATCCTCCAATAAGAAGCTGAGAAAGAAATTTTAGATTTAAACCTAGCAATCCAACATTTGTTTTTAGCAGATATCTACACAAAATTTCATTCCAATAAAACTGAATACACATACATCTCATCAGCCCACAGAATATACTCCAAAATTGATCACATCTTAGATCACAAGTATAACCTCAGTAAATTTAAAGAAATGGAAATTATTCCTTGCATCTTCTTGGACCACCCTGGAATAAAAGTTGAACTCAGTAATAACAGGAATCTGCATACTCATACAAAAACATGGAATTTAAATAACCTCATGCTGAATGATAGCTGGGTCAGAGATGAGATTAAGAAGGAAATTGCCAAATTTTTGGAACAAAACAACAATGAAGACACGAATTATCAGAACCTCTGGGATCCTGCAAAGGCAGTCCTAAGAGGGAAATTTATAGCACTGCAAGCCTTCCTCAAGAGAATGGAAAGAGAGGAAGTTAGCAACTTAATGGGACATCTCAAGCAACTGGAAAAGGAAGAACATTCCAACCCAAAACCCAGTAGAAGAAAATAAATACCCCAAATTAGAGCAGAATTAAATGAAATTGAAAACAAAAGAATTATACAACAGATCAATAAATCAAAAAGTTGGTTTTTTTGAAAAGGTCAATAAAATAGATAAACCTTTGGTCAACCTAATCAGGAAAAAAAGAGTAAAATCTCTAATCTCATCAATCAGAAACGACAAAGACTGAAGTAACAACAGATTCCTCAGAAATTCAAAAAATCCTTAACGAATATTATAAGAAACTTTATTGTAAGAAATATGAAAATCTGAAGGAAACTAACCAATACTCGGAGGCACGTCACCTTCCAAGACTTAGCCAGAATCAAGTGAAAATGTTGAACAGGCTTGAATCAAGTTCTGAAATAGCATCAACCATACAAAACATCTCTAAAAAGAAAAGCCTGGGACCAGATGGCTTCATGTCAGAATTCTACCAAACCTTTAAAGAGGAACTAGTACCTATATTACTAGTACCTATATTACTCAACTTGATCCAAAATGTAGAAAAAGAAAGAAGACTAACCAACACGTTCTATGAAGCAAACATCACCCTGATCCCCAAACCAGGAATAGATCCAACAAGAAAAGAAAATTATAGACCAATATCACTAATGAATACAGATGCAAAAATATTCAACAAGATCCTAACAAACATAATCCAGCAACACATCAAACAAATTATACATCATGACCAAGTTGGTTTTAGCCCAGGGGTCAAGGCTGGTTCAATATACATAAATCTATAAGTACAATTCAGCACATAAACAAATTAAAAAACAAAGACCATATGATTCACTCAATTGATGCAGAAAAAGCTTTTGATAATATATAGCATGTCTTCATGATCAGAACACTAAAGAAAATTGGTATAGAAGGGACATTTCTTAAACTGATAGAGGCCATCTACAGCAAACCCACAGCCAATATCGTATTGAATGGAGTTAAATTGAAATCATTTCCACTCAGATCAGGAACCAGACAAGGCTGCCCATTGTCTCCACTGCACTTTAACATTGTCATGGATGTTTTTAGCCACCACAATTAGGGAAGAAAAGGCGATCAAGGGTATCCATATAGGGTCAGAAGAGATCAAACTTTCGCTCTTTACAGATGATATGATCGTATATCTGGAAAACACCAGGGATTCTACTACAAAACTCTTAGAAGTGATCAAGAAATACAGTAACATCTCAGGTTACAAAATCAATATTCATAAATCGGTAGCCTTTATATATACCAACAATAGTCAAGCTGAAAAAACATTTAAGGACTCTATTCCATTCACAGTAGTGCCAAAGAAGATGAAATACTTGGGAGTTTATCTAACAAAGGACGTGAAAGATCTCTATAAAGAGAACTATGAAACTCTAAGAAAAGAAATAGCTGAAAATGTTAACAAATGGAAAAATATACCATGCTCATGGCTGGGAAGAATCAACATTGTTAAAATGTCCATACTACCCAAAGCAATATGTAATTTTAATGCAATCCCTATTAAAGCTCCATTGTCGTACTTTAAATAGTTTGAAAAAACAATACTTCATTTTATATGGAATCAGAAAAAACCTCGAAAAGCCAAGACATTACTCAGAAATAAAAACAAAGCCAGAAGAATCACCTTACCAGAACTCAGACTATACTACAAATTGATAGTGATCAAAACAGCATGGTACTGGCACAAAAACAGAGAAGTAGATGTCTGGAACAGAATAGAGAACCAAGGGATGAATTCAGCTACTTACTGTTATTTAACTTTGACAAGCCAATTAAAAACATTCAGTGGGGAAAAGATTCCCTATTTAACAAATGGTGCTGGGTGAACTGGCTGGCGACCTGTAGAAGACTGAAACTGGACCCACACCTTTCACCATTAACTCAGATAGACTCTCACTGGATTAAAGATTTAAACTTAAGACATGAAACTATAAAAATGCTAGAAGAGTGTGCAGGGAAAACCCTTGAAGAAATCGGTCTGGGCGAGTATTTTATGAGGAGGACCCCCCGGGCAATTGAAGCAGCTTCAAAAATACACTATTGGGACCTGATCAAACTAAAAAGCTTCTGCACAGCCAAGAACACAGTAAGTAAAGCAAGCAAACAGCCCTCAGAATGGGAGAAGATGTTTGCAGGTTATATCTCTGACAAAGGTTTAATAACCAGAATCCACGGAGAACTCAAACGTATAAGCAAAAAAAGAACAAGTGATCCCATTGCAGGCTGGGCAAGGGATTTGAGGAGAAACTTCTCTGAAGAAGACAGGTACGTGGCCTACAGACATATGAAAAAATGCTCATCATCTTTAATCATCAGAGAAGTGCAAATCAAAACTACGTTGAGATATCATCTAACTCCAGTAAGGTTAGCCTATATCACAAAATCCCAAGACCAGAGATGTTGGCGTGTATGTGGAGAAAAGGGAACACTTCTACATGAGATCTAAAAATAGATCTGCCATTCAACCCTATAATTCCTCTACTAGGCATACACCCAGAAGACCAAAAATCACACCATAATAAGATACTTGTACCAGTATGTTTATTGCAGCCCTATTCATAATTGCTAAATCATGGAAAAAAACCCAAGTGCTCATCGATCCACAAATGGATTAATAAATTGTGGTATATGTACACCATGGAATATTATGCAGCCTTAAAGAAAGATGGAGACTTTATCTCTTTCATGTTTACGTGGATGGAGCTGGAACACATTCTTCTTAGTAAAGTATCTCAATAATGGAACAAAAAGTATCCAATGTACTCAGCCCTACTATGAAACTAATTTATGGCTTTCATATGAAAGCTATAACCCAGTTATAACCTAAGAATGGGGGAAGGGGGCACGGGAGGGGAGGGAGGGGTGAGGATGAGCGGAGGGAGGGGTGAGGATGAGCGGAGGGAGGGTGATTGGTGGGATTACACCTGTGGTGCATCTTACAAGGGTATATGTGAAACTTGGTAAACGTAGAGTGTTAATGTCTTAACACAATGACTAAGAAAATGCCAGGAAGGCTACGTTAACCAGTGTGATGAAAATGTGTCAAATGGTCCTTAAAACCAGTGTATGGTGCCCCATGACTGCATTAATGTACACAGCTATGATTTAATAAAAAAAAAAAAAAAAGAAACAAAATTTTAAATACAAAGCTCCCGTCTCTGGGAGAAAATTGCCTTGTCTGCACACGTTGAATCAGACCCTTGCTCTGTGCTTATCTTTAGTGGCTGACCTTCTGCCCCACAGGAGAACCCCTTCAGGTGAAAGGCACCTGTCTACTGGCCAGGGCCATCCTCCCTGCAATCCACGTTACCAGGGCCCCAAGTTCATCCTCCCCCGTGATCCAACGTAAAAGTGCCTCACTCTGGGCCTGCCTGGCTGCACGCCCTTGCAAGGCAGAAACCTGTAGCTCATGCTATTTATCCCTACAACCTGAAACAATCTGAGACTCAGCATCCTGGAATTCCCTGTCCAAATAGTGTAGACCTCTTGAGAGCCTCTTCCCCATTCTCTAAAGGTCTGTGTGCACACCTAGGCTGAATGATGGCCAAGGGGCAGTTGTTGTGGGGGGAATGGCCAAAGCTTGGTTGTGTGGGCTGCGCCTCTGCAAAGTTTAACTCAAAGTCCCTATGGTGTGGAGCAGAGCTAGGGTGGGAAGAGACAGTGGCAGGTGGGTCCACTCTCCCTATAACATTCATGATGCCGAGCAGAACGCCAAGAAGCCCATCCACTCCAAGTTTGAGCCTGCTCTCCAGGTTTATAGGAAGGTCTGTTTGTCCAGGTCGGGGATGGAACGTGCTTTACTTGACTGTTGGTGGGGTTTATAGCTTTCACATGTCTAGGCCCAGAGTGTGTGGCCCTCTGTGTTCTTGCTCTGGGCTTCATCTAAGTTAGTTGGGGGGACTGCTTCTGTCTCCTGAGGACAAACTGCCCCCCCACCATCATATGAAGAAAATTCAGCATCTTCCGTGACACAATTGGGCAGGACCATTGTGCCCCAGGACTGAGTGTGGCCTTCCTGAGTGGACATTCTGGACTATGCCGGCCTGTCCACTCTGTCACCTTGCTTTTACTCAGATTCCAAAATCAGTATGGGCTGCTGGAGGCAGGCCATCTGTGCCCCCTTTTGACACAAGTGTGCAGACCTGTTGATGAATTAGGGGCTGCTATTTATCCAAACAGCACCAACACACACTCCCTGTCACCACCATCTCAATCTCCTGAACTTTTTGTGCTGGGGTGACAAGGTCACAATTCTCGGGTGTAAACAGAGCTGGGGAATTGGGAGTGTCCCTGACAGTCTCTGACACAGTTGCCAAGGCAGGTGATTTTTTTTCCCCCAAGGGCCCCGCCCCCTCATCGGGCTGTAAGTGCCTAATCAGACAGCTCACTCCTTAGCACCAGGTCGGGGACCCGGACACTACCCAGGCTCCCAGTAAACTTCTATAGTCTACTGGGTGTAAAATAATTACTGTCCACTGTACTGGGTGCTTTGACAAACGTTTGTTTAAAACACAGAGGAAACTTGAGAAAGGGGTAGCATACCATGGATAAAGTTTAAAAATGTAAATTTTACATATGATAATGGATATTTGTCAGAATTCTCTTGCTTTCTAGAAACAAAAACCTTGAGCCAGCTTTAAGCCAAGGAGTGACTCCTAAGGTATTAGGAGGATACTGCAAACCGAGGAAGACGTGAGTCACAGGTGAGGGCGCAGACAGGCTTCACAGACAGACAGGGCAGTACGGCCAGCCAGGCTGCCCCTTCTCATGTGTCCTTCCCAGCTCATGTGCTTCCCATTTTTCTCCCCCTGCAGTCCAGCTTCCTCTGTTTTCCAGTTCACATGAAGGAAACTGGTCACCCAGACACCGAGAGAAGCCAGACTGATTTTTTGTTCTTGTTTTTTTTTTTTAGATAGTCTTACTCAGTTACCCTGGCTAGAGTGTCTGGAGTGTCAGTAAGTGTCATCATAGCTCACTGTGCTCAAGCCATCCTCCTGCCTTAGCCTCCCAAGTAACTGGGGCTACAGGTGTATGACACCACGCCCCACTAATTTTTTTTTCTTTTTTTTTTTATATAGAAATGAGGTCTCACTCTTGCTCAGGTGAGTTTTGAATAGGCTGATATCTTAATTCAAATTTGAAATTAATCAGAAAGGACTTTGGGTCAGCTGGATTCAGATGCTGGGAGGTTGGGCCTGGTCGTGTACACAAGCCTCCTCTTCTGTAAATGTTGATGATGAGGGATAGTAAAATCCTGCCCTTCTTGGTAGAAGACCTATTTCCAGAAAGGTAATAGAAGTTGAGTAGATCCAGTAACAGATACTTACTGGCAACACACATGCAGGCACTTGGATGTTCATGTGCACACACAAATCTTTGCATGTTCATGTGTGCACACACACCTTTGCATGTTCACATGTACACACATACATCTTTGCTTGTTCACGTGCACACACACACACCTTTGCATGTTCATTTGTGCACGTGCAGGGACATCTTTTCTCCCATACACTCAAACAGGCCTCAGCTCAATGTAATTCACTAGATTCCTTCTCCCCAGTGAAAACCTCAGATCACATCTGGCAATGATTTCAAACATGCTGTCATCGAACCTCCCATTTTCCACATTCACAGTCTGTGGAGATTCTGCCCATCTCTTTTTCTAAAGGTGCTCTGGAAGAATAAAGGGATCCCATGAGAGTGCTGGAATTCCCACGCATCTTTGACCTCTCTTGATTGCTGTAATCCCAGTTTTTGGATCAGGGCATTGTGTTTAGCTTTACCTGTAACTTCAGTCTCATAAAGTGGATTCAGCAGTAAATGTGAGTACTGTAGTTTGGGAAGGTATATAATTATTTAACCATCAGCTGATTCAGGTTTCTGTTGACATTCATAAAGTGCCTAGTTTAACAGAATTGCACATTTTCTATGTTGTTCTTGGTTAGTTTTTAAGATGGTTCTCTTGCACTGGAGCTTGTGTCTCTCATTTTATACCACAAAGGCCGCAAGAAATCACTAAGACAAGCTAAAACCCTGCAGTATCACTGCTGAGTCAAATCACGATATGACAGGCAAGAGTTTTACTAATCACGTCAGTAATGCAAGGCAAGGATTGCCTTCTTTCCGGTCAAGGATGGAAAGATGAGCAAATCCTCTTGCCTCACCACACTCATTTTCTCTGACTTTCTGGTAACTGAAAAGCTCCACTGCTCGCAGTAACTCCTGCATTAGTTAATGGGCGCAGTTTTGGGTGCCTCCCCAAACTACTCTTCAACAATAACAGAAGTGGACTATGGATGATTTAACTTTAAAAAAAAAGGTCATTTGCTGATATAGGTAACTAGGTAATGACAGGGAGTCTGATGAAGAATGAACAGCCACACCCAAAGATGAGCAGGGGCAGTGGTGGACCCAGGGATCTTGGCTGAGGCATTCAGGAGCCTTCACTCCAGAGGGTTCAAATGTGGCTCCGGTCACAGTGTTCCAGAGCTGTGTCTCTCAGTTCAAGACTCAAATTCCTAATGGCTTAACTTGAGCCAGGTGCTTGCCTGGTGGCCAAGAAGCAGCATCAGATAATACAGGTATAGCTGTACACAGAGTCAGGTACATCCTGGGGTATGGGCACCTGGGTCGGGCCAGGCGGCCACCCTAAGAGGTCTACACTGGCTATTGGTTTGGTTTTTTCTCTCACAAATATTTACAAGAAATTGTTTGGATTTTTTTTTCTTTAATATTAAATTGTGTTTATAAAGACTATAGATATGATTCACTCTATTAATAAATGCATCTCTAAGTTTATTCAACTTTCTTTTAAACTTCAACTTCTCTACTCACCTACTTGAGTAATCTGTCTGTCCCCAGGATATTTGAGTAATTTTTACAGGAAAGGAATGTGAGTGGCGTGATATATGGCCATGTGTTTATTTCTTATGTCGTTCTTTGCCTTCTCATATTTAAAAAGTTAGTATAGGTAGTGTTATTTTATCCATCCCCCCCAAAAAAAAACAAAAGATCCACAAAAATTCTATTATTCCCTGGAATTTAATGTTGTAAAAAAAAATAGCTTGAGGCGGCTGATGTTCCTTTGTGTAGGAAACATTTTCTCAGCTGGCGTACAATTTTTTTTGTTATCTTTTAAGTTAAATTTTGTTTTTATGAAGAAAGATCTAAGGAAGTTGAAATAAGCATTAGTCTTCCCTTTCAGAATCCTATCAAAAGTGCTAAACCTATCCCAAGAACAAAAAAGACACTATCAAAAACTAACACTCTAAAACCAAAACAGCATTCCATAATACCAAGGTGTCCAGTCTCAGGACTTCCACTTTCCCAGGGACCAAGTGTATAAACGTGTGTGTGTGTGGGAAGAAGTAGAGTAGAGGGCATTTGGGAGGTGCCAGGTGAGCTTATTGAAGTAGAAATGAAAGCTGACTTGGAAAATGGGAACGCATCTCCAGGCAATGTCATCAGAGGCTTCCTTGAACTTGGAGGCCAAACCTCCATAATGGTGCTAATCTGCACGGTTGTGCAATTTTCTCCAGGAGTGCTCAGAAGCCAAGGGGTTAGATGGAGGAATCAGGCAGCTGGGTGGACACAGTTTTGTGTCTCCTTCATCTGGGTAGATCCCAACATCCTGGGGGTTGCCTGGTCAGAACTAGTTGCAGCTCTGAACTAAAATAAAATCTTAAAGTTGCCCACAAGCCGCTGACTGACTGGACCCCTCTTGGCCAAGGGGATCCCTAAAATTGACTTCCTAGCCATGAGAAAGGAGATCAGACATGCCTCAGTATGCCCCCTCCCCTTCTTAGAGATGTCCTCTGTGACTCATTAACAGGTCTAAAGCTATGCAAGACATACCTGCAGGTCCTCAATATACACAACAAACCACTTGAGTCTGGGCATGTGTCCTGTGGTTTGTCTCTGATGACAGACACTTCTTGTAACTCAGCATTCCTTTTTGCTGACTCCTGCTCTATTAGACAAAGCCTAACTCTTTCAGCCAAATATCAGCTAAGGAATCTTTAAACCCACCTAAAACCTGTAAGGACCCTGCTTTCAGATGTCCCGCCTTTTTGGGCCAAACCATTGTAGTTTTCCACATATTGATTTATGACTATACCTGTAATTCTTGTCTCCCTGAAATATATAAGACCAAACTCTAACTCCACCACCTTGAGTCCACTTGCTTTTTAGATGTGGCTCCAGGCCTTGAATTTGACTCAGAATAAACCTCCTTAAATTATTTTACAGCGTGCAGCTTCTTTTCCCTTGACACAGTGCCGGAAGCAGGAGCCGTGGTGCCACCTTCTTGATCAGACTAGATTGAGTTCTGTGACCTACACTGTGTTGACCTTGGCCTTTGTGGCTTTCAGATCCAGGCCAGCTCCTGGTTGGGGTGGGCCTTGGAGACACAGCAGCACAGACGTATGCATCTGCTTCAATACTTCCCAAATTCAGAGAAGACACCCCCATTTCAGTGAGACTTCATCTTCATCTTTTATTCTAAAAGCAAGGGAAATTTAAGACATCAAAGACAGTTTTCAAACATTTTTTTCTATCCCTTTACATCTTACTTAAGATAATGGCAAAGCAGCATTCAACACCATCTTGCCCCATTTTCACATTTTCGGCCCTTTATTAAAGGCAGGGTTTCTCCACCTAGCTGAGCCTCTAGGCCTGGGGTAAGTTTCCTGGATAAGGGGACAGAAACAACTGAAGAGGCACACAGTTCATAGCCAGATTCTGTCGTGGGGCACAGCTGAGTGCAGTACACTCCCCCAGAGCAGAAGGGCAGCCCGTGGTGGCATTTGTCTCAGCTCTCTGACACCACTACATCCCAACTTTATTACGTAACTCAAACATGAAGCCTAGCTGAATCACTACTATTATTTAAAACATTAACAGCAAGTGAACTTAGTTTTCACAGTACTGCGGCACCCACTTCATGTCCTCATATCTTCTTGCAAAGTCTTGCCTCTCAGGAAGGCATGTGGGGTGACCTTGCTGCAGTTGATACCACAGTCTCAGCTCATTTATTCCATCCATTTCCCCTGGAGAGAAAATAAATAAATAATAAATAACTTAAAAGACCTAAGTTATCTTCATTTTCAGCAAGTCCTAAAGCAAGAGGGGGTCACTGGCAGGATCATGAGGTGCAACTGTGAGAACTTGGCCCACAGAGGAGATCGTGACCAAGGACCTCTCCAAGTGACAATGCAGCCCTTTCTTGGGTAGCCCCTAGCACCTAGCCATGAGACTCCAGGGCTGCACACCCATTCTTTTCCCTTTTCTACTTTCAGGGCCCTTCATTTGGGGCCCTGGGAGCCTGGGGCATCATTTTCCCTGTCTTCGAGGTCATGGGGAAATGTCAGGTGGGGAGCAGGCTAATGCTCTTCTATGCCACCATGCCACAGTTCTGTCTCTTGGCACCTCTGCAGCCTTCTGTCTCTAGGAATAAAGAGAATCGGTACAAGTCTCTTGCTTTCACAGTGGCCATGGACTCGGAGGAAAGTCATCTAGGTGCCCACCCTTCCTTGAGGAAGCCCCTGGAAAGGCAATGTTTCCTCTGACCCTCTCTGTGACCATCTTCTGCTCTTTCTCCCTTCTCCCACCGTAAGTTGGTCTTGTGGAAGTGAGAAAGGGAGTGAAGCAATTCAGCACCCCCCTCAGCCAACCACATTTGTCTGTGTGAGTCATTGGATCCCACACCCTTGTAAGTCGGTGTGCAGAGGCTGCTGTCAGCGAACATCCAGGCCCTTCCAGAGACCCTGCAGCAACCATTCTGAGGGTCACCCTCTGGCTCCCAGACCAGAGGGTGGTCTGTCCTCCTGAGTGGGGACTTCACCTGATATCAGATAGGTGCTTGAGTCTGAAAGCCCAGCCCTCTCAGTTCATGTTGGAGCAAATTCCAAGGCATAACCGACTCTCCATCATTTACCCAGAGAGCAAGCCTAGGCAGTCTCTCTGCTCATGCAGCTGAAAATATGCTTGCTCCCATCAGTGTCTCCTAGTAGCAGGGGTGACCAGCTCCTGTCACCCAGTTTTGGGAAGTTGTATGAGAGGTCAAGGCAGAAGGATCGATTGAGCTGAGGAATTCGAGGACCAGCTTGAGCAAAACAAGATTGTCTCCAATAAAATTGGAAAAATTAGCCTAGTGTTGTAATGGGTACCTGTAGTCCCAGGTACTGGGGAGGCTGAGGCAGGAAGATTACTTGAGCCCAGGAGTTTGAGGTTGCTGTGAGCTATGATGCCACAGCACAATGAAGACATGAATTATCAGAACCTCTGGGATACCACAAAGGCAGTCCTAAGAGGGAAATTTATAACACTCCAAGTCTTTCTCAAGAGAATGGAAAGAGAGGAAGTTAACAACTTAATGGAACATCTCAAGCAACTGGAAAAGGAAGAACATTCCAACCCAAAACCCAGTAGAAGAAAATAAATACCCCAAATTAGAGCAGAATTAAATGAAATTGAAAACAAAAGAATTATACAACAGATCAATAAATCAAAAAGTTGGTTTTTTGAAAAGGTCAATAAAATAGATAAAACTTTGGCTAACCTAACCAGGAAAAAAAGAGTAAAATCTCTAATCTCATCAATCAGAAACGACAAAGACGAAATAACAACAGACTACTCAGAAATTAAAAAAGTCCTTAATGAATATTACAAGAAACTTCATTCTCAGAAATATGAAAATCTGAAGGAAACTGACCAATACTTGGAAGCACGTCACCTTCCAAGACTTAGCCAGAATCAAGTGGAAATGTTGAACAGGCCCATATCAAGTTCTGAAATAGCATCAACCATATGAAATCTCCCTAAAAAGAAAAGCCTGGGACCAGATGGCTTCATGTCAGAATTCTACCAAACATTTAGAGAGGAACTACTACCTATATTACTCAACCTGTTCAAAAGGTAGAAAAAGAAGGAAGACTACCCAACACGTTCTATGAAGCAAACATCACCCTGATCCTCAAACCAGGAAAAGACCCAACAAGAAAAGAAAATTATACACCGATATCACTAATGAATATAGATGCAAAAATATTCAACAAGATCCTAAGAAACAGAATCCAGCAACACATCAAACAAATTATGCATCATGACCAAGTCGGTTTTATCCCAGGGTCTCAAGGCTGGTTCAATAAACGTAAATCTATAAATGTAATCCAGCACATAAACAAATTAAAAAACAAAGACCAAACGATTCTCTCAATTGATGCAGAAAAAACTTTTGATAATATATAGCACACCTTCATGATCAGAACACTTAAGAAAATTGTTATAGAAGGGACATTTCTTAAACTGATAGAGGCCATCTACAGCAAACCCACAGCCAATATCGTATTGAATGGAGTTAAATGGAAAGCATTTCCACTCAGACCAGGAACCAGACAAGGCTGCCCATTTTCTGCACTGCACTTTGACATTGTAATGGAACTTTTAGCCATCCCAATTAGGGAAAAGAAGGCTATCAAGGGTATCTATATAGAGTCAGAAGAGATCAAACTTTCTCTCTTCACAGATGATATGATCGTATATCTGGAAAAAACCAGGCATTCTACTACAAAACTCTTAGAAGTGATCAAGGAATACAGCAGCATCTCAGGTTACAAAATCAACATTCATAAATCGGTAGCCTTTATATATACCAACAATAGTCAAGCTGAAGAAACATTTAAGGACTCTATTCCATTCACAGTAGTGCCAAAGAAGATGAAATATTTGGGAGTTTATCTAACAAAGGATGTGAAAGATCTCTATAAAGAGAACTATGATACTCTAAGAAAAGAAATAGCTGAAAATGTTAACAAATGGAAAAACATACTATACTCATGGCTGGGAAGAATCAACATTGTTAAAATGTCCGCAGTGCCTGTGGCTCAGCGGGTAGGGCGCCGGTCCCATATGCCGGAGGTGGCGGGTTCAAACCCAGCCCCGGCCAAATTAAAAAAAAAAAAAAAAAAAAAAAAATGTCCATACTACCCAAAGCAATATACAATTTTAATGCAATCCCTATTAAGCTCCACTGTCATACTTTAAAGATCTTGAAAAAATAATACTTTGTTTTATATGGAATCAGAAAAAACCTCGAATAGCCAAGACATTACTCAGAAATAAAAACAAAGCAGGAGGAATCACGCTATCTGACCTCAGACTATACTATAAATCAATAGTGATCAAAACAGCATGGTACTGGCACAAAAACAGAGAAGTAGATGTCTGGAACAGAATAGAGAATCAAGAGATGAACCCAGCTACTTACCGTTATTTGATCTTTGACAAGCCAATTAAAAACATTCAGTGGAGAAAAGACTCCCTATTTAAACAATGGTGATGGGTGAACTGGCTGGCAACGTGTAGAAGACTGAAACTGGACCCACACCTTTCACCATTAACTAAGATAGACTCTCACTGGATTAAAGATTTAAACTTAAGACATGAAACTATAAAAATACTAGAAGAGGGCGGCGCCTGTGGCTCAGTGAGTAGGGCGCCAGCCCCATATGCCGAGGGTGGTGGGTTCAAACCCAGCCCTGGCCAAACTGCAACAAAAAAATAGCTGGGCGTTGTGGCGGGCGCCTGTAATCCCAGCTGCTTGGGAGGCTGAGGCAAGAGAATCGCGTAAGCCCAAGAGTTAGAGGTTGCTGTGAGCCGCGTGACGCCATGGCACTCTACCTGAGGGCGGTACAGTGAGACTCTGTCTCTACAAAAAAAAAAAAAAAAAAAAAAAATACTAGAAGAAAGTGCAGGGAAAACCCTTGAAGAAATCGGTCTGGGCAAGTATTTCATGAAAAGGACACCCTGGGCAATTGAAGCAGCTTCAAAAATACACTACTGAGACCCGATCAAAATAAAAAGCTTCTGCACAGCCAAGAACACAGTAAATAAAGCAAGCAGACACCCCTCAGAATGGGAGAAGATATTTGCAGGTTATGTCTCCGACAAAGGTTTAATAACCAGAATCCACAGAGAACTCAAATGTACAAGCAAGAAAAGAACAAGTGATCCCATCACAGGCTGGGCAAGGGACTTGAAGAGAAACATCTCTGAAGAAGACAGGTGCATGGCCTACAGACATATGAGAAAATGCTCATCATCCTTTAATCATCAGAAAAATGTAAATCAAAACTACCTTGAGATACCATCTAACTCCAGTAAGATTAGCTCAAATCACAAAATCCCAATACCAGCATCATTGGCATGGATGTGGAGAAAAGGGAACACTTCTACACTGCTGGTGGGAATGCAAATTAATGCATTCCTTTTGGAAAGATGTATGGAGAAAACTTAGAGATCTAAAAATAGATCTGCCATTCAATCCTATAATTCCTCTACTAGGTATATACCCAGAAGACCAAAAATCACATTATAACAAAGATATTTGTACCAGAATGTTTATTGCAGCCCAATTCATAATTGCTAAGTCATGAAAAAGCCCAAGTGCCCATCGATCCATGAATGGATTAATAAACTGTGGTATATGTACACCATGGCATGTTATGCAGCCTTAAAGAAAGATGGAGACTTTACTTCTTTTATGTTTACATGGATGGAGCTGGAACATATTCTTCTTAGTAAAGTATCTCAAAAATGGAAGAAAAAGTATCCAATGTACTCAGCCCTACTATGAAACTAATTTATGGCTTTCATATGAAAGCTATAACCCAGTTATAACCTAAGAACGTGGGGAAGGGAGAGATGGAAGGGAGGGAGGGGGGAAGTGGGCAGACGGAGGGTGATTGGTGGGATTACACCGGTGGTGCATCTTACAAGGGTACATGTGAAATTTAGTAAATGTAGAACATGAATGTCTTAACGCAACAACTGAGAAAATGCCAGGAAGGCTATGTTAACCAGTGTGATGAAAATATGTCAAACTGTTTATAAAACCAGTGTATGGTGCCCCATGATCACATTAATGTACACAGCTATGATTTAATAATTAAAAAAAAGTGAGGTTTTGTCTCAAACAAAAGAAAGAAGAGAGAAAGAAGGAAGGAAGAAAAGAAGGAAGGAAGGAAAGAGGAAGGAAGGAAGGAAGGGAGGGAGGGAGGAAGGAAGGAAGGAAGGAAGGAAGGAAGGAAGGAAGGAAGGAAGGAAGGAAGGAAGGAAGGAAGATAGATAGATCTGAGTCTCTGTAACCACCCTGCCCTACCTCAGTTCCAGGCAAACTGCAATAGTTATCCCATACCTGTGAAAACCTATTTAAAAAGTTTCAGAATATTATTGGGGTGCGGATATTTAGGTTTCTTGGATTACTTTTGTGGTGCTTGAGACAAAATTATAAGTGTGCCCATCATCCAGATGGTGCAGTGTGTATGTTGTATCCACTCCTTCCTCTCCCCTTCCCCTGTACAATTTTCTCTGAGTTTCACTTCTGTGTGCACATGCGTGCTGTTTAGTTAGTTCCAGTGCGCTAGTGAGTTCATGTGGCTTATTTAATAAGCTCTGTGCACACAGGTCTGTGTTCCACTGTCTGCTTATAACAAAGCTAACCTAAGGCAGTAATTTAGAGTCTAAGCCTTTGTTCCCACAACAAAAGTACTTTCAGCCAGCTTTGGGTGGAGGTGGGGGTGGGGTTATCTACAGGCCCGGAGGGAAGACCAGCACATTCAGTTGTCAACTCACTCATGGAAAGACCTTGGCACAAGAATGCCTCAGAGACAGGGATCACCCCAGGAGCTGACAGAGTCAAAGGTATTTTCCGAAGGAGTAGGGTAGATAAAGTTAATGTGAAAGTCATCAGAGTTGAGGACAGTAAAGATGAGACAAAGAAAAATCAAGGATACCAAATCTTGACAAATATTTCAGTAAATGTGAACATTTGAATAGGAGACTGGTAGTTAACAAGAACGGGATTCAATCAACATTCATACCAAAGAAAGCATTCAGTACATATCTGCTGGGTGAATGAATGAATGGCATCATAGAAGAGGGGTAGATTGTGACATCCAGCAAGTCTGAGGAAAAAGGTGCATGGAAAGAGAGTAGGTTTGCCTACTAGTTGAATCCATCTATCCTCCTGACATGTTGTTTGATTTACCCTGTCATCCCAAGAATAGGTGTGGTGGAAGAAAAATCTATCGTTTAAATAAATAAATCTGAAAGACACAATAAAGGTATTTGCAACTTTATTTTCTGGGATAAGAATTTTCTGAAATAATAAGATGATGTTAATGTAAGAAATCTTAGTTTTTGATCCTATTAGTTCTGTGGTTGCAGCCAACTTGTTCTCAAAACTTTGTTCACTCCCCCATTCAATGAAGGGTCCCTTGCAAAACGATGTATTTTGGCCAGCCATCCAGCTTTACTGCACAGACACCCTTGAGATGTTGTACTTGAGTTACAATAGTTTTGTCAAAGGAACATGTCCTCAAAAGGACAACAGGTAGGGAAGTAAGCAAGAACCACATTTACTTATCTGAATAGAAGTTTAGGAATTTGAAGGCTTGGCATAGGGAACCAAACCAAGGCCAGATTCTTTAGTGAATTTATCAGTGAATTTTGCTCATAAAATTCTAAGTGCTCACTAAGGAACTATGGAGACCTCAAGGTGTAATTTAAGAGACCAGCAGGGGGGAGGACATGATGGTGGCAAGGAGCAGACTGCACAAAGCTACTCTCACCAAGAGCATCCAAAGTGAATAGATACCAGCTTGTGGATCACCTGTCTGAGCAAGAGCACTGGGCATCCAGGGAGAGGAGCAGGAAGTGAAGTGAAGAGCACAGAAGTGGGGAAGTTGCTTGGCAGTACCTGAAGTAATTAGGGAAGGTGCCCCCCATGTTGGAAATGGGCAGGGGAGAGAATCCTGGACTTCAAATTTCCCTTGAGGAAACTGCAACTAGAGTGGTGGGAGGTGGGAGGTGGAAGGTGGGAACTCCCCGGAACCCTGCAGCAGGCCTCTGGACTGACACAGAGACCTCGCTGAAGGCTGTGCAGCTGCATGGCTCTGGATGAGATGGCCGGCTTACACGCCCTGGGTGCTACAGCTGGTGCCATTGTAGCATCCCAACTCCAGAATGCCGCTTCTGCCCAAGGATTGGATCTGTGACTGCAGCCTCTTTCTTGCCCCTGGTAGAAAGGGAGAGAGAGGGAAATTACAGTGCTCAGGTATGCCAATGGTCAGGTGATATGCACCACTGCTGCCACTATCACTGCCGGGTACCCTGTGAAGAGCAGGGAACCATGGGGCCAGCATCTGTTGCTATGGCCTGCCTGATTCTGCTGAACTAGACTTCCAAGGTGGACCATGTGCCTATAGCCCTCAACACCCACTTCTGGGGCAAGTGAACTGTTGCTACTGCTGCTGCTACCTGGAAGACTCCAAGGAGGACAAAAGCCAATGTAGCTGTGGCCTTAGGATCTGGGAGGTCTGCATGTCACGAACCTTCACCATCCTGCACAGACACCTGGGTTCCTCATGCCGCATGTGCACTGCCTGCCTCCACCCCATGTGCCCATCCTAGGCTGCCTCTGCCCTTGCATATGAATTCCACACCAATAGGTCTGCTCCATCCCACACAGGTACCCTGCTCCATGGATATGCACTGTCTGGGGGGCCCACTCTGCCCCACATGAAAGTTGTGATTAGCTGGCCTGCTCTATACCCTGTGCCTCTTTTCATTTTGCTAAACAGCTTTCCAGTGAGAAAGGCATCTGTACCAGCTTACTGCATAATGAGTTTATTCTAATTGACAGCACCCTCATCTTTGCAGACCAAGTTACTTTTTTTCTTGGTAGCTGCCTTCCCCTTTCCTATTCCTAATTTTTAAAAGCACTGTCACCTTACTGTGGGGCCCTTAGCGTTGTTCTCTTTCCTTTCACTGCTGACAATATCCCTGATAGCTAATGTATTCTTGGTCACCTTGCCCTTCCCATGTACCTGGCACCTCAGCTGTCCAGTTCTGTACACATGTGCATTGTGTCCAGTGGAACTTCTCTATCCTGCGAGCATGTCCCATACTGCCGGCCAATTCCACCTTGTGTGTGTTCCAGTTGACGACCACAGGGGAACAGGAGAGATGTAGTACAGCAGTAACATTAAAGGCTCACAGTAAATTTCCCCCTTTCCCTGATCAAGTTTCCAGAGCAGGACCCAAGCATGCCATTAAAAAAAGAGATAACAGAAATTAAATAAATAAAAGAGTCATTTAGGGATGCTTAATATACACCCGAAAGCTTTAACAACAGACTGGAGCAAGCAGAAGAAAGAATTCAGACCTTGAAGACAAGGATTTTGAAGTAACCCAGTCAGTAAAAAATGCAGAAAAAGAGAACAAGGAAGAAATGAGAAATTACTGCAAGAAATGTGGGATTGTGCAAAGCAAACAATGTAAGAACTACAGGTATCCCTGCAAGAAGAAGAAAAAGCAATAAACATAAACAACATGTTTGAGAAGAAAAAAGAGGAAAACTTCCCTGGTATCACTAGAGGTTTAGATATCCAGACACAAGATGGTCATCGAACACCTGTAAGACAAAAGCAATAAGTTACTTAAAAAGGAAAACCTATTAGACTAAGAGAAGATCTCTCAGCAGAGACTTTCAATCCAGAAAGGATTGGGATCTAATCTTTAGTCCTCTTAAACAGAATAACTGCCAGCCAAGAATTTTTTTATCCAGCAAAACAAAGTTTCATAATGAAAAAGAAATAAAGTCTTTCCCAGACAAATAAACACTAAGGGAATTCATTGCCACTCTGCCGGCCTTATAGCATAAGGGAATGCTTTAAGTACCCTATACATTTAAAAGAACCATTAGTAACCACCAATGTAAAAACATCCAAAAGTTGTGATCACAATTCTTATAAAACAGTAACACCAGGGAGAAAACAAAGCAACTAGGTATCATTTGACATCATAAACGGAACAATATCTCACATATTAATACTAACACTGAATATAAATGGTCTTAGTGTTGCTTTTACAGGTTATAGACTGTCTAAATGGATGAAAAAAATATCTAAAAATATGCTGTCTCCAAGAAACCAACCTAATTCACAAGGCTCTACATAGGGACGGAAAAAATGTTCCCCACAAAGTAAACCAAATGGGAGCAAGTGTAGCCATTTGGGTGTCAGATAACAAATTTTAAATCAATATTGGTTAGAAAAAAGACAAAGGTCATCATTAAACAATGATAAAGGGAGCAATTTAGCAAGAAAATATAACAATCCCAAGTATACACGCACCTAACACAAGAACTCACAGATACATAAGTAAAATAATGCTAGATCTAAGCAAAGAAATACATAGAAACACAATAATGGCTGGGGAATTCAACACTCCGCTGACAAAACTGGACAGATGATCCAGGCAGAAGGTCAACAAAGAAACGTTCAATTTAAACAGGACACTAGAACAAATGGACCTAACAGACATCTACAGAATATTCTACCCCTCAAACTGCAGAATATGCGTACTTCTCACCAGCAATAGGACATTTTCTTATAGATCACACATTAGCCCACAAAAAGCCTTAGCAGGTTCAGAAAAATAAAATGATTCCACATCTCTTCAGATCATAGTAGAATGAATCTAGAAATCAACTCCATGAGGAACTCTCAAATCTACACAAAGTCATAGAAATTAAACAACCTGCTTTTGAACAATCCACGGGGTAATAAAAATTAAGATGAAAATTAAAATATTTTTTGAACTAAATAATAATTACGACATAAGCATTCAAAAATCTACGGCATACAGCATGGGTTACAGCAAAAGGGAAATTTATAATCTCAAATGACTACATGAAAAAGGCAGAAGGATCACAAATTAACAACCTAAAATCATAACTCAAGGAAGTAGAACAAAAATGAGTCAAATTCAAAGCCAGGAGAAAGAAAGAAATAATAAAGTTCAAAGTAGAGCTAAATGAAATGCTAACTAAAAAGATAAAAAAAAAAAACCTACTAAGGATCAATGAAGCAAAAAGCTGACTCTTTGAAGAAAGAAACAAAATAAGTATACTTCTAGCTAGATTAATCAGAAATAGAATATAAAGGGCTCAAATAAGCTCAATCATAAATGAAAAAGGAGACATTATGACTGACACTGATACCCCCAAAATACAAAACATCACCCAAGAATACTACAAAAATATCTACATTCACAGAAAACCTAGAAGAAATGAATGAATTCCTGGAAATACATAACTCCACAAGCTTAAAGAGAAGAAACCTAAATCCTGAATAGACCAATAATGAGCAGCAAGATTAAAGCAGTACTAAAAAAATCAACACCCCCACAAAGAAGTCCCAGACCAGATGAATTCACCACCACTGAATTCTGCCAGATTTACAAAGAAGCACTAGTACTTATCCCACAGAAATTATTTCATAACATCAACAACGAGGCTCCTCCCTCATGCTATGAAGCCAGTATCACCTCAAAACCAAAGCCAGGAAAGGACACAACAACCAAAAAGAAAACTACAGAATAATATCACTTATGAACACAAATTCAAAAATCCTTAACGAAATTCTGGCAAACTGAATTCAACAGCACATCAAAAAGATACTTCACCATGATGTAGTGGTTTTCATCTCTGAGGTGCAAGCATGGTTTAACACATGTGAATTGATAACTGTGATTCACCACACAAACAGAAGCAAAAATAAAGACCACATGATCATCTCAATAGTTCACACAAAGCATTCATGAAAATTCATCCCCTTTTCTTGATAACAATCTTTAACAAATCAAGTGTAAAAGAAACACGTCTTAAAAATTACATGTTTTAAAAACCCACAGCCAACATCATATTCAATTTGATAAAGTTTAAAAAGAACTGGAACAAGACAAGAGTGCCCACTGTCACCACTTCTATTCAAAATAATATTGAAAGTCCTCTCCAGAGAAATCAAACAAGGACAGAAATAAAATGTATTCAAACTGGGGAAAAGGAGGTCAGACTATCTCCGCTCACTGGTAATATGACCTTGTATCTAGAAAACCCTGAAGACTCCATCCAAAGTCATCTAGAATTGAGAATCAAATTCAGTGAAGTCTCAGGTTGCAAAATCAATGTACACAATTACATAGCATTTCTATATTTCAATAGTAATCAAGCTGAGAGTCGAATCAGAGATTCAATACCATCTACAATAGCTACAAAGAAAATAAAATATCTAGGAATATGCTTAATCAAGGAAACAAAAGATCTCTACAAGGATAACTAAAAAACAACGATGAAAGAAATACTATGTAGATGACACGGACAATGAAAAAAAGTCCCATGCTCATGGGATGGTAGAATCAACATTATTAAAATGCCCATACTGCGCAGAGTGATTTACAGATTCAATGCAATCCTTATCAAAATGCCAATATCATATTTTACAGACCTAAAGAAAATAATTCTATATTTCATTTGGAACAAAAAGAGACAGAATAGCCAAAGCAATCTTAAGCAAAAAGAACAAATCTGGAGGCATCTCATTACCTGACTTCAAATTATACTACAAGGCTATAGTAATCAAAACAGCACAGTACTTATATAAAACTAGAAACATAGACCAATAAAACAGAATAGAAAACCCTGGTATAAAACCATCCACTTTGACAAAGCAGACATTGTGGTATATAAATACTATGGAGTACCACTCAGCCACAAAAGGAATGAAATAATGTTTTTTGTAACAACTAGGATGGAACTGGAGACCATTATCTTTTTATTTGTTTATTTATTTATTTATTTATTTATTTTTTATTAAATCATAGCTGTGTACATTAGTATGATCATGGGGCACCATACACTTGGTTCATAGACCGTTTGACACATTTTCATCACACTAGTTAACATAGCTTTCGTGGCATTTTCTTAGTTATTTGGCTAAGACCTCCAAGGAGATCTTTATCTTAACTCATGTACTCAGGAATGAAAAATGCACTTTTTAATAATTGAGAGCTAAACAATGGCCACACATCGGCACAAAAAGACAGAAAGGACATTGAAAACCAACAAGAGGAGGAAGGTGGGAGGAGGTGAGTTGTAGTAACTAACTTACTGAGTACAAAGACCAACTACTCTGGTGATGGACACACTAAAATTTTGCCCTGACTTAAGCATCATACGAGATATCCATGTAACAAAAACATTTGTTCCCCACCCCTAATGTTTTGAAATTTAAAAAAAGGAAGAAGAAGGAAAAGGAAAAAAAAAAAACAGGATGGCTAAATAGTAGAAGGGAGAGGTTTATTAGTGAGAGCATTTTGTAATCCAGGAAAAAACGGTCTACAGGAGGAACTAAAGGTGCTCTCTCTTCAGGAGAGTTTTGGTTTTATGTTTCACAGAGTCTGCCTTACATATCAGAGTCATGCATATGCAATAGGATATATGTATTTATGGGGGTAGATCAAGCTCATGTACCATGTATAAATATGTATATAACATACACCCCATGCTCACTTTGGGGAGGAGTTTTGGCATTAAAATGAGGTGCAATTTGGCTTTTTAGGTCAAAAGGAGAAAAAAAGACAGTTTGTGTGCAGCCTCTATAAACTGAACCTGGCTTCAGGGCTGCAGTTGCTTGTCAGGAAAGAATGTCTGTAAGGCCTGCCCTCTGTCCAATCAGGGCTGGGAAGGTGGGAAGGTTCTGACAGTTTGCCTGACAGCTCCCATCTTTAGGGAAAAAAGCAAGGTCAGCTTTTCTTATAGCCTAGAAATTTAAGAAGTCATTACTCCAGCCAAGCCCTGAACCCTCCACCTGTAGGTAATTTTTGTTTCCTTCACCTTAGGGACCATCTTAGTTGATAAAGGGATTCTATTTTGGTCTCTCAAATATCAGAGGACTGGAGACAGAGGTTGCAAGCTCTCACAATAAAGATTCCTTTTCTCTGCAGTCTGGATGTGGTTAGTCATTGCTCTGTCTAGGCAAGAAATGAAAGAGAGAGAGGGGACTGGAAGGTGGGGTTTGACCTGAGATGTCACATACTCCCATGGCTTGAGGACTGCTGTGTGGAAATAAAACATCCAAAGATTTTGCTGGCCGGTCCTCTCTCTTAAGTCACCTCATTACTGGACCTTGGGGCCTTTATCACAGGGATGAGTGGGTTCTGGTTAGCACAACCTGACCTCCCCTGTCTGCCCTGTGGAAGGGGGGTTAAGGAAGCAGGGGAGGTACCAGCCACTTGAGAAGGCTGTCCTGGGGAAGGAGTCCAGCGTCTTAGACAGGAGCAGGAGGCCTACCCTGAGACTGGTTGAACAGGGCAGGGCAGGGAATTCTAAAGGGCACAAAGGCAAGTGTTGGGATACTGGACCAGGGGGAGGCAGCCCAGAGTAGGATAAGGGTGAGACTGCAGGGAGGCAGACCAGTAAAGTGCGACCAGATCACAGGCAGTTGGGGTAGGCTGGAAGGATAAACTGGGCTCCTTTAGAGCTAGTCCTAGGAATTCCCTGGTGTGTGGGATGGAGGAAGAGTGATTGCAAAAGGGGTGAAAGGAGAGGCACCCCCAGCTCTGCTGGAGATGGAAATTGCAGTTGAAATTAAGCATATTTTTTCAGACAATCCAAGTGTCTGAAGTGGTTGCAGCCCAGGTGGACACAGGGCCCTGGGGCCTTGCTGGCAGGAGCCAGCTGCAGCCAGGCCTGCTGTGCTTACTGAACTTCATTGATGCTGCAGCCACGATCGCTCCCCGGGATTCTGGCATATGGTGGATTATTATCCATAATGTCCCTGCTGTTGTGAATTTTCTCCATTTCATCTTTTTTATGAGTATTTTAATGGAAATTTGGGGTGAGGATGCATCAGGCTGATTCTGAAGATGGGTAATTTCAAGGAATTTCAAGGTGGTGAGCTATGTTGGAAAGAGCAGGGGCTTCAGTATCTCACCACACTGGGTGGAACAGGAGGTGTTGGCTTGATTTGTGGAATTGGAAACTGAGTCCCACAGAGGAAAAGACTGACAGTGGGAACCAAATTCTGACCAGACAGAGGCACAGATAGGGTAAAAGATTTATTTGTTCAAAGTTGCTCCGCTAGTAAGAGAGCTGAAATCTACTAAATTGCTCTCACTCTATATAAATAAGCAAAGCCAGCTTTGTGGGCATTGACCTGCGTGCCCAGTAACATAGGTTTCTGTGCCCAAAAGGGCCCTATGTTTGTTTTAATGATCTGTTGCTGTCATCTTGAAATTCACAGTACCTTTTTAATAAGGGACTCTTCATTTTCATTTTGTCTTGGACTCTGCAAATGATATAGCCAATCCTATATATAATAGTTTGAGCACAAGAAAATGTTCATCTTTGATTAATATTTTATTGATCATGTCTATATGTCTATATGTTCTTACACTCTTACGTAAACCCATTCATTGGAATAGATGTTATGCTTTGAGTGATTCCATTTCTAAGGACTCCCCAAGACCTGAAGAAATAAAGAGAGAATTCCATCCTGGCAGGCTCTGTGGCCATCCAGAAGGGTCCTGCTGGCTCTCTGCCAAAAAGGTTAATATTTCATAAACATAACAATTAATTTAAAATATAGAATTATATAACTATCAAAGGACTATATAATAAATTTTAATTTACCTCTTAGTAATTCCTTGCTTTTCTTTTCCTTTTATATTCAGATATATAAATAAATTTTACATATTTGTAATCAGAACCCAGGAATGATCTTATATTTCTTTCCATTTTTCTTTTTTTACCTTACCCTGGGTCCCTCAGACAAGCCTCTGCCACACTGCAATATTGTTTCCATAGTTCTCATTTTTAATGACACCACCCTCTTCCACTGAGATGATTTTGCATGATTAATTATAAGATTATCCTTCTGTTGTAGACATATATTTTCATGTATAATTTTAACAAACTTTAAAAAGCCAACTTTATACCATGCTTGATGGATACTGTGTTGGAGACACAAAGATAAAAATATGACCCTGGCTCTCACAATTCTTCAGCAGAATTTGGAACTGAGTGAGTGTTTTTTTTGTTGTTGTTGTTTGTTTGGTTTGGTTTTTTTCTCTCCTTCTTGTAGTTTAATTCCTAAGGAGAAAGTCCTTGAAGAGAGATTGCTGGATTAAAAAAAGAAAGAAAGAAAAAAGCCAAGCCCTTTAATAGTTGTAACTGCACATTGTCAAACTGCTTTGCAATTCATAGCCTCTCTAGCAAGGAGTGCACAGTTGTACCTGTTCACTGAAACCTTGCCAGAATTTGGTATTGTCATTTAAAAAAAAACCCTCCTGATAATTTCATAGATGTGAAATGGTACAGAAGTGTTTTAATTTTTGTGTGGGTCCCTTGCAGCTCCCCCGACCCCCGCCACCAGCCATTGCTTATTTTTCTCCCGATACTTGGTTTTATCCACTCTGAGCTCATCCATCCCTTTTGTTTTATTCCTGTAACGGATTTAGGAAATGTAGCCATATTTTCTCCCATAGAAAATATTGTGCGACCTGGTAAGCTTTTTACGACATACAAATCCATTCCCTTAAAGAAGAATCCTTTTGTTTCCCTAAAAATTGGCATCTCTCCAAGATACTTCTTTTGCCTGCCCTGAAGTGGGCAGGATCGTTCTGAACAGAATCTGCTTTCATCGGCATTTGTAAAATTCAGGTCACTGCTATTTTGCTCCCAAAATTCAGGTCACGGTGACAAGCCCCTTCTGGGGTCTGTATATTGAGGCCAGACGGAAGCAGTATTCATTCAGTTTCTTCCTACTGAATCACAACTTGCCCCAGTGGAGTGGGGTGGGGTATGTGTTGGGGGGGAATATTGGGGGACTGCTACTGTAGCAACAGAGCCCTGACCACTAGGTGACAGGTACATGAAGCAAGCCAAGCCCACTGCACCCCCACTGCTCCCACAGATGGTCCTTTGTGTGTAGCATGGTTCAGGTGGGCCAATTGCAGTCCTTCCCTGGGCTTTTTCGAATTGTAGCTGGAAGAACCCCCTTTTCTTCTGTAGTCCTGGGTCTCTTAAGATGAAAATGTGGCACTCCCTGCTGCCCCCACCCCAATCCAGCAGTCAGTAGCAGAAGGGACCAGGCCAGCAAGGTGAGGGAGTAGCAGGGGGTAGGGGCATGAGTGCACTCGGTGGCTAGGTCCAGCCAGCCCCAAGGCCGGCCCCCAGACATCCTTCCCACACTCGGTCTACATTTTAACCCTAGGAATTAGGAAAGAAAAGAAATTCGGAGTTTATTTTCTTCACTCATTCTAGATAGTTTTCTTTACTTACCAGAAAAAGTTGACATTCGCAGACATGAAGAATTTCCTTCAGTCATGCGGTGTTAGTTGCTCTTAAGCAGTGCTGATACATTTCCATAATTATAAAAATTCAGGTTGAATGGTTTGGGATGTATGCTCATCCATTCCACAGGTGTCGTGCGCCCGCTACATGAGGTTCAAAGCACAAGCTCTGGAAATGGCAACTCCATGTTGGGGTCCAGTTCATCAGTGACCGAGGTGATTCATTTAGATTCATAAACTGTCAAAGTAGAAGTGAAAAACTTCCCTTTATCCCCTTGCCCTTTTCACCAATAAGAGAAGCTGGCGCCGCCGGTTGCAGAGGAGCTGGGGCCGGACAGGGCTCTGCTCCCAGCATAACGCGGAAACGGGCCCTGGGAAACCGAGGCTCTCATGTTAGATCACATTAGACGGTGACACCGGGCCCATGGCCGGGGTGAGAGATGGGAATAATTCTATTATCTGCGTAGTTCTTGAATCATGAAGGAGCATTTGGTGTTGTGGGTATATTTTTGGCAGAGACGTTGGTTTTCACATAAATAGTACACGTCTTTATCAAAGACCTCGTTTTCCCATTCTGGAGTCATCTGCTACTGTTTCTACACTCCCATCTTCAACAGCTGCGGGTTGCCACAGCGTCTTTCCTTCCTCCAAGGTGCGGAGCTCCGCTGGACCAGCCTCCCGGCCTCTTCCTGCCCGGCAGGCGAAAGGTATGGGCCACCACACCACGACTTCAGTTTGCGTGTGGAACAAGGGAAGAAGGAAAGAAAAGATAATATCCTTGGAGAGCAAAGCACCTTAAGGCCAGGAATCGTTCCCTTCTCTGAGGCCCCGCTCGGTCTTTCGCCTTTGCGAAGTCAGCCTCTGCCAGAAAGAACAGCTTTGGGACATTGGGTGGGGGGACAGAGAGTGGCTGACCAGGAGGTGCTCAGCTTCAGCCACTTGGGTCGTTTGTCTCTGTCCTATCTCTGTCCTGACTTACTCCTGAGCCCTGAGGCATGGAGGGAGGGTTGGCATGAAAATAAAAGGAGTGTGGGCCTGGGCTCAGAAGCCCAGACAACTGCGAAGCAGAGTCCCAAGTCTGTGAAAACTCCGAGACCTTTGTTCCCACAAGGTACTCCTTTAACTGACCCCTGTTTTTTCTCAGGGAAATATCAGGGTCCAGGGACTTGTTTAGGAGGATGGAAGAGAAGAGTTGACAGAGACCCCCACCCCCACCCCAAGGAAGGGTCCAATAAGGGAACAGTGAACTAAAAGAAGCCATATTGACCTGTGGTGACAAAGAAAATGCTGGTCCCTGCTGAGACCAAAGGCAAACTGTCCTTAGAGGGAACGTGTGGGAGTGATAACACATGGTTACATTGCGGCCTATTCCTTTCTGTTTGTTCTGCATTCCACACAGAACCCCCTTCTGTTTGTCAACCTTGTTGAGGGCCTTTGCACCTGTTCCCAAAGGCTTTGCCCAGAGTGGCTGGCTCCTCTCTTTCTCAGGAGACATCTCCTCAAGAGCCTTCCCTGGCCTCTAATTTACAACATGGCCCTGCATTGATTACATTTCAGCTTAAAAAGCAAACAAAGAAACAGGAAAATTGTACTAAGATTAATTTAAAAACAGGCATTTAGAGAAGAATATCCCCACATTCAGGGAGGATGTGGGGCACACTGGAGCACATGCCCAGGGGAGGAATGTACATTCAGTGTCAGGACATCTAATCTTGCTTTGTCTTGAAAGCAGTGATAGTTGTTTGACTAGAGTGATATAAGGAGAGTGGATGGTAATCTTGGAGATGACTGAAATAAAGCGTTGTGATTCTGTAACTTGACATGACTTATTACTCAGATGATTTGTTTATTCTCATAATTTCACATTCCTCCACTGGTCTGAATTAATTTGTTTATCTATATAATAATGGGAAATAGGAATGGACCTTGTTTTCCAGGTGGCTGAAGCCAAGGTGGGCACAACTGATCAGTTGTTAATAAGGTGAGGTTCATTCATTCAGTAGATAATTATTGAATATTTATTCCTGAGTAAACACTATTGATCAGAGTGGAATCTGCTGTATTTAAGGGAAGGAACGTATCTGAGGTTGGCAATAAATAGTTAAGGTACTAGTAACAATAAAATTAGTTAAGGTACTAATTTAAAAAAATAACATAGAAATGTATGGGATCCTGCAGAGGATGCCAGCAGAACTAATGGAAGGTTTTGCTCTCTGGACCACAAGAGTAAGGGCACAAGGGACCTCTGGAAACATGCAGCTCAGAATTTGGTAGAAGCTGAAATAGACATATATTATTCCTGTTACCCTGGCAGTGGAGGTTCCTCCTCATGCTAATAAGGAAAGCATAAATAAATGAGGTGAAATGTAATAAAAGGTGAGGCAACAGATCCACAGATTGGGGTTTTGGGGATGCCACAGCAAGCCGCCTGCTTCACCTCTCTGCTGCCTTATCTGCCCCAGGAGGTGCCATCACTGTGTGGAGAGAGTTGAAAGAAGAATAGTGGAGTTGTTATAGCAATTGAACTAGCAGCTTGCTGCCTGCCATTCCCCAGAAGGTGGAGAAAAGGGGTCCAACAGGAAGTCAGCACTCGCCACATGCCAGGCACTGAGACGGGTGTGGGGGACTCAAGGATCCCTGCCTCGTGGAAGGTCATAGTCCAGTAGGAGAGACAGATCAAAAAACAGTTCAGGGCAATGTGGGACATCACAGGAATGACCCCTACCAAACTTTGGTGGGGGGTGGGGGTCAGGAAAGCTTATTATATTTAGCTAGGTCCTGAAGGACAGGTATGATCAAAGTCCCTGAGTGAAGAGAAGATACATGCATTGAGGGAACTGGATATGGTCCACATGGAGGAACATGATGGGCAAGGAGAGAGGGGTGAGATGACTTAGGACGTGAGCGAGGGCCAAACACTGAAGGGATACCCACCTGTACTACTGATGGCAAGGGGTAGGCAGAGAGGGAGAAGCTGGGGCTACAAAAGAGAGAAGGGTCCGTAGGAGGAGGATCCAGGGGCTGGGCCTCAGAGCAGAGGTGCAGGTTGAACTCACCCAGGGGGGAAGTTCCTCGTTGTTACAAGGATACACAAGGATGTACTTAAGTGTGGATAGGGGTAATGCCAGGAAGGCTGATGGCCTAATGGCACACCTGGCTGATGACTCCTTCCTCTTTGAAGTCAGAGATGGTGGGCCCTGCTGAAATCAACATTGGAGGCAGGCAGGAGACCCTCGGAAAACTCAGGAGTGATCACGGAAGGGGAGTCAGCTTCTAAGGAAGACAGGTGAGGATCGCTGGGAAATTCTGAGTCTCAGCTGTGGCTCAGAACAAAATACTCACAGGGCACAGTTCCACAGGATTGTGTGATGCTGTTCAGCAGTAAAGGACAGCCAGGGATGGGGGAGAATTGATTCAGGGATGGTGTTTTGTGTGGGCACCTCTGTTGGCCAGACAATGCCAGGGAAAGAGGCCACCTTGAGCACACACTCTTATCATTGCCCCTTTGTGAAAAAACACACCAAAAGGAACTTTTAAAGAAAGAATAAACCCACAACCACAAACTGAAAGACATCATCACCTAAATCCTAGAAGCTGCAAAGCAGATGTAGAGGGGCTGACTTAGACCTTTATTGCTCCTGCAAAAGACTGGAGGTCCACTTTTTGGAGAGGGTAAAAGGAAGATGTTTAGACTGTAGTGACAGAAGCAAAGATGAGAGTAAGAGGACCAGACTTAGAACAGGGAGATGAACTGAAGCAGAATCCCAACTTCTGTCCCTCAGCTCCCCAATGTGGCAGCCTGGCCTTTGCCCCCTAGCTTGGCAGCTAGGAGACCTCAGGAAATCTTTATGCCAGCCAGGATGAATGGCATATAGATAGGAGCAACAGGGATGCCCCATGGAGTAAACTAGCTGCATTTTTTTTTAATTTAATTCAATTTAATTTTTTTTATTAAATCATACCTGTGTACATTAATGTGATCATGGGTCATGACATACTAGTTTCATAGACCATTTGACACATTTTCATCACACTGGTTAACATAGCCTTCCTGGCATTTTCTTAGTTATTGTGCTAAGACATTTACATTCCACATTTACTAAGTTTCACATGTACCCTTGTAAGATGCACCGCAGGTGTAATCCCACTAATCCTCCTCCCTCTGCCCACCTCCCCCCTTCCTCCCCTCCCTTTCCCCTTCCCCCTATTCTTAGGTTGTAACTGGGTTATAGCTTTCATGTGAAAGCCATAAATTAGTTTCATAGTAGGGCTGAGTACATTGGATACTTTTTCTTCCATTCCTGAGATACTTTACTTAGAAGAATATGTTCCAGCTCCATCCATGTAAACATGAAAGAGGTAAAGTCTCCATCTTTCTTTAAGGCTGCATAACATTCCATGGTGTACATATACCACAATTTATTAATCAATTCATGGATCGATGGGCACTTGGGCTTTTTCCATGACTTAGCAATTATGAATAGGGCTGAATAAACATTCTGGTACAAATATCTTTGTTATGATGTGATTTTTGGTCTTCTGGGTATATACCTAGTAGAGGAATTATAGGATTGAATGGCAGATCTATTTTTAGATCTCTAAGTGTTCTCCATATATCTTTCCAAAAGGAATGTATTAATTTGCATTCCTACCAGCAGTGTAGAAGTGTTCCCTTTTCTCCACATCCACGCCAACATCTCTGGTCTTGGGATTTTGTGATATGGTCTAATCTTACTGGAGTTAGATGATATCTCAAAGTAGTAAACTAGCTGCATTGTTATGAGGTAAAATCCCAGCAAAACTGTTAGGGCATTTGTCAACTTACTGCCCCACTTTCAAATATGGGGAAGCAACCATGAAGGATAGATGGCACCCCAGGAAATATTTCAGCATAAAATATAGAACCAAATATAAACAAAGCAAAGGAGAATGGAAGAAAACTGCAGGAAACAGACATCTGCAGAAGGAGAAAACCCAACATTATCTAATATTATGAAGCATTAACATCTGCAGAGGAGATATTACAGCCATGAAATGAGAACAGGGGAGGCGAGAATGCCATAGTCTAGGACAGTAGCTATGCCCCAGGCAATCAGCCTGGACTGACACCAAGATTTTTTTTTTTTCAGGGAGTTGAGATTAATAGACCCAAAGTATATAAATATATTGACAATTTTAAACAATTGGGATTGCTTTAGTGATAAACAGAAAACTGAAATTCAGAGAAAAGAAGTTAAATATTAACTTCAAGCAAGACAGAAGAGTTTTTCAGGAAACAGTCTGAGTAGCAATTATATTTTCATAATTATGTAAACACAAAATGTTGAACTAAATTACCATAAAACTATATTGGAGAAGGGAGCCAGAAAGAACACTTGCACAGGATGGGATGGGGTGGAGCATGAGAATGAAAGAGAACTCCGTCCTTATTTTCTACAGTAGAACGTTCGTAGACAAGCCTGAAAAATGACAAATTTTCAGAGCAAATAAATACAGTATATTATTTAGAGACAGAGAGATACACACTAAAAGAAAGCTGATGGAATTGAAACCAGCTGCTGGTCTAAGATGCAGGGAATCGTGTTAGTAAGTGGGCAGAAGGCTGTGATTTTCACTACTACTCATATAACAATTTTGATTCTTTCAACGTATGTGCATGTTTAAGTGAAGATAATTAAAGGATAAAAGACAGAAAGAATATTAGTGGGAGGGGTGTCAGAGCGACAGATTATGGAGTCTACACAGTAAGAAAATGAGGAAGGAGGACTGCTGGATAGGAACAGAAGTGGGTTGGGGAAATGGGACTGGGAGGGCTGGACTGGAGGAGTCATCAGAGCAAACCCGGGAGAGGGCTCAGGAACTTTCTAAGACCTTGCCACATTCTGCCCTCTTTTTATGTTGACTTCGAGTGTTTTCCAAACAGTGAAACGTAGGGTTATGATGTTGGTTACCAACCTCAGTAGATGAGGAAAATGAAGGCCATGAGAGTCACTCCTCATGGTAGCAAAGTCCAGAGAGACTTCTTCTGATGATTTAACATTCACACTCAGATATTTCGCTTTTTGTGGTGACTTAATGATTTATCAGCTTGGCTAGGCTGAACTGTGTTCCCTAGCATTAACTTGCTTGGATATTCCCAGCTAGGATGGCGGCACAGGATATTCTTGAGAGGTTTGGAGGCCAGGCCTGTGGGGAAGGTGGGCCTGGGGGAGGCAGCTGGCATCTGTAGTTCCTGGCTTGTTGATGAGCTGTGAATCCACACAGTTGGCAGCTAGGTGTGCATTGCTCTGCTTTCTCCTAGCTGAGGCCTCTATCAGCTTCTCCAACTCCTGTGCCAGGTATGTATGTTTGTCCACAGGAGCCCATATGACCAGGGTAGGAGAGAGTTCTGGTCTGTCCCGGTGAGTTCCAGTTCATACTCTTGGATTCTGGCTGCTCATGATCCTCCCTTTCTGATGGCCTCTCCATGGGCTTCCACCTTAAGTCTTAGATGCCCCAAAGAAATCTCACAGAGACTACTCAACCAGTTCCCTGCTACGACTGAATGTTTGTATCCCCTCTCTATAAATTCATAGATTGAAGCCCTTAACATCCAATGTGACTGGGTATAAGAAGTAACTAAGGTTGAATGAGGTCATAAGTGTGGGGTCTTGCCTGACTGGGTTCCTGAGAGCTCCTGCCACCTCCCTACACACACAGAGGAAAGGCCATGTGAGGACACTGCCAGAGGTGGCCAAATATAAGCCAGGGAGAGAGCCCTCACCCAAATCCCAAACTGTCAGCCCTTTGATCATGGACTTGGAGCCTTCAGAGGTGGGAGAATAAATGTCTGTGGTCTTTTGTGATGTTAGCCCAGTCTGACTAACATGCTCCCCTATCACGTAAGCAATCTGTCCACTTTTCTGTCTATGCTCTGTGTGTACTGTAGTGACTTTGGTAATCTGGTTGAACCCTCACTGCCACGCCCCCATGGTAGGAGAGTGGCCTCCAAAGATATCCAAGGCCTAATTTCCAGAAGCTGTGAATGTTGCTTTAAATGAAAAAACAGGATTTTGAAGGAACTATTAAATTAAGGATCTTGAGACAGGAAGATTCTCCTGGATTGACTGTTGACCCTTAAATGTAATCACAGGTGTCCCCATAAGAGGGAGATAGATTTTTTTTTTTTTTTTTATTGTTGGGGATTCATTGAGGGTACAATAAGCCAGGTTACACTGATTGCAATTGTTAGGTAAAGTCCCTCTTGCAATCATGTCTTGCCCCCATAAAGTGTGACACACACCGAGGCCCCACCTACCTCCCTTCTTCCCTCTTTCTGTTTCCCCCCCATAACCATAATTGTCATTAATTGTCCTCCTATCAAAATTGAGTACATAGGATTCATGCTTCTCCATTCTTGTGATGCTTTACTAAGAATAATGTCTTCCACGTCCATCCAGGTTAATACGAAGGATGTAAAGTCTCCATTTTTTTTAATGGCTGAATAGTATTCTATGGTATACATATACCACAGCTTGTTAATCCATTCCTGGGTTGGTGGGCATTTAGGCTGTTTCCACATTTTGGCGATTGTAAATTGAGCTGCAATAAACAGTCTAGTACAGGTGTCCTTATGATAAAAGGATTTCTTTCCTTCTGGGTAGATGCCCAGTAATGGGATTGCAGGATCAAATGGGAGGTCTAGCTTGAGTGCTTTGAGGTTTCTCCATACTTCCTTCCAGAAAGGTTGTACTAGTTTGCAGTCCCACCAGCAGTGTAAAAGTGTTCCCTTCTCTCCACATCCACGTCAGCATCTGCAGTTTTGAGATTTTGTGATGTGGGCCATTCTCACTGGGGTTAGATGATATCTCAGGGTTGTTTTGATTTGCATTTCTCTAATATATAGAGATGATGAACATTTTTTCATGTGTTTGTTAGCCATTCGTCTGTCGTCTTTAGAGAAAGTTCTATTCATGTCTCTTGCCCATTGATATAAGGGATTGTTGGCTTTTTTCATGTGGATTAATTTGAGTTCTCTATAGATCCTAGTTATCAAGCTTTTGTCTGATTGAAAATATGCAAATATCCTTTCCCATTGTGTAGGTTGTCCCTTTGCTTTGGTTATTGTCTCCTTAGCTGTACAGAAGCTTTTCACTTTAATGAAGTCCCATTTGTTTATTTTTGTTGTTGTTGCAATTGCCATGGCAGTCTTCTTCATGAAGTCTTTCCCCAGGCCAATATCTTCCAGTGTTTTTCCTATGCTTTCTTGGAGGATTTTTATTGTTTCATGCCTTAAGTTTAAGTCCTTTATCCATCTTGAATCAATTTTTGTGAGTGGGAAAAGGTGTGGGTCCAGTTTCAGTCTTTTACATGTAGACATCCGGTTCTCCCAACACCATTTATTGAATAGGGAGTCTTTCCCCCAAGGTATGTTCTTGTTTGGTTTATCAAAGATTAGGTGGTTGTAAAATGTTAGTTTCATTTCTTGGTTTTCAATTTGATTCCAAGTGTCTATGTCTCTGTTTTTGTGCCAGTACCATGCTGTCTTGAGCACTATGGCTTTGTAGTACAGACTAAAATCTGGTATGCTGATGCCCCCAGCTTTATTTTTGTTACAGAGAACTGCCTTAGCTATACGGGGTTTTTTCTGGTTCCATACAAAACGCAGAATCATTTTTTCCAAATCTTGAAAGTACGATGTTTGTATTTTGATAGGAATGGCATTGAATAGGTAGATTGCTTTGGGAAGTATAGACATTTTAACAATGTTGATTCTTCCCATCCATGAGCATGGTATGTTCTTCCATTTGTTAATATCCTCTGCTATTTCCTTTCTGAGGATTTCATAGTTTTCTTTATAGAGGTCCTTCACCTCCTTCGTTAGGTATATTTCTAGGTATTTCATTTTCTTTGAGACTATGGCGAAGGGAGTTGTGTCCTTAATTAGCTTCTCATCTTGACTGTTATTGGTGTACACAAAGGCTACTGACTTGTGGACATTGATTTTATATCCTGAAACATTACTGTACTTTTTGATGACTTCTAGGAGTCTTGTGGTTGAGTCTTTGGGGTTCTCTAAGTATAAGATCATGTCGTCAGCAAAGAGGGAGAGTTTGACCTCCTCTGCTCTCATTTGGATTCCCTTTATTTCCTTGTCTTGCCGAATTGTATTGGCTAGAACTTCCAGCACTACGTTGAATAGTAAAGGTGACAGAGGGCAACCTTGTCTGGTTCTAGTTCTAAGAGGAAAAGCTTTCAGTTTTACTTCATTCAGTAAAATATTGGCTGTGGGTTTGCCATAGATAGCTTCAATCAGTTTTAGAAATGTGCCACCTATGCCTATACTCTTCAGTGTTCTAATTAGAAAAGGATGCTGGATTTTATCAAATGCTTTTTCTGCATCTATTGAGAGGATCGTGGGATCTTTATTTTTGCCTCTGTTAATATGGTGGATAACGTTTATAGACTTGCGTATGTTAAACCAGGCTTGCATCCCTGGGATGAAGCCTACTTGATCATGATGAATGACTTTTTTGATGATAAGCTGTAATCTATTGGCTAGGATTTTGTTGAGAATTTTTGCGTCTATGTTCATGAGTGAGATTGGTCTGAATTTCTCCTTTTTGTTTGGGTCTTTTCCTGGTTTTGGTATCAGGGTGATGTTTGCTTCATAGAATATATTGGGGAAGATTCCTTCTTCCTCAATTTTTTGGAATAATTTCTGCAGTACAGGAATAAGCTCTTCCTTGAAGGTTTGATAGAATTCTGGAGTGAAGCCATCTGGACCAGGGCATTTTTTGGTTGGAAGATTTTTTATTGTTTCTTTGATCTCAGTGCTTGAAATTGGTCTGTTCAGGAGCTCTATTTCTTCCTGGCTGAGTCTAGGGAGAGGGTGTGATTCCAAATATTGATCCATTTCTTTCACATTGTCAAATTTCGGGCATAGAGTTTCTGGTAGTATTCAGAGATGATCTCTTGTATCTCTGTGGGATCAGTTGTTATTTCCCCTTTATTATTTCTGATTGAGGTTACTAGAGATTTTACTTTTCTATTCCTCGTTAGTCTGGCCAATGGTTTATCTATTTTATTTATTTTTTCAAAAAACCAACTCCTTGTTTCATTAATTTTCTGAATGATTCTTTTGTTTCAATTTCATTGATCTCTGATTCGATTTTGGATATTTCTTTTCTTCTACTGAGTTTAGGCTTAGATTGTTCTTCTTTTTCCAATTCCGTAAGATCTCTTGTGAGATTGTTGATGTGCTCTCTTTCTGTTTTTCAAATGTAGGCATCTAACGCGATGAATTTTCCTCTCAAAACTGCTTTTGCAGTATCCCACAGGTTTTGGTAGCTTGTGTCTTCATTGTTGTTATGCTCCAGGAAGTTAATGATTTCCTGTTTGATTTCTTCCTGCACCCATCTGTTATTCAACAGAAGATTGTTTAGTTTCCATGCCTTTGGGTGGGGTCGAGCATTTTTGTTAGAGTTGAGTTCCACCTTTAGTGCCTTATGGTCTGAGAAGATACAAGGTAAAATTTCAATTCTTTTGATTCTGTTGCTATTTGTTTTGTGTCCCAGGATATGACCAATTTTGGAGAATGTTCCATGGGGTGATGAGAAGAATGTATATTCTTTATCTTTGGGATGGAGTGTTCTATATGCGTCTATCAAGCACAGTTGTTCTAGGGTCTCATTTAAGTCTCTTATATCCTTGTTTAATTTCTGTTTAGAGGATCTGTCCAACTCTGTAAGAGGAGTGTTAAGGTCCCCTGTTATTATGGTATTATCAGATATCATATTGCTCAGACTGAGTAAGGTCTGTTTCAAGAATCTGGGAGCATTTAAATTGGGTGCATAGATATTTAGAATTGAAATGTCTTGTTGTTGTAGTTTTCCCTTGACCAATATAAAGTGACCATGTTTGTCTTTTTTGACTTTAGTTGCTTTAAATCCACATGTATCTGAAAATAAGATTGCAACTCCTCTTTTCTTCTGAATTCCATTTGCCTGAAAAATTGTCTTCCAACCCTTGACTCGGAGCTTGAATTTGTCTTTTGAAGTCAGGTGTGTTTCTTGCAGACAGCAAATGGATGGCTTGTGTTTTTTAATCCAGTCAACCAATCTGTGTCTCTTCAGTGGGGAATTCAAGCCATTAACATTTATTGAGATAATTGATAAGTGTGGTAGTATTCTATTCGTCTTATTTTGTGAGAGTCCACTGCTTAGTTTTATCTTTCGCATCAGTGTGCAGGTTTGGTTCTGTCCTTTAATTTTTGAGTTCTTACTTTGCTGCTGATCCATTGTGGTGGTCAGTGTGCAGAACAGGTTGAAGTATTTCCTGTAGAGCTGGTCTTGTTGTGGTGAATTTCCTCAATGTTTGTATATCCGTAAATGATTTGATTTCTCCGTCAATTTTGAAGCTTAGCTTAGCAGGGTACAGAATTCTGGGCTGGAAATTGTTTTGTTTAAGTAGATTAAAGGTAGATGACCATTGTCTTCTTGCTTGAAAAGTTTCATTAGAGAAGTCTGCGATCAATCTGATGGATTTGCCCCTGTAGGTCAACTGGCGCTTACTCCTGGCAGCTTGCAGAATCTTTTCTTTTGTCTTGACTTTGGACAGGTTCATCACAATGTGTCTTGGAGAAGCTCGGTTAGAGTTGAGGCGACCTGGGGTCCGATATCCCTCTGAAAGCAGTGTGTCAGAATCTTTGGTGATATTTGGGAAATTTTCTTTTATAATATTCTCTAGTATGGCTTCCATTCCTCTGGGGCATTCTTCTTCCCCTTCTGGAATTCCTATAACTCGTATGTAGGAACGCTTCATAAAGTCCTATAATTCTGACAGTGAACGTTCTGCTTTCTCTCTCTTCTTTTCTCTTCTTTTACTATCTGAGTTATCTCAAAAACTTTGTCTTCTACCTCTGAAATTCTTTCTTCTGCATGTTCTAACCTGTTGCTGATACTTTCCATTGCATCTTTAAGTTCCCTGATTGACTGTTTCATTTCCTTCAGCTCTGCTGTATCCTTTTTATATTCTTCATATCGTTCATCTCTGATTTGATTCTGTTTTTGGATTTCCTTTTGGTTATTTTCCACTTTATTAGCAGTTTCCTTCATTATTTCCATCATTTCTCTCATTGTTTTCAACATGTGTATTCTAAATTCCCTTTCTGTCATTCCTAACATTTCTGTATAGGTGGAATCCTCTGTAGTAGCTACCTCATGGTCCCTTGGCGGGGTTGTTCTGGACTGGTTCTTCATGTTGCCTGGAGTTTTCTGCTGATTCTTCCTCATGGGTGATTTCTTTTATCTGTTTCCTTGCCCTAATTTTCCTTTCACTTCCTCTTGCTCTTTAAGTTCTCCTGCCTGTGGACTGCGAGGCCCGCGAGCTACAGGCACGCGCGACGCTTCCTCATCTCACCGGCTCCCCCACCCCCTCCGCCTTCCGCTGCTGCTGCTGCTACCGCCGCAGCTGGAGGCCGGACACGACGAGCTCACGACTCCACTGCCATGTCCGCCGCGCCAAGAGGGAGATAGATTTTGACCACACGTAGTTGTGATGTGACCCCTTTGGAGCAAGTTGCTGGTCTCTTGGCTCTGAAAATGCAAGAAGGGACCACTAGCCACAGAACCCGGAAAAGACAGAGAAACTGAGCCTCCAGAGTGAGAGGGGTCTGGCCATACCTGACTTCAGCCAAATGAAACTGATTTGGCACTTCTTATCTCCAGAATTGTGAGAGAATAAATGTGTGTTGTTTTAAGCCAAAAAATTTGTGATAGTTTGTTACAGCATCCAGAGAAAACTAATACAGACAGCAACTGATTATAATTCACACAAGTTATAAATAAAATAGAAAGTCATGAGTCCATTTTAGTAAGTGATACTACAGATACTTCTATCTTAGCTCAAAGCCCAAGAAGCAATTATTAATAGTAGATAAGTAGATAGGTAGTAATTTAATGAATTAATGAGTGAATGTGAAGTAGGAAAGAAGGAGGGATCTTCCTTACAGTAAACAGTTCACTAATAAATGTGAAAGGTATATTGGAAAAGCATCATTTTTTAACTAACATAGCGAAGATTGATTTAGACAAGAATCATCAATGCTAAGTATAGAGGGGTGACAGGTGAGGAACAGGAGAAAGAGTAACTGAACTGCTCAGTAACACCTGGACCAAGTGGTCAAAGTTAATACCACCAAGAGCAGATGGACATTGTGTACCTCCAGATGTTATACCCTGAGTAAAACAAAGGATCACTGTTGTATTCTGAGGATGCCAAACCTGTATCTAATTATGAGAAGATATATAAGACAAATCTAACTAGAACAATGTGTTGTAAAATAATTGACTTTAACTTTCCAAAAATTTCAAGGTACAACACTGTTCAAGATTACAGGAAACTAAAGAAAAATGGTAAGGAAATACAATTCTGGCCTGGATCCTGTATCATAGGGGAAGTGTGCTATTAGGGATACAAAATATTATTAAGAATATAATTCAAACAAGGAAGTAATTGGAATATTGATGGTAGATTGTATGAAATGATAGCATCAATGCTAAAGTTCCTGAATTTAATAGCAGGAATTTTATTTCCTGAATTTTATTCTTACAAAATATACACTAAAATATTAAGGGCAAAGGGGTAGGGTATTTGCAACCTATGAGAAGACATTTATAAAAAATATGGGGGAATAATTAGAATTCCAAAAATTCAATGAGAAAAAAAACAAATATCACAGTATAAAAAAGATTATTCAAGGATGACAATTAAGTTCACAAACTCATCCTAGAAAAAGTGCTACATACTCATTGCTGAATATTACTATGGTCACCTTTGAAGTACTCCCCTTGGGAATCTATGCACTCATACCAGCACCTAATCCACCCTTCAAAGCACTTTTTCTAGGATGAGTTCACAAAGTTAATTGTCTGACCGCATATGATGACAGCTTTGATGGCCATTCCAGAAAAAGAATTCCAAAAGTGCTTTAAAGGGTGACACTAGTGCTAGTGTCAGTGCACAGCTTCCCAAGGGGAGTACTTAGAAGGTGACCATAGTGATATTCAGCAATGAGGTGTATAGCGCTTTTTCTAGGATGAGTTCAAGAACTTAATTGTTAGACATCATATAATATGCACAGTAAATAACAGAAAATTATGCATGAGAAGACACTCAACTCTCTTGTAATGAAAGAAATATAATGAGATGCCATTTTTTACTCATAGACTGGCAAAACTGAAAATAAAATGTTGGCACTGCTATTCTGATATGTTATATATTCCTTGATCACTTCCAGGAGCTTTGTGGTTGAGTCCCTGGGGTGTTCTAGGTATAAGATCATATCACCAGCAAAGAGTGAGAGTTTGACCTCCTCTACCCCCCATTTTAATACCCTTGATATCCTTCTCCTGCCTGATTGCATGAGCTAAGACTTCCAGAACTATGGTGAGTAGCAGTGGCAATAGTGGACATCCTTGTCTGGTTCCAGTTCTAAGTGGAAATTCTTTCAGTTTTTCTCCATTCAGTGTGATATCGATTGACTATAGGATTTTTGTAGATGTCCTCTATCAGTTAAAGAAATGTTCCATTTGTGCCTATTTTAAGTGTTCTTATCAGAAAAAGATGCTGAATTTTGTTGAATGCTTTTTTCTGCATTTACTGAGAGAATCACATGGTCTTTGTTTTTGCTTCTATTTATGTGGTGAATTACATTTATGGATTTATGTATGCTGAACCAACCTTGCATCCCTGGGATAAAGCCCACTTGATCATGATGTATAATTTCTTTAATGTGTAGCTATATTCTGTTTGTTAAGATTTTAATGAATACTTTTGTGTCGATATTCATTAATAATATTAGTCTGTAGTTTTCCTTTTACATTGAGTCCTTTCCTGATTTTGGTATCAGGATGATGTTCGCATCACAAAATGTATTGGGCAGGATTCCTTCCTTTCATGTGTTTTGGAACAGGTTCTACAGTATAGGTAAAGAGCTCCTCTTTGAAGTTTTGGTAGAATTCTGATGTGAAATTGTCTGGTCCAAGACTTTTCTTTCTTGGAAGATTTTGTATTGTTGTAATTTCAGTACTTGATATTGGTCTGTTCAAAATTTCTAGTTCTTTCTGGTTAAATTTAGGGAAATGGGTGGGGGGAGACAAGATGGCGGACTGAAGCCAGCTTTCGACAAAGGCTCCCGTCCAGAAGGAGAGTTAAGGGACAGGAATTTAGTAAGTATCCTGGTGGACTTGAGCCTCACCAAGAGAGAAGGCTGAAGAACGCACATCAACACCGCTGAGGCAAGTTGTGATCACAAGGACGCAAACAAAAGGTACAAAATCCACCACCAAGCGGACGGGAGTCCCCCTCCCCCATGAGACCGGCTCTAGAGCCCCACAATTGAACAAGCGGGCAGAAATTAAAGCCCCTCCCACTACACTCCATGGGAGAGACCTTCTAAAAACTGGACCTACCTCCCCTACTGGGGTGCCCTGGCGTTCTCCTGCCGGACATAGGGCTGAATAAAACTTTGGGAATCCTTTGCCGGCAACCCTGAATCCCCGGCGCTCCCCTCCCGCCCACTGAGGTCTGGAGGCCTGTCCCCCAGAACTTTGGATCCTTGGGTGATTTCTCAAGGGGAGTGGACAGTCCCCGAGTTGCGACTGGTCAGCATTGACTCTGAGGCGCGCCGAGTGAGGAGAGGGCACCGGGCTGAGGGGGAGTCACACCTCGCGGCACTTCCCTGTGGTGCAGTGCACCAACCCTCCCCGGGCATACGGGGCCCAAGACTGAATCAGACTCTGGCCTCCCCGCTGAGAGCTGAGAGCCCCTACTCTCACTCGGGGTCTGAGGGCCTATCCCCCCAGGAGGTCGGCTCCTTGGGTGATTTCTCGAGGGGAGTGCACAGTGCCTGAGCTGCGTCAGGTCAGCGCTGACTCTGGGACACGTGAGCGAGGAGAGGGCACTCTGCTGAGGGGAAATCAAGCCTTGGTGGCACTTCCCTGCAGTGCAGTGCAGGAGCCCTCCCCGGACCGTAGTATTGCGTGAAACTGAATGAAACTCTAGCTTCCCCCCGCCCCACTCCCAATCCGGGTCTGGGGGCCCATCCCCCAAGAGTTCTGATTCTTGGGGGATCTCTTAAGGGGTGTGGACCCAGCACAAACTGCGGCTGCTCAGTGCTGACTCTGGGGCGCGGGACAGAGGAGAAAAGGGTCGCCTGAGTGCCCTCACCAGAGCAGCAGTTCCCTGCAGGTAGATCAACAGCCGTTTTTTCTTTAACGGCAGAACGCTCACTTCTGGATATTCTGAGGCCACACCCCCTGTCTCCCTGGGCAACCAGAGGAGGCCACCGGTGACACGGCTCACAAACCCGGAAGCCTCCAGGGGGGGCCGACCCAGAGAGGTGTTCAGACGCAATTCTCCAGCAGCAAAGACGTTTGAACTCAAAACAGCCCGTTTCCTGTAGGCAACGACAGGAACAGAGACAGAACCTCACAAAGTTGTCTGTTCTGTTCTGTTCTGTTAGCAGCATCCATCAGGGATGGGGCTAAGCCTGAGTGAACACCTCCTTCCCATCACCTGCATCAAACACTCAAAGATGTCAGGCCCCATCTCCTCCTGCTAGATAGCGGCAGTCTGCGGGGGCCTGGCAGACTTCCTTGCGATTCAGGCAGGTGCAAACCCCTGGAGTGTCTGTTCACTGCAGGCAACTGGGTTAGCCATCTGCAGAGATACCAGTGACTGGGTCCGACGGAGGGGCAAAGTGGGGAAGGAGACTTCAACCTTTCCAGACTGCTCTGTTTGAGGGGTGGCTCCTCCTGACTCCACGCTACACTGGGGTGAGCTGTCTCAGAGGAGTCACCAGGCCCTTGTGATCCAGTTCCCAGAGACCTCTTGAACCCTTCCACCTGAGACAAGAGCCGATTGAGACAGTTGATTCGGACCTTTTGAACTGGGCTAATAGACTGAGGACTTTTCAGGTGGTGCCCTGGGTGTGCGATTGTAGGAAGGTTTGATTCTCCTTTTCCAACTGGGGCCAGCGGTGGGCAGGCGGGGTGACTTAATTGCTGATTTTTCCACACAGCTGAGACTTCAAGCCAGAGTAGAAGTTGCAATAGGATCGAACAGAAACCAGCTGAAAACAAGACAGAACCACTTTGCTCCACCACACCAGACAGGGCCCCAGTTTCTCAGGCCACAACACTGTACGGGCCCTCGATAAAACCCCAGGGGAAAAACCAAAGGGAGTAAACCATGGGGCGGAATCAGCGGAAAAACTCTGGTAACATGAATAACCAGAATAGATCAACCCCCCCAAGAAAAGATACGGCAGATGTGATTGAAGATCCCATTCATAAACAACTGGCTGAGATGTCAGAAGTCGAATTCAGAATTTGGTTTGCAGACAAGATTAATAAAATGGAATTAGGAATTTGAGGAGAAATTCAAAAACTGTCTCAAGAATTTAACGAATTTAAAGACAAAACCACCAAAGACTTAGACACACTGAAACAAGAACTTACAGCCCTCAAAGATATGAAAAATACAGTAGAATCCCTCAGTAACAGAATGGAGCAAGCAGAAGAAAGGATTTCTGACATTGAAGATAAAGTCTTCGAACGCTCCCAATCTCTCAAAGAGGAAGAGAAATGGAGAGCAAAAACGGATCACTCACTCAGAGAGCTCTCAGATAATTCGAAAAAAAAAATAACATAAGGGTTATAGGAATTTCGGAGACTGATGAAGTAGCAGCCAAGGGCACAGAGGCCCTTCTACATGAAATTATGAAAGAAAATTTTCCAGACATGCCTAGAGAATCTGAAATTCAGATAGCAGACAGCTTCAGAACCCCAGCACGATTCAACCCCAATAAGCCATCTCCCAGACATATCATAATTAGCTTCACTAAAGTTAACATGAAAGAGAAGATTCTCAAAGCAGCCCGGCGAAAGAAAACTATAACGTACAAAGGTAAGAATATTAGAATAACTGCAGATCTCTCTGCTGAAACTTTTCAAGCCAGAAGAGGCTGGTCATCAACTTTTAATCTCCTAAAGCAAAAAAACTTTCAACCCAGGATCTTGTATCCAGCTAAACTGAGTTTCATCTATGATGGAGAAATTAAATACTTCAATGACATTCATATGTTGAAAAAATTTGCCATAAGTAAACCAGCTCTTCAGGATGTTCTCAGACCTATCCTCCACAATGACCAACCCAATCCTATACCACAAAAGTAAACTCACTCAGAAACTTCGGATCAAACTCCAACTTCCACACTGGCGAAAGGATTAAAAATGTCCACTGGACCTTTGAAAAACTCAATACCCAAAATTCCACCAGACTTATCCTTACTCTCCATCAATGTGAATGGCTTAAACTGTCCTCTAAAGAGGCATAGGTTAGCTGACTGGATACAAAAACTGAAGCCAGATATTTGTTGCATACAAGAGTCACATCTCAACTTAAAAGACAAATACAGACTCAGGGTGAAAGGATGGTCATCCATATTTCAGGCAAATGGTAATCAGAAAAAAGCAGGTGTTGCAATTTTATTTGCAGATACAGTAGGCTTTAAACCTTCAAAAGTAAGGAAGGACAAGAATGGTCACTTCATATTTGTTAAGGGTAATACTCAATATGATGAGATCTCAATTATTAATATCTATGCACCCAACCAGAATGCACCTCAATTTATAAGAGAAACTCTAACAGACATGAGTAACTTGATTTCCTCCAGCTGCATAATCGTTGGAGATTTCAACACTCCCTTGGCAGTGTTGGATCGATCCTCCAGAAAGAAGCTGAGCAAAGAAATCTTAGATTTAAACCTAACCATCCAATATTTAGATTTAGCAGACATCTACAGAACATTTCATCCCAACAAAACTGAATACACATACTTCTCATCAGCCCACGGAACTTACTCCAAAATTGATCACATTTTAGGTCACAAGTCTAACCTCGGTAAATTTAAAGGAATAGAAATTATTCCATGCATCTTCTCGGACCATCATGGAATAAAACTTGAATTGAGTAACAACAGGAATCTGCATACCCATACAAAAACATGGAAGTTAAATAACCTTATGCTGAATGATAGCTGGGTCAGAGATGAGATTAAGAAAGAAATCACCAATTTTTTGGAACAAAATGACAATGAAGACACAAACTATCAGAACCTATGGGACACTGCAAAGGCAGTTCTAAGAGGGAAATTTATAGCACTGCAAGCCTTCCTCAAGAGAACAGAAAGAGAGGAAGTTAACAACTTAATGGGACATCTCACACAACTGGAAAAGGAAGAACATTCCAACCCCAAACCCAGTAGAAGAAAAGAAATAACCAAAATTAGAGCAGAATTAAATGAAATTGAAAACAAAAAAATAATACAACAGATCAATAAATCAAAAAGCTGGTTTTTTGAAAAGGTCAATAAAATAGATAAACCTCTGGCCAACCTAATCAGGAAAAAAAGAGTAAAATCTCTAATATCATCAATCAGAAACAACAAAGACGAAATAACCACAGACTCATCAGAAATCCAAAAAATCCTTAATGAATATTACAAGAAACTTTATTCTCAGAAATATGAAAATCTGAAGGAAATAGACCGATACTTGGAAGCACGCCACCTTCCAAGACTTAACCAGAATCAAGTGGAAATGTTGAACAGACCCATATCAAGTTCAGAAATAGCATCAACTATACAAAACCTCCCTAAAAAGAAAAGCCCGGGACCAGATGGTTTCACGTCAGAATTCTACCAAACATTTAAAGAGGAATTAGTACCTATATTACTCAACCTGTTCCAAAATGTAGAAAAAGAAGGAAGACTACCCAACACGTTCTATGAAGCAAATATCACCCTGATCCCCAAACCAGGAAAAGACCCAACAAGAAAAGAAAATTATAGACCAATATCACTAATGAATATAGATGCAAAAATATTCAACAAGATCCTAACAAACAGAATCCAGCAACACATCAAACAAATTATACATCATGACCAAGTTGGTTTTATCCCAGGGTCTCAAGGCTGGTTCAATATACGTAAATCTATAAATGTAATTCAGCACATAAACAAATTAAAAAACAAAGACCATATGATTCTCTCAATTGATGCAGAAAAAGCTTTTGATAATATCCAGCATCCCTTCATGATCAGAACACTCAAGAAAATTGGTCTAGAAGGGACTTTTCTTAAACTGATAGAGGCTATCTACAGCAAACCCACAGCCAATATCATATTGAATGGAGTTAAATTGGAATCATTTCCACTCAGATCAGGAACCAGACAAGGCTGCCCATTGTCTCCATTGCTTTTGAACATTGTAATGGAAGTTTTAGCCACCGCAATTAGGGAAGAAAAGGCGATCAAGGGTATCCATATAGGGTCAGAAGAGATCAAACTCTCGCTCTTCGCAGATGATATGATTGTGTATCTGGAAAACACTAGGGACTCTACTACAAAACTGCTAGAAGTGATCAAGGAATACAGCAGCGTCTCAGGTTACAAAATCAACATTCATAAATCGGTAGCCTTTATATACATCAACAACAGTCAAATTGAAAAAGCAGTTAAGGACTCTATCCCATTCACAGTAGTGCCAAAGAAGATGAAATATTTGGGAATTTACCTAACAAAAGACGTGAAAGATCTCTATAAAGAGAACTATGAAACTCTAAGAAAAGAAATAGCTGAAAATGTTAACAAATGGAAAAACATACCATGCTCATGGCTAGGAAGAATCAACATTATCAAAATGTCCATACTACCCAAAGCAATATATAATTTCAACGCACTCCCTATTAAAGCTCCACTGTCATATTTTAAAGATCTTGAAAAAACATTACTTCGTTTTATATGGAATCAGAAAAAACCTCAAATAGCCAAGACATTACTCAGAAATAAAAACAAAACAGGAGGAATCACACTACCAGACCTCAGACTTTACTACAAATCGATAGTGATCAAAACAGCATGGTATTGGCACAAAAACAGAGAAGTAGATATCTGGAATAGAATAGAGAACCAAGAGATGAATCCAGCTACTTACCGCTATTTGATTTTTGACAAGCCAATTAAAAACATTCAGTGGGGAAAAGATTCCCTATTTAACAAATGGTGCTGGGTGAACTGGCTGGCAACCTGCAGAAGACTGAAATTGGACCCACACCTTTCACCATTAACTAAGATAGACTCTCATTGGATTAAAGATTTAAACTTAAGACATGAAACTATAAAAATACTAGAGGAGAATGCAGGGAAAACCCTTGAAGAAATTGGTCTGGGTGAGTATTTCATGAGGAGAACCCCCCGGGCAATTGAAGCAGCTTCAAAAATACACTACTGGGACTTGATCAAACTAAAAAGCTTCTGCACAGCTAAGAACACAGTAAGCAGAGCAAGCAGACAGCCCTCAGAATGGGAGAAGATATTTGCAGGGTATAACTCTGACAAAGGTTTAATAACCAGAATCCACAGAGAACTCAAACGCATCAGCAAGAAAAAAACAAGGGATCCCATCGTAGGCTGGGCAAGGGATTTCAAGAGAAACTTCTCTGAAGAAGACAGGCGCACGGCCTTCAGACATATGAAAAAATGCTCATCATCTTTAATCATCAGAGAAATGCAAATCAAAACTACTTTGAGATATCATCTAACTCCAATGAGACTAGCCTATATCACAAAATCTCAAGACCAGAGATGTTGGCGTGGATGCGGAGAAAAGGGAACACTTGTGCACTGCTGGTGGGAATGCAAATTAATACATTCCTTTTGGAAAGATATATGGAGAACACTCAGAGATCTAAAAATAGATCTGCCATTCAATCCTGTAATTCCTCTGCTGGGCATATACCCAGAAGACCAAAAATCACAACATAACAAAGATATTTGTACCAGAATGTTTATTGCAGCCCAATTCATAATAGCTAAGTCATGGAAAAAGCCCAAGTGCCCATCGATCCACGAATGGATTAATAAATTGTGGTATATGTATACCATGGAATACTATGCAGCCTTAAAGAAAGATGGAGACTTTACCTCTTTCATGTTTACATGGATGGAGCTGGAACATATTCTTCTTAGTAAAGTATCCCAAGAATGGAAGAAAAAATACCCAATGTACACAGCCCTACTATGAAACTAATTTGGGGCTCTCACATGAAAGCTATAACCCAGCTACAACTTAACAATAGGGGGAAGTGGGAAAGGGGGTGGGTGGGTAGAGGGAGGGGAATCGGTGGGATCACACCTGTGGTGCATATTACAGGGGTATTTGCGAAACTTGGTAAATGTAGAATGTAAATGTTTTGGCACAGTAACTGAGATAACGCCGGAAAGGCTATGTTAACCACTGTGATAAAAATGTGTCAAATGGTTTATGAAGTGAGTGTATAATGCCCCATAATCATATCATTGTATACAGTGATGATTTAATAAAAAAATTAAAAAGAAATAAATAAATTTAGGGAAATGGTGTGATTCCAGGTATTGGTCAATTTCCTCCACATTTTTAAGTTTCTTGGAATAGAATTTTTTGTAGTAATCAGCAATGATATTTTGTATCTTTTTTTTTTTTTTTTTGCAGTTTTTGGCCAGGGCTGGGTTTGAACCCGCCACCTCTGGCATATGGGGCCTGCGCCCTACTCCTTTGAGCCACAGGCCTGATATTTTGTATCTTTATACTATCTGTTGTTATTTCCTTTTTTGAGGTTATTAGAAATCTGATTGAGGTTATTAGAAATCTTATTCCTCCTTCTTATTAATCTGGCCCAAAATTTATCTATTTTATTAATATTTTCAAAGAATGAATGTCCACAAATCAGTAGCCTTTATATACTCCAGTAACAGTCAAGCTGAGAATCAAATCAAAGATACAATATCCTTCATAATAGCTTCAAAGAAAATGAAATCCCTGGAAACATATTTAACAAAGGAAATGAAGGATTTCTACAGTGAGAACTACAAAACCCTGAGAAAAGAAATAGAAGAAGATGTTAATGAATAGAAGACCATACCATGCTCATGGCTAGGAAGAATCAACATTGTTAAAATGTCCATACTACCCCAAAACATCTACAGATTTAATGCAATTCTCATGAAAGTACCAATATCATACTTTGAAGAATTTGAAAAAAATGGTACTTCCATGTCAGATCTATTATGTATAGAGTATAAATGTCTTAACACAATAATTAAGTAAATGAGGTGAGGGATATATTAACCAGTATGATGTAAGCATTCCAAATTGTACATGAAATCAGCACATTGTACCCCATAAATGCATTAATGTATACATAATCTACCTCTTTATGATTTAATAAAAAATAAAATATATCCAAAATAATAAAAAAAGAAAAAATAGTACTTCATTTAATATGGAACCAGAAAAAAAAAAAACTCAAATAGCCAATGAAATTCTAAGAAATAAAATAAAATCTGGAGGTATCATATTACCAGACTTCAGGTTATACTATAAGACTACAATGATCAAAGCATCATGGTACTGGCATAAAAATAGAGATATAAATCTATGGAATAGAATAGAGAACCTGGAGATGAACCCAGCCATGTATCACCATCTGATCTTCGATAAACCAATAAAAGCATACACTGGGAAGTGCTAAACTACAACCTGAACTTTACCTTAGAGTTGAAAATAATGTAACCTAAAATTTGTACCCTCATATTAATTTGAAATAAAATAAAATAAAATACTAATGTAATCTGAATCAGAATGATCCAAGACAGGTTCTCTTTTAAGTCTAAGGCCTATAATTCCAGATAAATAAATAAATAAATCCCTATTTAATAAATGGTGCTGGGAGAACTGATTAGCCTCTCACTGCTTACAAAAATTGACTTTCAATGGATAAAAGATTTAAATTTAAGATATGAAATGATAAAAATTCTAGAAGAAAGTGTGAGAAAAACTCATAACAATATTGGCCTGGGCAAAGATTGTATAAAGACTTCCTTGGTAATTGTAGCAATACCAAAAACAAATGAATGGGGTATGATCATGCTGAAAAAGCTTCTGCACAGTTAAGTGTACATTTAAAGCAAACAGACAACTGTCAGAATGGGAGAAGATATTTGCATGCTATGAATCTGACAAAGGGCTGATAACTAGAATCTACAGAGAACTCCAACTCAACGACAAGAAAAGAACAAATCATCCCATTTATAAGTAGGCAAGAGACATGAACCTTCTCTGAAGAAGACAGAAGAATGGCCAACAAACACATTTAAAAAATGCTCATTGTCCCTAATCATCAGATAAATGCAAATTAAAACCATCCTTAGATATCACCCAATCCCAGTGAGATTAGCCAACATCACAAAGTCCCAAATCTGCAGATGCTGGTGTGGATGTGGAGAGAGGGGAACACCTTTATACTGCTGGAAGGATTGCAGACTAATGCAGCTTCTATGGAAAGAAGTATGGAGAATCCCCAAAGAGCTAAAAGTAGACCTCCCATTTTATCCTGCAGTCTCATTACTAGGACTCTACTCAAAAGGAAAAAAAAAAATCATTTTACTATAATGACATTTGCTGTAGAATGTTCATTGCAGGTCAATTCACAATCACCAAGATGTAGAATCAATCCAAGTACCTATCAACACATGAATGAATTAATAAACTGTGGTATATGTATACCATGGAAGACTATTCAGCCATAAAAAGATGGAGACTTTATATCTTTTGTACTAACCTGAATGGAATCAAAGAACATTCTTCTTATTAAATATCATAAGACTAGAAATGCAAGTATCCAATGTACTCAATACTAATCTGAAACCAACAGATAAACAATTACATGCCCACACCAGAGAAAAATACAATTAAATTCAAATGGAAAGAAGAGGGGAGCAGTGTGGGGGCTTGGCAAGCTTCTGCCTAATGGGCACGATATTTGCGTATATAGCACTGGGTGAAAGGCTCAACTATAACTTGAACTTTACCTAATGAATGCAGACAATGTAGGCTAATAATTTCTACCCTCATATTAATCTGAAATAATTAAAAAGAACAAAGTAAAACAAACAAAATTTGGCACTTAAGTGGGAGATAGTGAAAATTCAAGACCATGTTACCACTTTTGAAGAACAACTCACATGTGCCTCACATGTGCACAAAGAGGCAGGTATGAAAATGTGCACTGCAATCATGTTTACAGTGAGAGACCAGAAATAACATGAATGTATGTAAGAAGATAGATAGAAACTCAAGTCCTCTTGTTCAATGAAAAAACAAGTTGTAAGCTGATATTACATATGCAGTTTAAAAACCAATGACAATTCATATACAAGGTGTCCATAAAGTTCATGTGCAATTTTAAATAGTTGTCTATTTTAAATAGGATAAACACCAAACAGGAACTCATGGTAGGAATAGGATAAGGGTTACTCAGAGGTGATTGCAGTATTACCTCTAGTGTTTTAGTTTATATTGCCTGCGCAACTAAGAATTACATGTGTAACTAAGGATTTCATATGTAATTAAACATGTATTTTAAAATATAGGCAGCAGTCCTTATCTTCCCAAGGCCATTTATAAATCATTTTTCTTTTCTATCTTCTAATAAATCAGCTTCTGTAAGCATCATGCACAAGGGCCACTCACTGGATGATGGTTCCCTCTGTCATTTTGGCTTCTGTTTATTACTTTTCTCTGGAACCTCTGAGCATTTCATTTAAATCTGTAATATTGTAATCTGCAAATTAAATTCAGGTGAAGTCAAAAGAAGAGAATCTGTGAATATAAGCAGCTTGGTTATTTACCTTTTCCCTGTTCAAATGTGTGCACAAGGATCCCTTCTATCTTCATATCTGGAAATTGGTGAGAAACATCAGAGCATCATTGGTGGAGTTTGCATAATTACACACTTTGGCAGCTCTGTTTTTGGATAACATTATGAAATTATGATATCTCTCTTACCAAGTCAGATAACTAGAAAATCTGAGTCCCAGGTGAGATCACAGAGTCTCCTAAAGAAGGTATGTGATATCCTGTAAAATTCTTGATGGACTTCAAATATCCCTAGAAATTCTATAATAGTGTCATGATATATGAGGATTCAAAGAGAACTTAATCATTCTCAAGCTTGAGTCCCTTGAGGTCTTGTTGACTTTTTTTTTTTTTTAATGGAGAAGCTTGGGTTCAGAGAAAAGTACAGGCAAGTTCCCAAGCCCTGATCATTGTGTTTGTGTGATATTACATTTGTGCACTCATTTTGTAAATTAGATGCTGGAGTAAATGTTCTCTACAACATGGACATTATCTCCCCATGAAAACACAGTTCAGGGGAGGGTGGAGACCACCAGTATTGGTGATCTGCATAGGCTCAGTTGATGGCAAAAAACCCTAAAGAGAACTGGCTGGACAAAGCATCACCTTCATTGTCAAGAATAAAAATAAAAGTTGTGTTTTTCTGGTCATCAGAAAATGTGTTCTTTCTCCTAACTAAGGGGTGGGAAAAATGCATAAGGGAGGAGCTGAGACTCCTCAGCCCTCACATGCTGTTCTACTAATTCTGAATGGCAAAGGCACTTTAATGGCAAAGTTGTAAAATCTGGACCAAGTCTGATGTGTCCAATCTCATGATATAAAAAAAATGCAAAGTCCTACAACCAGATTTAAAAAGGAAGCTACACAAGTGTGGGTGTGGGGAAGTGCAGCTGAGAGGTAGCAGCTGTCAGCACATCATCTAAGACCCTCACGTGGTGACAAGTGCAGGGAAGTTCGTGTGAAGTCTGGAAACTCATAGACCAGTGTTCTGACATTTACTGACATGGTCTGACATTTACTCACTGTTCACCTTCTGTGGAATGGCAACAATACCAGGGCTATTGACAATCCTTGGTCAGTTGAAGGAAGATGACCAGAATGGGAATAGGATCAAAATCTATCTTGCAGGATTTCTTTCAGAATCAAGCAGGATGACTTATGTCATTAAATATGAGATGTCCAGTTTCCAATCAAACATTTAATTTGTTATGTCTCAAACAAGAAGGAGTACAATTAATCACAGTATATGCCTAAACTATTGACATTTTTGCCATCTTAACAGTAGATTGTGTGTGCCAGCAGCAAAGAAAAAGTCTGGAGAGGGAGTGCTGATGAAATCATGAAAGGTGAGAGGTGTTTTCTACACCTTGTTGAGAATCAAATATTTTTCCTCACAAGAAATGGCCCAAAGCGTGGAAGATGTGGTGGTCAGTTGATGCAAGGCCTGGTGAATACAGTGGATGACAGACAGTTTCAAAGTCCAGCTTCTGCAGTTTGAGAAATGTCATTTGTGTGACATGAGATCAAGCTTTATCTTGCAAGAGCATTGGCCCCTGTCTGTTGCAATGTCAGCTGCTTAATCACAAGCATCCTCGTCATTTTGTCCAGATGGTTGCTATAGACATCTGCTGTAATCAACTGACCAGGTTTCATGGAGCTGCAGTGGGTAATAGCAGTGCTGGACCACCAAACAACACCAGTAGCTGTTTTTGATGGATATTCTGTTTTGGACTATGTTTTGGCACTTTATCTTTATCCAGCCATTGTGCTGAACATTTGAAATTATCAAAAGGCATCCATTTTTTTTTTATCACATATAGCAATTCAGTGTAGAAATGTTTCACCTTTATGTTGTAACAGCAGAAATGCAAGCCTTGATACAACTTCTCTTCTGATGCCCATTTCATTCACATGGAACTCATCTCTCTAGCCTCTTTTTCTTACTAATTTGTTTCAATAGTCCAATATCATTGGAACAGTAATGTCAAACTTTGCTGCTAATTCATGTGTAGGTTGAGATGGATTCACTTCCACTACAGCTTTTAGCTCATTGTTATCTGCCTTGGTATCTCATTGTTATTCACCTTGGTCTCAGGTCACCCATGTACCTCATTTTTGAGATTCTAATCACGAGAACAAACCTTCTCAAACCATAATGTACTATGTATTCATTAGCCACATCCTTCCCAAATGCTTCATTGAATTTCAAGATGTCTGTGCTGCACTGGTTCCATGACAGAACTTATACTCAAAAATAATATAAATTTTTGACTTATCCATGATTTCACAAAAATTGCTCTAAAAATATTTTTGAAAAATAGTCGCAAGCCAAAACATATGTTTGAAAGAATGATGATGTACTTCACAACAAAAATAAAACAAGAAGTGTCAAAATGAAATGTCAACAATATCAACTGTCAAACTTAGTACTTAAGGAAATTGGACATTTTGTATTTAATAACCTGCACTTAAAGGCCCTGGTATTCAAGCTGCTTATTATGTGGTTAGGACACATTACAGCATAGATTCCAGTAGAAGAGCATAGGCTTAAAATCAGACATTTGGGTTTTCATTTATGTTATTTCCTAATTGTATGACCTTCTGCAAATTCCTGCGCCTTTCTGAGTTTCCACACCGGAAAGTGAGGATTAAAGACCAACTGTACAGCACTGTTAGAGGTCTTACTATGGTTACCTTTAAAGAGACATAGTTCAAAACAAAAGAGGAGGTCACCTACCCTCCCTGCAAGGATCAAAGAACTTGGGGCAGCATTTTCCTTTTTTGACACCATGCTTTACAAGGGTCATTGCCAAGCCTTGGAGGGTTCGAGGAAAGTGAGCAGAAAGAGGGGGAAAGAACTGTATTATCCAGGGTTCTCCAGAGAAACAGAACAAATAGGAGATTTGCATGTATATTATAAAGAATTGGTTCCTGCAATTATGTATTCTGAGTATTTCTAACCTCTGTGGTAGGCAAGTTGGAGATCCAGGGGAGTTGAAGATGTAGTTCCAGTCTGAGTCCAAGGCCTTAGAATCAGGAGACCTGGTGGTGATATTTCTGGTCCAAAGGCTGGCAGGCTGGAGACCCAAGAAGACAAAGTGTTTCAGTTTGAGAAGACCGAGATCCCAGCACAAAGACAAGAGGAGTTACCTTTTACGTCTGGGAGGATCAGCCTCTTTGCTCCATTCAGGCCTTGAGCTGACCACATGAGGCCACCCACATGGGCAAGGACCATCTGTTTTGGTCAGTCTGTGGATTCAAATATTAATCTCATCCGAAACACCCTCACAGACGTACCCAGAATTTGATTAATTGTCTGCGCACTGAATGGCCCAGTCAAGTTGACATGTAATATTAAAGATCATGAGAAGCAAAATCTGTGTTTGTTTGTTTCTTACTTTGTTTGTTTCCTGAGGGTCAGAATGTTTAGCTCTGCCATCTGAAAGCTATGACACTTATTCTGTGAGAAAATTATGTCCACAGCATGTGATACTGATTCTGATTCTGATTCTGATTCAATATAAGAAAGAACTTTCTAGGACTCAGGGTGGTTAAGAATGAAATGAGCACCTTCGGGAGTGGTTTCTCTCTTGCTGGAAATGCACAAACAGAAGCTGGACAATCTCTTACATGTAAGACCGTCATGGAAGATAAAGCATCAGGTGCAGGCCTTGAACAACACACGTGGAAAGAAACTTCCTCCAAGTGTGAGTCTGTGGTTCTGTCACTTGTGGAACTGCTCTACCAATATACACAGGTTGTTATTTGAAGTCACATAGGACCAGGCACTTAAGATGTTTTGGGTTATTTTGTCCAGGCAATAGTATCTCCGTCTTCTTCTCCCACCCATTATCCCAGCATACAAGACTTTCTCCTAATAACTCCACCCTCTCCTCGTAGCCTGACAAGAGTACAGTACACTGTGCTGCAGCCTAGGACATGTCTTGGATTTTCTAGGTTCTGTTCCTCTTAAGAGAGGTCACTTTGAATCCCTCAAAACTGGACTAAATAGTCCTGCTTGGAATTCCCGAGGCCCAGTGCTCTGACCCTGAGGCCAGCATGTGCCACATTACATTACAGTTGTCTGGCCACTTTGTCTATTACTCAGGTGAACCAAGAGCCCCCGGTGGGCAGATCTATGGTGTGTTAGCTGTTTTGTCTGAGCATCTTGGTTCCTGGCACATGGTAACTGTCTCATTTACTGATTTGAACTGTGTCTTCCTTGAATTCCTTTCTGTCTTCAGCCCTTTCCTCTGAATCCCTGCAATGTATTAATCATAGCTTCATAATGTCATTCATCCGATCATTTATTCATCCGGTTGATGTTGTTTGAATGTCTTCTAGGTGCCAAGCCCTGTGCTGGGTTTGGGGTAGATTTTGGACTAGGGTGCAATCCTGTCTCTCAGGAGGCTCACCTCTAGCAGGCAGTACAGAGGAGACAATCAGCACTGACAAGGCACTCTCGAGTTACCATAACATCTCTTTCATTAGCTAGAGAGCCCAAGTTTTTCATCTCTTTATCTTTGGTGCATAACCCAGTGAGCCGTGTGCAACTGGGAATGAGTGGATGAATCCAGGGAATCCTGTACTTATGCCAATAATTGGGTCCTAGCTTCCTATCTGACCAAATCATTGAGAACTTAGAATAATCTCAGAATTTTAGAGCTGCAAAGAATCTAAAAGATCAAGGATTTTTCTTTCTGTAATTTTCCCCTTTCCCATCCCCTTTCTGTAATTTTAATTCCTTCTACAATATTCCTACCATCAGTTCTGCGAAGGCAAGTATAAGCTTGTAGGTACGTAAGTGTCATGCAAAAATAAGATGACATTGTTTTTGCTAATTTTTTAGATGTAGAAGAGATGGAGATTTAAAAATCACAAGCCTGGAGGAAGCGGGTGTTCTGTCTATGGCTGGCCCTGCTTTCTTCATTACTACAGATAATGTGATGCACAGCTCTCAGCCTGTTACCACAACCAGATATTCGCCTGAAAAACAACTGCCAAGCTCCAGCTCACAGCCCACTAATTCCACACACCAGTCATCCCAGCATACTCAAAGCAAAAGATTTGGACAGTTCACTGAAATTCACTGTGATCCTATTTGTCTCAGAATTAAAACATTAATTGGGTATATGCAACAATTCATGTGGGGTCCTTTGGATTAGAACGCTGTGTAAATGAGTAGAGGATACCAAGGAAATATTTAGCCAAATTGAACATGAACATGCTCAAGCAATTTATGAGCCCTTTTCAAACCACTCTGGCAAGTGTGTTATTGAGGACAAGTAATGAAAGTGCAGAACACAGATTTTCATCAATTTTTTAAAGCACTCAATAATTTCTACAGCACTATGCACGATCTTGTTTCAAATAGCAGCTATATCTCAATAAATTAACTGATGTGCTATCATTACATTTTTAAAATCTTTGCCATTTGCCTACCTCTTTTCAGGGGAATAGATGAGGCTTTGTAGATGAGGACCCCAAGGATCCTGTGGACCCTTGAGAGCTTGCGAAGCCTGTGTTTTAAATGCCTTGCATGATGCGATGAGTTATTACCGTCAATAAGAACAAAACCAAATGACAAGAATGAAGGTTTGAAGATGCAGAGAACATCAAAACCTTTTTATGCCCTCATGAACAAACTTGTGAACAGATGTAAGAGAATGGATTGAAAAGATAGGAACTAGGGTTGTCTAACTGGGATGCAAAGGATTCACAGTGAAGCTTTGAGGACACAAGTGTGGGTTCACAGTGCAGCTCTGCTTCCCACAGATGTCATATTTCTGCCTCTCCATAACATCACCTGTAGAAAGGAAAAAGCACATCTCCCACACAGAATCATTGGGGAAGATGGGAAAACACATCCAGAGTAGCCAGCTTGGCCCCTGCCCCAGGTGCTCGGTGATGCAGTTTCTCTTCCCCTAAGGGGCACTTGGGTGTGTGCCTGTACCCACATGTGCAAGTGCATGAACAGTCTGCAAACAGGAAATTCACATGTCTAGTTTGGGGCCCTTTAGAAAGGAAGCATCCGCAGGAAGACTTATGGGAATGATTGATTAAGTCTAACTGTTACAATTCATTATGTAGCCAGGAGGGAAGATATTACAGTGACAAATAGCTCAGCTTTCTTTTCTTGTCTTTACATTAACACACTTGTCAGCACAAGAGGAGGAAAAAAAAAATAAACAAAAGAAGTTCCAGTGTCAAAGAGAACCTCTCATTGATTCAGTTGTGTATGACATTCTCATTAAGAACGGTACGAGATGGCTTCTGCCGAAGTGTGAGTCAGGAGAATGACAAGAGTGACCTCAAGGTGTTTCCTCTCTAGCCCTCAGAGGCTGTATTCTTGTTCCCCTGCCCCCTGTATCTTTTAAAAAATAGGGGCAGAGTGAAGAAAAGAAAGAGGAGGGAAAGATAAATGAAAGCAATAGTTCATAATTTGACCATGGCCTGAGTGTGCGATGATGAAAAACCTGTTTCAGAGCTGGAGAGATCTGGATTTCAACCCAAAATCAAGTCAAGTTGAACCTTGTGAAATGTATAACTTTAGGTGATTTTACTAATCTCTCTGAACCTCAGTTTCTACTTCTATAAGACGGGTATCATAACAAACTAACACCTACTTTTTCAGAATGAGATAAGTATTAAGTGAGACAAATGTCACATACCACTGTTTGGTATTACATTATATTCTCATTGGCTTCTTTTGTATCTTGGGTCTCCCAACTAAATTAGGGGTGAGAACAGTGTGCTTTGTTCACCACTGTATTCTTAGTACCTAGAACCATGCCTAGCATCGGTTGAATGAATAAAGGAATGAACAGTGATGTATGTAAAGTGTCGTCATATACTGAGATCTCAAAGTTTGATGGCCTTCAAAAATTCAGTGAATGGGTGATGGAAGTTTTGTCCTGGGACCTGTGAAGCTGAATGAGATTTTGCTTTGAAAGCTCACACAGCAGAGTAGACAAAAACATGAACTGTGATTTTAGAATGCCAGGATTGGCACCACAGATCTCCTGTTGTTCAACATTGGGTGAGTCATCTGGCCCCTGTCCCTCCGTTTCCTCAACTGTGGAATGGGCTGGCAATAATAGTACCAACTGCTTAGAGCAGTGCGGCGGAGGGGGAGGGAGGGGCATCTTATTATTTGGCTGTGGAGGGGGTAAGAGCTGGTGCATAATCAGATTCCAGGGAGCATGAATGAGAGACAAAGGTCACTGCAGACTGGAGCCACAGGAGTTGAGACTGGGTGGGGGTGGGCCTGTGTGTCTCATCTGGGGCAGAGGTTCATTGTCACTTCACCCTGGGAGGTAGGAGATGGGGTTGTCTGGGCTTTTTCCCTGTGGGCATGGTCTCCCTAAAGGCTCCCTATTTCATACTGGTCTGGGCATGTTGAAGAACACAAAGGGATTAAGAATCACCTCCCTCCCCCCAAAGAGCTGCTTCTTTGAGAGGCCTTCACCTGCATTATCACCACCCCCTCCCCTAAGACTAAGTTCTAGTCCTTTGCTATGAGATTCCCCACCCCATCCCTGAGACACACACACATACACCTGGTATGGCTAATGCCCTGCTCAGTCCTGATACACCCACATGGTGGGCCCAAGATGGTGTCTGAATGTTCACTGTCTCACTGCCAGCTCCTAGCATCATCCCTACCGTATTTGTACGGCTCCAATACAAAGTCTGTGGAAAGAATGAATGTGTGAATGCAGTACATCAGTTTTATATGCAAACAGGAAAATGCTAAGAGCATCCACCATGTTGGCTGAATTACCCTCCCACACAAATGTGCCCTTTGTACAATCCACCCACCTCTCTCTCTAACTCAATCCCTGCCACTTGTGTTTCATGAACAAAAAATGAGGTTGTGATTCTGTACAGCTCCATTTGCCTGCTCAGACTCAGACATGCAGGATATAGGTGCTGGGGGCAGGACGTACCACTGAAGGCCCAGCCTGTGACCAGCACGGGTATGCAGACTCTGTGGGAGATTAGCGCCCAGCTGAAGGGGCCCCTTAGGCCTTCAAGAGACATTATTGTGCCCAGGGGGCCAGGCCACCCTAAACATGTGGTACTGACTGCCAGGCCATGGGCAGCTAGAGCCTCTGGAAGCTGGTCACAGAGCTGAGGCCAGCCTGACTCAGCAGCTCTCTGTATAGACAGTGATTTATTTCAGAGGAGTGCGTGTACTCCAGCCCCTTGCACAGGGAAGCTTCTCTTTTCACATTTACCAAGGGCATGCGTGAGCACATACACACCTTACACACATTCAGTCACAAACTCACATCCATGTGGTCACACACCAAACTGAGAGAGGAGACAATGAAGGCTTTTTAGTCACAGCCCCTCATGTCTGCTTTCGAGTCTGTGGTGCCAAACCTTTCTGCTGGGCAGACACTGGGGCCCACCTGGCCTCTGGGCCTTGAGCATCCTGGCTGAGCTTGCCCTTCCTCACACCCTGCTCAGCTCCCCACCCCAACTGGTTTGGACTGTCCCTCTTCAAGTCTTTTCTGTTCCTCTCAGCAAATGATAAACTCCCTAGATTCCCAGTCCCTTCCACCTCCCAGCTCCCTGGGCCATTACCCACGCTTCCACCTTCCCTCTTGTCCTAGCAAAGCCCCCAGAAGAAAGCAGACAGGCTTTGGAGTCAGCAGCTGTGGGTCTGATTCCTGCCTGGTCACTTTATGGCTGTGTGGATTTGGGAGGTCATACACCCTTTTCTGGTTCTGAATTTCCTCATTTGGAAAATGAGATCACCTGTATCTCAGATAAATAAATACGTGAGATAAGAAATGGAGGAGTGCCAAGACTCCTACCGAGGACATAGCAGTGTTCCGTCTGTATTCACTTCTCTGTTGTTTCTTCCCTCCAAGACTTCTCTGTTCTTTCTTCCCTTCCATCTGGGCCAAGGTTCCACTCTTTCTATCAACCAACCTCTCTTCCAAACCACTGACCTCTCTCTCACTGTGGTTTCTGCCTCTCAACCTGCAACCCTACCAAAATCTTTGCTTCCTAAGGAAAGCCTCCCTGACAGCACCGCTCCCTCACCTACCCTTTCCTGCCCCTGCAGTGTTAATGTAATGTGGTCTTTGCAATATTTTTCCTTTCCTTCCCCATCTTGCTCCTCTACCATCTGCTGCAGTTAGGCTTCCACTCACCCCACCCACGCTGTCTTTAAATTACATTCACTCACTATTGGCTTTCATGGTGGCCTCAGGGCCCAATTCAACTTCATCCCCTCAACACCTTCCAGGTGCTGTGCCATCACCCACCCCCTTCAGCATGGGGCAGGGGTGGAGGGTGAGGTGGCCAGAAGCAGACAGCTTTTCTGCATATCCCAGCTCAGCCGCTCCCAGCTGTGCGAACTTGGGCCAGGCACATGTTTTCTCTAAGCCTCAGTTTCGTCCTCTATAAAACCTGCCTTATAGGGTTGAGGTGAGGACTACAGGAGATAAGGCATGTTGAATGTGTCGCATGTAATGTAGGGCTCAGTAATCATTATTGCTTTTTGTTTCTTCCCCCAAACCTGGAACCCCTAACATTCTCTTGACTTCCTTCCCAGCCCTCACAACATTGAAGTTCTCCAGGGCTCTGTGTTCAGGTTCAGGGGATGTGCTTACTTCCCCCACTGCCCAGCCACTCCTCCCAGGTGTATGCCTATGGCCTTGGTGCCTCTCCTGTGTTCCAGATGTAGATGCTGTGGGACTTCTGCACCTGTCTCTGGATAGGCCCTCCCCAGCCTGGCTTGGCCTGCCATCTTTGGTCTTACAACAGAGGCACTAAATGGTCAGGTTATTCTTTAGCAGGAGTACTCCAGAAGAACTAGGTCCTGAAAACAGCAATGCCAGTGACTGCAAAGGAAAGGGACACTAATTCTGGGCACATATCTGGGTGGATCTAATGGCTGTCCTGCAAAGTTAGGGGAGGGAATGGAGAGGAGTCTGACTCCAAACCCCACACTCAGTCTACTCTGTCACTCTTCACCTGAAAAAGTGACTATTTTAAACACTTTTCTCCAGACATGGTGCCAGTGACCCTAGGAAGGAGTTATTCCCATTTGACAGATGGGTAAACTAAGCTTCAGTGGCTTTCTCAACGTGGGGCCAATTTTGAGGTCAGTTCAACTAATGACAGGAATTACTTTATATGATACCTGCTCTCCCTCCTTGCCTCCTATCCCTCTTCCTCCTCCCCTACCTACCTACCACATTTGCTACATGTGCATGTATGAAACTAAGTTCTGAAGAGACCCAGTTTCTGGAAGTAGAAGATGAGGCAGTGAGAATCTCCCATAGCTGCCTCTGCCAGAAAGGCTGATGGTACAGAGAAGCCTTTTAACACCAAGCCTTGAGGAGAAAACTAGACTCCTGGACTTAGTTAATTCTGGGCCGGTTACAAGAATACTTTATGTCAAAAAGTAGCGCTCTATATTTAATAATTTAGTAAGTTTTCATAGTTTAGTACCATCTTCTACAGATAAAAAATAAATTTTGCAATATTATTCTTTGTTTATGCACCAGATATGACTTGACTTACTTGGAGAAAATAAACTTTTAGTACCATGAAAGTAGTGTGAAGGATGCCACAGTTCATGTAGTGAGCTGAAGTTAGTTCTCAAAAATGTGAGTGGCTTTCAATATATGACATTCCACCCAGAAATTTCAGATTTAGGTAGAAAAAAAGCACTGTCTCAGAATGGAGAAGCCTACCATTCAGTTCTATCTCTTCTATATACTAAGTCCCTATTCCTTTGTAAATGAGAGTGGTAATTCTTTTTTTCATCATTCTTGAAGCTACATGAAAACACTCTGAAATTTTTCCTTAAAAAATGCAAAAATACTTTTGAGTAGTTAATATATTCACATAGCTCAAATTTCAAAAGTATAAAAAAGATACACATTGAAAACCATTCCACCTACTGTATTTCCCCATCCTTCAATTCTCATTCCTCTACAAAGGGTAATTATTGCTATTAGATATCATTCTAGAGATATTTTACGTGTGTATATATATAAAGTAATACAATTAAAGATTGTCTTTAACGTCTTTGTTTTTATACAAATTGTAGCATCACAATTCCTATACTTGGCTTTCTTAACAATATGATCTTTGAAACTTTTAAATGGTTCACAAATGCTAAGTATTTACTACTATAGTGTTAAAATATTATGTTAATAATGTAAAATTGTAAGTGTGAAGATTAAATTAATTTTTCTTAGAGTTTGGAGAAAAAAAGAAGGGAAGACTCAAATAACATAGTACAGCTTAGATGCTTTAATGACAAAAATAATGTATTGAAACCACATGCTACATACCCAAAATTTCTCTGAATTTAAATTCAAATATTCCCTAAGTTATGAATAACTGACAGGCAGTATGCTTCACAAAGGATTCTGTCCCACCCCAGTGCGATGTCCAACAAAGCTGTCTTGAGTTAACAGCACCACCTAGAGGCAGAAGGGAATTTTCCCACAATTTCTTCCCACAATTTCTTCATTCTTTGTCTATCTACACCTACAGAAATTCATGTCCTACACACATTAATGACTCTTCTTTTGATCCCTTTGATTACTTTTCTGTCTTTGAGAATGTTGAACCCCAGGAAAACCAATTCATTCCCTTTCTGCTACCCTTTAATTCTCATTACAAATTAACTCTCTATATGGCCAAGGTACTCAAGAGCAAAGAGAGTTTTACCTTTGGATCAGAGAAAGGAAAAATACATCAGTTTGCAAGTGACATCATACTGAATGAGAAGCAGTATGAGTCCTCATGTTCCCTGAGGTGACAAAAGCCCTCTTCAGAACCTCTAGCCTAGTGTTTACCATTCCTGAGTATGCATCAGCATCATTTGAAGAGACTTAATAAAAGTACAGATTATGAAAACCCATTCCTGGAATATACATTGGACAGGGCCCCAAAATTTGCATCTCTAAAAAATTCCCAGATGAGGCTCACACAGCCTCTATTAGCTGATATTGTGGGCTATTACCCAGAGCCTTTCTTCAACCCTGAAATAGCCAGTCTCTCAGCTGCTAGGATTGTTGGTGGCTGATGGCTGTCAGGTGAGCTGCACTCTGGGAATTGCCCTCAGGGAAAGAAAGCCTCTTCCTGCAAGGTTATATCCTCTCTCCAGAAGCAAACTGTCTCTAAAGACTTTCCCTGCAGAGGCCTAAAGTTCACACCCCTGGCTTCAAGGTGGAGACAGCACCTCCATAAATCCCCCTGAGAGTGTCTGAGGCCTCTGTTGCAACTGCCCAGAAATTAAGTCCCCTCTTGCTCGGTCCCACATCTTTCCCCTCCAGCCTGCTGGTCCTGAGGGCACTCCCCATAAACTTCTGCAACAAATCTCTGTCCCTTTGCCTTGAGAACCCAACCTAAGACACCACCTAGAAACTAAATTCTTACCCTTGAAAACGCAGAGAAAACTATTTAAACGACAATATAAAAGTGTTTTCTAGATTTTGTAGTGCTCTATTTATGTAAAAGGCTATATGTTTCATTTTTGAAAAATTTGTTTTGTGCTTTTCTTAATTACACATGGAGAATGTTTTAATTTATAGAAGTTCATTTATAGGTCTTAATAAATTCACTGAGCATTCCAACCCTACATTTATAGCATTATTTTTTATGGTAGGCAACATTTCCCTCAAGTAACATGTACTAGCTTTCACCTTTAAGAAAAATATTAAGTAGCAACCCAATTGGTTCTTTCAACAAATATTCATTGAAGTCCTCTGGGCTTAGTTCTGTTCTGGGTGCTGAAGGTATAGCCCATATGGAGATTCCATTCTAGCATACAAAATAACAATAGTTAACTCCACACCATACATTTTGCAAATCAACTAAAACAAGTGATGGGATAGAAAGTGTCTGGGAAAATGGAATTCAGAGAGGGAGAAGAACATTCCTGGCCTACCAAAAGTGAATGTCCTAGGCTGGGCACAGTGGCTCATACCTGAAATCCCAGCACTCTTGGAGGCCAAGGTGTGTGTATTGCTTGAGCTCAGGAGTTGGAGACCAGCCTGAGCAAGACCAAGACCCTGTCTCTAAAAATAGCCAGGCGTTGTGGCAGGTGCCTGCAGTCCCAGCTCCTTGGGAAGTTGAGGCAAGAGGATCACTTGAGCCCAAGAGTTTGAGTTTGCTATGAGGTATAATGTCATGGCACTCTCCCTACATGACAACGTGAGACTGTCTCAAAAGAAAAAAGTGAATGTTCTGAGGAGGAACAAGTTTGCTGTGTTTGAGCAAAGGAGAGAAAGTCAGAAGCCTTAGGGCAGTGTTTTTCAACCTTCTTCATCTTGAGGTACACTTCCATGGCACTTTTAAATTATGTTGATAAAAAAAAGAGTAAAAAAAAAAGGAACATACTGTGCTTTGAACTTCTTTAAAAAATAATTTAATTAATTATCTTTAAAACTGTTCAGGGCACATCTAAGATCCTCTCATAGCACACCAGTGTGCTGCAGCATACCAGCTGAAAATCACTGGCCTAGAGCTTAGTGAAGGATCTGACAGTAATAGAAGAGGAAGTCAGAGAGCCAGACTCTGCAGATCCCAATCTAAGGTAATGGGGAACCACTGAAGGGTGGCATCATTGGATTTCATCAGAGTACGTTGACCTCTTTGGTTTCTGGGTGGAAAATAAACTGTAGGAGCAAAGGAAACACAGACAAATCAGAGAGAATGTTGCTGCAATGATGGCAATTTAGGTGCGAAATGGTGGTAGCAACAATGGAGATAATAGGAGGCATCATAGGCAGAATGTATATTTCAAATAGAATCACTAGGATGAATGACAGATTGGATATGGGGAATGAGGGAAAAGGAGGAAGCAAGAATGCCTCCCTGACTTTGAGAATTGGTTATATACATAACTGTGAGGTGAAGATTAGGAGAGAATTTTGAAGATGACTGAAGATTTCTATCTTAAACATATACATTGGAAGTGTCTATTAGATATCCCAGGTAGATATCAAGTAGGTACTTGCCTACGTCAGAAAAGAAATGAGGTGGGAAGATACAAATTTGGGGTCTGCCAGTATACAGATGGTATTTTAAGCCAGGGTACAGGATGGGACTCTTTAAGGAAACCTTGTAGATGGAAAAAATGAGGCCCAGTATCAAGCTGGAGGATGGGAAAATAGACAGAAGAACAGGAGTTTGGAAAGGAGAAAAAAGAGGGAGAGAGAGACTTCTTTTTCTATTGTCTATAAGATTCAGCATGATCTGTTTTTTGAAATTATCTTTTACTTTTACTTATAAATATTAGTTGCCTATTTTTTGAGACTAAAGACTTCTTTTTTAAGAAGAAGTTAACTGATGACTCCATACTGAATCTTGGAGTCAAAGCATTCTATAATAGACATACTCTTATTTGACAATGTGAATGTTTCTTTCTTTGCATTATTATTATTATTATCATTATTGCTTAATATTTCAATGCAGCAATTCTCTGATTTCTTTTCTGAATGTATTTATGTTCATTCATTCTTTACAAGATTTTTGTTTCAGGTCTTTATCTTAAACATTGTTATTGTTATTAAATTTTAAGTCTCTTTAATTTTGTGAAGGCAAAAAATGGAAACCTAACAAACACATGTATATGTAAAAATAAAAAAAAAGAGAGAGAGAGACAAAAGAAAAGGCCAGTGAGAAAAAGGGAAAGTCTGAATAAGGACAGATGTGTTGAACGCTCCAGCATGGTTGAGTTAAATAAAAACAGAGATGGTACCAAGAACTTGGGCAACTTCGAAGTCATGAGGAACCTTGAAAAGAGACATTTGGTGTAATTATGGGAACCAATGGAGTGTTTTTAGAAGAGATGAGGGGCTGGGGAAGAGTCAGCCAGGACCAATAATTGTTTCCAATAGTCACTTTGAATGAAGCAGAGCAATGGAGCAGCAGCTAGAGAAATACAAAGTCAAGGGGAATTATTGTGGCTATTGTGGTATTTTTTAGAATGTGTGCCTATTAATCAAAATAAGCTAGGAGAATATGGGAAATTCATAATGCAGGAGAAAGAGAGGATGATGTCAGCATCAAAGTCCTAGAATAAAAGGGAGGTCTAAGGTGCAGAGCTATAGTCAAGGGAATTACTCTTTAATAGGAACTAGGCCACCTCATCTTTGTAATGGGGGAAAGGCAACCTATATGGGTTTATTGGTTCATTAAACCAGTATTTCTACATTTTTATTAACTAAGAGGTCCATGGTTCATTTGCTTTCCTTAGTTTTTACCTAATGCTTCTTTTCCGTTCCAGGATTTCATCCATAACACCACATTACATGTAGTCATCATGTCTCTTTAGGTTCCTCTTGCCTGTGGGAGTTTTTTTTTGCCTCTCCTAATTTTGATAACCTTGATGATTTTGAGGAGTACAGGGTCAGGTACTTTGTAGGATGCTCCACTACTGAAATTTGTCTGATATTTTCATGATAAAATTGGAGTTATGAGTTATTGGGAGGAAGACAACAGAGGTGAAGTGACATCCTCTTCAAAGCATTAAGGTTCCTACATGTCTTTTCCTAGCTCGATGGTTCACAATTTTTTTCTTGTTCAATAATATTTCATTGTATGGACATACCATAGCTTGTTTATCCATTCACCTATTGACAGACATCTTGGTTGCTTCTAATTTTTGGCAGTAATTTATAGTAATTTATAGGTAATGTCAGTGTAAACATTTGTGTGCTGATTTGCATGTAGACATAAATCTTCAACTCAACTGAGTAAATACCTGGATCAATTGCTGGATCGTATGTTAAGACTATGTTAAGCTTTACAAGAGACTATGAAACTGTCTTCCAAAGTGGCTTCACCATTCTTCATTCCCAGGAGAAATGAACATAAGTCCCTGTTGCTGTGTGACATAGCCATTATTTGCTATTATCCATGCTTTGAATTTTAGCCATTCTAATAGGTATGTAGTGATGTCTCACTATTGGTTTAATTTGCAATTCCCTGATGATAAATGATGATAGGCAGCTTTTCATGTGCTAATTTTTCATCTGTTTATCTTTGGAGAGCTGTTATACAATAATTTTCATAGCATCATTATTTGTAAAAGCCTCATATTGTAAATTACCCACATGCCCATAAACAGTAGAATAAATAGAAATGTATTCACAGAAAAGACTGCAATACAATAATTATAATAAGCAAACTACAACTATATATAATATAATAGTCTCATAAACATACTGTTGATGAAAATGACCAGGCACACACACACAATGCATACGATATGATTCCATTTAAGTCAGTTTCAAGAAATAAGTTTCAAAAAGCAAATTTCAGGCTCGGTGCCTGTAGTTCAGTGGCTAGGGCGCCAGCCACATATCCTGGAGCTGGAAGGTTCAAATCCAGCCCAGGCCTGCCAAACAACAATGATAACTACAACCAAAAAAAAAAAAAAAAGAAATAGCTGGGCGTTGTGGCATGCACCTGTAGTTCTAGCTACTTGGGAGGCTGAGGCAAGAGAATTGCTTAAGCCCAAGAGTTGGATGTTGCTGTGAGCTGTGACACCATGGCACTCTACCAAGAGTGACACAGTGAGACTCTGTCTCAAACAATAATAATGTTCAAGTGATAATAAGATTTAAAGAGGTGATACTATTTAAACATTTAATTTAAGCTAAAGGAATTCTGTTTCTAACAATGGCTGATTGGCTTGTTTTAAGTTTGCCCATTCATGAATAACAATTAGAAAAGTAGATCAAAAATATATTTGAAGGTATCATAAATCTACCCACTGAAAACTTACTAGGGCAATATTTGGAAAAGGAAAGAAAGCAAGAGAGAAAAGCACAGCACTAGAGACCAATTTCATCACTAAGGCAGGTGAAGAATCCAAAAGCAAAATTAGCAGCCAAGAAGCTTTTAGAAAATGAGCAGAGTTTTTCAGGAGTTTCATAGGACAGGAGGGACTAATATTATACATCAGAGCTTAGTAAGGAGGATGAACCAAGGTAATCACTATGGACTCTATGTTAGGTTCGTGAAAGGCTACATTAAGAAGGATGAACTGAGAATGGGCCAGCCTTCATGAGGCTTAAAGCCCATCTGTGAATAAAATCAAACTTCAATTAGTTTAAAGGGATCGTCCCCTCATCTAGTTGCCTAAAAGAAGAATGAGTAAAATGGCAGGAAGACAATATCATTCAGAACTTACAATTACCATTATAATTTTATATATAGCCAGCATTTGCTCATAAATAGAAAAGGTATACAAAGTTAAGAGTTTCTTAAAACCCATGACAAAAAGTCAATAAAAGAAAGCTAATAGGATATCCAGATAGATTTATAAATCACAGACTTTATGATGGTCACAGTTAATACAGTCAGGAAATAAAATAATAATGTGAAGAATTTTGGTAACATCATGGAAAATATAGAAAAGAAATCAGATAAAAATTATAGGTCTGAAAATACAATCATTAAAACTAGGAAGTCAATGTAGAATTTAAAATCAGGTTGGACACAACAGAAAGGATGTTGAAGAAGAAAATATATACAGGTGAAAAAAGAAGACACAAAAGGATGAAAAAATACATTTAAAATATACGGGACATGGTGAAAAGATGTATAATTTGAGTTTCAGAAAAAGAGAGAGAGATTGAGGCAGAAGTAACTGTTATGAGTCACTGTTCAAGATTGATACTGAAGCAGGATAAATAAACAAATAAATAAATAAATAAAAACTTTTGGATTAATTTTTTAATTGCCTTATAACAGATTACTAAAACCTTGGAAGTTTAAAATCCCAAACATACTATCTCACATAGCTTTTTTTATCAGATTTTGGCCAGAGCTGGGTTTGAACCTGCCACCTCTGGCATATGGGGCCAGCGCGCTAGCCCTTTGAGCCACAGGCATGGCCCTTCTCACATAGCTTTTAAGGAAAAGAAATTTAAGAATGTCTTTGGTGGAACCTTCTGGCTAAGCGTGCTTGAAGCCAAGTTGTTGCCAGGGCTGCAGTTACCTGAAGAACTGACAGATGCTATAGATGCAGAAGGTCTGCTCCCAAGCCTCTCATGTGGCAAGTATCAGGAGGCCTCAGTTCCTTTCAAGATACTCACGACATGGCAGTTGGAACTTGGAGCAAGTGATCTAAGAGAGAAAGGAACCAAGATAGAAGCCCTGGTGCCTTTTATACCTAATCTTAGCAGTGGAATATCATTACTTATGCCAAATTAAAGCAGTCCTTCATACCAAAGCCAGCACAGCACAGAGAACTACACAGAAGCAGCCATGCCAGGAGGTGGGGCTGACTAGGAAGCATCTACAGTGCTGTTACCAAAACATGGTTAAGAATCATTATCATAAAACTGCTGAACACCAAAGACAAATAGGCCATATTGCAACCAGTGCAACAATGGGACAGAATTCCTAGAAGCCAGAATACAATGGTATTATGTCACTATAATAATGGAAAACTAGTATTCTATTTTTTGAGACAGAGTCTCACTATATTGCCTTTGGTAGAGTGCTGTGGTGTCACAGCTCACAGCAACCTCAAACTCTTGGGTTTAAGCTATTCTCTTTGTTTCAGCCTCCCAAGTAGCTGGGCTACAGGAACCCACCACAACACCCAGCTATTTTGTTGTTGTTGTTGTTGAAGTTGTCATTGTTGTCTAGCAGGCGAGCACTGGGTTCGAACTCGCCAGCCCAGGTATATGTGGCTGGCACACTAGCCACTGAGCTATGGGCACCGAGCCATAGAATTCTTAACCTGAAAAATATTTCTGTCATAATGAAATTAAAATAAAGACATTTTTAGACAAGCAAGAAATAAGAGAATTCATTACCCATGGATTTATATTAAAATAAATATTAAAAGGAATTTTTTAAGTAGAAGGAAATGAATCCCAAATGGAAGTTTGGAGGTATAAGAAAAAATGAAGAGCTATGAGAATAGTAAATGTGTAAGTAATCTAAATTGTTTACTCTATAAAACAATAATATAATATTTCACAGTTAAAAATACACAATAACAATATTACATAAGCTGAGAGAGGTAGATTAATGGAGTTAAAGTGTTTTAAGATCCCTGCATTATCAGAGAGGAGGTGAATGTGCTAATTTATGTTAGTCAGAATAGGACAATAATGTATATTGCAGGCTAATTGTGCATGTAAAGTTATCACTAAAATGACGTTTGGAGTTTTTTTCTTTAACAAAAAAAGGATAACTATCAAACTAATTGGGGTTAACATGGCATAATAAAAGATAATTATTGCAAGAGTAGAAAAAAGAATAGAAAAGGGACAGCATAGAGTAAGTTGAAAAAAATAGATAGCAAATGGAAAGTATAGCCTCAAATAGTAAGCAATCATATTAAAAGTAAATTAAAATGAAATAATTTCAAAAATTTCAAAAAAGAGATATCCACTTTTAGCTGCATTAGGAGACATCTCAAGTATAAGGAACAAAAAAAATTTTTAAAAAAGAAATGGACAAAAGATATACTACGCAAATAGTAAAAGAAAGCCTGGTGTAAGTAGACTAAAATCAGACCAAGTGGATTTAAAAAAAAGAAGCATTAGTAGAGATTAAAGTAAATTTTTCACAATGAAAATGGGTCAAATCACCGAGAAATAAGTTCTAACAATAATAAATTGTGTGCACTTGATGACATATCCACAGAGTATATAAAATATAAATGGACAGAAATAAAATTTTAAAAGAGAAATGAAAAGATGCATACTCATAGTAGAAAGCTTTAGCACATCTCTTTAATTGTTACAATAAACAAAGAAAAAATCAGAAAGAAAACAGAAGATTTGAATAGCCTAAGCTTTTCAGTTCAATTAGTTTTGCTTCAAGAGTGTTGAAGACCTATAGTTAGATAGACGCACATTTAGAATCCCTGTGAATTCTTGAAGCATGTACTTTCATTATTATGAAATACCTTTTTCTGTTTCTAGTAATATTTCTTTCGTAGAAGTCTTCTTTGCTGTTAATGTAGACACATCAGCTCCCTTATAACTAACACTTAAAGGAATTCTTTTCCATCTTTTTGCTTTTAAGCTGTATCTTTATATTTTAAATGAGTTGCTTGTAGACACAATAGAGTTGAGTTTTGATTTTGGTCTAGTTAGACAATCTCTATCTTTTAACTGGAGTGTTTACATAATTTACATTTAATGGAATATGCTACTTAGTATTCAACCAAAGACTCAAAAGGATGTGTATGCAGATTTATGGACCTTAACTGTATGGTTCTCTCCATTTATATTTTATATACTCTGTGGATATGTCATCAAGTACACACAATTTATTATTGTTAGAACTTATTTCTTGGTGATTTGACCCATTTTCATTGTGAAAATGGACTCTCCCCTCTGGTGCTCAGTCTGATGTCCAGCTGTCCCCGTCTCCATGAACTCTGATCTCTCTGCCCTCGACTCCACATAACTACCATCTCTGCTGTGGTCCCCCTTCCCCCATCATGGACCAGTAAGGGCTCTAGATGGAAAGTCAGGAGTGCTTATAATGTCTGAAAATAATCATTTCATTTATTTCCTACATTTTGTTCAGTTTTCTAGGTTTTTACCATGGGAGAGCAAGTCCAGTGCCAGTGTCTCTGACCTGGCTGGAAGCAGAGGCCAACTCATTTATATAGGCAGGCAGATTTATCAAACGTTTCTTTATAATTTCCTTGGTGTCATGCACAGAAAAAGCCTTTATATTTACTTATAGTTTCTGCCAGTACCTTAATGGTTTCATATTTTTTAGCATTAAATTCTTTAGGCTATGTAGAATTTATTTTGGTGAAACATATGGGCATTAGTCTAGCTTTTCATAAAAGATTAGCCAATTGTGCTAACCTGATTTTCTAAACAATCCATCCTTTTCTTAGAGGTATAAAGTACCTCATTTATATACCTAAATTTACCCATAATTGCATCTAAATCTTGACTCCATAATGTGCAAATACATTGTCCATTGCTGAAGTGGTATAGGAAAATTACCCTGAGTTCCAAAACACTGACTTACATATTAATTGTTAAAGAATACTCTACAGAAAAAAAGTGTGTGAAAATAGAAATATGGGGTCTAGAGACAAGGAACATTGGCTCAACTCTCCTTTCTACTTCTTACTATGCCTTGTTCAACACTGAGCAAGTCACTCGGCCAATAAGCCTGGGTTTCTTAGGCAGTAAAATGGTGGTAATGACATTCTACCATTTCCACTCCACTCATAAAACTCTATAGACTAGCCACACAGAACTCTGTCCTCCAAAAATGTGCCTATCTTCCTTTTATGCATCTCCATGTACTAGCCCACAATGTTTTCTCTGTTTGAAATAGCTTTCTGGCTCAACGCTCATAGTATAGTGGTTACAGAGCCAGCTACATACACTGGTGGGTTTGAACCTGGCCAGGGCCAGCTAAAGAACAATGACAACTGCAGCAAAAAATAGCTGGGCATTGTGGTGGGTGCCTATAGTCCCAGCTACTGGAAGGTTGGGGCAAGAGAATCACTTAAGCCCAAGAGTTTGAGGTTGCTGTGAGCTGTGATGCCATAGCACTCCACCAAGGGCGACTTAGTGAAACTCTGTCTCAAAAAAAAAGAAAAGAAATAGCTTTCTTATTTTCTCTTCTTGGTGAACTCTTATTCATCCTGCAAGAAACAGATATAAATGCCATCTATTCTCTGAAACTTTTCTGGATTCTCCAGAGTTACTTAACCCTCTTGTCCCCCCAAAAGCCTGCAGCAACATCTCATGGTGCTGTGATCATTGAATTACACATCTGCCTTTTATGGCTGACTTTGAGCTCCCTGGGGATAGAAATTGTGTTTGTCCTATCATTCTCAGATCACCAGAATTAATAGTAGGTGCTCAGGAGGCCTTGTTTGAATGAATGATGCAGGGCTGAGTGAATGGTTCAGCAAATCAGTATCCCATTCTGCCATTGGTAAGCACACTCCAGACAAGATTTTCACCTTCTGATCAGTTCTCTACCGTCTTTTCTGCTTCCTGGTGATGGAATCCTAATGCCGCAGCCCTTCTCTCTCTTGTGGGACTCCTAAACCCTTGCACTAAATCCCTAAAAGTCTATTTAAAGTTCCTACAGCAAATGTCCAATTCTTTCCCAGCACACTCTTTGCTCTGTGCTTTCTTTGTGGGCTCTGGGCTCCTGCTGTGGGGTTTTGTAACCTTAAGACATTCATATTAAACCCTCAGGTGAGTCATTCACTGGCCTGGCAGCCTTTGGGACTGTGGCTATCTGGTGGTTCTGACCATTGGTTTCCAACTTAACCCTCACCTCCCATCTCTCTGCCTACCTGGGCTAACCACCAAGGCCCACGACCTCCCTCCATCTGTCCGGCCCCTTGAATTAGAAGAAGGGCAACTATTGTTAATTATTATGAGTCAAGGGCTTTGTATATGGATTTACATTTAATTATCTCGCAACCTTGTGAGACTGTGGTTATTATTTCCATTTACAGAAAGCCTGAGAGGCTGAAACTTGCTCAAGCTTAAGCAGAGAGGCACATTCAGTAATCAACCCTGTGTCTGTCTAATTCTAAACCCCATACCCCTTCCATGTCTTCCTGTGAACTGTCTGGTCTCTGTTTCCTGGGCACGTGGCTGTCACGGGCTCCTCACTTAACTGAGTGTGCTGGATTAGGCCAAATTATTTAGATTTCTGGTGCAAATCCACGTGAGTGGCTCTGTCTGGGCCTGTATGTAGATAAGAAAGCCTTTCTCCGGTTCAAACCCCAGGCCAAGCTCTGCTTACAATTTCAAGTTAGAGCACCTGGGCTCACCCAAATCTGAATTTAAGTCCTGGCTGTGTTGCCTAAAGCTTAATAGAGGGATTTGTCCTGTGAAGTTTGGATTCCATTGAGGGGCGCCCTTGGGGATCTGGAAGGTCACAGGTTTCCCAGCCCTTGCTAGGGCAGGACTCACGTTTCTGGTTTCTTTGGTTAACATTAATAATCCTGACTCAACAGGCTAATGTGTGGAGGAAATAAATGACCTGCAGGAAAAGGCCTGACAGAATCACGCAGAACTAATATGGTCTGTGCGTTACACCCCACCCCAGGCAGCTTCATACCCACCCCCAGGGCGGAAATGGTTTTCCAGGGCAGAAAAGCTCCGGAAGTGACTGCCTAGCTTTGAATTAACCATGTCTTTTATTTTCTGTATTCAGATACTTTGCTGTCTAGGGCCTTGCTGACCCTGGACCTTTGAAAGACAAATTTCCTCTGCCTAAAATTCTCTCTCTTGGCTGTCTGCATGCCACTCAAGCAATTCCTTTGCTCATCTGTGAGTTGATCTCTCCCTCAGTGTTCCCTTTCCTTTCCTACATTGCACCTAGTGCTGGTTGAAATTATTGTATTTATTCACTTTCATGATTATTATCTGTACGCCCATTAGAATAGAAGTTCTAGACAGCAGATCTAAGACTCTTATTCATTCAACAAATATTTACTGGCCAGGCATGGTGGCTCACACTTGTAATTCTAGCACTCTAGGAGGCCGAGGCAGGTGGATTGCTTGAGTTCAGTACTTTGAGATCAGCCTGAGCAAGGGCAACACTCTGTCCCTACTAAAAATAGAAAAAATAGCTGGGTGGGGTGGTGCCTGTGGCTCAAAGAGTAAGGTGCCGGCCCCATATACTGGAGGTGGCGGGTTCAAACCCGGCCCCAGCCAAAAACTGCAAAAAACCCCAAAAAACAAACAAACAAAAAACCTAACTAGCTGGGTGTAGTGGCACATATCTGTAGTCCCAGCTACTTGGGAGGCTGAAGCAGGAGGATCCCTAGAGCCCAGGAGCTTGAAGTTGCTGTGAGCTATGATGCCATAGCACTCTATCCAAGGCACAGAGTGAGATTCTTTCTCAAAACAAAGGAAAAACAAAACAAAACAATAAAAAACCCTAGTGTTTGTTAGGTATCTGATATGTATAAGACATTTTCAGCTCTGTGGACACAGCAGGCAACACCATGTCAGCATCAAACCACCTTGCACATTCTAATTGCTCAATAAATATGCATTGACTAAATAAACAATGAACAAACCAAAGGGTAAGAAAAGGGTTGAATTAGAAAGGAGTGTATAGGTCACATATATATTGCTGATGGTAAAACTGAACTTTAATAATAAAGTCCCCAAATGCTAATTTAGAGGGGTGGAGGCATCCAGATCAGACAGCATTGGTCCAGGGAAAGTGAGCTGGGCAAGGCTCCTTCACTGGGACTGCAATTGTACAAGAACCATTATAATGTTTGAACATGAGGGCAACGCCTGTGGCTCAAAGGAGTAGGGTGCCGGCCCCCTATGCCAGAGGTGGCGGGTTCAAACCCAGCTCTAACTAAAAACTGCCAAAAAAAAAAAAAGTGAGAACACGACTGAGTAACCAGCATGAAATACCATGTACATTTCTTCTGTTAGCAGGATGCCTACTCAGTAACTTATCAGGCCTCGTTTATTAGGTGCTGTCCTTCACAAATGAAACTGTATTTGCAATTAACAAATTGCAATTAACACTTGCACCGCTGACTTCTAACAATAGTTTTGTGTCCAAGATTTAATGAATCTTTCAGGAATTTTTACAAACTGCTGTGAGTCAAAGTTGATTTTAAGTCAGCAGAGTGGCAATGTTTGTAAGGAGCAGGGTTCCGAGGGTTGAAATGCAGGACCTGGTTCCATATAGAAACTCAGATGCCCTCTTCCTGTTTTCACATGCTAATCTTTTTTTCCTGGAATGTAGTGTCACTTCTGTGAGGTCGTGTGTGCCTTGTACTCTGCTCTGCATCACAAGGACTAATGAAGATACAAACAAATCCATGTACAGCAATACCTTAATGATTTAGGCTAACTATGGAGGAAGTCAGCGGGAGCTAGCACAAAACCTGAATTCTAGAGCACTAGGATGCGTGTATGTGTTTTTTAAAAAGTACATTCAATAATGTAAAGTAAGTTAACCACGTATTGATTTTTGCTATACTTGGAGGGGAGGAAGCTAAATTAATGATAGATTAAAATGCCTTACAACAGTATATTGCATATTGATTTCTTCTCTTGGGGCAGGGAATAAACATTCTTTCCTACAAGATTACTTACACATTATTTTCTTAATTCAGTTTTTTCAGAGCACTTAGGCAAAATCCAATCTAGGACCAGCCCAGCTAAATGCAAGCTTTGGATTTGTGGGTCTAAATTAATATTTTATTGAAAAACTTTGTAAGCATTCTTATACCTAACATTGCACAGTTACCCTAACATTCTCCAAGACCCTGTCAGAGACTTCTTGCTGTGTTGAGGTGGTAAGACATTAATCACTTTTTGCAATGTGCTGTGACTCATGCTTAAAGTAATAACTTTTCTGTAATGACAAGAATGAAAGCCAGTGACATTTGTGAGTGGTAGAAGGAATAAAAGGAGCTGGATGCATTCTCTCATCACCATCCTCCACACTATGATTTTGCTATCAAGAAATGCACCAAGGCTTCTGCTCAGATCAGCTATTATTCATATTCTTCATAGTTGGGGAATGCCTTGATATATCCCGGATGGAAAAACTTATGTTGATGTTCTTACATAAGAAAAGATGAATAGACTAAAGGAGCAGAATTAAAAGCCTGAAAACCATAAAGACATACTAGAACCTTTTGTTACATGGGAAAAGACGATCTTTGTAGTAAGATCCACTTCATACCAGGTACAAATGTCAATTTCAGGAGGAATATAGGATTAACTATGAAAATAAAACAAGAAAGCTTCTAGAAGAAAATATGGAGCAATGCACATGTATAAATATTTCTTAAATAAAACCCACATTCTCAATCATCATAGAAGAAAATGATAAATTTCTTTAAAATAAAATTTAGAACTTTCATCAAAAAGGCACCATCAATATGGTAAAAAATACAACTCACAGAATGGAAAATAATATTTGCAATGTATGTCTGGCAAAGAACTCATTTCCATAATATATGAAGAATTTATACAAATCAATAGGAAAAACACACACAGCTCTAGATGAAACTAGGCAAAAATATAAACAAATACTTTACAAATAGGATGTCCAAATGTCCAATAAAATATAACATACAAAAAGGTAGCAAATCTCATTCATTAATCATCAGGGAAATGCAAATTAAAAACACAATGAGATACCACTACACACCCAGCAGAATGGCTAAATAAAGGAAAGACAATATAGGCGGCGCCTGTGGCTCAAAGGAGTAGGGTGCCGGCCCCATATGCTGGAGGTGGCAGATTCAACCCAGCCCCAGCCAAAAACCTCAAAAATAAAACAAAATAACAGCAGCACCTGTGGCTCAAAGGAGTAGGGCATCGGCCTCATATGCCAGAGGTTGTGGGTTCAAACCTAGCCCCAGCCAAAACTGCAAAAAAAAAAAAAGAATTTTCTCAAAGGACAGACAATATTAATTGTTGAGTAGGCTGAGGAGAAAATGCAATCTCCGTAAGTGCTGCTGATGAGAGTGTATATTGGTATAACCATGTTTTAAAATTTGTTGGCAGTATCTGCTTAGGCAGAGTATAAGCCTATCTCATGACCCAGCAGTTTCACTCCTGGGGTCCACAGTACAAAAATGCACACATACATTCACGGGAGACCTATGCAAGAATATTCACCAGGAGCATAGCTACAAACAAGAAACTGCCTGAATGTCCACTCAATGGTAAAATGAATATATAAGTTGTGGTATATTCACACTGAGTTAGTGAAATGAGAATGAGAAAACTACGGCCACACATAACAATGTGGATATCTCTCACAAAGGTCACGGGGAATGATAGATGGCAGACACGAAAGAGGACATTTACATAGAGTTCAAAAGTAGGCAAAGTTTGACACACTGGGGTGTGCGAATTTTCTGAGTTTTTTTTTCTCTAAGTGCTGATTACATGGAGATATCCAATTTATGAAAAATCATCAAGCTGGACACTTACGATGTGTGAATAATACTGAACACTTATGATTTATGCCAAAAATAAAGCCTCACTGCAAGGTATTTTATATTTTTCCATTTATTTTTGACTATATTTAGAGAGGCAAATTTTACATGGTAGCTTCAAACCAACCATTGTACATTAACCAAATGTTGCACAAGACATTTGAAAAAGATCTAAAAATGTGCTTAGTTATTGGTATCATATAACATTTATCAAGCACCAGGAGTGTGCTGAGAGCTGTACAGAACAAACACAGAGAAGACACAGTCCCTGCCTCTAGAGTACCCCCCTCCTTTAGGCTCTTGCACATAAAACTTCACTGGACATTCCACACTCTTTTATTCATAAGGCATAAAAAAGGAAGTTTGTTGCATTTCTCATTGTTAATAAATATCTAATACCTCTTCCCTGCGTTATACCAACAATTATATCTTTGCCTTTAAATACAAATTTCCATAGTACAATATACAGTATATATTGATTTGGAATTCACACAACTGACCACAATATTCTTGCATATTGGTTATAATATGAAGCATGTTGAATTTCAACATTCACAAATTCGTATACCACTTAACAGAATCATTTGCTGTTGGCAGAGCTTTTTTAAAAATAAAAAAATGAGGTGCTGCGTCTGTTATCTTAATAAATTGTGAACAAAACCAGCACTGCCTTGATTCCAATAAGGGTACCAGAACTATGGCCCAGATATTCAGAACAGTGATTTTTAGCACATCTGTCAAACTAGCCTTGCAGATATCAATCACATAGCTGCGTGACCTAAAATACTAACAGTCTGTGACCAGCTGGTGCCAAATGATGTACGTATGATGTACTTTATGGTATTTGCAGGTTGAAGAAGGGAGGACTGGTATGAAATGTCTGAAAACTGTGAGCCAGATTGTTGTTATTGTTGGTTTTCTGTAAGGCTATATTCAAAAAAATTCAGATTAGAAAAGAAGATGAAATGATTCTGAGTTTAATGATGGGCTAAAGACATTTTATTGCAAAATAATCCCTTGAATAGTATCTGATTATTTATCTTTTAAATGAAAGAACAAAGTGAATTCTGATAAGGTAGTGATTTTAGACTCAGGCATAGGGAATACTTCAGCGATGTCAGAGTGTGGAGGGAGATGGCACTCGGGACAGAAGATAGGCCAGTCCACAGGTGAGCTGGAGGGAGCTCACGGCAGCAGGAGATGGTAGGCAAATGTAAGAGGAATGCATAGATGTTTCCCTCCCAGCAAGACTCTGTCTTGCTCCATTCTGCTAACTGATGGGAGAGAAGTGCTAGAGTGGGTCTGGGGTCTCAGAAAAGGCTGGAGCAAGCTTGGGATCAATGGCAAGAAAGAATCTGGCTGTAAACTTCACTTCCTATTTATTCTTAGACCCCAAGCATCCTTTAGCTTCAAGTGGTGACAAAGATGCATAACTTCAACACCGGACTTGCTACTATCAGGCTGAAGAAGACCCCTTTTCAGAGAAACCACTTCACCTTTGGCCTTCATTGTCCCATTTCCTGTGATATTACCAGGTCTGGATGTTCCCATTGTGTGACAATGATGTGAAGCAGAAGTTTAAAGCTACCCTGGACTTGGAACAAGACTGAATTTCTCTATCTCCCCAGCTATGAAAAGGGTAGAAGAAAATTCCAGAGTCCTTTCACTTCCATGCTTGCAGTGGGGCTGATGGTCATGTCCCCATGACAGCTAGGCACATGGCCCAAACAGGGCCTGCATGGAATAGATTCACCCAAGAGCAGTGGCAAAAGTGGTCTAGTCCACATGGTCCCATCTGTCAAAAGGAGGCGTTAGGGTGAGATCTGACAAGATCTTTCTGATCCTATGTAAGTACCTCTCCACTCTTCTACAAATCACAGAACGAGAGGTTGGAACTCCCTATTTCTCTGCTCTGGCAGGTTAATAATCTGTGATAATGAGGAGAATGGTGGGATTAGAATGTGATATAGAGAGAGTCTTACTGGTTGAGGAGGTGAGGTGGGAAGGCAACTCCCAAGGGTGATAATCTAGTAGCATCCTTAGGGTGAAAGAAACAACCTTATTTAACGTGTCCAAACCAAAACAGCACCAAAAGACTAAAATTCTGACAACAGACAGTAATACATAGGTATATATATATTTTTTCATTTTTAATTATAAAGCCTTAGTTTTCCATACAAAGGCTTAAATTTTTAGTCACCTAATTGAAAATCCACATAGACCTGACAATATAAGTAGATAACGTGAAGATCTCTAAAAGTAAAGGTGCACTACAGATGAAAACATCCATCCCTCATTTGTTAACATCATAAAGTTTACTGACTACTCCTTAAGGGTGAAAAATAGAATTAGACATAGCAAGCTAAGTATTATCAGGAATTTTCTTAGAATGGATGCTGAACTCCTATTGCTTTAAAAATTGAGATGCTGCACAAACCTATCTTGTAAGAATTTATATCATCCAGAGTGATTATTCTTACAATCAAAAATGTTTTAAAATACCATCTTGTTATCAGAAAATTTAAGGTAGCTTGTTTCTGACAATCACTTTTCTCTTCAACCTGTAACAATATATTGGAATCAGATGCTAATAAGTATTTCCTGTCTCCAATTATTGCCAAAGCACCATTCAGCAGGTGGAAACCGATATGGAACTCTGATGAAATTACAACAGCTTCTTGTACACTGGAGAAACTTTGCTCTCAAGTTATTTAAGAGAAGACAACAAATGAAAATTAAGTATTTAGATAGACATATAGATAGATAAACAGTTAAATAGGTAATTTTTTTGCACTGCTGACAAGTATTCAAGACTCTGGAGTCAGTGTTGGGGTAGTGGAGAAGACCTCAGTGCATTTACCATATTATTGAACAAGCGTGCCAAATCTTTTTAAAGCCATTGAAAATGGCTGATATTGGTTCATGAAAACTATGATTAACAGATAGAGCATCAAAGTTTAGCCATTGTCTCTACTCTTCAAGGCACAAAGACAAGTTCCAAACTCTTCAAGAGACAGAAAATCAAGAAATCAAGGAATACAGCCACATACCAAAGAACAAATGAGAGATCCTTTGGAGTGGCCACAGTCATTAACAAGGAGCTCTCCACACTGTGGGTTGGGGATAGGAAGGTCTCCTGGCCTGAATACCTTGGCCCATGTTCCAGTTCCTTCCTACCCTGGGCATGAAGAAGGTCCAGAATATTTCCGTAAAGGTCTACAATGATGCAGATATTCTGTCATGTTGATGGCAAAAGGGCAAGAAGGAAAAATCAGTAGCCCTTGACAAGAGTCGGCAGAGTAGTAACATCCTTCATGAATACACACCCTATTCCTTCACCAGCAATGGTGTAAGATCATTAAGGAGAAGAGAACTCACCCTCTTCCCTTCTCATCCTGCCTGCTTCCTTAGCCTTTCCCAAAGAGGCACAGATTAAATACCTTCTGTATAACTTATTCCCTGCCATGAAACATCATCACAATGGAAAGAATCCAATTAATCTTTTCTCTTTTTCTGCTTTAAATATTCATTTTGTGTTTACAGATAGTCCATTACATTCTTTTGGTAGGAAAAGATATTGCACTTCTAAAAATGCACAGAGTAAATTAAGTCAAAGCTAACATATGTAGGTAGATTTCTCACTAGAACATGTACTTTCTGAAGGCCGCCTTCAGCATTTGCAGAAAAGCCTCCATGACTTCGTCTCTGTTTCAACAAACTGGTGCCACAACTGCTGCAATATTTTAAAGTGCAGAGGAAGACATCAGCGGTCGCCAGCCGGCTCACGATTTCATCGTGCAGATAGGCACGACAATGACCAGGATGACAGTGCACGCAGCGGCTGCGATCAGAGCAGCGATCTTGCAAACCTTGGCTCGTCTGAATTCAGCTTCTTTACGTTTTAGTAATGAATCGTAGCCTGGAGTATAAATATCTTCCATCCAATATTCTAAGTTGTTTGGGTTTAAAGATTCTTGTGTCTAAAAGTGAAGAGAAGATGTTAGAAATATGGTGAATACTTGTGACCAAGTAAAAGACATTCTGACAATTGTCACTCCTGAAGCACTCCTGAAGTGAGAGTTGTCTGCCCCGGGAGTTAAGAGATGACTGTGCTGTCCAGCCCTGTCGTACCAGCCCCATGCCATACGTCACAGACTGCACTGGCCCTCCCTTACTACAAAGGCTGTGTTGGTTTTGATGCAAGAGAACCCAAAGCAAGCAAAATGGAGCTGGGACAAAGAAGACTCTAAACTTCAAGGGCACACAACAAGAACAGTCTGGTACTACTGCAAGGGAAATGAGGAAAGTCACCAAAAATTATTCTCTACCAATAGTCTCTAAGAACAGACCTGCTGGAAGCAAGGGCATCCCAGCACTCCAAGTCAGTTCTCTTTTCTCAGAAAAAGCATCCACTGAAAAATCAAAGACACCTCCAAGGTTAGCAGTTCAAACAAAATGTAAAATATTCCAACTTCAAACATTTGTCTGAGCAGCTCAAAATCAAGCCTGTCCCCACCCTGGGCCTGCGTGGTGATGACCCTGGGCTTGGTGCAGTGTCCCCAAAGACAGACTCTCCACTGACATTTGTTTCCTGGTCTCCCCGAGATTCATGAACTCTTTGCAGGAGAAATACATTATTTAACCTGTACTGCCCATGAATCCCATTCTACATTGATGGTTATAATCTATTTACCTGAAGAAAGGCCATATTCTCATTTTATGGCAAGCAATTAATAACGTGTCACATAAAAGCAACAACACATTGCAATTACAAGTGAGGCCACCTAAATCTTTAAACACAAACAAAATGTCCATTTCAAAGATTTTCTTCCATTGTTTGATGAAGATTTTCTTCAATTGTTTAATGCTCATAAACAAGGACACATTAAAAAATCACACACACATACACAGACACACACAAGCATGGGCTCAAAAAAAAAAAAACAAAAACACTTTAAAACTTAAAACTAAAAAAAAAAAACTCACTTGTACCATGTTATTGGTGGAAGGGTACGTTAGAAATTCTCACCTATCCTTCTAGATCTATTCTCTGGTCTTTTCCACCTTGTTCAGAGCCCCCAGGAGAATGATCCCTACGAGCACATCACAGGGGGGTTCCCCTGCCTTCCAGCTCCCATGTGGGTTCAGCCGGTGGAGATAGGAGGAGAGAGCTTGAGGTATTTACTTCCTCCAGGCCCCTTCATGTTCCAATACCTCCCATCAGATGCTGCTTCCATAGCCTAGGTCTCAGTGGGTTTCACTAACTGCTCCCTTCATTTGGCTCATCAGATCCAAGGATGGCAGCTGGTGCCAGTCTCTGGGTGCCTCCTGGCTCTTGCGGCTCCTTCAACCCTGCTCACACCACCATAAATGGTCCCTGCCTTAACACTTGTGCATCACCCCTTCAAGTACACCAGTGCCTGCTGCCCGCCCCGGAGGGCAGGCACAGCCACCCAGGCTTCATTACTATTCTATTGCTAACAGTCTTCTAGAGCAGGACTCGGCTAACGATGGCTTGCAAGCTGAATCTGACCTGCCATCTGTCTTTGTGCAGCCCTTCTACTAAAAATAGTTGTTCATCTTTTATAAAAAAAAGTCAAAAGAAGAAGAATATTTTGCAATGTGTGAAAATTGGATGGAATATAATCTCAGTGGCCAGCAATAAAGATTTATCAGCACATAGCCATGCCATTCACACCCAAATGGGCTTCAGCCACTCTGAGCTACAGCAGCAGAGCTAAGCAGTTGTGACAGACCAGGCCCCAAGGCCTAGAGTACTTACTGTATGGCCCTTTACAGAGCAAGTTTGCTGTTCCTGTCCTACCTAGGACCTGCCATTCAACAGTGTGCAAGGAAAGAGGAGATTTAAGGACTGCTAAAATCTCCCAGTCCTCTTCCTCACTAAGGCATCACATTTAAAAAAGGTTGTTAAATTTTTCAAGCTATCTGGAAGGGTGAGAGGTCTTGGCCACCCAGAACATCTGTAACGGAAACAAGGACATTCTCAATGTGGGAAAAATCCTTAATGTGGGGGGTGGAGGGCTCTGTCTAATCCTTCAGCTTTTGCAAAAAACTCCTGCTCTGGCTTCCTCTGCTGGTCATCCCCCGTGTTGGAGCAGTTCTGCTCCTGCCCAGTTCTGGCTGTTAGGACATCTTCAAACCATAGCCCCTCCCCAACAAAGCTCTGTCCATTGCAAGCAGTTGGGGCCAGTCTGCTCTCCTTGGAGTGAAAGGTCCTCACCAATGTAATGGACACTTCAGAAGGAAGAGATGGACCTAAGCTGGGGATACTTTGCTGGAAGACTAGTCTGCAGGGGCAGGTAATACGCCCCAGAGTGTTCTTTGCCTGGCGCCTTACAGACAGGCTCAGGACAGTATGGTTGAAATGACCTCCTCTTCTTTCCAACCTTCCCATAGTTGGCTCAGAGAGTAAACATGTATAAACGACACATCAGATCCTGTGCCTTGTTCCCTCTGGCTCAGATAGAAGGAAATTGTCTTTCTTTCATAGCTATATAAACTTTATTATGGGCTGAGATTCAGCCAATGAAATAAACTATTTTTAATTAGTTTTTTTGATAACTGCAGGCTTTAATGGCGCCAAATAGCAGGGAGGTAATACTGAGGTTTCAAGGGACACAGGCACGTGTACCAGTTATTAATTAGGCTGCCAAACACTGCAAATAACAGCTGGGCCTGTATCTTTGTCTGTGCCCTCAAGTGGGCACCACTGATGCTGAGTTTACATCCAGGCAGCAAGGGACCCCAAGAAGATTGCCTAGTCATTGAAGGTGCCCTAGGTGGTACCTGAGTCTCTGCTAAGAGAGGAAAGCAAATAGGGCCCCGCCTTTCCAACCCACCAAAACCTCTCTGAACTTGCTCTGCTTACTGCAGATGCCCTCAGAGGGCCACCAAACTCTCCATTTCCTTGTGTTTTATGCAACTGGACACATTTCCCTTTGCATTGTTAAATAATGTCACCTAAAATTCTGTAACACAAAAATCTACTTCTATTTTACTTTTTATAATTTCATCTTTATGATTATAAACATTGGCACATTAAAATCACACGTAATCTATAGGAACTAAATCTCCCAGCTCCCTTCCCCCAACTTTAAAAAGACATTTCTTAATCTATGATTCATTCAATTAATCTGACTGTTACAAGGTCATTCCATGATATTGGTGAAATATTGATTATTCACTGGAATAATTCACAGGAGTCATTCACACCTCTGGGTGCTTTTCAACCTGCTGGTTGCTCCTGTATTCCAATACCCCCAGATCAATGTGTCACACTCATGGCAAAACTGCACAGGGACCCTCCTGGGGAAGAATCAAATCCTTGTCTGGCCTGCTGGCCTGCAGGAGGTGTCAGAAGAGGGAGCAGCCTGAAAGGACCAGGGACGTGCTGCACGCATGGGGACACAACATGCATGAGGTAAGGGGTGGGAGGACTCAGGCTGTCCCTGCCGTACCCACAAACACCCTGCCCCTTCCCATAATTGCTGTCATTTAGGACTTAGGATAAACAAATGTCACTAAAATAATTTTTTTGTGTGTGACATAGAGCCCCACTAAACTGTTAGGAAAGGAGAAATGAAATGGTGTAGCGGTGATAGTGAGAGACACGTGGAACTTACTTTCAATGGTCCAGTGGGAATTTAGATTTGTCTCAGGTGGGAGACAAGCCACTGCCCTTCCTGCCTTGATCTCATTTGTAAACTGAAGATGGTCATAGCAACCCTGCCTTGCAGGTACTATTCATGGCCCCAAGAGGCTGCTGTGACCAGCACCATTCACAGCTGACCAACTTCAGCGTCATTTACTAGCTTGAAAGTGCCTTCCTCTGCAATGCCCGCTTAATGCCAGGGACGTTGGTTACATGATTTTCCACTCCCACAATGACTGCGTAAACGTGACATCATGCCCAAATGGAGGAGGGATTGAGCCCAAAACAGGCAGGCTGAACACTCCAGGTCTCACAGCAGAGGAGCCCTGGATAGGAACACAGTGTTGTGAGAACCCAAAGCTTTTTCTCTCCACAACACTGCACCTCCCACAGCCCCTTGTTTTACAGAAAGGCCATTTCAGGGGAACCGTGGCATCTGACCCCACAAGTGCACGGTCATTCTGGGTGCACCAGCAGTGTTACGTCCTGGCTGCCCACAAAGCTAAGCCCACAGGTGGGGACAGGATACTTCCTTTGCTCCTACAGTGATGTGGAGACACAGATTTACTTGGGAAGGACAGGACCAGGCGGAGCTGCCCACCAAAATAAAACTGTGGCCAAAACCCAGCCCTGCCTGAGGGTGAACAGAAACCGTGCCCTCCAGCCACAACTGCAAGCCCAGAGCTTCCGGCGCTGGCTCTTACCTGGGGCTGCTCCGTATGCAAACATAATCCATAGCTTGGCTCCCATATATATGCTTATCCCACGTGCTACATATGGAAGGAGAAATCAGCTTGTATTTCATTAAGCAGTTTGGCTCAGGTCTTGTGAGCAAATAATAAGATCTACACTTGGTACGGAGTCTTAAATGCATTGTTAGCAAATCAGATGACCAACACACAAACAAGTAAGTAAAGAAATAAATAAAGCATTCCCACTGCTAAATGTCTATAAATAGGCAAAACAACAATCCCCTTGTTAAAAATCTCTTCTGCTCTCTGATTTATTAAAGTTCAGAACTTCACGGGGGGACCCAGGGAGTTGAAGGACAAGGAGGGGGCTGGTTTCAGCCACCGGTGCTCCATTCCTGCATTTTTCAGGGCACGGCTGGGCTCCCCCCACCCCAGGGACAACGAGAGGCTCACCTGCAGGTCCAGGGCTGTCAGCTTGCCCTTGTCGCCCGCATTCCGTGCATACTCCTCCATGGTCCAAGAAGGCTGGCCCCGCTTCACCTCTGCCAGCTCAGTTAGCCGCATATCCGTGTACAGGGGGTTGCTCTTCATGTGTGCCTTGAGGGAGGCAGGGTAGGGGTGAGGGCTGAACACCTGCTCCACCAGGAAGCCTTCTTTGGGCTGCTTGGGCAGTCGGTGCTGTGGGGGGATGTCGTACTGCCTGTCTGCCTGCAGAAGGGCACAAAGAAGTCTGGGCAAGTGGCACAGATGCCATTGGATTTCATAGTGCAATTGGGCAGCCAGTAGCCTCTTACCACTATAGATATCCAAGTAGCAAAAGGCAGTTATTTACAAACAGAGTATGAACGTACACCCACATTGTACCCGTATCAGGGGAAATTCTCTAGGAAAAGTTTATGATCATAACAGTGCTCAGGTCAGCTGACATTTCTATCCCAGAAAGAGGTGATTTAATCTAATCCTTGTACCATCACTACCATTATGTGGGTAGGTAAACGGAGCCCAGAAAGACTCAGTAAATTGCCCCAGAGCATGCAGCTGGTAAGGGTTGGGTCTGGGACTTAAACCCTATCATCTGGCTTCAGAGAGTCTCTGCTTACTAGTGGTAGTAATGCCTGTTGAAAGCTAACTTTGCGTGTGTCCCAGGGGGGCCCAGGTCCCTTAAGCCTCTGGAAGAACAGCAAGCCATTTTAAACTCACACTGAGTTCACTTTGTGTGCTTGATGTAGGATATGTTTATTTCTAAATATTATCCTACAATGCCCCCTCTTTCCTTTACTATTTTATATCTGGTACAGATGAATAAAAGATATGGTCCATCCCTCCAGGAGCTTGCTGAAACTCTAACACTACACTGCTTCTTTAGAAAGAAGAAACAAGGATGCAGATTTTGGCAGCCTCTGGGGCTTTTCTCAGGGAGTAGGTGGGTCCCTTTCAAAGACATCTGCACGGCCTTCAAGACCAGGGAGCCATGTGGGCAGCAGTGTAGGATATAAATGACTACAGTGTAGGGTATAAGTGATTACATGTGAGAACCACCACTACCCTCAGTCCCTGAGGTGTGCCCAGGGAACTCTGTTCTCAGTAAATCTGCTATAACTGGGGTCTTTTGAGACTTTCTAACTTCAGGCTCTCAGATCTCCACACTGATGGCATTTCCTCCTTGACTGGGTCAATATCCATCTATCTGAACTCTTATGGAGGACTATGTCGAGACCCACAGGCCAGCAGTCGTCACACTGAACTACAGATGCCCATGTGCCCATCTGGCTCCTGCGCTAAGCTGAGTTCCTTGAAGGCAGGGGTTGCTTTGTGTGCCTTTCAATGCTCTGCTCCCGCAAAGTAGTTCTGCCAAGTAGAAAACACTCCACTAATACTCTTCACAGAGATAAAAACCAATGATATGAAGCCATACATATGACATAGAGAGAAAAAGAAGCTATCTATATGAGTAACATAAAGAGAAAAAGGAGAATGTGAATCAAGGTATATGCATCTAAGGAAGTGGATGACCGTAGGTGGCATGAGATGAAAGCTGATGCATGAGAACTCAATGTGCACACATGGCATGTGTGTGTCAGTGCGAGTATCGTACACGTGCCTGGAGAATGGACACACGTGCCTGCCTATCAGCAAGCCCCTCCCACTGGTCTAACATTTAGCTATTCCAAGCCGTCAGGACTGCTGATACTGACACAGAGAACGCAGGATTAACTCTGCCAAACCCACACAAGAAAATGAGATTCCTTCTTATTTTCTAATGTGTCAAAGCTAAGTATTCTAAGAGGCTTCACTGCTTTTATTTACTGTGCTCATCACCACTGCCCAGCACTCACACAACTACTGCACGTAGGGCCTGCACCAGATGGGGGCAGGGGAGGTGGCAATAATAACTGTGCTGGCAGCCACTGCAGGCATAGTTACAATTATCCAAGGGCTGCTCAGCGCTAACTGTGCATTATCTCATCTCACCTTCTCATTAACATTCTGTGGTTGTAACTATTATTATCCCCACTATGGATATGGGAACCCAGGTCAAGGAGGTTAAAAGATTGACCCACTGTGGCACAACTAGTAAGTGGTAAAGCCACAATTTGAATCTGTTCTCACCCGAGGGGTGGAAAGTTAATGGCTCCCCACACCTGTTCCAACACTGAAGAGTCTGTGTTCTAACTGGCAGACAATGTATATACATAAGATATATACATATATATTTTTGTTGTTGTTGTTGTTGCAGTTGGCCGGGATTGGATTTGAACTCACCACCTTTGGTATATGGGGCCAGCACCCCATTTTAATCAAAGTTTGTGTCCACTTCATTTAAAAAAAAAAAAAAAAGAGGACTAATAATGATCAGAGACCAGCAATAATCCCCAGGAAAGCTCCAAAGACTTATGAATTCAGAGTAGGTGGACCAAACAAGTTTGGTGGAAGAATCATGTGAAGGACGGTTTGACAGTGGAATAGGGTCTGGCCATAATAGGGTCTGCTCAATTACTATAGCCATCTTGAGAAAAAATGAGGTAGAGCAGAACCCAGTCAGGGTGTATAGCACCTTCCATATGGACAGAGGTATGTGGAGGTAAATCCACAGGGCTTTGAGGGCCTGGCAAAGAAGGTTAGAACTTTCAGTTGTGGCAAAGAACTAAGGAAAAGCCACAATAGGAGGTACTGCCAACCCACCGACAGCGGAGTTTAGGCAAGTGAATGCAGCCATGATCCATGGGAGGAGATAAGAGGTGAGGGTGTGCCCAAGCATCCCAGGGAGAATGTGCCAAGAGCCTAGACATGGGGGGAGGGGGTGTATAAATGGAAAGGATGTAGAGGTACAAGAAATATTGCAAAAGATAAATCCATAGGGTCTAGTGGCTAAACTGGACATGAGTGAGACGAAGAGGGAAGTCAAGATCAGTGGGGCCTCTTCAGTTTGGGAAATTGCTAGAATGTCAGCCCCTCTGCCCAAGAATATAAATAGTGAGAAGGAAAACAGCCTTTGAAGGAACAGAAAAATCTGGTTTGGGATCCAGAGACTAGGACATGTAGGAAAGACAATTTGGGAGGAACTGGCCTTCAGCAGCTGGAGCTGTTCTAAACCAAAGTTCAAAAGGTGAGCCTGGTCTAGTCACCACCACAGGAATCCTCAGCCCAGAGGTGCTAAGAGCCACATACCAGCAGGGAGAAATGGGGTCACAGGAGGGGACAAAGTAAAAGGTCTTATCACAAGTATAAGCAACTTTTTCCTAGCCATTTCAAGTGTACTTAAATGGTTTTGTGAAGCTTTGACACTTTATAGACTGTAGGCATTGTTGTCTGTATAACCTGACATTCCACAGAAGCACCCCTGCTCTGAGTCCTCTGAATGATTACTGAGGCCCAGGGCTTCAGAGACCTGGCCAGACCCTGGCAGCTAAGAGCCATGGTCAGGGTCTGGATCTGAGCATTTTGTCAGAGCAGTGGCACATGTCAGGCCGGTTCCTCTCCAACACCACATTGTAAGTGGCTACAGAAGGACTCAGTGGTGGCAAGCACAGACACCAGAGGTTTCTTTGGGATGGGGGGAAGAATGGGTGTATTTCTTTTCCCTCCCATGTTAGACCTTAAAACCTTTCTTAGAACCCAGTTTTCCAAGCCTTTCTGTCCCAGCACCATTTGAGGAACTCAGCCTCCTTCTCTGGCTTTGGTGTCTCTGCAGCTTACACATTTTTATTTTCTCCCTGTGGCAACCCAGACCTTAGAGACCTCAGAGGGCTCTGCGGTCTGTCCAGTCTTTCCAGACCTTTAGAAACAGGAAACGGAATGGAGACAAGCAACAACCTGAAATTGCATCACCTTGGCCAGAAAGTGTTCACCATAACCCATTTAGAATGAGCAGGAGCAGCCACAGGTCCCCATGAAATAAACCATCCTTACTACAAGGGACAAGGAAAAGAATGAATCTGAGTGTAAGTGTGTGCACTGATTCTAGAACTGAAAACGTGAAGCCTACTATAAACATGCAAAAGCACTTGAGCATGCAATACACAAGTGTGAAAGGGGAAAAAAACCCAAACAAAAGGAAGGTACCATAGCAAGAGTTGCTGTCTTTGTTAGGAGAACTATGAATAACTTCCTTATTTATCTTCTTTTCTTACTAACTGATTTATCTTATCATGAAAAAAACTCATCCTTTAAAAAAAAGAATACCATGCATCCGATGAAGTCCATGAAAGGGACACACAGACAGTACCCTTTTGAGTCATTTCTCTTGTTTACCTGGCCTGTGCCCTGCTATTTCAGAGAGGATAGGAGGATATCCTTGGTGCTGCTCGCCTGCTCTGACAAGCGCCCCCTTCTATGAAAACCTGACCTCTAAGCCTCTGTGCAGCACAAGCCAACATCCTTTCCACTGCAGGCGACCCAGCAGCAAGTGCTGCTCCTGGCTGGACGACAACGTGGTGGAACAGACTACCTGCCTGCATCCTTCTCTCTAGTCCAAAGTGAAAAGCCTGCCAAATCTCTAAGGATAGCTAGCACACGCACAGAGGCCGGGCTTCTTTCTTGTTCATGCAAGGTTCAAGGCTTTGAAATACACCAGAGCTAGGAGGAAGCCGGATCCCAATTACGTGAACTTAGAAGGAAATTACCTCTTTAGACTTTCGATGCCAGTCCTTATTATCTCCTGGGCCAGCGTCTTTTATCTCCTCCTCGCTGAGGCTCCCGCGGTTGGTGTAGGTGATGGTACGCCAGTCCCGGGGCGAGTTGGAGATGCTGGCGATTTTGGACTCGGTGGCGCTGTTCTCCTCTGTCAGGGACCTGGAGGACGGCCTGGTGAAGAGGCTTTTTTTTAAGGCCTGCACACGCAGGCTCTCGCTGTTGCTCCCGCTGGCGTCGGAGCAGCACCAGTCGGCGCTGCTCTCCAGCTTGGGGCCGTGGGAGCCGCTGTGCGCGCGGAACAGCCGCGGAGAGGCGCTGTCCTCAGACGGAGCCTCGCTGGTCAGGGAGTTCAGATCCATCTGCCCGCTCACCTTCTCCGGCTGCTGCATTTTCTGGTCCAGCTTATTCAGTTTGCCCAAGACCTGAGAGATTTCCTCGCGGACACCTGACAGCGACTCGAGCTTGCGCTCGATTTCCCCGATCCTGAGCACCAGCTCGCACACACTGCTCTTCAGCTCTCCTTCCGAGTGGTGGCTGTTTTCAGGCCGGGTGCCCTTCTCTCCCTTGCTGTTGGGGACCCCGTTGGCAACTTTGGTTAAGTTGTGCTCAGGGGAACTGTCACAGTCCGACCTGTGAAGCTGAGACAGGGACCCCGTGCTGTTGTAGCAGGACGATTGTATCACGCCCGTGGAGCCACTGATGCTCATGTCGTCAAGAAAGCGGAAGATGTCGCTGATGTCATCGCTGACGACCTCCGAATCGTCGTCCGAGTGCTTCATGGTGTGTCTGTCGCTGTACTTGGCCTGTCCAGACGCACACAGGTCTTTGCACTTTTGGGGCTCCAGTATGTACTGCTCCGTCTGGGTGCCCACGCTGCTGGTGTCCGAGCTGAGCTGCCCGCTGGTGCAGCTGATACTCTTGTCCTTGAACTTTTTCAGGGGTTCGTGCTTCTCCAGGTCGACCGGAGAGGGCATCTCTTTAGCTTTGGGCCCGTTTGGTTTCATAGCGTAGCCAACAGGCAGAATCGGCTGTTGATCCTTTGGCGAGAGGTAAGCTGGCCGCCTGGCTGGGGCTGGGAAATTGGGGGTCTGGCTGCTGGGATTTGGATAGTGTAGCTTCTCCTCGGAGGGATTTCTGCTGAAAAAGGACCGTTCAAAGTCAGGGACTTCCTCCGTGTTTAGGCTCCAGCTTTTGGCTGGCCACGGGGTCTGCTTGCTGGGCCTCCCGGGACAGCGCCGGGCTTCCTGGGTTCCCATTACCGGGGTGGGTCCAAAATATGTGGAGGCTTGAAGGTCGTCTAAGCTTTCGTGCTTTGCTCGCCTTTTGTCAGGAACAGGGGAATACACTGGGTTCAGGTACTGGCTGTTGTAGGGCATTTCGAAGCTGTGGTTAAAGAAGGGGGGCTTGTGGATGTCCTTTCGACTCTGGGGGTCCCTATGATCACCTTCTGCTTTGCTGGTTGGGCCAACCATACTGGGGGACACTGCCATCAGATTGTGAAAGTCCTCCTTGAAGATGTTCCTTTTCTGCACACAGGACTGGACCACAAACGGTTCCTCGTTGGAAATGAAGGTCTCCTTGATGCCCTGGTTGAGGGTCAGGGAGTCCTGGTCTGAGATGGGCTCGTTCTCCATGTTCATGGGGAAGTAGGTCCTCTGCATCTCACAGGGCTGAGGGCTGGCAACAGAGTAAGGGACCAGGGCCTGCAGCCTGTCCAGGGAAGCTGCGCGGTTTTTCACCTCTTTGCTGACACCCAGCAGGAAGCTGGGCTCCGAGGCGGGGACAAACTGCGGGCAGTCCTTGCAGTCCATCTTCCGGCACTTGGACGACTGCCTGGTGGGGTAGCCCCGGCTGAAAGGCCTGTCGCTCAGCTCGCAGTTGAGAGGCTCGCACTCTGCGGCGCTGCAGGTCTCCACATCCGCCCTGCACGACTCGAAGGACGCCTGCTTCCTGCGGGCCTTCTGACGGCTGGTGGGCAGCTTCTCCTTGGCGGCTCCCCCACTCATTTGGATCAGGTTGAATATCGTGACAATGTCTGCTGCCACCATGATTTTCTTTGATTGCTGATTATTCACGGTGCATTTCATCTTGTCTTTGAATAACGTGGCTGGAAAATTGGGGTCTAGACAAGCTGTGTAGAAGAGCATGCTTCTCAGCTTGGCCAGCTGCGACAGGTCGAAGCGGGCGCACAGTGATTTGCACAGGTCCTGATAAGAAACGGTGTTTTGCTTGCTTTCCAGTTCCTCCAAAATCTTCACCAAGAAGAGGGAAGTCTCCTGATTGGTCTCCATGACTTAACAATTTCACCAGCTTGCTGGCTACACTGAAACTTCCGTCAGTTCTACAGTGACAATATTGAAAAAGAGAGGGGGTGGGAAAAGAGAATTATGAACATCCGGTGGAGTTTTAAGTCAAACCTGTTATAAATCACAGAGAGAAATACAAGGGAGAGCTTTATGTTTAGAAAAGGATTAAGGGCATTAAAAATAGTCATAATTAGTGATTCTCTTCCTAGGAATGTCTACCTTAAAGAAATGAGGTGGAGGGAGGGTGATTGGTGGGATTATACCTGTGATGCATCTTACAAGGGTTCATGTGAAACTTAGTAAATGTAGAATGTAAATGTCTTAACACAATAACTAAGAAAATGCCAGGAAGGATATATTAACCAGTGTGATGAAAATGTGTCAAACGGTCTATAAAACCAGTGTATGATGCCCCATGATCGCATTAATGTACACAGCTATGATTTAATAAAAAAAAGAAAAAAAGAAATGATGAATGACAATGATTATATATAAAGATGTTCACTATGATGGCATTTATAATAGTGAAAAATAAAATACCTTAGGTATCCAAATAATAAGAGAATACAAAAATAAAACATGATATATAATGATTTTTACAAATGTTAAAGTTACATCAATGTAAATCCTTACAGTGGAATCCTTACAACTCATGTGTAAAAAAGGACGAACTCCCCCATGCAAGGACATGAATGAGGCTCAATGGACTGCACATGAGGGGAAGAAGGCAGAATTACACTATACTTTACCATTTTAATGACACTCTGGAAGCTACAACAGTGATTGCCAGGAGCTGGATATGAGGGGAGGGCTTGACATCAAAGGAACACAGAGATTTTCTGAAATGATGGGACTATTCTACATCTTGGTTGTGGTGGTTGTTAAATGACTGTAGGCATCTGTCAAAACTCATAGAACTATACAATAAAAAGTGTGAGTTGTACTATATGTAAATAATACATTATCGCTTACTGGACGAAGCTTTTTATAACAAAAAAAGATATAATATTGAGTGAGAAAATATGAAAATAAATTTGTGCAAGATCATAATGATCTAAAATTTAAATTCTTATGAACTAAACTGAAAGAAAATAATGTACACTAAAACTTCAATAGTGGTTAAGTTTGTATTGTAAATATGGAGTTCTTCTGAATTGGTAGTCTCTTTCTCCCAATATTTCATTATGCAGATTTTCTAATATACAGCGAAGTTAAAAGAGTTTTATAGTGAAAGCTCATATACCCACCATCTGGATTCTACCATTAACAATTTACTTTATTTGCTTTATCACTCTGTCCATATATTCATCATCTGATAAATAGCTGAGTTTTTTGATACACATCAGAGTAAATTGCAGACATCTGTACATTTATCCCTAAATACTTCTTCATTCTTATCATTAACCCAAGTTCAATAATTGTTTACAGATTTTCTCTTAATGTAAAATTTACATACAATTAAATGCAAAAATCTTCAGTGTGCATTGGCTGAAGTTTTGACAAATAGGTATGCCTCTGTAGTAACCAAAATGCACATAAAAATATAGAATAGTCCTATTGGTCCCCCAAGCCCTTTCCTGTTCAGCCACTGTTCTTTTGTTGTTGTTCTTATAGGTTATTTTTCTTTTCTCTTTACCATTTGCCACCTTTTCTATAATTTCCAAAATGGGCACATGTAATTTTATAATCACCCAACAATAATAATCCTTACTTTGAAATGGAAAAAAAAAAAGCTACATTCACTGATCTGAGGTGGGAAAATTAGAAACAACAAACCAACATTTAACAAAATTTCATAAGAGAAGGTAAAACCCCTCACTGACAGACATGGACACAGGTTCTGAGATTTACAAGAACACATCAAATTATACAATGTGTTTGCTTCTCACATGCTGCTTAGGAAAGGTATTTTGATAATTGACTTATTAATTTTAAGGTTAACTTAGTCCACACAGGTCCTGCCCATCTTCTAGCAGAACAGTGTATTATCTATGAATTAAGTTTTAGCAGCTTTAGGTAATACACTCTGTGTCCAGCAGCTCCCAATGGGCTTCTATAAATATTATTAGCTTGGTTTCTGCCATGAATGTCTGGTTAGTATTTTCTGGTATGGAAAAGGGAAAAAAGCCTTCACAGCTTCTATTCATGCCCAGAATAAGTCACCAGGAAATCCACTTCTCATGCAGTGCTACCCACCCTGCCCCAGCCTTGGAATCCATCTGATTAAAGCATTCTGGGTCAGGATGTTCTGGCTTGCTAATGGTAGGGACAATCTGTCACGCTTGAGTTTTGAGTAAACAAATGAGCAGTGAAATCAGAGCACAGGACAAATGAATACAACTTAAAGAACAGCAACTACAACTCATGCAGACCATATTTTATAATTCTGGAGACACAAATCACTTTCATAGATATTCTTTTCTTTAATCCATCATGAGTCTCTTTCACTTTCACTATTACTGACAGCTGAGGATACGAGCTTGGAGAACCAAAGGGTCCGACAGCAGCTAGGAGCATGAGATTTAAAGCCAGTACTTCCAAGCTAACCAATGCCATGCCCCACCCCGCACCCAGGAACACCCAAGTTTTGCTTCCCTGCCAGGCTTTGTCAACTTCCTATCCTACTTTGCATAGCTAAGGTATTATTCATCCCAGATCAAAAGAGCTATTTGGAAAACCAAGGCCCACTCTCTTCTGAAGTGAATAAAGGACATACAAACAATATGGTAAAATGGAGTCATTTTTTATCAAAAACTGAAATTGAGGTGTCTGTGCTTGGGAACTGGCATGTGGATGCACATGCAGTGTAGGCGGAGAAACACTGCACACACTGCGGAGAAACTCCGCACAGATCATCTACACCACACCAATAAGAGCTAAATAGGGGATGGGGCGGAGACTGAAAACCAGGCTGCAGCATGGTAGCAGGGCAGCAGGACCCAGCCCGTAGCACGCAGGTACTGGCCACCCACCTTTCTCTCCTTAGTGCAAATAGCTCTGCAGAATGGAAAAGCACTTCCATTTTACAGGTGAGGAGACTGAGGAACTCAGAAGAGAAATAACTGCACAATGCAGAGAGGGGACTTGAGCTGCTTGGGGTCCAACATCTGGATCATGGGGACTTCCACATGGGGATTCTGACCCTGTTGAAGGGGCCCCCCGGCTCACCCCATGCAGAAGGAGGAGCGGCATTCACCACCAGTGATGGCAGCGAGTGGGCGGGGGACCCTGGGGACGATCACCTGCTGGTGCTCTAGTAGAAAGACAGGCAGGGCTCAGAGAGGGAGGCACCCACACTCTTGTCTATTCAGGAGAAGGGGCATAACACAGCTGGAGAAACAACAGAGCAAGATCCAAAGCCCGAGCTTTTTTCTAATGACAAATGAGTGAGGTTGCCCAGAATCTCTGGGGACTGAGTGACACTGCTGTGGTGCACATGTGTGCATGCACCCCTATACACATGCACAGAGGCTCATACACAGACTCTCACACATGCAGAAACATATGCAGACTCAGGCTCACATAGCCACAAACACACATAGACACACGTTCATACATGGACACACACACAAATACCCACACTTACATTCACTCGACCTATACTCGCACTCCTCGTTCACACTTCCACATGACCATGTGCACACAATTCACACACATGTGCAAGTTCCCGTACCCACATGCGCACATTCACAAACACCCCAACATGTCTACACACACACACATACTCACACTTACACATGACACAGGTAGGCATGCACTCACCCACACGCCTTCTCTCCTAAGCATTTCTTAGATCTGTTTCTAGGCTTTGAACATTCTGGATCTCTCAGCACATCTTGATGCATATTTTGAGAAAGGCTAAGCAACCAACAGATCTACCCTCCCTGCCTTTCGAGAGGCTGACCCCAAGATGCTGAACTTGCCTGCCAACAAGCCCTGCAAGCACAGCCACAAAGACGTCATGGCATCCCCGCCTGGCAGGGAGCTGTCGTGAGTAGCCTGTGAGCCCAGAGATCTGAAAATCAGGCTGGAGGGGCCCATATCCGGCCCAACTGACTGCCCAGCCCAGCCCAGGCATTCCTCCCTTACATCTCCCGTAGACCCTCTGCACAGAGGCCTGTGGCCTCTCGCTGCCCTCATCCCCTGGAATCTTTTTCACCCACAGGGCCTCATCAAACAACTCTGCTTCCCCCAGTCCAAGTGCAGAGCTATTTGCACTGAGGAGAGAAAGGTGAGCTGCCAGTGGCTGCATGCTGCAGGCTGGGTCCTGCTGCCCTGCTACCAGGCTACACGCCTGGTTTTCAGTCTTCAGGGTTTTCTTAAAGCCACCCAGAATTTCTGAATCATGGACCTTCAGAACTCAGGACCAAGAAGCCCCAGTTAGGAAGCAGAGAAGTTGGTATCATGAGAGGCAGAGAGGATGAGGGATGGAGCACTCAGACCTGGGCGTGGGATGTTGAGTAGGTTACTTACAGCCAGTCTCAATTTCCCCATCTGTAAGAATATGTGTAATTAACATATGTAATGTACTCAATAAAGAGCCTTCCATGTGATGGAAATGACAGAAGTGACTGTGGAATAGCTGTGGCGGTGGGAAGGCTAGCATTTAGTGGGTTTATGCCTCACAGTGATTCCTGGAGGTTATGAAAGAAGACTACAGGAGTATTATTTTTTACATTTATATTTATTAAGAGATGGGGGAGTCTCACTATGTTGTCCAGGCTGTACTCATACTCCTGGGCTCAAGAAATTCTCCCACTTCAGCCTCCTGGGTAGCTGGGACTACAGGCGCACACCATAACATTCTGCTACAGAAGCATTGTTGAAAAATTATTTCACTCTATACAAAGAATGAGACACACTCACCTAAAGCAGGGTTTTGGCCTCTCCACATTTACATTTTCAACTTCTTGGGCCAGGCACTGTATCTCACGCCTATAATCCAAGTACTTTTGGAGGACAAGACAAGAGGATTGCTTGAGGACAGGAGTTTAAGACCAGTCTGAGTAACATAGTGAGACCCCATCTCTAAAAAAACTAAAAAGTAATTAACTGGCACAAAAAGTAATTACAAGGCATAGTGGTGTGCACCTATAGTCCCAGCTTCTCAGGAGGCTGAGGCAGGAACATTGCTTGAGGTCACAGCAAGTTATGATGACGCCACTGAACGCTAGCCCTCTAGCCGCAGCAACAGAGCAAGACTTTGTCTTTAATAAACAAAACAAAATAAAACAAACACAACCACCACCAACAAAAAAAATCCACCTTTTTTGCAGACTTCTAAAATTTTAGTTTCTCGTTACAGAAAATTTTGTACTCAAATGACATGCTTCCAGAGACGTTTAGACCCCTGAGTTATTGTCCTGTCTGTATTCCTGAGACCCAAAGGGAAAATAACAAGTTAGTTATGGGACTCTTTATTCAACTCTTGTTTAAATGGAAAGAAATTTTATTAAATGCTTCCATGAAAAAGTTCTGAAGGCCAGAGGTTGAAATTACTTACTGGGGATAAGAGGTGCCCTGCCATCTCACACTGGTCCACTCCCTTGTCACTGTTTAGCACTCACCACATGTAGCTACCTCTTGTCTCCGTGAAGATTCTGCAGGTTGTCTGCCCTCCACAACCTTCTCCTGAACACCCAGCACATGCTTGAGACTGCGCTGAGCTGAGCAGTCAGTGTGCTTCCTCCTTCGAGCCCATGGTCTCAGAGAGGAAAACAGGCTTCAGAGTCAGGGCTGGATGGGACCAAAGTGAGCTCCCAGCCTGAGCCCTTAATTCGTGGACAAGAAAACTGGGGCCCAGAGAGTGATTTTCAAAGGCAAACGTGAAATTAGTGACAGGACTGGCCCCAACACACAGGGTTCCTGATGCCTCACTTATTTTCACAAATGTCTATGCAAAAATGCCAGTTCTGCCAAATGCCAGAGAAGCATCAACAAGGAGCTGGGAGCCCAGGTGAGGGCGAGACGAATTCCGTCCATGGGGAAAAGGTAAAGCTGGTTCCATAAAGGAGCCACCATCTGCACTGTCCTCAAGAACTAAAGAAAAGGATGTCTGAGGGATTCCAGGAAGAGGGTGGGAGGCAGGAGGTACAGGGAAGTACAGAGCCTGCATGTTTGGTAGGATGGATGGAAGGAAATGGAGCTGGATACACAGGTACGATTTAGGGAGGGCACGCTCTGGTTTCAACATGTCTCCTCAATTCAGGGGTTCTAATGTGATAGCATTAAGAGGGTGGGCCTGTAAGAGGAGGCTAGGTCCTGTTCCGTAAATGAGATTAAGGCTTTTCTCAGAGAGGCCTCATACGATATTCTGTTATCTTGTTCTTCTGTTTTTTTGCTTCATGAAGATGTAGCAACAAAGTCCTCACCAGACACCAGAAGCTGGCGTCTTGATCTGGGATAGTAGTTCTCAACCTTCCTAATGTTGTGACCCTTTAATACAGTTCCTCATGTTGTGGTGACCCCCAACCATAAAATTATTTTCGTTGCTACCTTCCTAATGCTGCAACCTTTCATTGCTAGTAGCAATGAAAATAATTTTATGGTTGGGAGTCACCACAACATGAGGAACTGTATTAAAGGGTCACGGCATTTGGAAGGTTGAGAACCACTGATCTGGGACTTCCCAGCCTCCAGAACTGTGAGGAATAAAATTCTGTTTTTTAGGGTGGCGCCTGTGGCTCAGTGAGTATGGCACGGGCCCCATATACTGAGGGTGGCAGGTTCAAACCTGGCCCCAGCCAAACTGCAACAAACAAATAGTCAGGTGTTGTGGCAGGTGTCTGTAGTCCCAGCTACTCAGGAGGCTGAGGCAAGAGAATTGCCTAGGCCCAAGAGCTGGAGGCTGCGGTGAGCTGTGATGCCAGGGCACTCTACCCAGGGTGACAAAGTGAGACTCTGTCTTAAAAAAAAAAAAAATTCTGTTCTTTATAAATTGCCTAGTCTCAGGTATTCTGCTATAGAAGCACAAATGGATGAAGAGAAGGCACTGCTCTAAATTCTGGGACAGGAGTCTTGACTCAATTCTGGGAGCTGGGAGCACAGAGACAGCAGGTTCCAGAGCCAAGCAGGCCATGAAGATGAGCACGCCAGCCTGCAGGAGGGTGCATGGGCTGGACCCACAGTCTCTTCCCCCTTGCAAAACCTCACACACATGGGCAGCCACACGGAGAATACTGGGCTCTTCTAACTCCAGCTCCCTGGGTCCACCAGACAATAATCTGTAGCTTTGGGAAGGACCAGAACTATATGCTTGATTTTTCTTCCCATTACCACGGCACTTTGTTCATATTTCATGCAACACTCCAGTCATGATAAATGTTGTTGCCGTCTGATCTACAAAGCTAAAAAGAATGTCCACCCTTTCATAATCTTATTCATTTTTTAACTGCTCAAACTGTTGACATTTAATGTTAATCAAAGCAGAGCAGAAGAGAGAGAGAGATGTGATTTAGGGATGTAATTTGCAGTATTGCTGCTTGAATCTTTGCACAAAAAACAAGCTTTCTGAATTTCATTTTTACCAACTCCCTTGAAGTTTTAAATCTTCCCTTCTGCCACCCAACTCTCCCAAATATGATATGAATGAATGCTATAAGCCTTAAACTTTATTAGCAAAAGTTAGTTGTAAAGTATTTTTATTAAAGCTTTCTCAAATGCCATAATATGTTAATCTTGCAAAAACCAAAACCAAAATAAAGTGCAGAAATGTAACATGGCCACAGTGTTCACACTTCACACTCATGAAAAGCATGCTGCAAGAGAATTTATTTGTGGTAGTCGTGTAATTCCTGGCTTGGTATTGACCTGTCTATTTTGAATTTTCTTTTTTTAATTTTGCTTCATGACGGTGGTGGCTGCTATGATTTAGTAAAACTGTAATAAAAGGGTATCAATCTAGGAATCTAAAAATTGTGATCAAGAATTTCTACATTCCTTTTGTTGCCTCTAATGATATTTTGAACTGAAGGGAGAACCCTTTCTCTCCCAGAGACAGACTTGCTGACAAAAACTGCTACAGAAGGCAGCAGGGTATGCTTCTTCCTGTCAGTGTATCCCTGTGGAGTCAACCCTAGTGCAAAGCCCTTGATTGAAAAGTCAAGATATTGTGAAGTAATTTCCAGATCTGGCAAGAAGGCAAGCTTAGAAAATGTGAAAAGTCTCCAATTATGAACACCAGAAATGATAGATAAGATTTTTTTTTCCTAACACCCATAACTAAGCTTGCAAGAGGACAAGCTAAATGGCCCAGGTGCCAGAAATAGAGAAGGGACTGAAAAACACACAGTGTGAGCAGGAGAGTAGGTACTGTGGCTGCCCTGAGGGCATGGGGTATCCTACTGAGGAAGATTAGGTGAGGCCCTCACAAAGTCAGATGTCTCCATCAAGCTAGGACCCTTGAAGAACTATTCTCTGACTCTAAGCCAAAGGGGGAAAAAAAATCTGCTCATCAGCACAATAAACAAGGACACTTGTCAGCCTCTACCTGGGTTCTAGGTTAAATAAAGTAAAAAATTGCCACCTTAGAAATACAAAACTAAGCCAATGTCTTAAATATTTTAGGGCCCAAATTTATGTTGCCACAGGGTACGAGACTTCTTGAACTAAGAAATTAATGTAAAAATTAGTTCCATGCTGATAATAACCCTGGGAGCAAGCAGAAATAAATGCAAAACTACTCTGAAGAAGGAAAGGTGTGTAGGAGCCCCACAGAGAAAAGAAGCCACACTAAAGTTCAAATAGAATTTAAAAAATTACAACACACAAAAGAAAATATTCTACAATGAGTGAAAAGTCAGCAGACACAAAACAACCAGCAGGATTAGAACACCAAGAAATTCACAAAATGGAACCACAATCTAAACAAGGTTCAAATACATTTAAAATAAGCAAAGATATAAAAAATAGTAGGAAATCCAAATAAAAGAAGACACTGAGAAAAAAGAACACACAGATCTGGGAAAGAACTAAGTAGTACTTCTAGGGGGGAAAAAACCCCACTGAAATAAAAAATACAACAGATTAAGTAACAGATGTAAGGGAGGAGAAAATTAGTGAACTTAGACCTAAGGGAATTTAGCAGAATGCAGAACAAAGAGATACAAAGATAAAAAATATGAAATTGGGCTTAAGAGACATAGGTATAGAAAGACAAGTTTCAGCAAATGTCTATTTGGAATTTGAGAAACAACAATGGCAGAAAAATAATAGTCAAAGTGATGATGACTAGGAATGTTCCAGAATTTAAAACATGAATCTTCAAATTCAATGAGCAACATAAATATTAAATAAGACATATAAAAATGAATCCTCCTTTAGATACTGAAACACATCAAATTGAAGTTGAAGAATATCAGAAACAGAAAGAAAATCTTGCATAAAATGTTGTATTACCTAAAAAGGGATAAAACTAAAACCAGATTTTTTAAAGAATAAAAATTAAAATCATAAAAAAGGAATAAAATCCTTAAAGTGCCAAAAGAAAGTAACATATAAATCATAATTATATTGCCAAATAAACTATCATGTAGGAATAAAGATTTTATTTTATCATTATTATTATTTTTTATAGTTACAGTCTCACTTTATCACCCTCCATAGAGTGCTGTAGCGTCACAGCTCACAGCAACTTCCAGCTCTTGGGCTTAGGCAATTCTCTTGCCTCCGTCTCCCAAGTAGCTCAGGCTACAGGCACCTGCCACAATGCCCAGCTATTTTTTGTTGCAGTTTGGCCAGGGCTAGGTTTGAACCTGCCACCCTCAGTATATGGGGCTGGAGCCCTACTCACTGAGCCACAGGCGCCTCCAGAAACAAAGATTTTAAAATTTTCAGACAGCTTATCATTCATATTCCTCACTATAAAAACTAAAAGGATGTCCCGTCAGAGGGAAAGAAAGTGAATCCAGAGAACAGAAACTGATAAATATATAGTTAATTGTAATCCTGTATCAACTGTATAAAACTATTTTTTAGAGGTAAAATGGGAAAGGGAGTGATTGGAATTAAAACCTTTTAAGTATCACCTCATATTATCTGGAGAAGGAAAGAGGTGTTAAATAAATTTAGATGTTAAGTCAAATACATATGTCAGAAAAAATTAGGAGTAACTATTAAAAGAACAGGAACATTGTAGAGAAAACAAAGGAATAAGTAAAAAGCTAGTTAATTAAGAGAAAGGAAGAAAGAAGGGAAATGAAGCAAAGACAAAGTAGGACTAATAAAAATCACAATGAAATGACAAAAGATTTTCAAATAAATCATATCACAATAAATAAAATAGTATAAACTTACCAGTTAAAAGACTATGACTCTCAAGTTTGATTTTTAAAAGTTAAGATAAAATGCAGTCATATGCTACCTATAAGAGATCTACCTAAAAATACTGTTGCAAAAAGATTTAAGTATAAGAATGGAATATATCAGTCAAAACTAAATCAGAATAGGGTATCTATCACAGGCAGAATGGAATAGTAGTTACAGACCATAAACTCCGGAGCCACACTGCCCAAGTTCAGATCCAAGTTCTTCCACTTACTAGCTATGCAACTGGAGCACTGATTAGTCTTTTTGCATCTTAGTTTCCTCATATGCAAAATGGGAATGATAATAACACCTACCTCATAAAACTTATTTTATGTAGTAGTTCCTGGCATATACTAAGCACTCTGTAAGTGTGAGCTATAACATGGTGATGATGATGATGATGATAACATAAATTTAAAAGATGTTAAGATTTTTTTAAAGTATTATTTTGGAGACAGAGACAAGATGGCGGACTGAAGCCAGCTTTCAACAAAGGCTCCCGTCCAGAAGGAGAGTTAAGGGACAGGAATTTAGTAAGTATCCTGGTGGACTTGAGCCTCACCAAGAGAGAAGGCTGAAGAATGCACATCAACACCGCTGAGGCAAGTTGTGATCACAAGGACGCAAACAAAAGGTACAAAATCCACCACCAAGCGGACGGGAGTCCCCCTCCCCCATGAGACCGGCTCATGAGACCCACAATTGGACAAGTGGGCAGAAATTAAAGGCCCTCCCACTACACTCCACGGGAGAGACCTTCTAAAAACTGGACCTACCTCCCCTACTGGGGTGCCGTGGCGTTCTCCTGCCGGACATAGGGCTGAATAAAACTTTGGGAATCCTTTGCCGGCAACCCTGAATCCCCGGCGCTCCCCTCCCGCCCACTGAGTTCTGGAGGCCTGTCCCCCAGGACTTCGGATCCTTGGGTGATTTCTCAAGGGGAGTGGACAGTCCCCGAGTTGCGACTGGTCAGCATTGACTCTGAGGTGCGCCGAGTGAGGAGAGGGCACCGGGCTGAGGGGGAGTCACGCCTCGCGGCACTTCCCTGCGGTGCAGTGCAGCAACCCTCCCCAGGCATACGGGGCCCAAGACTGAATCAGACTCTGGCCTCCCCGCTGAGAGCTGAGAACCCCTACTCTCACTCGGGGTCTGAGGGCCTATCCCCCAGGAGTTCGGCTCCTTGGGTGATTTCTCGAGGGGAGTGCACAGTGCCTGAGCTGCGTCAGGTCAGCTCTGACTCTGGGACACGTGAGCGAGGAGAGGGCACTCTGCTGAGGGGAAATCAAGCCTTGGCGGCACTTCCCTGCGGTGCAGTGCAGGAGCCCTCCCCGGACAGTAGTATTGCGTAAAACTGAAAGAAACTCTAGCTACCCCCCCCACTCCCAATCGGGTCTGGGGGCCCATCCCCCAAGAGTTCTGATTCTTGGGGGATCTTTTAAGGGGTGTGGACCCAGCACAAACTGCGGCCGCTCAGTGCTGACTCTGGGGTGCGGGACAGAGAAGAAAAGGGACCCTGAGTGCCCACACCAGAGTAGCAGTTCCCTGGAGGTAGATCAACAGCCATTTTTTCTTTAACGGCAGAACGCTCACTTCTGGATATTCTGAGGCCACACCCCCTGTCTCCCTGGGCAACCAGAGGAGGCCACCAGCGACAGGGCTCACAAACCCGGGAAGCTTCCAGGGCGGGGCCGACCCAGAGAGGTGTTCAGACGCAATTCTCCAGCAGCAAAGACGTTTGAACTCAAAACAGCCCATCTTCTGTAGGCGACGACAGGAACAGAGACAGAACCTCACAAAGTTGTCTGTTCTGTTCTGTTCTGTTAGCAGCATCCATCAGGGACGGGGCTAAGCCGGAGTGAACACCTCCTTCCCATCACCTGCATCAAACACTCAAAGATGTCAGGCCCCATCTCCTCCTGCTAGATAGCGGCAGTCTGCGGGGGCCTGGCAGACTTCCTTGCGATTCAGGCAGGTGCAAACATCTGGAGTGTCTGTTCACTGCAGGCAACTGGGTTAGCCATCTGCAGAGATACCAGTGACTGGGTCCGACGGAGGGGAAAAGTGGGGAAGGAGACGTCAACCTTCCCAGACTGCTCTATTTGCTGGGTGGCTCCTCCTGACTCCACGCCGCACTGGGGTGAGCTGTGTCAGAGGAGTCACCAGGCCCCTGTGATCCAGTTCCCAGAGACCTCTTGAACTCTTCCACCCGAGACAAGAGCCGATTGAGACAGTTGATTCGGACCTTTTGAACTGGGCTAATAGACTGAGGACTTTTCAGGTGGTGCCCTGGGTGTGCGATTGTAGGAAGGTTTGATTCTCCTTTTCCAACTGGGGCCAAAGGTGGGCAGGCGGGGTGACTTAATTGCTGATTTTTCCACACAGCTGAGACTTCAAGCCAGAGTAGAAGTTGCAATAGGATCAAACAGAAACCAGCTGAAAACAAGACAGAACCACTTTGCTCCACCACACCAGACAGGGCCCCAGTTTCTCAGGCCACAACACTGTACGGGCCCTCGATAAAACCCCAGGGGAAAAACCAAAGGGAGTAAACCATGGGGCGGAATCAGCGGAAAAACTCTGGTAACATGAATAACCAGAATAGATCAACCCCCCCAAGAAAAGATACGGCAGATGTGATTGAAGATCCCATTCATAAACAACTGGCTGAGATGTCAGAAGTCGAATTCAGAATTTGGTTTGCAGACAAGATTAATAAAATGGAATTAGGAATTCGAGGAGAAATTCAAAAATTGTCTCAAGAATTTAACGAATTTAAAGACAAAACCACCAAAGACTTAGACACACTGAAACAAGAACTTACAGCCCTCAAAGATATGAAAAATACAGTAGAATCCCTCAGTAACAGAATGGAGCAAGCAGAAGAAAGGATTTCTGACATTGAAGATAAAGTCTTCGAACGCTCCCAATCTCTCAAAGAGGAAGAGAAATGGAGAGCAAAAACGGATCACTCACTCAGAGAACTCTCAGATAATTCGAAAAAAAAACAACATAAGGGTTATAGGAATTTCGGAGAACGATGAAGTGGCTGCCAAGGGCACAGAGGCCCTTCTACATGAAATTATGAAAGAAAATTTTCCAGACATGCCTAGAGAATCTGAAATTCAGATAGCAGACAGCTTCAGAACCCCAGCACGATTCAACCCCAATAAGCCATCTCCCAGACATATCATAATTAGCTTCACTAAAGTTAACATGAAAGAGAAGATTCTCAAAGCAGCCCGGCGAAAGAAAACTATAACGTACAAAGGTAAGAATATTATAATAACTGCAGATCTCTCTGCTAAAACTTTTCAAGCAAGAAGAGGCTGGTCATCAACTTTTAATCTCCTAAAGCAAAAAAACTTTCAACCCAGGATCTTGTATCCAGCTAAACTGAGTTTCATCTATGATGGAGAAATTAAATACTTCAATGACATTCATATGTTGAAAAAATTTGCCATAAGTAAACCAGCTCTTCAGGATGTTCTCAGACCTATCCTCCACAATGACCAACCCAATCCTATACCACAAAAGTAAACTCACTCAGAAACTTCGGATCAAACTCCAACTTCCACACTGGCGAAAGGATTAAAAATGTCCACTGGACCTTTGAAAAACTCGATACCCAAAATTCCACCAGACTTATCAATACTCTCCATCAATGTGAATGGCTTAAACTGTCCTCTAAAGAGGCATAGGTTAGCTGACTGGATACAAAAACTCAAGCCAGATATTTGTTGCATACAAGAGTCACATCTCAACTTAAAAGACAAATACAGACTCAGGGTGAAAGGATGGTCATCCATATTTCAGGCAAATGGTAATCAGAAAAAAGCAGGTGTTGCAATTTTATTTGCAGATACAGTAGGCTTTAAACCATCAAAAGTAAGGAAGGACAAGAATGGTCACTTCATATTTGTTAAGGGTAATACTCAATATGACGAGATCTCAATTATTAATATCTATGCACCCAACCAGAATGCACCTCAATTTATAAGAGAAACTCTAACAGACATGAGTAACTTGATTTCCTCCAGCTGCATAATCGTTGGAGATTTCAACACTCCCTTGGCAGTGTTGGATCGATCCTCCAGAAAGAAGCTGAGCAAAGAAACCTTAGATTTAAACCTAACCATCGAATATTTAGATTTAGCAGACATCTACAGAACATTTCATCCCAACAAAACTGAATACACATACTTCTCATCAGCCCGCGGAACTTACTCCAAAATTGATCACATTTTAGGTCACAAGTCTAACCTCAGTAAATTTAAAGGAATAGAAATTATTCCATGCATCTTCTCGGACCATCATGGAATAAAACTTGAATTGGGTAACAACAGGAATCTGCATACCCATACAAAAACATGGAAGTTAAATAACCTTATGCTGAATGATAGCTGGGTCAGAGATGAGATTAAGAAAGAAATCACCAATTTTTTGGAACAAAATGACAATGAAGACACAAACTATCAGAACCTATGGGACACTGCAAAGGCAGTTCTAAGAGGGAAATTTATAGCACTGCAAGCCTTCCTCAAGAGAACGGAAGGAGAGGAAGTTAACAACTTAATGGGACATCTCACGCAACTGGAAAAGGAAGAACATTCCTACCCCAAACCCAGTAGAAGAAAAGAAATAACCAAAATTAGAGCAGAATTAAATGAAATTGAAAACAAAAGAATAATACAACAGATCAATAAATCAAAAAGCTGGTTTTTTGAAAAGGTCAATAAAACAGATAAACCTCTGGCCAACCTAATCAGGAAAAAAAGAGTAAAATCTCTAATATCATCAATCAGAAACAACAAAGACGAAATAACCACAGACTCATCAGAAATCCAAAAAATCCTTAATGAATATTACAAGAAACTTTATTCTCAGAAATATGAAAATCTGAAGGAAATAGACCGATACTTGGAAGCACGCCACCTTCCAAGACTTAACCAGAAACAAGTGGAAATGTTGAACAGACCCATATCATGTTCAGAAATAGCATCAACTATACAAAACCTCCCTAAAAAGAAAAGCCCGGGACCAGATGGTTTCACGTCAGAATTCTACCTAACATTTAAAGAGGAATTAGTACCTATATTACTCAACCTGTTCCAAAATGTAGAAAAAGAAGGAAGACTACCCAACACGTTCTATGAAGCAAACATCACCCTGATCCTCAAACCAGGAAAAGACCCAACAAGAAAAGAAAATTATAGACCAATATCACTAATGAATATAGATGCAAAAATATTCAACAAGATCCTAACAAACAGAATCCAGGAACACATCAAACAAATTATACATCATGACCAAGTTGGTTTTATCCCAGGGTCTCAAGGCTGGTTCAATATACGTAAATCTATAAATGTAATTCAGCACATAAACAAATTAAAAAACAAAGACCATATGATTCTCTCAATTGATGCAGAAAAAGCTTTTGATAATATCCAGCATCCCTTCATGATCAGAACATTCAAGAAAATTGGTCTAGAAGGGACTTTTCTTAAACTGATAGAGGCTATCTACAGCAAACCCACAGCCAATATCATATTGAATGGAGTTAAATTGGAATCATTTCCACTCAGATCAGGAACCAGACAAGGCTGCCCATTGTCTCCATTGCTTTTCAACATTGTAATGGAAGTTTTAGCCACCGCAATTAGGGAAGAAAAGGCGATCAAGGGTATCCATATAGGGTCAGAAGAGATCAAACTCTCACTCTTCGCAGATGATATGATTGTGTATCTGGAAAACACTAGGGACTCTACTACAAAACTGCTAGAAGTGATCAAGGAATACAGCAGCGTCTCAGGTTACAAAATCAACATTCATAAATCGGTAGCCTTTATATACACCAACAACAGTCAAATTGAAAAAGCAGTTAAGGACTCTATCCCATTCACAATAGTGCCAAAGAAGATGAAATATTTGGGAATTTACCTAACAAAAGACGTGAAAGATCTCTATAAAGAGAACTATGAAACTCTAAGAAAAGAAATAGCTGAAAATATTAACAAATGGAAAAACATACCATGCTGATGGCTAGGAAGAATCAACATTATCAAAATGTCCATACTACCCAAAGCAATATATAATTTCAACGCACTCCCTATTAAAGCTCCACTGTCATATTTTAAAGATCTTGAAAAAACATTACTTCGTTTTATATGGAATCAGAAAAAACCTCGAATAGCCAAGACATTACTCAGAAATAAAAACAAAACAGGAGGAATCACACTACCAGACCTCAGACTTTACTACAAATCGATAGTGATCAAAACAGCATGGTATTGGCACAAAAACAGAGAAATAGATATCTGGAACAGAATAGAGAACCAAGAGATGAATCCAGCTACTTATCGCTATTTGATCTTTGACAAGCCAATTAAAAACATTCAGTGGGGAAAAGATTCCCTATTTAAGAAATGGTGCTGGGTGAACTGGCTGGCAACCTGCAGAAGACTGAAATTCGACCCACACCTTTCACCATTAACTAAGATAGACTCTCATTGGATTAAAGATTTAAACTTAAGACATGAAACTATAAAAATACTAGAGGAGAATGCAGGGAAAACCCTTGAAGAAATTGGTCTGGGTGAGTATTTCATGAGGAGAACCCCCCGGGCAATTGAAGCAGCTTCAAAAATACACTACTGGGACTTGATCAAACTAAAAAGCTTCTGCACAGCTAAGAACACAGTAAGCAGAGCAAGCAGACAGCCCTCAGAATGGGAGAAGATATTTGCAGGGTATATCTCTGACAAAGGTTTAATAACCAGAATCCACAGAGAACTCAAACGCATCAGCAAGAAAAAAACAAGGGATCCCATCGCAGGCTGGGCAAGGGATTTGAAGAGAAACTTCTCTGAAGAAGACAGGCGCACAGCCTTCAGACATATGAAAAAATGCTCATCATCTTTAATCATCAGAGAAATGCAAATCAAAACTACTTTGAGATATCATCTAACTCCAATGAGACTAGCCTATATCACAATATCTCAAGACCAGAGATGTTGGCGTGGATGCGGAGAAAAGGGAACACTTCTGCACTGCTGGTGGGAATGCAAATTAATACATTCCTTTTGGAAAGATATATGGAGAACACTCAGAGATCTAAAAATAGATCTGCCATTCAATCCTGTAATCCCTCTGCTCGGCATATACCCAGAAGACCAAAAATCACAACATAACAAAGATATTTGTACCAGAATGTTTATTGCAGCCCAATTCATAATAGCTAAGTCATGGAAAAAGCCCAAGTGCCCATCGATCCACGAATGGATTAATAAATTGTGGTATATGTATACCATGGAATACTATGCAGCCTTAAAGAAAGATGGAGACTTTACCTCTTTCATGTTTACATGGATGGAACTGGAACATATTCTTCTTAGTAAAGTATCCCAAGAATGGAAGAAAAAATACCCAATGTACACAGCCCTACTATGAAACTAATTTGGGACTCTCACATGAAAACTATAACCCAGCTACAACTTAACAATAGGGGGAAGTGGGAAAGGGGGGGGTGGGTAGAGGGAGGGGAATCGGAGGGATCACACCTGTGGTGCATATTACAGGGGTATTTGCGAAACTTGGTAAATGTAGAATGTAAATGTTTTGGCACAGTAACTGAGATAACGCCGGAAAGGCTATGTTAACCACTGTGATAAAAATGTGTCAAATGGCTTATGAAGTGAGTGTATGATGCCCCATAATCATAGCATTGTATACAGTTATGATTTAATAAAAAAAAAAAGTCTGAAAACTTAAATAAAATACATAAATTTCTAGAAAAAAAAGTATTATTTTGGATACATAGAATTATTACAAAAATTATAAAAGAAAAATAATTCTGAACATGCAGATGCCCAATAATATATCCTTAAAAATAATATGAAGCAAAAATTGATAAAATTTCTAGAAAATATATCAAATTCACAATCATATTTGTAGATTTTAATGTATCTCTCTCAAGAAAATGATGGATCAAGCAAAGAAAAAATATTTGATATAAGAATGTTAAAACAACACAATTAATAACCTTGATCTCTTATACATATAAAGAACCCAAGACCCAAGAACAAAAGAATATACATCCTTTTAAAGCAATGTTGACCACATAGTATGAAACAAAAACATTTCTAAGAAAACTGAATTTATTTAAATTCCATGCAGGTGTTTTTTATGATAAAGCAACAAAATTAACAAATGTATACTCCATAATGTCTACTAAACACATGGAAGTTTAAACACATAGTTCTAAATAATCTGTAGGTCAAAAAATAAATCATAGTAGAAGTTAGACTATAACTGTAATTAAATGTAATGAAAACACTATATATTAAAGCTTGTGAAGCATAGCTAAAGCTATCCTTAAAGGAAAGCTTATAGTGATAAGTACAAATTTTGGACTAAAAGGATGAAAATCAATGAGCTAAGCATCCCACTCTAGAAATATGAAAAAAAATCAGCATAGTAGATACAAAGGAAAGTAAAAGGGACAAATAATATTATGTTAAGAGAAAAATTAGGGAGGTAGAAAACAAAGAAACATTTCCATCCACAAAACCTAAACTGGTTTCTTGGAAATAACAAATGAAATTGTGCAACCTCTGTCAAGAATGATGAAGAGAACAAGAAAAGAGACATGAGTAAACTATAATAACAATGTTAAAATAGATAACGTTTAAGGAGAACTTACTATGTTCCAGATCAAGTCTAAGTTCTTAATACTATTAATTTATTTAATCCTCAAAACAACTTTATAAAATAAGAACAAAGATGATCTAACTTAATGGCTGAATTTACTTTAACACAGAGCAGGTAAGTTACTTGCCCAAGGTCAGCTAAAACATAGGTGAACCAGGACCTGAACAATATAGCCTATGTCTAGAGATCACATGTTTAAGTAACCACATTTTGGAGCCCTTCACAAAGTTAGGAATGAAAAGAGGATTAGAAGCACAAATATGATGGACAGTTTTGGGAGTATTTTTTGGTTTTGGTTTTGTGTTGTTTTCCAAGCCTGAAACAAAGTTTATTGAGGAAAAGAAAGAACAAGATACAGGTTTGTAGAGCAAGATACATGTGCCACAGACAGTAAATGGGTCTCCATTGTTGTGACGAGGAAAAGGCCAGTTTTGGGAAAGTTTGATAACATCAACTATTGCTGAAATGTAGACGGACAGTTTTCATATGCTGCTGGTAGGAGTGGCTACTGGGAGAATCATTTTAGAGAGTAATTTGGAAATAAGGATAAAGCTGAAGGTAGGCAAATCCTATGGCCCTCGAAACCCACCTCTAGGTATTGATCCTAGATACACACTCACCTGAGTTCACAAGGAGTAAAAACTGTCATTAAACACGTTTTGATAGTTTGAGTATAGTTAGGGAAGTAGATAAATTTGGGTTTACTCAAATATGCATAATTTATATTATATAGTAGTTAATAAGAATGAATTTATTTACAATAAATTTGAGAATAGAGCTCAAAAAAATAAGAATGCTTAGAAAAAGAACATTGCAAATGGATTCATCATATCATCAGTGTAATTTTTAAGAAAAAGATTATTAAGAAATACCTATTTTGCACTTGTATATTATATACAAGTATATATATGAATTTACAAATATACTTGTATATTTTATATAATTTAAAATAGTATGCAATTTAAAATTGCACTTGAACTTTATGTAAAGGAACTTTATATCTTTGTGTGTGTGTGTGTGTCTGTAATGGAAAGTACACAAAATATGCATAGGAATAAAATATATGAGGTTTGGGGTCTGGAAGATACTGGTTACTGGGAGGGGGAAGGAAAGAAGTGGTATAAGGCCTAAAATTAAGCCCCAATATTGTGTCCTGCTGATTGAACTAGTATGGTCTAAGTTCAAGTTCTCCCCACTCTGTTCTTGCAGAGAAGGTTTCCCCATGCAAACCACCCTTCATATGAAGGGACGGGGCACAGCTCCTACTTATCCCCAAACAGCAGATTTTTGTTCCCTTCCAGCCTTCACAAATATTCAAACAAGTCACTCACATCATCCTGTAGGAACCAAGAATTACTTCATCCTTTTGCTACTACAAAACCTGCCTTTCACAGCCCCTGGAAAGTTCACCCCACTCCTGCATTCACGCCTCTTATGGACCTGTGTGACATGTGGTGTCCATCTTCCCACTCTCACTGGATTGTGAACGTGGGTGATTAATAAATCACTGCTTATTTCATTTCTCAGTGTTGGGTGTCAGGAGTTTAGCCATCCCAAGAACCTTAGGGTGGAAATCTTCACTCATCAATTTTGTGAGTAGTTAAGTGATTAAAACAAAAGGAGTGGCAGGTAGGACTTGAATTTATCATACTCTTTAAAAAATAAACAAACACTGAAGCCAAAAAAAAAAAAAAACATTAACACCCATTCAATCTCAGGAGTACATGTACATCTATTGGGGTCTCTCCTGTACTTTTCTTAATTTTAAAAATATGTACTGATTTTAAAATAAAGTAAATTTTAAGAATTTACTTTAAATTTAAAAACTAGAAAAATGAGTTCCTATTTATCTATTTTTCTTGAGACTTGCCAAAAATAGAGCCAAAAGAAAATTTTTATATATAAGGTTGTAGGCTGAGTGTGGTAGCTCATACTTGTAAATCCCAGCCAGCACTTTGGGAGGCCAAAGCAGAAGGCCTCCCTGAGGCCAAGAGTTCAAGGCTGCCATGAGCTATGATTGCACCACAGCACTTCAGCCTGAGCAATGGAGCCAGAAACTATCTCAAATAAATTAACAAATACAGCTATAAAAGGGCAGTAAACACTAAGAAAACTGACAAGATAGCTTTTAGCAATTAGGTTTTACTATCTTTTTTTTTTCAGTTTGCAGGGGAGAGTTCTTGTTTGTGAGAGAGAACACTACATAACTGTTTACTTAAAGTTAATTAGCTAAAAATTCCAGTCAAAATGGCAATCTACTTGGATAGCCAAATATTCAAATTAGTGCCAAGCTTCTGTAATTATAATTTGACAGATAAATCAATGGAGCAAAATAGAAAGACAAGAAACAGACCCAAGTGTAGATAAAGATTCAGTATATGGTGAAGGTGGCATTTCAACTTAGTGATTTACTCAATAAACATATCAATTTGTTTATTAGTAAAGTATTATTAGACTAATTGGTTAATGAATTGGTAAAAAATTGTTAGCCCTCACTTCTTGCCATATACAAAAGTTACAGGACCAGCACGATGGCTCATGGCTATAATCCCAGCACTCTGGGAGGCTGAGGCATGTGGATTGCCTGAGCTCACAGGTTTCAGACCCCCCTGAACCAGAGTGACCCGTCTGTAAAAGCAGCTGGGTATTGTGGCGGGTACCTGTAGTCCCAGAGACTTGGGAGGCTGAGACAAGAGGCTCTCTTGAGCCCAAGAGCTTGAGGTTGCTGTGAGTTATAATGCCACAGCACTCTACCCAAGGCAACAGAGTAACACTCTGTCTCAAAAAAAAAAAAAAGTAAGTTACAGATGAAAATTAAAACAGAAAATTTGAGTCAAGATTTAGATAATCTGAGGTTGTGAAATGATTTTCCACATAAGATACCAAAAGTTGAAATCATTAAGATTAATCCATTGACTGATTGACTATGTCAATAAACAATTAAAAATTTTGAAAAATAGAATGCAGAAAATTCTTGCATCTAATCGAAAGCTCTTAAAAATTAATGAACAATCTAAAAGAAAAACTGTCAATTAACAAAGAAATAATGACAAAGAAAAATTTGCAACATCATGATAATAAAGCAAAGCAAAACAGCAACTTTAATTACTTTATTATTTATAAATCTAAAGAAAATAAAAATATTAGCTTTCCAAAGTGAAAAAGCACTAAATGCTATAGAGATTTGCCTTATTTTATAACCAGTATGTAGTATATGGGCTCTAATATTTATTACCAATACCATTGCTATTGGCTAAGTAGAAGGTATGCCCTCATTCAGGAAAATGAGGGAATGAAGGGCAATCAGTATTTCATTGTATTGCTGGAGAAGTAGAAATTTGTGTGGCTTTTATAGGAAGTCATAAGCTATAAAACTTGAAAATATACATATCCTCGCTTTCTACTATTTACCTAAGGAAAAAGTAAGATTTGTGTACAAAGTTTTACAAATACATTCTATTCAATATTGCTCAAATTAAGAAAAAATCAACAATAATCTATCAATGATTGACTCTAAAAAATTGTAGCACATCAATATGATAGAATACCATGTATCTACTAATAAGTCATTGGTAGAAATACATCTATTAGCATGTTTAATTTTTAATGATGTATTCTTAAGTGGAAAAAGTAGGCTACTAAAAGCTATATTGGAATATGATATATAATTTTATACACATATACTTGCTACATACTAAAATGTTAATAATAATTCTTCAAGGAGGCGGAGCATGATGGCGGACAGGACGGACGTGTAGCCCACCTCTCCCAAGCCACCAGGTGAGAGGAAAGGCGGTCTGGACCTTCCCTGTGTGTGGATTATTAGAGTGGACAGACAGCTGGAGACGCCCAGCGAACTGGCGGTTTGCTATATATGAGGGTAATTTAAAAATCACAGACTCTGTTGTAAAGATTCATCCCTGCTCGGCCGTGCAGGCCAGCAGGCCCCTCCCCCACGGAGGTCAGCAGCTTGTAAATGCTGACAAAATCCAATTGACAAGTAATTAATCCTGAACTGAGGGAGGCATCCGAAAGGAGAGCCACTCAAAACCACAGGGAGCTGGGCAAACTGTTGGACAATTGAAGGGAAGGGATCCTCCCCAGGAAACAGACATTTTGAACTACCCAAAAGGGCGGGCACCTTTCCCCCAGGTGTTGGAGGGGGCTGGCGGTTCAGGCTGCGCAGCGAACTGGCAGACGCTCATCCAAAACTCTGAACCATAAAACTCAGAATAAATCCCCCCAGTGCTCCAACCATGGAACGGCTTGAAGCCTAGGACCCGGCTTTGGCTTCTGGGGCCGCAGAGCAACTGAAGCCACGGACTGGCTTTGGCTGCTGAAGCCCCGGGAACCAGCTACAGGAGATACTGCGCAAACTCAGCACCACTCCCCTTATGGCCGATTGCAGTCGACAGTTTGCGGGGGAACCTGAGAGCAGAGTGGGACTTAGGAAGTGTGGACACCTACACTGAGTGTGAGGTGTCGCAAGTGCTGTCCGGAGGAGAACAGCAAGTGCTGTCCAGAGGAGAACAGCCGAGGTTGCACAATTTTTAGGCGACAAACTTTTACAGAAACTCCAAAATGGCGATCGGCCATGGAAGGTGGTTACCATGGTAACGGTATAAACTGTAAACCAGGTATAAGTCTCAAAACCACTCACAGGGCCACCTGGTGTCCAGAAAGTATATTGCAGTATGAATATATTCCTACGAAAGTTGATCCCTACAGCAGACATATAGACATTTACAGGTATATTTCTACCACAAGAATATTTTTGAAGTTGGTGCCTTTTTCTTTTGTTTTCTTTTGTTTTGTTTGGTTTTCATGGGGGTTTTTTTGTTTTTTTTTGCTGTTGTTTTCTTTTTGTCTGATTTTTCCTCACCATTTTCTTAGAGGAGATTTCGATAATTTTTTATTATTACATTTTATATAGATATATTTTTTATTTCTATGTCTTCTAATTTTAATTTCTTTTTTCTTCTCACTTAACGTTCCTTCTAACACCACTTTTTTCTCTTTTTTTTCCTTTCTTTCAATTATTTTACGATTATCACTATTTTTATTGCAGTTGTTCTTATATTGCTGTTGTCGTGGCTATTGCTTGTATGTTTATGTGTTTCTGTCTATCAATGTAGCTATGGGCCCATGTGCCTGGTAACCTTTCTATCTGTTTATTTGTTCATTTGGACTCAATGAGCTTGGTGTTATGACCTGTAACCCTGAGCTCCTAACACCCCCCTCCACTCTCACTCCGTGATCTGGAGACCTGCCCCCTCAGGAGTCCAGATTCTTGGATGAACTCTCAAGAGGGATAGACAGGACCTGGACTGCAACTGGCCAGTGCTGACTCTGTAGCAAAGGAGCGAGAAGACCACAGTCAGCTGAGAGGGAATTACACTGGAGCGGTGGTGCCCCGAGGTGCAGAGTAACGGCCATCTTCAGCAATAACAAGGCCCACCCCCAGATATCCCATAGCCTCTGACGGTCTCCTGGGAAACCAGATGAGGCCGAGCATCTTCTCAGATGGCAACCACCATGGAACAGACCTGGGAATGAAACACAGGCCCCATGAGTAAAGAGTTTTCTTGAGACGGTACCGACCTGGGTGGAACACGGGGACTAGAAAACACACCCGCAGAGCTGGGAAACTCCTTGGGTGGGGCTGACCCAGAGAACCGCTCTACTGAGCCTAAGATGCACCTGGCCCTTAGGGGATCACCAGCCTATAGACAAAGGAGGCCAAAAGGCTACAGCCAACAACTGATCGTGCTGCGAATACAAACCCACACGACTAAAGACAGGGCCTGAGACACAGGTTCTGGGAACTCAAATCAGCCTCTCCTCTGCAGAGGAATCTGGCAAGGTCAGAAACAAACTCCCACAGGGTTGTTCCCTTCACCCAGTAACATAAACTAAGGGTGGGGCTGGAACTGAGTGAACACCTCCAGCCTCCATCAAGTGCCCGAGGTTGACAGGCCACACCACTCCCTACTGGATAAAGACAGAGAATAGCGGCCTAGTCGAGCAGACACAGACTACCCTGTGACTTAGGCAGGTGAAAACCCCTGGAGTATCTGCTTACTGCAGACAACTGACTGGGTCACAGCCCTGTGCGGCTAGCAGAGACTGCGTGTGACAGAGCTGCAAGGTGGGGAAGGAGGCATCATTCTTCCCAGACTGATCTATTTTCTGGTGGCTCTTCCTGACTCCACGCAGCACTGGAGCAAGCCTTTTAGAGCAGCCACCAGACCCCTGTGACCCAGTTCCCAGGGACCTCTTGAACTCTCCCACCCGAGGCAGCTGCTGACTGAGACAATTGACTTGGACCTTTTGAACTGAGTCACTCACCTGGGGACTATCCAGGTGGTGCCCTGGGTGTGTGGTTGTAGGAAGGTTTGATTTTCCTTTTCCATTTGTTGCCTGTGGTGGGTGGGGTGACTTAATTGCTGGTATTTCTCCACAGCTGAGACTTCAACCCAGAGTAACTGTTTCACTAGGGTCACATAGAAACCAGCTGAAAACAAGTCAGAACCACTTAGCCCCTCTACACCAAACAGGGCCCCAGTTTCTCAGGCCACAGCACTGTACGGGTCCTCGACAAAACACTGGAGGAAAATCAAAGGGAGTAAAACAATCATGGGGCGGAATCAGCAGAAAAACTCTGGTAACATGAATAACCAGAATAGATCAACACCCCCAAGGAAAGATACGGCAGATGTAATTGAAGATCCCATTCACAAACAACTGGCTGAGATGTCAGAAATCGAATTCAGAATTTGGATGGCAAACAAGATTAACAAAATGGAATTAGGAATTCGTGGAGAAATTCAAAAGCTGTCTCAAGAATTTAACGAATTTAAAGACAAAACCACGAAAGACTTAGACACACTGAAACAAGAATTTGCAGCCCTCAAAGATATGAAAAATACAGTGGAATCCCTCAGCAACAGAATGGACCAAGCAGAAGAAAGGATCTCCGACATCGAAGATAAAGCCTTTGAATGCTCCCAAACTCTCAAAGAGGAAGAGAAATGCAGAGCAAAAATGGATCACTCACTCAGAGAGCTCTGGGATAACTCGAAGAAGGCAAATATCCGTCTCATAGGAATTCCTGAAACAGATGAAGTGGCCTCACTGGGCGCAGAGGCCCTTCTGCATGAAATTATGAAAGAGAATTTTCCAGACATGCCTAGAGAACCTGAAATTCAGATAGCAGATAGCTTCAGACCCCAGCACGACTCAACCCCAATAAGACATCCCCCAGGCATATCATAATTAACTTCACTAAAGTTAATATGAAGGAGAAAATTCTCAAAGCTGCCAGGAGAAAGAAATCTATTACCTTCAAAGGGAAGAACGTTAGAATGACTGCAGATCTCTCTGCTGAAACTTTTCAAGCCAGAAGAGGGTGGTCATCAACGTTTAATTTCCTCTAGCAAAATAACTTTCAACCCCGGATCTTGTACCCAGCTAAACTGAGTTTCATTTACGACAGAGAAATTAAATACTTTAATGACATACATATGCTAAAGAAATTTTCCATAACTAAACCAGCTCTTCAGGATATTCCCAGACCTATCCTCCATAATAACCAACCCAATCCTCTACTGCAAAAGTGAACTCACTCAGAAACTTCTGATCAAACTCTAACTTCCACAATGGCAAAAGGATTAAAAATGCCCACTGGACTTCAAAAAACTCAATACCCCAAATTTCACCAAACTTATCAATGCTCTCCATTAATGTGAATGGCTTAAACTGCCCTCTAAAGAGACATAGGTTAGCTGACTGGATACAAAAACTCAGGCCAGACATTTGTTGCATACAAGAGTCACATCTTAACTTAAAAGACAAATACAGACTCAGGGTGAAAGGATGGTCATCCATATTTCAGGCAAATGGTATCCAGAAAAAAGCAGGAGTTGCAATTTTATCTGCAGACACAATAGGCTTTAAACCAACAAAAGTAAGGGAGGACAAAAATGGTCACTTCATATTTGTTAAGGGTAAGACTCAATATGATGAGATTTCAATTACTAATATCTATGCACCCAACCAGAATGCACCTCAATTTATAAGAGAAACTCTAACAGACATGAGCAACTTGATTTCCTCCAACTCTATAATAGTTGGAGATTTTAACACTCCTTTGGCAGTGCTGGATCGATCCTCCAACAAAAAGCTGAGTAAAGAAATTCTAGATTTAAATCTAACCATCCAGCATTTAGATTTAGCTGACATCTACAGAACATTTCATCCCAACAAAACTGAATACACATATTTCTCATCAGCCCACGGAACTTACTCCAGAATCGATCACATCTTAGGTCACAAGTCTAACCTCAGCAAATTTAAAGGAATAGAAATTATTCCATGCATCTTCTCGGACCATCATGGAATAAAACTTGAGATGAGTAACAACAGGAATCTGCATACACATACAAAAACATGGACGTTAAATAACCTTATGCTGAATGATAGCTGGGTCAGACATGAGATCAAGAAGGAAACTGCCAAATTTCTGGAACAAAACGACAATGAAGACATGAACTATCAGAACCTCTGGGACACAGCAAAGGCAGTTCTAAGAGGAAAATTTATAGCACTGCAAGCCTTCCTCAGGAGAACGGAAAAAGAGGAAGTAAGCAACTTAATGGGACATCTCAACAGACCTAAAATGGAAGAACAATCCAACCCCATATCCAGTAAAAGAAAAGAAATAACCAAAATCAGAGCAGAACTAAATGAAATTGAAAACAAAAGAATAATACAACAGATCAATAAATCAAAAAGCTGGTTTTTTGAAAAGGTCAACAAAATAGATAAACCTTTGGCCAACCTAATCAGGAAAAAAAGAGTAAAATCTCTAATCTCATCAATCAGAAATGACAAAGACGAAATAACAACAGACTCCTCAGAAATCCAAAAAATCCTTAATGAATATTACAAGAAACTATACTCTCAGAAATACGAAAATCTGAAGGAAATCGACCATTACTTGGAAACACGTCACCTTCCAAGACTTAATCAAAAACAAGTGGAAATGTTGAACAGGCCCATATCAAGTTCAGAAATATCATCAACCATACAAAATCTCCCCAAAAAGAAAAGCCCGGGACCAGATGGCTTCACGTCAGAATTCTACCAAACCTTTAAAGAGGAATTAGTACCTATACTACTCAACCTGTTCCAAAATGTAGAAAAAGAAGGAAGACTACCCAACACATTCTATGAAGCAAACATCACCCTGATCCCCAAACCAGGAAAAGACCCAACAAGAAAAGAAAATTATAGACCAATATCACTAATGAATATAGATGCAAAAATATTCAACAAGATTCTAACAAACAGAATCCAGCAACATATCAAACAAATCATACATCGTGACCAAGTCAGTTTTATCCCAGGGTCTCAAGGCTGGTTCAATATATGTAAATCTATAAATGTAATCCAGCACATAAACAAATTAAAAAACAAAGACCGTATGATTCTCTCCATTGATGCAGAAAAAGCTTTTGATAACATCCAACATCCATTCATGATTAGAACACTTAAGAAAATTGGTATAGAAGGGACATTTCTTAAACTGATAGAGGCCATCTACAGCAAACCCACAGCCAATATCATATTGAATGCAGTTAAATTGGAATCATTTCCACTTAGATCTGGAACCAGACAAGGCTGCCCATTGTCTCCATTGCTCTTTAACATTGTAATGGAAGTTTTAGCCACCGCAATTAGGGAAGAAAAGGCGATCAAGGGTATCCACATAGGGTCAGAAGAGATCAAACTTTCGCTCTTTGCAGATGATATGATTGTATATCTGGAAAATACTAGGGACTCTAGTACAAAACTCTTAGAAGTGATTAAGGAATACAGCATTGTCTCAGGTTACAAAATCAACATTCATAAATCGGTAGCCTTTATATATACCAACAATAGTCAAGTTGAAAAAACAATTAAGGACTCTATCCCATTCACAGTAGTGCCAAAGAAGATGAAATACTTGGGAGTTTATCTAACAAAGGACGTGAAAGATCTATATAAAGAAAGCTATGAAACTCTAAGAAAAGAGATAGCTGAAAATGTTAACAAATGGAAAAACATACCATGCTCATGGTTGGGAAGAATCAACATTGTTAAAATGTCCATACTACCCAAAGCAATATATAATTTCAACGCAATCCCCATTAAAGCTCCACTGTCATACTTTAAAGATCTTGAAAAAATAATTCTTCGTTTTATATGGAATCAGAAAAAACCTCGAATAGCCAAGACATTACTCAAAAATAAAAACAAAGCAGGAGGAATCAGGCTACCAGACCTCAGACTATACTACAAATCGATAGTGATCAAAACAGCATGGTACTGGCACAAAAACAGAGAAGTAGATGTCTGGAACAGAATAGACAACCAAGAGATGAATCCAGCTACTTACCGGTATTTAATCTTTGACAAGCCAATTAAAAACATTCAGTGGGGAAAAGATTCCCTATTTAACAAATGGTGCTGGGTGAACTGGCTGGCAACCTGTAGAAGACTGAAACTGGACCCACACCTCTCACCATTAACCAAGATAGACTCTCACTGGATTAAAGATTTAAACCTAAGACATGAAAATATAAAAATACTAGAAGAGAGTGTAGGGAAAACCCTTGAAGAAATTGGGTTGGGCGAGTTTTTTATGAGAAGGACCCCCCGGGCAATTGAAGCTGCTTCAGAAATACACTATTGGGACTTGATCAAACTAAAGAGCTTCTGCACAGCCAAGAACACAGTAAGTAAAGCAAGCAAACAGCCCTCAGAATGGGAGAAGATATTTGCAGGTTATGTCTCCGACAAAGGTTTAATGACCAGAATCCACAGAGAACTCAAACGCATTAGCAAGAAAAGAACAAAGGATCCCATTGCAGGCTGGGCAAGGTACTGGAAGAGAAACTTCTCGGAAGAAGACAGGCGCATGGCCTTCAGACATATGAAAAAATGCGCATCATCTTTAATCATCAGAGAAATGCAAATCAAAACTACTTTGAGATATCATCTAACTCCAGTGAGACTAGCCTATATCACAAAATCCCAAGACCAGAGATGTTGGCGTGGATGTGGAGAAAAGGGAACACTTTTGCACTGCTGGTGGGAATGCAAATTAATACATTCCTTTTGGAAAGAGATATGGAGAACACTTAAAGATCTAAAAATAGATCTGCCATTCAATCCTGTAATCCCTCTACTGAGCATATACCCAGAAGACCAAAAATCACACCATAACAAAGATATGTGTATCAGAATATTTATTGCAGCCCTATTCATAATTGCTAAGTCATGGAAAAAGCCCAAGTGCCCATCGATCCACGAATGGATCAATAAATTGTGGTATATGTACACCATGGAATATTATGCAGCCTTAAAGAAAGATGGAGACTTTACCTCTTTCATGTTTACATGGATGGAGCTGGAACACATTCAAGTGTTCTCAAGAATGGAAGAAAAAGTACCCAATGTACTCACCCTTATTATGAAACTAATGTAGGACCTTCACATGAAAGCTATATCCCAGTTATAACCTAAGAATAGGGAGAAAGGGGAAAGGGAGGTGAGGGAGGGGGGAACGAAGGGGAAGGAGGGGGACTAATGGGATTACACCTGTGGTGCATCTTACAAGGGTATATGTGAATCCTAGTAAATGTAGAATGTAAAGGTCTTGGCAAAATAACTAAGAAAATGCTACAAAGGCTGTGTTAACTAATGTGATGAAAATGTGTCAAACGATCTATGAACCAAGTGTATGGTGCCCCATGATCATACTAATGTACACAGCTATGGTTTAATTAAAAAAATAATAATAATAATTCTTCAAAATTTTTTTTCTTTCTTTCATTTCAGGTCTATATTACTTAACTGTTCTAAATATGTGATTTTTTTCTAATAAAAGATTAAAGAGAAAAGGATTTGTAGTCAAATCCAGCTATGGTAACTTAGGAAAGTAAATTATCATCCCTAATCTTTGCTGTTGTTAACAACAAAAGAAAGATACTAACTCCTGCTCCTAAGATTACCAACAAGGTCAAATGAAGCATCCATTCATTCATTCAAAACCGTTTATTTTGTACCTGGCAGGTGTCTGGTATTATTTTAGCTAGTGGCACAGCTGAGTGTAAGGCAGACAAAAGAAAAACAAAAACAAAACAAAAACCCTACCCTCATGAGTTTGTAGTCCATCAAGAGATACAGATAATAAGCAAAACAGAAAAATAAAATGTATAGTATGTCAGATGGTTGAACGTGCTATGGAGAGAAGTACAGGAAGTTAGAAAGCAAAGGCGAGGGGTTACAACTTTAAATTAGATGTTTAGAGAAGGCCTCAGGAAAAAAAGATTACTTTTGAGGAAAGTCCCAAGGAGGTAAAGGAACAAATCATGTGACTACCCAGGAGGCAGGGAGGAAAGAGATGGAGGCCAGGAGGGCAAACATGACAGGCAGACGAACAGCAGTGCAAAGGCCCCATGGGGAGGCATGACTGGTATGTTGGCTATGAAATCTGGTTGCAAAAGAAATATTATTTAGCAGTATATTATCTTTGACATCATACTTAACTTCAAAATAATTGTTTGATCATTTTCTTTCTCACATAGCTTGAAAAATAGCTTCCTATTGCTGAGGCCCTGCTCTCGTTCTATTTTAAAGCGAAATAACTATAATGAGGGCTATGAGCTTCTCAAGCGCCCCTGTTGCTAACTAAAACCATCCTGAGGGCAGCCTCCTTCCTGACTTCTGACTTCTCAGAAAGAGGTGAGGCCTTGGATCAGATGACGGAAGTTGGAATGGCCAAATACAGAGAGTTGCTAATAGCATAAGACTCCCTTGGTTCATCTTTCACTCAGGAAAGTTTTTCCGACCCTTCCCTGCATACACCCTCAGATGTATGCCTTTTTTCTCTATTTCATTTTAATTCATTTTAATGGTTTGTTTTCATTTGAGGAATAAATATAAAGGCATATTTTAGATTCTATGTATGGATAAGATAACTTAAAATTGGGTATGGCTTTGTGGTTGGTTTCAACACCTGCACATGCTTTGTGGATAGCATTACACTTTTATTGTGTTATTTCTCAAACTGGGGCCAATGGAACCTTCGGGCTCCAAGGGTTCTTTTTAGAGAAGATAGAGTTTAGAATTCAGAAACCCAGGCAGAGGTGAAGGTCTGACCAGGTGCCCACTGTCCTCATATGAAGTAGGACAAAGTCATGCCTCTCATTCTGCAAAGTTCCATTGCCTCCCCACACTTTGGCAAACACTGGTCACCCCAGAGGTTGTGCTATATCACTTCCCTGTGGCCGCTGTGACAGATGCCAGAAACGCAGTGGTTTAAAACAACACAGATTTATCATTTTATAGTTATGGAGGAAAGAAGTCCAAAATGGGTTTTAAACATCTAGGTGTCAGTGGAGCTGAATGGAAGACCTGCTTTCCTTCTCTGAGGGCAAATGCTTTGCCCTCGGTGAGAAAATAAAACGAAGTTCACCCAGACTCCTATGAGTTAGAGCCTACGTTAGCTGGCAGCAAAAGGTAACAAACTGGACGCTTATGCACTATGACCCTGAAATCTACCCTACAATCCTGGTACCTCCAGGGTAAAGAAATACAGGAGCTCACACTGTCTCCTCCTTCTCCACACCCTGACCTGTGTCTGCCTGGGGATGTTGCCTTTAGACAGGGAACAGTCACAATGTCCCAAGGTGGCCTCTTCCACAATTGTGCCCACTGGTCCTGCTCCTGCCCTGGGGACATACAGAAGGCAAATCCCCTTCTGAAGGGCAACTCTTCACGGAGGAGGTTGGAAAGTACAGGGCTTCCTCAACCCTTCACTTTAGGACTGGCTGAAGCCCCTTGCACCCTTCATGTTGATGGAGAGGAGGCTCTGAGGTGTGTTCTCTGACTCCAAAAATCTGATCAAACCCTGGATCTTCCCTTTACTCAGTTAAGTCTCATGCCTCACCTGAGATTCTGACTCAGCAGATGTGGGGTGAAGCCTGGAAATCTGCATTTAAAAGATCCCCAAGTGGCTGTGGTGTGGGGAGCGCTATGGCTGCTGCTTGGAAACTGGACCAGACACACCTTGGAGCTGATGATTCCTGCCTCATTTTACAGTAATTCCTACTCAGCCGTGTGCTTCTCGGGCTGTGCCTCTTCACACTGAAGACTAAGAGTCCCATTTCTCATTCTAGACACCATTTTTTCAGTTAAGATTTTTTTTGTGGCTATAGCACACTGTTGAGTGAGGCCAAGGTTAAAGGAAAATAAATGATGAAATTTTTTTTCCTTCATGCTTAGTCTACAGAATCGGGCCCGCCCCACCCCTGCAGAGTGCCTTCTGAATCATCCAGTGAGTTGTCTCCCTCCTTCACCATGCAGCAGCATGGACCTGCCCAGCCTGTGACAGACGCTGTGTTCCACACCAGGATAAAATGATGAATGAGATTCCATCTTATTCCTGCAGGGGCAGTTTGGTGGGAGAGGCAGACCAACAAACTGATCTAACACGATCCAGTGAGCATTCTGATGGCAGTGGGAACAAATGGCAAGAGCCCACTGCCTAACACCCATATCACATGCCCTGCTCTACACCCAGCACTGCCTACACACAGCTCAGACACACTGACTATCCAATCCTACCCAACACTCAACCACTTCCCACCCGGTGACCACTGACGATAGCTCCACCCCACACCCACTCACCACCTACTCCCCACCCTGCACCCATGTGGGCAGAAGACTCCATGTTCTTTGACTTCAACTCCTTAAGCCCCTTTTCCTTGTTTCTCAGGGGTTTTCTTCTTACCACTATTTGTCAATCATTTAGGCTGCCATGATGTTCTAAACTTACCTGCTTCGACCCTACTAGGGTCAATCTTTTCTTGTTTGTTTGTTTTTCTCAACTACTTACTACTTAAGTAACCCTAAAACTTGCATTTTTAGCATCTGGCATAAAACTTTTTTTCCCCCTCAAAATCCCAGTATTGTCACAGAGGCAGCAAAGTGACAACCACATTAGCCACTGGAGGTCAGAACTGCTCACTAGAACACAAAGTAAATGGTAGGAAGAAAGGTACAGGGGATGGAGTGCACAAGTCAGAGGACTGCAGAGGCTCCCTGGCTGAGAGCTCTTGTGTGTGGAGTCTTCATAGTCCAGCCAGTGGAGCAGTCTGTCCTGCGAGTTCTCATTGGTTGAGTGTGTGGAAAAATGCTCAAGCATCACAAAAATCATACAGTAATCGTGTTCAATAGGTCATGCTCTAAGTATCAAAGGACATATATACACACTTATGTGCTCCATTGAGCCGACAGTTTTCTGAGTTGGATAGTGAAAGATCAACATGTCATGGTCCTATGACACTGGCCACTCAACATGTTTCACTAACTCCCTTGGCTTTAATTACAGTCTCACAAAGCACCTTATGTTTGTTATCTGGATTTTAATGGACATTCCTCCCTGGTCAGTGAACACATTTATCAGATTCACTTTCTTCTCGCTTAGCTATTAAACTAGCATTTTACAGGCTTTGGGTTGTCCTGTGTCCTTCTCTAAGAGACTAACCTGAGCATATTACCAAATGAGCTCTCCAACCAGTAAAAGTGACAACCACGTGCCTCCATGAAGTTCTCACACCCAGGTTCTACTTTCCTTGAAGCTCTGTCTCAGCAGCTACTGGACTTAGTAGATAACACTGATGTCCTAATATATTCAGGGCAGAATCCAGTATGATCCTAAATTCTTCACACACTGCATCAGTCAGGTTAGGCTAAGTTATGCTGCAGCAACAAACTATCCCCTGAGTTTGTTGACTGAAAACACCAACAGTTTGTTTCTTTTCCATGCTACATATCAAGTCTGCTTCACATCATCTTCATTCTGGACTCAGGCTGAGGGAGCACTCATTTTCTGGAGTTTTAATTGCCACTGGAGCAGAGGAGAAGAGAGAGTAGGATAAGGCACCTGCTGATTCTTAAAGCTTCCATGCACTTTTCTCTGACTGAACAAGTCACATTGCTGTACCTAACTTCAAATAACCAGAGAAGTGCAATCCTACTATGTGCCCAGAAAAAGAGAGAGCCAGATCTTTATTAACAGAATTAATAACAACTACATTTGCATTACTTATTTCCTCTTGAAGCAATCCATTCCCAGGGTTAATGGTAATTTTAAAGGTTTTCTTCCAATGAGCCAAAATCTGCCTGCACCAGGAAATGTTCTAACCATTGGAGATATAAATAAATCAAAGTTCTAAGATTTGCACCATAGTGGATCCATCCATCCTTGCTCATCCAAAATCAATTTACTCCCTCCTCTTTTCCCAGTCTACTCAGCAAGGATTTACTAAGCACCTACTTACTTGCCGGGCACTGTTTAACTCAGATGATCCAGGGCTTATGGTCCTTCCGGACCTCACACTGTAGGAGGTTAGTTAGCCATCAAAGAGGATTAGATGACAGTGAAAGGTACATGAAAATTTTATAACCCAGGAGATAGGTGGCCATGATATTTCATTTGAAGTGCTCAAAGAGGCTCTATGCCACATTGCAGAGAGAAGCTTTCAAGCGATTCTCAGACTGAATTCCGAAGCACCCTTAGGGGTTCCCAAAGGGAAAATACACTGGAAAGAAGCAGGCTTCCATGTCCCTCCCTCCCTTGCTCTTTAATCTATTTCATACACTCGACTCTTATAAAAGATTTCATTTAAAGGGTTCTATGAGAGACAGACAGAGAAGGGGGAAAAAGAAGGGAAATTCAATGACAGTGTCTTCTCATACATGTGAAAACAAAGATGCAGGATAGGGAAGTAGCTTGCCAAGGTCACGCAGTGAGCTAGGAGTGTGCCTGACACAGGAAGCCTCTGCCTTGCAAACCCTATAGCCCTCTTTTCTTTTCATGTCTTTCTTTATCTCTCTTTTTTTTTTTTAATGTACACTTTGGGAATCTGCAGAATAAGCTCCAAAAGCAAAGATTTGAATGTCCATGGGAAAAGCTCATCAGCGGGATTTAGCAACATATTCACAGAGGAGGGTGAAACCTTTTCCTAGCTAGTTTGAGAGCACACACTACAGCCTGCCTGGAGCAGAGAGCAGGACCTTCCCTTCCTTCTCTTGGTCGTCAACTCCCTGCCCAGCAGGCACAGAGCCATGACTGCAACACTGTCGAGATTCTTCCACTTCACATTTGTCGAGATTTGAGAAAGGGCTCATTTGGGGAATCCTGATTGAGAAAACTGCAGACAAGTTGTGTGTTGTGAACAGAGGCAGGAGAGACATTTCAACCTCACAGGAGCATGAATGTTTCAGCCAGAGTATCAGAGAATTAATAAATACAAAGATTTTCAGAAACTAGAAAGACAACATCAATTTTGCCTCAAATATCAGCCGGGGGTGGAGGGGTGGGGTGGGGAGACATTATATATCTAGAATTCAAAAGGAACATAACACCAACAAAGAAATTTTGTTCTCCCAAGTTATTAGGGGTCTGTCTTCCAAGTATTAAGTACTGTAAGACACTTCCTCACCCAACTCATCAGATGCAAATCAACTGATCTTTTCTTTCCCTGGCAACTGACATTTATTTTCACATAGTCCCAGATCTATACAAATCTCTCAGACACAATAAAAATGAAGCTTTATTTATCAGACATTTAAGGTTTTCCCTCCAGGGTCCAATAACCCAAGAAAATCTCTAATATTGCTCTTTCTGCAGACTGGTCACCCTCTGCTGCCCTACCCTTATCTAAGACACAAGAGGAAAGCCCTTTAAAGGGCTTTGTACAATTCCTGGCATCCTGCTCTAACCCACTTCTCTTATTTCAACAATACCAGAAATAATGCTGACAGGCTCTCAATGAGCTGATGGCCTGAAGCTCATTCCAAAAGGCATCCTATGGCCACAGCAGCTGGCTGGCTTCTACCTACAGGCCAGGCTCCAGTGATGCTGGTGGTCACAGAAATGGGAAGGAAGGGCCATTCACCTCCTCTCTCTCCATGGGGGAGAGACAGTAGTGGCAGCCCGCTTGCTGAAGGAAGGAGTGTATAACTGGCCACATCAGCTGCTGCCAGACTCATCCTGGCAACTCTTCATGCCACGCAGAAAATACCAGCAGAGCCTGGTAAGGAAGCCCCCAATCCAATGGCCCCATCCACAAGAGAAATGGATGTGAAGCCTTTAAGAGAGACCTGTGTTACTGATAGCAGAGACTGAATTTTTCCTCTCTGCTTTGATCCTCACCAAAGATGACTCAATCCCCACTGCTAGTGTACCTGGACGCAAGCTTACCTTCCCCACTGAGTGTACAACAACACTTTCCCGGCAAAACAATGCTGGAGTGAGCGCTGTTAGAGTTATTTTACTCAAGTGCCCCTGGAAGATCCCTGCATCCCCAGACAGGGGACAAAATATTTGGTGGATTCGGCAGCCGGGAGGAGAGACACTCGCTTTCCTATGATGTGCATGAGTTAGTGTGTGAATGGGCGCACACTTCCCACGGGCCAAGCCTGGTTCTCTGTTTTCTGGGAGGTGAAGTTAAACATCGTATTTTGTCGGGAAGAACAACCATCCCATCCCGCGTCAACGTGACTGGAAATCTCAATTTAAAAATTGGATGCAGCGGTGGGTAGATGTGGTGTTTGTCCAGCTTTCCGTCTTTACTTGGACCCTGTCCTGTGGCAGGCTCTCTGCGCAGACAGCTTGTATGTTTAACTCTCCTGACACAGCTTTCTGAAGCGAATTCTCCACCAGGGTAAGTTGCCTCAAACTGCAAGGTCCTCCTCCACCTCCTCCCACCCCCATGCACCCACCCCTTGCTTCTTTTCCAGAATCCCTGATCTCCTTCCAGGTACGGTGAAGGCCACCAGCCCCACGCACCTTCCCGGACACAGACAGGAGCTCAGAGGAAAGGGCCCTGGCGCCTCCGCGGCCCGCAGTGCCCCGGAGCCGAGCCCAGGCAGGAGGCGCGCCCGTAGCCCCCAACTTCACACCCCGCGCGCGTGTGCACCGAGCCGCGGGCACACCGCGAACACGCCTCACACACGCACACGGGCACCCCCGCCCCACGCCGGTCCCGAGCTCTCCGAAGTTACCTCTGAGGCGCCCTCGCCGCCTCGCGGGTCTGGAGCTGCTCGTCCGCGGTGGTCCGCGCGGCCTCCACTGCGCCTCTAGAAGGCTCCGGAACCCGCGGGTCCTCGTCACCGGCAGCCTGGGTTCCGCGCCCGGGCTTTACCCCGGGGGCTGGGGCGGCTTCAGCCTCTGCCACCCGGGGTCGGGGTGTGTCCTACCTGCGCGGTGGCCACCTGGTTGCAGCCCTGGTGGGGACCGGCGCGCGGCGGTTGGGGCGGGCGCTTCGACTCCTGCGGGGCAGCGAGCAGCCGGCACAGGCTCGCATGACGCTCGGGCTCCGGCAGCTCCGGGACGCGGCCTCACACCCCCTTCCCGGACGGTCCTAGCCTCGGTCTTTGTGTCTCGGCCGGCGCCCCCACGTCACCGACTTGGAGACGGTGAGCTGTGCGGGCCGGGAGCCCGGCGGCGGGGAGCCAGGCTGGGCTTCTCCATCGCCGCCCGCCCGAGGCGCGCAGGCTGCCGGCGCGCACCCCGGGGACCGAGGGGGCGGGTCCGGCGAGGGGCGCGGCCAGCGCGCCAAGGGGGTGCCCTGCCGGAGACTGCAGCTGAGGAAAGTGGGAGTCGGGCGCCACTAGAGCCCGGGGAAGGCGATGTCTGTTCTTTTCTTGATCGTGGCTGCAGCGCTGGGGGCCAAGAGAAGGAAGGGTGCGCTGGAGGGAGCCCGGCGGCCAGAGAGGCCAGCGGGGTTCGCGTGTCCCAGCTTCCCTGCGCTGAAGGTGACTGCGGCCCCCAGTGGCGGAGTATGGCCGAACCGTGTCCTCCGCTTCCCCGGTACACAACGAGGCTCACCCTTCTGGGGCCTCTGGCTCTGCAGTGATTGTAAGGCCAAGGCAAAGTGGTCACTTTATTCATTGATTTTCCCGCTTGGCGGGTGAGAGCTTAATTGGAACCCAAATCGGAAAGACTGACAGTCACCTGCCCACCCCCTGCCCAAACACACACACGCCCAGTGAAACTAGGATGGGTTTCTAAAAGTCCAGCTGAATGAGTTGATCAGGACTGGAGGCCTTTCGCAAGTCACTCCGGGTGCTGCAGTGGGGCTGAAACGCAGCAACTGGCTCTGGTGGCTTCATCCACACAGATCCTGTCCCTGCGGCTGGAGAAACTCACATTAGCAGCACTTTGGGTCCCCACCGGGCTGGAACAGCCCGAAACGAGAGGCAGAGTTTCAAACCCAAGGAATCTCATTTCGAAAGGAAAGCAAAACTCCCTACCGAATCAGGAAACAGGATTGCTGAGGGGCATACTTCCGCAGGGGTGAGAGTCTCTCCCAGACACCGTGTGTGGCTTTTCTCACGCCAGTTCCCTGCGTTTGCTACCTGTGGTCTGATCACGGGGCTGCAGGGAAGACGGTGCCAGTCTCCCAGCCTCCCTCTGGGCGCTGTCTGGACGTGGCTGGCGACGATGCTCTAAAAGTGAACCTGCTAACAAATGAATACTTTAAATAATGCCTCATCAGAGTGATAAGTGTTGACAGCTAGATTTTCCCAGAGCTCCTCTCTGCCCAAGTTTTAAAATCCATTTGTCTTTATTATCTTATTGTGAAGCAAGTGCAAACTCATTCCAGTGAGGGCAAATGGATTTGAAAGGTAAAGTAGAAGTCTGAGTCACTGTACCTTGACTAGGGACTGTAAATTTGTACATAGTACTGGCTCTGTCATTTGGTCCCAGTATTCTTTCTGAAATGCAGCAATTGGCTCTGGTGGCCCCAGAAGTAAAGGTTGTCCAGGGTAAGACGCCTGTTAGGTGATGACTAAAGAGACAGACTCTCCAGAGGCATCATTGCCCTTTGAGTTCAGAGAACAGGTTATTTGTGACCTAAAGAAATATAAATTTCTTCCAATATGAGAAAGGGTTTAACCCACATCGAACAATTAAAGACAGGAAGCTGTGTGGGATCAGCCTTTTCCCTTGGTCTGAGTTTTTCTTTCTTGCTCTTTTTCCTATTATTATTTTTTTTTATTAAACCATAGCTGTGTACATTAGTATGATCATGGGGCACCATACACTTGGTTCATACATCGTTTGACACATTTTCATCACATTAGTTAACATAGATTTTGTAGCATTTTCTTAGTTATTTTGCTAAGACCTTTACATTCCACATTTACTAGGATTCACATATACCCTTGTAAGATGCACCACAGGTGTAATCCCATTAGTCCCCTGTCTTCCGCCTCCCTCCCCCCTCCCTCCCCTCCCTTTCCCCTTTCTCAGTATTCTTAGGTTATAACTGGGATATAGCTTTCATGTGAAGGTCCTACATTAGTTTCATAATAAGGGTGAGTACATTGGGTACTTTTTCTTCCATTCTTGAGAACACTTGAATGTGTTCCAGCTCCATCCATGTAAACATGAAAGAGGTAAAGTCTCCATCTTTCTTTAAGGCTGCATAATATTCCATGGTGTACATATACCACAATTTATTGATCCATTCGTGGATCGATGGGCACTTGGGCTTTTTCCATGACTTAGCAATTATGAATAGGGCTGCAATAAATATTCTGATACAAATATCTTTGTTATGGTGTGATTTTTGGTCTTCTGGGTATATGCTCAGTAGAGGGATTACAGGATTGAAAGGCAGATCTATTTTTAGATCTTTAAGTGTTCTCCATATCTCTTTCCAAAAGGAATGTATTAATTTGCATTCCCACCAGCAGTGCAAAAGTGTTCCCTTTTCTCCACATCCACGCCAACATCTCTGGTCTTGGGATTTTGTGATATAGGCTAGTCTCACTGGAGTTAGATGATATCTCAAAGTAGTTTTGATTTGCATTTCTCTGATGACTAAAGATGATGAGCATTTTTTCATATGTCTGAAGGCCATGCGCCTGTCTTCTTCAGAGAAGTTTCTCTTCAAGTCCCGTGCCCAGCCTGCAATGGGATCCCTTGTTCTTTTCTTGCTAATGCGTTTGAGTTCTCTGTGGATTCTGGTTATTAAACCTTTGTCAGAGACATAACCTGCAAATATCTTCTCCCATTCTGAGGGCTGTTTGCTTGCTTTACTTACTGTGTTCTTGGCTGTGCAGAAGCTTTTTAGTTTGATCAAGTCCCAGTAGTGTATTTGTGAAGCAGCTTCAATTGCCCGGGGGGTCTTTCTCATAAAAAACTCGCCCAACCCAATTTCTTCAAGGGTTTTCCCTACACTCTCTTCTAGTATTTTTATATTTTCATGTCTTAGGTTTAAATCTTTAATCCAGTGAGAGTCTATCTTGGTTAATGGTGAGAGGTGTGGGTCCAGTTTCAGTCTTCTACAGGTTGCCAGCCAGTTCACCCAGCACCATTTGTTAAATAGGGAATCTTTTCCCCACTGAATGTTTTTAATTGGCTTGTCAAAGATTAAATACCGGTAAGTAGCTGGATTCATCTCTTGGTTGTCTATTCTGTTCCAGACATCTACTTCTCTGTTTTTGTGCCAGTACCATGCTGTTTTGATCACTATCGATTTGTAGTATAGTCTGAGGTCTGGTAGCCTGATTCCTCCTGCTTTGTTTTTATTTTTGAGTAATGTCTTGGCTATTCGAGGTTTTTTCTGATTCCATATAAAACGAAGAATTATTTTTTCAAGATCTTTAAAGTATGACAGTGGAGCTTTAATGGGGATTGCGTTGAAATTATATATTGCTTTGGGTAGTATGGACATTTTAACAATGTTGATTCTTCCCAACCATGAGCATGGTATGTTTTTCCATTTGTTAACATTTTCAGCTATCTCTTTTCTTAGAGTTTCATAGCTTTCTTTATATAGATCTTTCACGTCCTTTGTTAGATAAACTCCCAAGTATTTCATCTTCTTTGGCACTACTGTGAATGGGATAGAGTCCTTAATTGTTTTTTCAACTTGACTATTGTTGGTATATATAAAGGCTACCGATTTATGAATGTTGATTTTGTAACCTGAGAAACTGCTGTATTCCTTAATCACTTCTAAGAGTTTTGTAGTAGAGTCCCTAGGATTTTCCAGATATACAATCATATCATCTGCGAAGAGAGAAAGTTTGATCTCTTCTGACCCTATGTGGATACCCTTGATCGCCTTTTCTTCCCTAATTGCGGTGGCTAAAACTTCCATTACAATGTTAAAGAGCAATGGAGACAATGGGCAGCCTTGTCTGGTTCCAGATCTAAGTGGAAATGATTCCAATTTAACTGCATTCAATATGATATTGGCTGTGGGTTTGCTGTAGATGGCCTCTATCAGTTTAAGAAATGTCCCTTCTATACCAATTTTCTTAAGTGTTCTAATCATGAATGGATGTTGGATGTTATCAAAAGCTTTTTCTGCATCAATGGAGAGAATCATACGGTCTTTGTTTTTTAATTTGTTTATGTGCTGGATTACATTTATAGATTTACGTATATTGAACCAGCCTTGAGACCCTGGGATAAAACCGCCTTGGTCACGATGTATGATTTGTTTGATATGTTGCTGGATTCTGTTTGTTAGAATCTTGTTGAATATTTTTGCATCTATATTCATTAGTTATATTGGTCTATAATTTTCTTTTCTTGTTGGGTCTTTTCCTGGTTTGGGGATCAGGGTGATGTTTGCTTCATAGAATGTGTTGGGTAGTCTTCCTTCTTTTTCTACATTTTGGAACAGGTTGAGTAGTATACGTACTAATTCCTCTTTAAAGGTTTGGTAGAATTCTGACGTGAAGCCATCTGGTCCCGGGCTTTTCTTTTTGGGGAGATTTTGTATGGTTGATGATATTTCTGAACTTGATATGGGCCTGTTCAACATTTCCACTTGTTTTTGATTAAATCTTGGAAGGTGACATGTTTCCAGGTAACGGTCGATTTCCTTCAGATTTTCGTATTTCTGAGAGTATAGTTTCTTGTAATATTCATTAAGGATTTTTTGGATTTCTGAGGAGTCTGTTGTTATTTCGTCTTTGTCATTTCTGATTGATGAGATTAGAGATTTTACTCTTTTTTTCCTGATTAGGTTGGCCAAAGGTTTATCTATTTTGTTGACCTTTTCAAAAAACCAGCTTTTTGATTTATTGATCTGTTGTATTATTCTTTTGTTTTCAATTTCATTTAGTTCTGCTCTGATTTTGGTTATTTCTTTTCTTTTACTGGATATGGGGTTGGATTGTTCTTCCATTTTAGGTCTGTTGAGATGTCCCATTAAGTTGCTTACTTCCTCTTTTTCCGTTCTCCTGAGGAAGGCTTGCAGTGCTATAAATTTTCCTCTTAGAACTGCCTTTGCTGTGTCCCAGAGGTTCTGATAGTTCATGTCTTCATTGTCGTTTTGTTCCAGAAATTTGGCAGTTTCCTTCTTGATCTCATGTCTGACCCAGCTATCATTCAGCATAAGGTTATTTAACGTCCATGTTTTTGTATGTGTATGCAGATTCCTGTTGTTACTCATCTCAAGTTTTATTCCATGATGGTCCGAGAAGATGCATGGAATAATTTCTATTCCTTTAAATTTGCTGAGGTTAGACTTGTGACCTAAGATGTGATCGATTCTGGAGTAAGTTCCGTGGGCTGATGAGAAATATGTGTATTCAGTTTTGTTGGGATGAAATGTTCTGTAGATGTCAGCTAAATCTAAATGCTGGATGGTTAGATTTAAATCTAGAATTTCTTTACTCAGCTTTTTGTTGGAGGATCGATCCAGCACTGCCAAAGGAGTGTTAAAATCTCCAACTATTATAGAGTTGGAGGAAATCAAGTTGCTCATGTCTGTTAGAGTTTCTCTTATAAATTGAGGTGCATTCTGGTTGGGTGCATAGATATTAGTAATTGAAATCTCATCATATTGAGTCTTACCCTTAACAAATATGAAGTGACCATTTTTGTCCTCCCTTACTTTTGTTGGTTTAAAGCCTATTGTGTCTGCAGATAAAATTGCAACTCCTGCTTTTTTCTGGATACCATTTGCCTGAAATATGGATGACCATCCTTTCACCCTGAGTCTGTATTTGTCTTTTAAGTTAAGATGTGACTCTTGTATGCAACAAATGTCTGGCCTGAGTTTTTGTATCCAGTCAGCTAACCTATGTCTCTTTAGAGGGCAGTTTAAGCCATTCACATTAATGGAGAGCATTGATAAGTTTGGTGAAATTTGGGGTATTGAGTTTTTTGAAGTCCAGTGGGCATTTTTAATCCTTTTGCCATTGTGGAAGTTAGAGTTTGATCAGAAGTTTCTGAGTGAGTTTACTTTTGTAGTAGAGGATTGGGTTGGTTATTATGGAGGATAGGTCTGGGAATATCCTGAAGAGCTGGTTTAGTTATGGAAAATTTCTTTAGCATATGTATGTCATTAAAGTATTTAATTTCTCTGTCGTAAATGAAACTCAGTTTAGCTGGGTACAAGATCCGGGGTTGAAAGTTATTTTGCTAGAGGAAATTAAACGTTGATGACCACCCTCTTCTGGCTTGAAAAGTTTCAGCAGAGAGATCTGCAGTCATTCTAACGTTCTTCCCTTTGAAGGTAATAGATTTCTTTCTCCTGGCAGCTTTGAGAATTTTCTCCTTCATATTAACTTTAGTGAAGTTAATTATGATATGCCTGGGGGATGTCTTATTGGGGTTGAGTCGTGCTGGGGTCTGAAGCTATCTGCTATCTGAATTTCAGGTTCTCTAGGCATGTCTGGAAAATTCTCTTTCATAATTTCATGCAGAAGGGCCTCTGCGCCCAGTGAGGCCACTTCATCTGTTTCAGGAATTCCTATGAGACGGATATTTGCCTTCTTCGAGTTATCCCAGAGCTCTCTGAGTGAGTGATCCATTTTTGCTCTGCATTTCTCTTCCTCTTTGAGAGTTTGGGAGCATTCAAAGGCTTTATCTTCGATGTCGGAGATCCTTTCTTCTGCTTGGTCCATTCTGTTGCTGAGGGATTCCACTGTATTTTTCATATCTTTGAGGGCTGCAAATTCTTGTTTCAGTGTGTCTAAGTCTTTCGTGGTTTTGTCTTTAAATTCGTTAAATTCTTGAGACAGCTTTTGAATTTCTCCACGAATTCCTAATTCCATTTTGTTAATCTTGTTTGCCATCCAAATTCTGAATTCGATTTCTGACATCTCAGCCAGTTGTTTGTGAATGGGATCTTCAATTACATCTGCCGTATCTTTCCTTGGGGGTGTTGATCTATTCTGGTTATTCATGTTACCAGAGTTTTTCTGCTGATTCCGCCCCATGATTGTTTTACTCCCTTTGATTTTCCTCCAGTGTTTTGTCGAGGACCCGTACAGTGCTGTGGCCTGAGAAACTGGGGCCCTGTTTGGTGTAGAGGGGCTAAGTGGTTCTGACTTGTTTTCAGCTGGTTTCTATGTGACCCTAGTGAAACAGTTACTCTGGGTTGAAGTCTCAGCTGTGGAGAAATACCAGCAATTAAGTCACCCCACCCACCACAGGCAACAAATGGAAAAGGAAAATCAAACCTTCCTACAACCACACACCCAGGGCACCACCTGGATAGTCCCCAGGTGAGTGACTCAGTTCAAAAGGTCCAAGTCAATTGTCTCAGTCAGCAGCTGCCTCGGGTGGGAGAGTTCAAGAGGTCCCTGGGAACTGGGTCACAGGGGTCTGGTGGCTGCTCTAAAAGGCTTGCTCCAGTGCTGCGTGGAGTCAGGAAGAGCCGCCAGAAAATAGATCAGTCTGGGAAGAATGATGCCTCCTTCCCCACCTTGCAGCTCTGTCACACGCAGTCTCTGCTAGCCGCACAGGGCTGTGACCCAGTCAGTTGTCTGCAGTAAGCAGATACTCCAGGGGTTTTCACCTGCCTAAGTCACAGGGTAGTCTGTGTCTGCTCGACTAGGCCGCTATTCTCTGTCTTTATCCAGTAGGGAGTGGTGTGGCCTGTCAACCTCGGGCACTTGATGGAGGCTGGAGGTGTTCACTCAGTTCCAGCCCCACCCTTAGTTTATGTTACTGGGTGAAGGGAACAACCCTGTGGGAGTTTGTTTCTGACCTTGCCAGATTCCTCTGCAGAGGAGAGGCTGATTTGAGTTCCCAGAACCTGTGTCTCAGGCCCTGTCTTTAGTCGTGCAGGTTTGTATTCGCAGCACGATCAGTTGTTGGCTGTAGCCTTTTGGCCTCCTTTGTCTATAGGCTGGTGATCCCCTAAGGGCCAGTTGCATCTTAGGCTCAGTAGAGCAGTTCTCTGGATCAGCCCCACCCTAGGAGTTTCCTGGCTCTGCAGGTGTGTTTTCTAGTCCCCGTGTTCCACCCAGGTCGGTACCGTCTCAGGAAAACCCTTTACTCACGGGGCCTGTGTTTCAGTCCGAGGTCTGTTCCATGGTGGTTGCCATCTGAGAAGATGCTCGGCCTCATCTGGTTGCCCAGGAAGACAGGAGGAGACACTATGGGATATCTGGGGGTGGGCCTTGTTATTGCTGAAGATGGCTGTTGCTCTGCACCTCGGGGCACCACCACTCCAGTGTAATTCCCTCTCAGCCGACCGTTGTCTTCTCGCTCCTTTGGTACAGTGTCAGCAGTGGCCAGCTGCAGTCCAGGTCCTGTCTATACCTCTTGAGAGTTCAGCCAAAATCTGGACTCCTGCGGGTCAGGTCTCCAGATCACGGAGTGAGAGTGGAAGGGGGTGTTAGGAGCTCAGGGTTACAGGTCATAACACCAAGCTCATTGAGTCCAAATGAACAAATAAACAGATACAAAGGTTACCAGGCACATGGGCCCATAGATACAGAGATAGACGGAAACACATAAACATACAAGCAATAGCCACAACAACAGCAATATAAGAACAACTGCAATAAAAACAGTGATAATCGTAAAATAATTGAAAGAAAGGAAAAAAAGAGAAAAAAGTGGTGTTAGAAGGAATCTTAAGTGAGAAGAAAGAAGAAATTAAAATTAGAAGACATAGAAATAAGAAATGTATCTATATAAAATTTAATAATAAAAAATTATCGAAATCTCCTCTAAGAAAATGGTGAGGAAAAATCAGACAAAAAGAAAACAACAGCAAAAAAATAAAAATAAAAAAACTCCCATGAAAACCAAAAAAAAAAAAAAAAAGGCACCAACTGCAAAAATATTCTTGTGGTAGAAATATACCTATAAATGTCTATATGTCTGCTGTAGGGATCAACTTTCGTAGGAATATATTCATACTGCAATATACTTTCTGGACACCAGGTGGCGCTGTGAGTGATTTTGAGACATACCTGGATTATAGTTTATACCGTTACCATGGTAACCACCTTCCATGGCCGATCGCCATTTTGGAGTTTCTGTAAAAGTTTGTCGCCTAAGAATTGTGCAACCTCGGCTGTTCTCCTCCGGACAGCACTTGCGACCGACCCTCCCACTCAGTGCAGGTGTCCTTGCTTCCTAAGTCCCTCCACTCTGCTCCCAGGTTCCCCCGCAAACTGTCGACTGCAATCGGCCATAAGGGGAGTGGTGCTGAGTTCGCGCAGTATCTCCTGTAGCTGGTTCCCGGGGCTTCAGCAGCCAAAGCCGGTCCGTGGCTTCAGTTGCTCCGTGGCCCCAGAAGCCAAAGCCGGTCCTGGGCTTCAAGCCGTTCCGTGGTTGGAGCACTTGTGGGATTTATTCTGAGTTTTATGGTTCAGAGTTTTGGATGGGCGCCGCCAGTTCGCTGCACAGTCTGAACTGCCAGCCCCCTCCAACACCTGGGGGAAAGGTGCCTGCCCTTTTGGGTAGTTCAAAATGTCTGTTTCCCAGGCAGGATCCCTTCCCTTCAATTGTCCAACAGGTTGCCCAGCTCTCTGTGGTTTTGAGTGGCTCTCCTTTCGGATGCCTCCCTCAGTTCAGGATTAATTACTTGTCAATTGGATTTTGTCAGCATTTACAAGCTGCTGACCTCTGTCGGGGAGGGGCCTGCTGGCCGGCACTGCCGAGCAGGGAAGATTCTCTACAACAGAGTGTGTGATTTTAAATTACCCCTCATATATAGCAAACCGCCAGTTCGCTGGGCGTCTCCAGCTGTCTGTCCCCTCCAATAATCCACACACAGGAAAGGTCCGGACTGCCTTTCCTCTCACCTGGTGGCTTGGGAGAGGTGGGCTACACGTCCGTCCTGTCCGCCATCATGCTCTGCCTCCATTATCCTCTTTTTCCTATTTCTTCATGAAATACTACTATAGAGACTTAGTTCTAGAAGGAAAATAACATAGTTTTCTAATGCTTAGAATGGGTAAAAATTTACTTTTTCTCGTTTAATTCAGCTGAGGTAGGCTAGAGGTTTATTTAGTTTTTATTCTGAAATAATCCTTTTGGAAGACAATTTTTTAAATGTCAAACAGTAAAAAAGGAACATGAAGAGTATAGCTCTCTAACCACCCTGCAGTCACTCACATCCAGCCAGCAATTAATTGACTAGTGGCATTTACAAATATAAAGGATCCAACTGGTTGCCCCTTTGCCCTCCTAGCTACTGATGGCACTAATCCCACCCCAAACATCCTCCTCCAGGCCTTAGGAACTAGTCCTCTTACTTTCTGTTTGGCAATTTACCCATTCCCAAGAGAGACACAGACACAGAAACAGTAACACCTCAGCCAGAAGCTTTCTCTTCTGAGCCATTCTCTGGGAAGAAACATGACTCCCTCTAGCTTTCTGCACACACAGTGGTCCTCCCACCCACCTCATCTTGCCCACCTGGGGAAAAGTCAAGGTTCTTTATCTGCACTACCTACTACACTAGAAAGATAACACATTCTGTTCACTATTTACCTATAGACCCAAAGCATTAAATTTAGGTAGGGAGAAATGGTGCGCATTATGGCACTATATGCCCAGGATAAGTAACTTTTTTTAAACATCTGAGGAACAGAAAGAGACAGAGGATGAGATGGAGGGCTGGGCATCAGACCTTAGAGATAGGAATGGAATCAGTACCCAGAAACCTCCAAGCCTCCATTTTTTTCTCTGTTTCCAGTGGTGTCCCACACAGGCCCCCCAATTTCATTTCATAATACCACTGGGAAAGGTATGAAAACAAAATGTGGCACTTTCTGTAAGGGAAACAGCATTGAAATTTGGTTTCAGACATCTAGTCAAGGACATAAACTACCAGTGTGAACTTGGACAACTTATTTGATCTGTGTTTGGTCCTCTAGCACTTGAAATGTAGGATTCTGCTTAAATTTAGTATTTGAGCTTAGAATCATAAATGGTTTCTATCTTACAAAACCTGAGGTTAAGTATGAAACTCTAATAAATCTAAGAGGTCCATGTAACCCAATCTCAATAAATGTCCTATTCAATAAAATATAGTCCAATGGCCAGAACAAATGTGTCATTGATCAAATCTTTTACTTGAATTTCTCAAAGACTAACATTCTCCTCCTCTCTCTAGTTCCTCCTTGCCTCAGCTGTTTCAAAGCTTCTTTGTCTCCAATATACCCCAAATTCTCTCTAAATGTATAACCCAGATCATTTTTGGGGTTGGGAATTTTTTGTTTGTTTGTTTGTTTGTTTTTTGTCTCTCCTGACTCATCTCTACTTTTCTTTTTTTATGTAGACTTCCTCCTCCTTAGGGGAGGAAAAACAAAAGGGAAACTGGGCAAAATCAGAATTGGCTTTAGTTCTGGGATAGGCAAGAAGGCCATTCACAAATGAATACTTTTTGGTCCATTACAATTAAATATTCTTTGGGTACATTTTAAATATACTGAAGCCTTAGAAAAGGGCACTGGGTGTTGTACCACACAAAGATTTTTATCTCCAGCTTACTTACTTACTATCTTGATAAACTTAAAATAGTTTCTTAACCTTTTTTGAGCTTGTCTTATTATTTATAGACTTATAAACATGGAATAAAATGTTTCATAGGGTTGTCAGGAAGACTGAATAAATGCAAAGTGTAAGGCTTGTAATAGTCACTCAGCAAATGTTTGTGGCTCTTAAAATGGCAGGCTGAAGAAAAAGGAAAAGGAAGGAAAGAAGGTGGGAAGGAAGAAAGGAAAGGGAAGTTGTGTCTTAGGCACATAGGCAAAAGCTTAGCTGTACAAATGAACAAGGAATTGGGTGCAAGCAAACTGTTCCCTTCTCTGGGCTGCAATGCTGAACTGTGATCTCCTTTGGATTCTGGGAAGAGACATTGTTTTGCTGGTTGATGAAATGGCAAGTAGCACAATAAAAAAACAAATTTGAAAAATTTTTTAAAAGCATCCCATTGGCGGGGAGTGAGAGCAAGATGGCAGCCAAGTAACAGCTTCCCTGCAACTGGGCACCGTGAGCCTGGGGAGAGAAGACTCCAGGCATCTCTGGCTGGTAGGGTGCGCCTATAATCATCCCTTTGAGGATACAGGAAGTCAGTGAGAGACTTCTGGACCCCAAGAGGAGGACAAAAACAATGGAAAACTGGCAAGTGGTTGCGTATGTTCGATTGGTCTAATCCTTCCAGTAGCTATAAGTACAGCAGCAGTGAGAATGCAAACTGTAAAGGCCTTACCTGTGAACTGTTTTGGTGTTTTTGGACTTGGCACTCAGTTGAACTGCCTTGGGGAGAGCTTGAGTAGGAGTACAGAGAACAATGGGTATTGTCTAGGGCCCCAGACTGAGCCACTGAGCCAGACGGAGCTAATAGTATTCAGCTGTGGGCTGCAGGGAGCCATTGTGAGATAACTGCCCCAGCAAGCTCCACCCTCAGGGTCGCAGAGCAAGGATTGGGTGGGAGTTAGTAACCTAGTGACTGAGCAGCCTAAAGGTGGGGACTGAGCTGCCTTACAGCCTTAACCCTCAGGGGCAGAGTGAGACTGGTTTTGGCAGAGTGGGTAAGTGGATAGCCACTTCAGCAGTGATCCCAAAAACAAGCACATTCCTGGGAAAGCTTCTGCTTAGCCAAGTTTAGAAGTTTAAAGTGCCTTTTAAGAGGGCTGAAGAGAGATTTAGGGTCTCCACCCAGTGGGGTTTGAGAAATCAGCAGAGGCCTCCAGTTGTATCAGCGTTGTGATTAACATCTCATACCCCAGAAGACCACCTGTCGCCCAGACAATATTCAACAAGATATATATACTGCTTTGTTTTTGGTTGTTTTTCTTTTGTTGTTGTTTTATTTGTTTTTTGTTTATTTTGTTGTTTTGTTTTTTAATTTCAACCTTTTCTGTACAAATTTTTTCTTTTCTTTTCTTTTCTTTCTCCATTTTTCTAGTTTAAATACAATTTTCCATTGCTGCCTTTTTCAATAATTAGAACTTCATTTTTGTTAGTGTTTCTATTGCTATTATTTGGTTTTTCACCCAATTTTAGCCCATAAAGTTTTCTGTTTGCTTGTTTTTGTTTGATTTATAGAATTTTTGTCTTTCCTCTCTACTTGGTGGAGGTGGGGTACTGTGTCCAATCAGGTAAGCAAAGAGCCGCTGACCTCAAAGGAACCACCCAACTGGGCACCCCCAGAGGTTGGTTTTTTTTTTAAGGTTGTGGCAAAGTACCCTACTTTACACCTATATTGCTCTGTCTCCTTTTTTCTGTGCCTCTCTTCTTTTTGTTAACATTCCCTTTTACACACCCCCTCTATTTTCTCTATTTTATTTATTTTTCTTTCTTTTATCCCTTCTTGCTCTTCAACCTTCTCATTCTTCTGGTCCTGTACCAAAAGGACTCATCAAAACCTTAGTCCACAGGCATGGGAACTTAAAAAGCAAGAGGAAGTGAAAGGAAAATTATGACAAAGAAACAGATAAAGAAATCACTCATGAGGAAGAATCAGCAGAAAACTCCAGGCAACATGAAGAACCAGTCCAGAACAACCCCTCCAAGGGACCATGAGGTAGCTACTACAGAGGATTCCACCTATAAATAAATGTTAGGAATGACAGAAAGGGAATTTAGAATACACATGATGAAAACAATGAAGGAAATGATGGAAACAATGAAGGAAACTGCTAATAAAGTGGAAAATAATCAAAAGGAAATCCAAAAACAGAATGATATGAAGAATATAGAAAGCATATAGTGGAGCTGAAGGAACTGAAGCAGTCAATTAGGGAACTTAAAGATACAATGGAAAGTATCAGCAACAGGTTAGACCATGCAGAAGAAAGAATTTCGGAGGTAGAGGACAAAGTTATTGAGATAACTCAGATAGTTAAAGAGGCAGAAAAGAAAAGAGAGAAAGCAGAAGGTTCACTGTCAGAATTATGGGACTTTATGAAGCATTCAAACATATGAGTTATAGGAATTCCAGAAGGGGAAGAAGAATGCCCCAGAGGAATGGAAGCCATACTAGAGAATATTATAAAAGAAAATTTCCCAAATATCACCAAATATTCTGACACATTCCTTTCAGAGGGATATTGGACCCCAGTTCACCTCAACTCTAACCGAGCTTCTCCAAGACACATTGTAATGAACCTGTCCAAAGTCAAGACAAAAGAAAAGATTCTGCAAGCTACCAGGAATAAGCACCAGTTGACTTACAGGGGCAAATCCATCAGAGTGACTGCAGACTTCTCTAATGAAACTTTCCCAGCAAGAACACAATGGTCATCTACCTTTAATCTACTTCAACAGAACAATTTCCAGCCCAGAATTCTATACCCGGCTAAGCTAAGCTTTAAAATTGAGGGAGAAATCAAATCATTTATGGACATAAAAACAATGAGGAAATTTGCCACAACAAGACTAGGACTACAGGAAATACTTCAATATGTTCTACACATTGACTATCACAATGGATTAGCAGCAAAGTAAGAACTCAGAAATTAAAGGACAGAACCTAACCTCCACACTGATGCAAAAGATAAAACTAAGCAATGGACTCTCACAAAATAAGATGAATAGAATACTACCACACTTATCAATTATCTCAATAAATGTTAATGGCTTGAATTCCCAATGAAGAGGCATAGATTAGCTGACTGGATTAAAAAACACAAGGCATCCATTTGCTATCTGTAGGAAACACACCTGCCTTCAAAAGACAAATTAAAACTCCGAGACAAGGGTTGGAAAACAATTTGTCAGGCAAATGGAATTCAGAAGAAAAGACGAGTTGCAATCTTATTTTCAGATACATGTGGATTTAAAGCAACGAAAGTCAAAAAGACAAAGATGGTCACTTTATATTGGTCAAGGGAAAAATACAACTAGAAGATGTTTCAATTCTAAATATTTATGCACCCAGTGTAAATGCTCCTAGATTCTTGAAACAGACGTTACTCAGTCTGAGCAATATGATATTTGATAATACCATCATAACAGGGGACTTTAACACTCCTCTTACAGAGTTGGACAGATCCTCTAAACAGAAATTAAACAGAGATATAAGAGATTTAAATGAGACCCTAGAACAACTGTGCTTGATAGATGCATATAGAACACTCCACCCCAAAGATAAAGAATATACATTCTTCTCATCACCCCATGGAGCATTTTCCAAAATTGATCATATCCTGGGACACAAAACAAATAGCAATAGAATCAAAAAAATTGAACTTTTACCTTGTATCTTCTCAGACCATAAGGCAGTAAAGGTGGAACTCAACTCTAACAAAAACATTCGACCTCACACAAAGGCATGAAAATTAAACAACCTTCTGTTGAATAACAGATGGGTGCAGGAAGAAATAAAACAGGAAATCATTAACTTCCTTGAGCATAACAACAATGAAGACACAGCTACCAAAACCTGTAGGATACTGCAAAAGCAGTTTTGAGAGGAAAATTTATTGCTTTAGATGACTACATTCAAAAAACAGAAAGATAGCACATCAACAAACTCATAAGCCATCTTATGGAATTGGAAAAAAAAAGAACAATCTAAGTCTAAACCCAGCAGAAGAAAAGAAATATCTAAAATTAAATCAGAGATCAATGAAATTGAAAACAAAAGAATCATTCAGAAAATTAATGAAACAAGGAATTGGTTTTTTGAAAAAATAAATAAAAAAACTTTGGCCAGACTAACTAGAAATAGAAAAGTAAAATCTCTAGTAACCTCAATCAGAAATGATAAAGGGGAAATAACAACTGATGCCACAGAGATACAAGAGATCATCTCTGAATACTACCAGAAACTCTATGCCCAGAAATTTGACAGTGGGAAGGAAATGGATCAATATTTGGAATCACACCCTCTCCCTAGACTTAGCCAGGAAGAAATAGAGCTCCTGAACAGACCAAATTCAAGCACTGAGATTAAAGAAACAATAAAAAAGCTTCCAACCAAAAAATGCCCTGGTCCAGATGGCTTCACACAAGAATTCTATCAAACCTTCAAGGAAGAGCTTATTCCTGTACTGCAGAAATTATTCCAAAAAATTGAGAAGGAAGGAATCTTCCCCAACACGTTCTATGAAGCAAACATCACCCTATACCAAAACCAGGAAAAGACCCAACCAAAAAGCAGAATTTCAGACCAATTTCACTCATGAATATAGATGCAAAAATTCTCAACAAAATCCTAGCCAATAGATTACAGGTTATCATCAAAAAAGTCATACATCATGATCAAGTAGGCTTCATCCCAGGGATGCAAGGCTGGTTTAACATACACAAGTCCATAAACATTATCCACCATATTAACAGAGGCAAAAATAAAGCTCACATGATCCTCTCAATAGATGCAGGAAAAGTATTTGATAAAATCCAGCATCCTTTTCTAATTAGAACACTGAAGAGTATAGGCATAGGTGGCACATTTCTAAAACTGATTGAAGCTATCTATGACAAACCAACAGCTAATATTTTACTGAATGGAGTAAAACTGAAAGCTTTTCCACTCAGAACTGGAACCAGAAAAGGTTGTCCTCTGTCACCTTTACTATTCAACAGAGTGCTGCAAGTTCTAGCCAATACAATTAGGCAGGACAAGGAAATAAAGGGAATCTCAATGGGAGCAGAGGAGGTCAAACTCTCCCTCTTTGCTGACGACATGATCTTATACTTAGAGAACCCCAAAGACTCAACCACAAGACTCCTAGAAGTCATCAAAAAATACAGTAATGTTTCAGGATATAAAATCAATGTTTACAAGTCAGTAGCCCTTTTATTAGCCTACAACAGTCAAAATGAGAAGCTAATTAAGGACACAGCTCCCTTCACCATAGTTTCAAAGAAAATGAAATACCTAGGAATATACCTAATGAAGGAGGTGAAGGAGCTCTGTAAAGAAAATTATGAAATCCTCAGAAAGGAAATAGTAGAGGATATTAACAAACGGAAAAACATACAATGCTCATGGCTGGGAAGAATCAACATTGTTAAAATGTCTATACTTCCCAAAGCAATCTGCCTATTCAATGCCATTCCTATTAAAATACCAACATCATACTTTCAAGATTTGGAAAAAATGATGCTGCATTTTGTATGGAACCAGAAAAAATCCCATATAGCCAAGACAGTTCTTAGTAATAAAAATAAAGCTGGGGGAATCACCATACCAGAATTTAGGCTGTTCTACAAAGCTATAGTGGTCCAAAATTGCATGGTACTGGCACAAAAATGGAGACATAGACACTTGGACTAGAATAGAAAACCAGGGAATGAAACTAACATCTTACAACCACCTAATCTTTGATAAACCAAACAAGAACATACCTTGGGGGAAAGACTCCCTATTCAATAAATGGTGTTGGGAGAACTGGATATCCACACGTAAAAGACTGATACTGGACCCACAGCTTTCTCCACTCACAAAAATTGATTCAAGATGGATAAAGGACTTAAATTTAAGGCATGAAACAATAAAAATCCTCAAAGAAAGCATAGGAAAAACATGGGAAGATATTGGCCTGGGGAAAGACTTCATGAAGAAGACTACCCTGGCAATTGCAAGAACAACAAAAATAAACAAATGAGACTTCATTAAACTGAAAAAACTTCTGTACGGCTAAGGAGACAACAACCAAAGGAAATAGACAACCTATACAATGGGAAAAGATATTTGCATATTTTGAATCAGACAAAAGCTTGATAACTAGGATCTATAGAGAACTCAAATTAATCCACATGAAAAAAGCCAACAATCCCATATATCAATGGGCAAGAGACATGAATAGAACCTTCTCTAAAGAAGACAGATGAATGGCTAAGAAACATGAAAAAATGTTCATTACCCCTATCTATTAGAGAAATGTAAATCAAAACCACCCTAAGATGCCATCTAACCCCAGCGAGAATGTGCCACATCTCAACATCTCAAAACTACAGATGCTGGCTTGGATATGGAGAGAAGAGAACACTTTTACACTGCTGGTGAGACTGCAAACTAGTACAACCTTTCTGGAGGGAAGTATGGAGAAACCTCAAAGCACTCAAGCTAGACCTCCCATTTGATCCTGCAATCCTATTACTGGGCATCTACCCAGAAGGAAAAAAATCCTTTTATCATAAGGACACTTGTACTAGACTATTTATTGCAGCTCAATTTACAATCACCAAAATGTGGAAACAGCCTAAATGCCCACCAAGCCAGGAATGGATTAACAAGCTGTGGTATATGGAATACTATTCATATACTATTCATATACTATTCATGGAATACTATTCAGCCATTAAAAAAAATGGAGACTTTTCACCCTTCGCATTAACCTGGATGGAAGTGGAAGACATTTAAAGCATCACAAGAATGGAGAAGCATGAATCCTATGTACTCAATTTTGATATGAGGACAATTAATGACAATTAAGGTCATGGTGGGGGGGGGAAGGAGAGAGCAGAGAGAGAAAGAAGGAGGGAGGGGTGGGGAAAGGAAGATCAGAGAGAGGGAAGGAGGGAGGTGGGTGGGGCTTTGGTGTGTGCCACACCTTTTGGGGGAAGACACAATTGCAAGAGGGACTTTACCTAACAAATGCAATCAGTGCAACCTGGCTTATTGTACCCTCAATGAATCCCCAACAATAATAAAAAAAAAGACATAAATGGTAATAACAATAATAAAAAAGCATCCCAGTGGCATGGCGCCCCATGGTTAGTGCTCAGCAACTCACTTTCTCATTCTCCTCCAAGCACCCCAAGAATCCTGTGTCCTGTTTGCTCCTGAGTACTCCAGGATTATCACCTGCCAATAGAGCACTTAATAGGTTTCACCCTGAACCTGTTTCTAGATCTGATCCTATTAAACCTCACTTGGCCTGTATCGCATATAAAAACTTAAAAGGATCTACATTAAGCAGAATTAAATCTCAGAAATCATTTAAGGCATTGATTTTGAACAGGATATGAGTAGCCTCTACCCTCTACGCCATCTCCCAGGGAAAATCTTTTTGATATAATATCTGCTCCCAGAGGATTTCATAACTGGCAGGAATTTAGGGACAGGCTTATGAGACAAAAATTTGGAGTGAAGTAGAATATAAAGCCACTCACTTCCCAACTCTTACACCTTGGTGTGAGTTCAGTGGGTAGAGACTGGTATTAGCAGATTGGCAATCATGAAAATAAGATCCGGAGTGGGGGGTGCCTGTGGCTCAGTGAGCAGAGCGCTGGCCCTATATACCGAGGGTGGCGGGTTTGAACCCAGCCCTGGCCAAACTGCAACAAAAATAGCCAGGTGTTGTGGCAGGCCCCTGTAGTCCCAGCTACTTGGGAGGCTAAGGCAAGAGAAATCGCCTAAGCCCAAGAGCTGGAGGTTGCTGTGAGCTGTGATGCGACGACACTCTACCAAGGGCAACAAAGTGAGACACTGTCTCTAAAAAAAAAAAAGAAAGAAAGAAAATAAGATCCAGAAGGATTTGCCAATTTCTAAGCCCTGCTGTCAATTCGGAATGGATCTGATATAATAACTGAGTTCTTCTGAATTCAGCCCCAGGCTCACAGTGGGCTACTTTGAACATTTCCTAAAATACTGCTGGGAGGATAGTGCTCAGAGCAGCTCAACGCTGTCTAGAAGCCTTTCTGAGTTAGACTGGAGCTCTTCAGAGCAAGGTGAGTGCAGGAGTGCCATGGCCATCTTCAGCCAGCTGTGCCAGGCTGCATATACCCCAACCTAAGTTAATCCACCCCCACGGGGCTCTGCTCTTCTGCTTTGCAAATGGCCTTCTCAAGCAGAGGCTGCAGCAGTGGTGTGTTTGGCAGATATAGAGAGGATATCTGTTATTTTTTGGCTGCATAGATTCCACATTTTTTCCTAATTTCAGACTGCCACTGTGAAATTGGGATATACCCTCTCCTCCTGAACCTGGGCAGCATAGGAATGGGCAGGCGGTCTAAGCTTGGCCAAGCCAATTCTCCTGCCTGAGCCTATGCATCTGAAGCCAGCCACAGTGCAAAGGAACCAGGGATAGTTTGGAAATTGTTTCCCCCCTGGCAATAGAGGCACCAGGTTGCGGTGGCCTGGGTTCAGTTATGGGGACAACCTGTGGTATGATCTTGGCCCTCCCACCCTCCAGTTTTCCTGAGTTTCTGCATATTTTCCACTCTTGATTCTCTGATCTTACCACGGACTCCATCAGTTCCTCAGAACCTTCCAATAAATTCCTTTCCTACCTTAGTAGACCAGAGTCAGCATCTTCATGTTGGCAACCCGAGTTCTGACTGCTACCCTGTTTTCCCCAAAGTAAGACATCCTCCGAAAGTAAGACCTACTTACAGGAAAGATAAGACGTCCTCTGAAAATAAGACCTAGCACATCTTTGGAAGCACACCTTAAAATAAGACACTGTCTTATTTTTGAGGAAACAGGGTATGTGAGAGGCTGGCTGTCCACTCTAAAAAGAAACCATGCCCTGAAACTCCAGATAGGAGATCCAGGTGGAAATGCAGATCTGCGTGTCCAGCCCTCTGGGAGCAGAACTCACCAGCCCTCATGGACTCCCTGCTTCCTTCTTCTCTTCTGTGGGATGCATAGCCAAGAGGGGGTTGTACCACCTGTTCCCTATAGACCTCTGCTGTTTCAGTGTTCCAGGATTATGGGATGTATGGAGTCAAAGCTCCAAGTACCTTGGCTGCCAGCTTTATCTCTGAATGAGTGAGGCTTCTTGGATGAGCTGCCATAAAGGACAGATAAAGGAGAAGACAGTGGACAGGGGGCAGGAATTTTGACCATGGTTTGAGTTCTTTAATTTCATCACATGAGGCAAGGGAGTAGTGAGATGTCCTTGCACAGGGGTGAATGAGGAAATCAATATATTTCTGGCATTGGGATTTGGGGGACAGAGATCATTCTGATTACCTATTAATTTACAGTGCCAAAATGGGGTGACAGCTGTACATTTTGTTAAAGAAAAACCATGACTCCTCTTTTATTAAAATCATATTTACATGTTGCTTTTTTTGAAAGATTAAAGGTGAAGCTTGAGTCCTGGAGAGAAGTCTTTCTGCTGTTTCTTCTTAATAGCACCCAAGCATCTATTGTCATCTAAGTGAGTTGAAAAAGAAAAGGGTGATTTTTTGTGGATTTTCATCACTGATGAATCCCAAACATTCAAACAGTGCCTGAAACATAGAGGACCTCAGTAAACATTTTCTAAATGAGTTAGATGTTCTTGTGAAAATGACTTAACATGAACTTCATCCGTTTCTCTGTCCCCAAAATTAAGTGTAAGGCCCCAACACAGAATACGTTGTAGGATCATCAACAGCATATGGTTGTAGGATCATTTCTGCACTTCCATGGCATTTATCTGGGCAGTTCCCAGCCAAAACCTGACATTAACCTTACAAAACCCTCACAATGGACTAGTTATTTGGTCTATTTGTTTATTTTTTTTTATCAAGCTTGACAGATTGGAGAACAAAGCCACAATGCTCTGAGTGAGATGACTTCACCAAGGTCATTTGGAAAATGGCATTCTCTAATGCTGATCTAATATTTTCTCCACTAGACTGAATGTCAAAAATAAATTGAACCTTGATTCAGCATGCCTAAATATTAACAGTACTGCCTGAAAAGGAGAGTTCAATGAAGGGAAACTCAATCAACAAGAGTACTTAAGAAAAATCCATTTACCCTGTGCTTGGATTGCTGGGGCTTCAGGTGCTATGTTGTGATCAGATAAAGCCCGTACTCTCTATCTGAGAGTCTGGTAACTAAGCCTCATCCTGAGATTCTCATTACTTTCCTGGAGTTATCTGGATCCCTGAGATAATCAAAAATATTTTTAGGGTTGCACAATGGGCATGCCTCCATATTTCTACTGAAATCACCATTGCCCTTTGTCAGAAACATCAGGTTGCTGGACAACTTGAACCATCTGGAATTATCTCCCAGCTAAGCCAAAAAGGGACACCTTTATTATCACCAGGTCACAGTGTAGCATGTATCCACTCACCCTGTGAAAACCCCAAGACCCAGAAATGTGCCAGGCCCTCTATTGTCGGAAGCCATATAAGGTATAGCTCGGCCTTACTTCCTCTTCAAGTAAAAAACAGTTTTACCTTTTCCCGGTAACTTTACCTGGCAACTAGCCAACCAATCACCTTATGCCCCATCTTACTTACTCTAGCCAATCCCCAGTTAACAACTCCTCTGAACCTCCCAACAAGACCCACCCACCTTCCCCGTAATGCTTATAAGGCACAAGTTTTTTCAATAAAATTTGAGACTTGATCAGAAAACTGTCTTGTCTCCCTTTCTCATGCCCCTTGTTTGTTTTTCTCCTTTAGGTGGTTCCTGCGTCCCCCGTTGCTGTCCCGCGGGTCAGGACATCCTGGCGCCCAACATGGGGCGATCGGAACTCCCTGGAGGAGAACGCTTGCCTACGGAAGTCCCGGCTGGGCACCCTTTGGAGCTGCAGCGAGGACCCGTGTGCACTCCCCATTCAGATCGCCTCGGTTCACCCGCCGTGAGACGGATCAGAAGAGAAGGTAGGCAAACGATAACTTACAAGATTTCAAACATTTCACCCCTTTGTCATGGCTGTTATTATTGGCTCTCCCGGATCTAATCCACTTATCAACACTCACATCGCCAGAGTGGGGAAGGATGAGAGGTACCCGTTTCGGTAGTGAGAACTCCAAAACACTTGGACTAGTTTTTCTGCCTAATGCTCTCTAACAAACTCTGAGCTCACTACGTCTTATACGGTCGTCCACCTCAAGGGCACTCCCAGGGATGCTGCCTCCCAAAGGCTAAGCCTGAGGGCGGTAGGCAGCTGTCCTGCCTGAGAGGCTCCGAGCAGGCGGATTATACCTGCCGACCTATGACACGCGAGCAGAGATCGTAAGGTACAGGGAGAGTGGTCACAGAGAAACTTAAGTTCCGAGTCGACTGGAGACTTGCGTGAACCGAGATCCTGAGAGAGCCATCCAGCCAACATAATGGGGAATTCGCTTAGTACACATGAAATGTTCCTTGACGGACTCAAAGGATCACTCAGAATGCAAGGAGTAAGGGTTAAAAGAAAGAACCTTAAAGAATTTTTTAATTTTATTCATGAAACCTGCCCCTGGTTCCCTTTAGAGGGAACAATCAGCCAAAAACGCTGGGAATGAGTAGGAGATGCCTTGCAGGACTTTTACCACACCTTTGGTCCTGACAAAGTCCCAGTTATAGCCTTTTCCTACTGGAATTTAATTCATGACATGTTAAAAGTTCATTCACTAGATCCTGACATTCGAGATGTCATCAAAGTAGGAGAAGAAGTCCTTAAAGAGGCTTCTCGCCCTCCTTCCACCTGCCCCTCTGTCATGGTAGAAATTCCTAACAACCCCCCAGTTTCCCCTAAAACTCCAAACAGCCCTGACAACGCTCTTAAAACTCCAAATGTTACCAACCCTTTCCCTTAAAAACCTTCATCTCCCAAACTCTACCCATCTCTCATTTCTAATAATCAAATACATCATTTAAACCCTGAGGAAGAAGAATCCCTAGAAAATCAGGCTGTCAATTACCATGATAACCCCTGGGGCCTTACAGCCCCTGTCATCAATAAACCCCCCCCCATAACCCACACTCGTACAACCTTAACACCTCAGTTATTCCAAAACCTCCCTCTATACCCAATAATCTCCCACTTGACCCCATCCGACAAGCGAAAACAACACTCACTCAAGAAGTCTCCTCCCTCAAAGAAATATTACAAACCAAGCGTGAGCACCTTCACCTTATTAAAGAAATTCAGGCCCTTGAAACTGAACTTTTTAAATTAAACCCCAACCTCACCGCCAATAATCCATCTCCCTCACCACCACAAAAAATAGGGAGAACAAAAAGGGCCAAAGACAACCCCCCTGTTCTTACATTTCCAGTCACCCGTAGCCAAAATTCTAACCCTGCCATAATATTCTTTACCTTATTAAACACTACCCTAGGTGGCATTGGGCCCCCAATTACCACAGAACAACTACTCCAAAAACTATATGGGGCACCTTGTGACTGTAAGGGAGAAACAACTACAATAATACCCACCTCCCATACTTGATTGCAGCGGCAAAACCGCCTATTTAACTTTCACGTCACAGGTAGGAGGAAGACATAAACAAAACTGGCAGTGTGTTAATGCACCCAAAATAATACTCCCAGTTCAAAATGAACCAGGACCTTGTCCCACGGAGTGCGAAATAACCGATCAAATGCACTCTATGTGCTACAATAGTGTCCAGCAGTGCACCCACACAAACGGCAACACATATCTAACAGCCATTTTACAAAGAACTTATTCTGGCTCCTTTGGAGGTGAGCTTGATTCTACTCATAACCTGGGACACTCCAAATATGCCCAAGCCTCTTGCTTAGGCACTATTGGCAAAAATGTTTGCTGGCCACTAAAACCACCAATTCACACATCTGATGGCGGTGGGCCATCAGATAGGATAAGAGAAGATGCAGTTCAAAAACAAATTGAAAAAATAATTAAAGAAAAATATACTCCCCTACAATACCGCCCCTTAGCTTTACCTAAATCTCGAGACATAGATCTCGACATCCAAACCTCTGATATTTTAGAAGCCACTTTCAAAGCTTTAAATAGTTCCAACCCAACCCTCGCAGAAAACTGCTGGCTATGTCTAACTCTTGGCATACCTATGCCCCTAGCCCTACTAACAAACACCTCCACTTCACATCTAAACAACTCACATCTAAACTGTAGCGACAGTCTACCTTTTAGAGTCCAACCTATAGAATTTACACAAACCCCTTGTATATACAAACCTCCCCAGAACAATAATTATGATGTAGACTTAGGAAGCATCACCTTCACAAACTGCTCCTCCATTTCTAACAACACCTCACACCGGTGCCCCCTTCCCAGACATGTTTTTGTATGCAGAGGAAATTTGACCTACACGGCCCTACCAGGTAACTGGACAGACTATTGTGTAACCGCCCAACTACTCCCTGATATCTCTATTATACTAGGAGATCAACCTGTTCCTCTCCCCAGTCTTGATTATATAGCTGGACATCCACGCTCTAAAAGAGCTATTCAACTTATCCCACTAATAGCAGGACTAGGCATCACTACAGCAGTAGCTACAGGAGTTACCGGAATAGGAATATCTATACATTCCTACCACAAACTGTCTCCTCAACTAATAGAGGATGTCTCAGCTCTTTCTGAAACAATTCACGATCTTCAAGATCAAATAGACTCCCTAGCAGAAGTAGTCCTACAAAATCGTAGAGGCTTAGATCTCCTCACGGCAGAGAAGGGAGGTATCTGTTTGGCTTTACAGGAAAAATGCTGTTTCTACGCCAACAAGTCAGGCTTTGTTCGAGACAAGATAAAAAACCTGCAAGACCAGCTCGAAGAAAGAAGAAAGGAACTTTGAGATAACCCCCTTTGGACAGGACTCAATGGACTTCTCCCTTATCTCCTCCCGCTCCTAGGCCCCCTTTTAGGTCTTCTATTAATCCTTTCCTTCGACCCCTGGCTATTCAAAAAGGTCACCACCTTCATTAAACAACAAATAGACTCTGCCCTAGCAAAACCAATTCAAATTCACTACCATCACCTGGCTTTGTCTGACCAAGAAACCGACTCTCATGGCTTCCCCTCATAATGAGGGCAGTGTATAGATCAGAGGTACACTTACCCATTCCTAATAAAAGGAAAAAAGGGTATGGGCACCGAGTTGAGTGCACAGCAAGGCATTGCAAGAGAAGGTCCCACAATCCTTCAACCTCCTGATCCCAAGGAGAAGTCAAATGAAGGATCAGACCCCCTCTGATTTTTCTCTGAGAGCAAACCTGGCTTGCAAAGAGGTTGGTATCAAAAATTTCGCTTACCTCTCCTCTCCAAAAGATACCGCAAATATCAAATGTGGATCTGGGAAATCCACGAGAGGAGCCAGGTCACTACTCCCTCTCTCGGTTAATGCCCACCTCCTTAAAACAAAAAGGGAGGAGATGTTGGAAGCCATATAAGGCACAGCTCGGCCTTACTTCCTCTTCAAGTAAAAAACAGTTTTACCTTTTCCTGGTAACTTTACCTGGCAACTAGCCAACCAATCATCTTATGCCCCATCTTACTTACTCTAGCCAATCCCCAGTTAACAACTCCTCTGAACCTCTCAACAAGACCCACCCACCTTCCCCGTAATGCTTATAAGGCACAAGTTTTTTCAATAAAATTTGAGACTTGATCAGAAAACTGTCTTTTCTCCCGTTCTCGTGCCCCTTGTTTGTTTTTCTCCTTTAGGTGGTTCCTGCGCCCCCCATTGCTGTCCTGCAGGTCGGGACACTCTATTTAGCTGCACCTCAATGCAGGGATGTCACCAAAAGCTAACAGTAAGTTAGAAATTATTACACAACAGTTATTCACTCAAAAACTTATCTTAATTAATCCTTACAAAAATCCTGTAAAGTAGATAATGCCATTATTTCCATTTTACAGATGGGAAATTGGGGCAATTAGAGGTTTAGTTATTTCCTAAAGGTTACATAGCTAATAAGAGCTGGGGCAGGGATTTGTGCCCAGTCAGTGTTTCTAAAATCTAGGTGTTGAATTTTTATACCATCCTGAGATGGGCAACATGTAGCCTCAAAAGTGTCACTGTCCACTAAAAAGGGAAATGCCAGGAAAGTCCTTATAATTTAAGGTGATTGGTGAGTGCAGAATGGTGTGGTAATACTAAGAAGGGAGGGCCAAAGAGGGAGCATAAAGTGTCATTTTGCTTACTGTTAAATACATTATTTCATTTATTGGTTTGAATAAATATGAGATTTGACAAGTTTGTGAACTTGCCACTAATGACAGCACTGTACAAACAACACAGTAATGTTTCACAACCTTGGCATATCAGTGTTTCATAGCTGTGTTCATCTTGACGTGGTGGTGTCTTGCTGAGTGAAATTTACTATCGTTGTTGCCTGTTTATGGGCCACTGTGAGATAAATATGAGGTCATTTGGAAAATGGGGATTTTCTTTTTTTTTTATTAAATCATAACTGTATACATTGATATGATCATGGGGCATCATACATTCGCTTCATAGACCATTTGACACATTTTCATCACAATGGTTAACATAGCCTTCCTGGCATTATCTCAGTTACTGTGTCAAAACATTTACATTCTACAATTACCAAGTTTCGCAAATACCCGTGTAAGATGCACCACAGGTATGATCCCACCAATCCCTCTCCCTCTACCCACCACCCCCTCCCTGCACTCCCTTTCCCACTTCCCCCTATTGTTAGGTTGTAACTGGGTTATAGCTTTCATGTGAGAGCCCCAAATTAGTTTCATAGTAGGGCTGAGTACATTGGGTCCTTTTTCTTCCACTCTTGAGATGCTTTACTAAGAAGAATATGTTCCAGCTAAATCCATGTAAACATGAAAGAGGTAAAGTCTCCATCTTTCTTTAAGGCTGCATAATATTCCATGATGTACACATACCACAATTTATTAATCCATTCGTGGATCGATGGGTACTTGGGCTTTTTCCATGACTTAGCAATTATGAATTGGGCTGCAATAAACATTCTGGTACAGATATCTTTGTTATGTTGTGATTTCTTGTCTTCTGGGTATGTGCCTAGCAGAGGAATTGCAGGATTGAATGGCAGATCTATTTTTAGATCTCTGAGTGTTCTCCATATCTCTTTCCAAAAGGAGTGTATTAATTTGAATTCCCACCAGCAGTGCAGAAGTGTTCACTTTTCTCCACATCCACGACAACATCTCTGGTCTTGAGATTTTGTGATATAGGCTAATCTCACTGGAGTTAGATGACATCTCAAAGTAGTTTTGATTTGCATTTCTCTGATGATTAAAGATGATGAGCATTTTTTCATATGTCTGAAGGCCGCACGCCTGTCTTCTTCAGAGAAGTTTCTCTTCAAATCCCTTGCCCAGCCTGCGATAGGATCCCTTGTTTTTTTCTTGCTGATGCATTTGAGTTCTCTGTGGATTCTGGTTACTAAACTTTTCCCTGAGATATACCCTGCAAATATCTTCTCCCATTCTGAGGGCTATTTGTTTGCTTTACTTACTGTGTTTTTGGCTGTGCAGAAGCTTTTTAGTTTGATCAAGTCCCAGTAGTGTATTTTTGAAGCTGCTTCAATTGCCCGGGGGGTTCTCCTCATAAAATACTCGCCCAGACCAATTTCTTCAAGGGTTTTCACTGCACTCTCCTCTAGTATTTTTATAGTTTCATGTCTTAAGTTTAAATCTTTAATCCAGTGAGAGTCTATCTCAGTTAATGGTGAAAGGTGTGGTTCCATTTTCAGTCTTCTGCCGGTTGCCAGCCAGTTCACCCAGCACCATTTGTTAAATAGGGAATCTTTTCCCCACTGAATGTTTTTAATTGGCTTGTCAAACATCAAATAGCGGTAAGTAGTTGGATTCATCTCTTGGTTCTCTATTCTGTTCCAGATATCTACTTCTTTGTTTTTGTGCCAGTACCATGCTGTTTTGATCACTATCGATTTGTAGTAAAGCCTCAGGTCTGGTAGTGTGATTCCTCCAGTTTTGTTTTTATTTCTGAGTAATGTCTTGGCTATTCGAGGTTTTTTCTGATTCCATATAAAACGAAGAATTATTTTTTCAAGATCTTTAAAATATGACAGTGGAGCTTTAATAGGGAGTGCGTTGAAATTACATATTGCTTTGGGTAGTATGGACATTTTGATAATGTTGATTCTTCCTAGCCATGAGCATGGTATGTTTTTCCATTTGTTAACATTTTCAGCTATTTCTTTTCTTAGAGTTTCACAGTTCTCTTTATAGAGATCTTTCATGTCTTTTGTTAGGTAAATTCCCAAATATTTCATCTTCTTTGGTACTATTGTGAATGGGATAGAGTCCTTAACTGCTTTTTCAACTTGACTGTTGTTGGTGTATATAAAGGCTACCGATTTATGGATGTTGATTTTGTAACCTGAGATGCTGCTGTATTCCTTGATCACTTCTAGGAGTTTTGTAGTAGAGTCCCTAGTGTTTTCCAGATACACAATCATATCATCTGCAAAGAGCAAAAGTTTGATATCTTCTGACCCTATATGGATACCCTAGATCGCCTTTTCTTCCCTAATTGCAGTGGCTAAAACTTCCATTACAATGTTGAATAGCAATGGAGACAATGGGCAGCCAAGTCTGGTTCCTGATCTGAGTGGAAATGATTCCAATTTAACTGCATTCAATATGATATTGGCTGTGGGTTTGCTGTAGATGGCCTCTATCAGTTTAAGAAAAGTCCCTTCTAGACCAATTTTCTTGAGTGTTCTGATCATGAAGGGATACTGGATATTATCAAAAGCTTTTTCTGCATCCATTGAGAGAATTATATGGTCTTTGTTTTTTAATTTGTTTATGTGCTGAATTACATTTATAGATTTACGTATATTGAACCAGCCTTGACACCCTGGGATAAAACCAACTTGGTCATGATGGACAATTTGTTTGTTGTGTTGCTGGATTCTGTTTGTTAGGATCTTGTTGAATATTTTTGCATCTATATTTATTATTGATATTGGTCTATAATTTTCTTTTCTTGTTGGGTCTTTTCCTGGTTTGAGGATCAGGGTGATGTTTGCTTCATAGAACGTTTTCGGTAGTCTTCCGTCTTTTTCTACCTTTTGGAACAGGTTGAGTAATATAGGTACTAATTCCTCTTTAAAGGTTTAGTAGAATTCTGACGTAAAAGCATCTGGTCCTGGGCTTTTCTTTTTAGGGAGGTTTTGTATAGTTGATGCTATTTCTGAACTTGATATGGGTCTGTTCAAAATTTCCACTTGATTCTGGCTAAGTCTTGGAAGGTGGTGTGCTTCCAAGTATCGCTCAATTTCCCTCATATTTTCATATTTCTGAGAATAAAGTTTCTTGTAATATTCACTAAGGTTTTTTTTGATTTCTGACAAGTCTGTTGTTATTGCATCTTTGTAGTTTCTGATTGATGATATTAGAGATTTTACTCTTTTTTTCTGATTAGGTTGGCCAGAGGTTTATCTATTTTGTTGACCTTTTCGAAAAACCAGCTTTTTGATTTATTGATCTGCTGTATTATTCTTTTATTTTCAATTTCATTTAATTCTGCTCTAATTTTGGTTATTTATTTTCTTCTACTGAGTTTGGGGTTGGAATGTTCTTCCTTTTCCAGTTGCTTGAGATGTCCCATTAAGTTGTTAACTTCCTCTCTTTCCATTCTCTTGAGGAAGGCTTGCGGTGCTATAAATTTCCCCTTAGAACTGCCTTTGCAGTGTCCCAGAGGTTCTGATAGTTTGTGTCTTCACTGTCATTTTCTTCCAAAAAATTGGCGATTTATTTCTTAATCTTGTCTCTGACCCAGCTATCATTCAGCATAAGGTTATTTAACTTCCATGTTTTTGTATGAGTATGCAGATTCCTGTTGTTACTCAGCTCAAGTTTTATTCCGTGATGGTCCGATAAGATGCAAGGAATAATTTCTATTCCTTTAAATTTACTGAGGTTAGACTTGTGACCTAAAATGTGGTCAATTTTGTAGTAAGTTCCATGGGCTGATGAGAAGTATGTGTACTCAGTTTTGTTGGGATGAAATGTTCTGTAAATATCTGCTAAATCTAAATATTGGATGGTTAGGTTTAAATCTAAGATTTCTTTGCTCAGCTTCTTGCTGGAGGATCGATCCAACACTGCCAAAGGAGTGTTGAAATCTCCAATGATTATGGAGCTGGAGGAAATCAAGTTACTCATGTCTGTTAGAGTTTCTCTTATAAATTGAGGTGCATTCTGGTTGGGTGCATAGATATTAATAATTGAGATCTCATCATATTGAGTATTATCCTTAACAAATATGAAGTGACCATTCTCGTCCTTCCTTACTTTTGATGGTTTAAAGCCTACTGTATCTGCAAATAAAATTGCAATACCTGCTTTTTTCTGATTACCATTTGCCTGAAATATGGATGACCATCCTTTCACCCTGAGTCTGTATTTGTCTTTTAAGTTAAGATGTGACTCTTGTATGCAACAAATTTCTGGCTTGAGTTTTTGTATCCAGTCAGCTAACCTATGCCTCTTTAGAGGACAGTTTAAGCCATTCACATTAATGGAAAGTATTGATATGTCTGGTGGAATTTTGGGTATTGAGTTTTTCAAAGATCCAGTGGACATTTTTAATCCTTTCGCCATTGTGGAAGTTGGAGTTTGATCCGAAGTTTCTGAGTGAGTTTACTTTTGTGGTATAGGATTGGGTTGGTCATTGTGGATGATAGGTCTGAGAATATCCTGAAGAGCTGGTTTACTTATGGCAAATTTTTTCAACATATGAATGTCATTGAAGTATTTAATTTCTCCATCATAAATGAAACTCAGTTTAGCTGGATACAAGATCCTGGGTTGAAAGTTATTTTGTTTTAGGAGATTAAAAGTTGATGACCACCCTCTTCTGGCTTGAAAAGTTTCAACAGAGAGATCTGCAGTTATTCTAATATTCTTTCCTTTGTACGTAATAGTTTTCTTTCGCCGGGCTGCTTTGAGAATCTTCTCTTTCATGTTAACTTTAGTGAAGCTAATTATGATATGCCTGGGGGATGACTTATTGGGGTTGAATCGTGCTGGGATTCTGAAGCTGTCTGCTATCTGAATTTCAGATTCTCTAGGCATGTCTGGAAAATTTTCTTTCATAATTTCATGCAGAAGGGCCTCTGTGCCCTTCGAGGCCACTTCATCATTCTCAGAAATCCCAATTATTCGTATATTGCTTTTCTTCAAATTATCTGAGTGTTCTCTGAATGAGTGGTCCATTTTTGCTCTCCATTTCTCTTCCTCTTTGAGAGATTGGGAGCGTTCGAAGACTTTATCTTCAATGTCAGAAATCCTTTCTTCTGCTTGCTCCATTCTGTTGCGGAGGGATTCTACTGTATTTTTCGTATCTTTGAGGGCTGTAAATTCTTGCTTCAGTGTGTCTAAGTCTTTGGTGGTTTTGTCTTTAAATTTGTTAAATTCTTGAGACAACTTTTGAATTTCTCCTCGAATTCCTAATTCCATTTTATTAATCTTGTCTGCAATCCAAATTCTGAATTCGATTTCTGACATCTCAGCCAGTTGTTTATGAATGGGATCTTCAATCACATCTGCCGTATCTTTTCTTGGGGGGGTTGATCTATTCTGGTTATTCAAGTTACCAGAGTTTTTCCGCTGATTCCGCCCCATGGTATTTTACTCCCTTTGATTTTTCCCCTGGGGCTTTATTGAGGGCCCGTACAATGTTGTGTCCTGAGAAACTGGGGCCCTGTCTTGTGTGGTGGGGCTAAGTGGCTCTTTCTTGTTTTCAGCTGGTTTCTGTTCGATCCTATTTTAATGTTTACTCTGGCTTGAAGTCTCAGCTGTGTGGAAAAACCAGCAATTAAGTCACCCCGCCTGCACACCTCTGGCACCGGTTGGAAAAGGAAAATCAAACCTTCCTACAACTGCATACCCAGGGCACCATCTGAAAAGTCCTCAGTCTATTAGTTCAGTTCAAAAGGTCCAAATCGATTGTCTCAATTGGTACCTGTCTCAGGTGGGAGAGTTCAAGAGGTCTCTGGGAACTGGATCACAGGGGTCTGGTGACTCCTCTGATATGGCTTACTCCAGTGCTGCGTGGAGTCAGGAAGAGCCACCTAGCAAATAGATCAGTCTGGGAAGGTTGATGTTTCCTTCCCCACTTTGCCCCTCCATCGGACCCAGTCACTGGTATCTCTGCAGATGCCTAACCCAGTTGCCTTTAGTGAACAGATACTCCAGGGATTTGCACCTTCCTGAATTGCAAGGAAGTCTGCCAGGCCCCTGCAGTCTGCCGCTATCTAGCAGGAGCAGATGGGGCCTGACATCTTTGAGAGCTTGACGCAGGTTGTGGGAGGGAGGTGTTCACTCAGGCTTAGCCCCGTCCCTGATGGATGTTGCTAACTGAACAGAACAGATCAGACAACTTTGCAGGGTTCTGTCTCTGTTTCTGCTAAAATCGCCTACAGAAGATGGGCTGTTCTGAGTTCAAATGTCTTTGCTGCTGGAGGTTTGTGTCCGATTACCTCTCTGTGTCGGCCCTGCCCTGGAAGCTTCCCGGGTGTGTGAGCAGCATCAGGCAAATCCTTTGCTCACTGGTGGCCTCCTCTGGTTGCCCATGGAGACAGTGGGTGTGGCTTCAGAATATCCAGAAGTGAGCCAGTTTGCTTTTGTTTGCGTCCTTGTGATCACAGCTTGCCTCAGCGGTGTTTAAGTGTGTTCTTCAACCTTCTCTCTTGGTGCGGCTCAAATCCACCAGGATACTTACTAAATTCCTGTCCCTTAACTCTCCTTCTGGACGGGAACCTCTGTTGAAAGCTGGCTTCAGTCCACCATCTTGTCTCTCCCCCGAAAATGGGGATTTTCTGATGCTGATCAAACATTGTGAGAATACTGGAATTTGAACTTAAGTAATGAAGAAACATCAAATTTTTTGTTCAACTTGGCATGAGTGGAAGTGAAATCACAGACATGTTAGTCTAAGTTTACGGAGATACTGCCATGAAGAAAACAGCAGTGTATAAGTGGATTAAATGCTTTTCTGAGGGGGAGAGAAAGCATCACTAACGAGGAGCGGTCAAGCAGCCAGTAATGAGAACTAATGAAAACATTGCAAAAATTTATCAAATTTTGTGTGAAAATCATTGGCTGACTGTGAGAAGCATAGCAGAACAAATAAACATTGACAGAGAAACAGAAATATCTTAACTGAAAATCTCAGCATGAAATAAGTGTGTACAAAAATGGTTCTGAAGGAGCTAGCTGATGAACAAAAAAAGCAAAGTGCTCACACAGCACTTCTGTGAGGGAGTTTTAGACAGTAAACAAATAACTGTAATGGAAAGCCCTCCCTACTCACTTGAACTTTTTCTTTACCTGAACATAAAGGAAGTGTTGAAAGGAAGACATTTTGATGCATTCAAGACAACAGCTCTAATGGCCATTTCAGAAAAAGAGTTACAAAATTACTTTGAAGGGTAATTGATGCCAAGGTACTTGATGCCAAGCTCTGGCATCCATGTGCAGCTTCCAGAGGGGAGTGCCTCAAAGCCAATCACAGTAATATTCAGCAATGAGGCACTGTTTCTAGGATGAGTTTTCGAACTCAATTGTCAGACCTCTTATACAATTGTATAAAATTTTACAATATTCAAAAGAAACCTACTTTACCAAATATATATATATATATATATATATATATATATATCCCTCCAGAGATAGGCCAAAATAAAAGCAGTTTGCCATAGTCTGCTATTTTCTCTAACAATGGTAACATCCAGTATTCACTACTTTATACATTAATTTTTTCACCATCAACAAAATGTTTAAAAATTATTCTGATTGACATATATAGGACTGTTTCATTCTTTTTTAATTAAACATTTTATTTTGATCTATATACATTCATGTGCAGTTTTCTTGTTACTTTTTATGGTAGCATAATATTCCATTTTATAGATTACCATAATTTATTTCATGAGACTCCATGTATCGATATACAGTTCATTTCCAAAATTTTGCTATTATAACTCTCAGTGCAATTAATACACTTGTAAACCATCATTTCACACATTTGCAAGTAAATACCTACAGGATAAATCCATAAAAATAGAGCTGCTGAATCAAAGGCCATATGAAAATTTAACTTCTTGATATTAAATATTTACCCTTCATAGAGGTTATACCAATATATGTTCTCATCCACTCAGGACTACTTGTAATGCAAGTACATTTATTTTCTCTTCTACTTCTTTCCTGTGTTTTACCAGCTCATGTTTTATCTTCTCCTATTGACCAGTCATACTTCTCCACACCCTCTCTCTTACCTATACTTTAGCTATTTACAAGTAGTTGCTTCATTACATTTTTTTTGAAACTGTAGCATATATCATACATGGCACAATTTTGTAGCAACATTTTTCCAGTGAATGTTCTTTATTTAACATTTGTTTTTTTCTATTCCATTCCTCCTTTTGTTATCTTAGCACAGTACCTGTAGTGGTGCCTCACTTGGTACTCATTTCTGAATGAAACTGTCTTTGAACATCAGAAACCTTCAACTGGGAAGGGAGGGTCCAAAGTGGTTTCTCCAGACTGTGAGGGAGTGGGGACTCCCTCCTCACTGGAGGTCTGGGGATGGGGCCCTAGGCTTGATGGAGCTTGGCAGACCCAAGCTCACAATGTTCACAATATCGTGTGAGGTGAGATGTTAAGGGGGTGCAGATTTCACTGATTTCTTTCCTTTATAGAGACCAGTACCTGTGGGGCTGCTGGCAGCACAGGGTCTCTCCTCGTCCCACCCAGACAGTAGGCTGCGCACTGTGGATAAGGTGTGCTACCATCCACTCGATGGCCCTCTGCTACTCTCCATGCCAAATTAGGTTCAGGAAAGTTCCATGCCACCAGGATACCCTTCCTTTTCTCTTTAATCCAAACAAAGATTTTTTTTTTTTTAATTTTTGATCCAAGTCTGTTGCCTTCCTTGGAGAAATGCTGGCTTTACCTCCAATTTGTGAGGTGGGTGTCCCCTCTTGGGGCTGTCTTTCACCTCACACGTTTGGGTGCCTCTCTCCACCTTTGAAAGCCCTCACTCATTTTCTTTCTATAAGTTTCATTAAAGATGAATTCTGGATTGCTTTTGTCTGTTGGGAGTCCAGAGTAGTGAGGAGGGAACTTCAAGTTCAAGAGCTGCTCAGGGGTAGCTTGCCTGCTATGTCCAGAGAGAATTGCTGCCCACCTCAGGGACAACCCACCCCACAGACCACCTTGTAGAGGGCATCAGACGGGTTTCAGATGGATTCAGTGGCAAGCTTGCCAGAGGAGCAACAACCTTTTGGACCTGAAGGGAGAAGACCTGGGTTTCAGTATATCTGTATGTGCTGTATCCTCTATAACATGGTTACTCAAAATGTCATCCCAGGCTGCTGATGCTACTCCACAAACAGCTGCCTGCCCCCAGCAGGAGAAACACAGAAATTGGAGTAAGCATCTAGAAACTTCTATAGCACTTTGACAGAGTAATTTATGTATGTTGAGTTTAACAAAAACAAGTCTGGTGATTTTTTTTTGTGTGTCTTCTTTACTTTATTACTGTAAGTTTTACTGTATTACTTTTGCAATACTTTATACTTAGTGTAATTACTTTTTCAGTAATTCATTTTGATTTTACTGTATAGAAGTATTGGTTTGAGAAAATTGCAAATTAAAAATAAATACTGGTCTTTCACATCAGATAGCTTGATTATCACTGTTCTATAAAATATTCAGTGCTTTCTGAGGATGCAGGCAAATTACCTGAGTCCTTATAAAAATCCCTATAATTTAATTCTCCCTTTAGAAAGATAATCTACTGGTGAGAACATTCTAACACTGAAAGTTTTTATTTTATTTTATTTATTATTATTATTATTTTGCAATTTTTGGCCAGGACTGGGCTTGAACCCGCCACCTCCATCATATGGGGCCGGCGCCCTACTCCTTTGAGCCACAGGCACCACCCCTAACATTGAAAGTTTTTTATTTCCCCTTCCTCTGGCAGCTTGAAGATTTTCCTCCATTGGCTAGGTGTGGTGGCTCATGCCTATAATCCTAGCACTTTGGGAGGCCAAGGCAGGAGGATCACTTGAGGCCAGGAGTTGGAGGCCAGCCTGAGCAAGAGTGAGACCCCATCCATACCAAAAATAGAAAAATTAGCCAAGCACTGTGGTAGGCCCCTGTAGTCCCAGCTATTCAGGAGGCTGAAAGAGGAGGACAGATTGAGCCCAGAAGTTGGGGTTGCAGTGAGCTAGGCTGATGCCGCTGCAGTCTAGCCCAGACTACACAGCAAAATCCTGTCTCAAAAAAATATAAAAATAAAAAATATTTTTCTCTGTTGTCTTCTTTCATCTGTTGTTACTGAGGCAAACTTGATTCTCATTCATACATAAATAGTCTGTCTTTATTCTCTGGAACTTTTTAGAATTTTCTCTATTTATCTTTAATGTTTAAAAATTCACTACAATTTGCCCAGGTGTTGTGTGTTGGTTTGTTTTTTATTTACTCTACTTGGTAAACAGTAGGCCTTTTCTTTCTTTTTTTATTGTTGGGGATTCATTGAGGGTACAATAAGCCAGGTTACACTGATTGCATTTGTTAGGTAAAGTCCCTCTTGCAATCATGTCTTGCCCCCAGAAGGTGCAAGGCCCCACCCCTCTCCCTCCTTCCCTCTCTCTGCTAAACAGTAGGCCTTTTCAATCTGAAGATTCATGCCTTCGCAGATCTTGTATTCCCCTCACCCCCACTCTGGCTATTCTTACCTGCTAAAACTGTTACAAGACAGATTTTGGAAGCCTTGGAATCATTCTTCATGTCCCTGAACATTCCCTTTATGCTCTGTCTTTTTTCCTCTATCTGGGATGTGAGGGCGTGCCTCAGTTCCATCTTTTGTAATTTGTTAACTCTCTCTTCAATAAATTCTATTTTAGCATTCATGTTCTTATTTCTTTGTTATGAAATGTCTTTCTGATATCCTATCTGCTGTTTGGGGGAGGGGTTGAGGGTGTGACGCTCCTGTGCACAGACAGTCCCACCTTCACGGGGACCTACACAGGGGACCTGCGTGGAGACCTGCCTGGGGGAACTGCACAAGGACCTACACAGAAACCTGTCCAGGGGACCTGCACGGAGACCTGCCCAGGGGACCTGCACAGAGACCTGTCTGGGGGACCCACCCAGGTAACCTGCACAGAGACCTGCTGGGAGGACCTGCATGGAGACCTGCACAGAGACCTGACCAAGGGACCTGCATTGGGACCTGCACGGAGACCTGACCAAGGGACCTGCAGGGGGACCTGCATGGAGACCTGCCTGGGAACCTACATGGGGACTTGCATAGGGAACCAGCACAAGTGGTCAACTGAGAATCACAGAGGGCAACTACTGATCCCATCTATCCAGGTCCCCCCTGAATTTTGGCAGCATCTGACTGACGATGGTGGTTTCCCATTTCAATTTAAATGTCATATGGCTTCTAATAGTTCTATGATGGCAGAAACTATTCCATGACTTTCCTGGGTAGTTAGAACCCGTTTTATCAGCCCAGTCTGAAAATAATACCTGGCCAGGGAGTTCTCTGCCTCCCAGTTGCTCTGCCACCCTTTGTCCTACCTGGTCTTGCCTTCCCTCCATGTGACTTTTCTCATCCCCACCAAAGGTAAGAGGGAGAGCCCATGGCCAAAGACATGAGCTAGCACCAATCACATTATATTGCAGGTCACAGTATAATGGCATATTACCTTAGCAATGATTTCTTCCTTTGTGTGAAAGTATTGAGAGCTGAGACTCTCAGAGGAGAAATAGCTGGCCCAGGAGAAGGTGAGGGAACCATCTTCAGGATGCTCTGTTTCCATGTGGTGAAGCAAGCTGGTGGGGTTCCAGCTTGCTTCACCACATGGGTTCCAGGGGCAGCTGGCTATCTGGGTGTGAGTGCTCTCTCTCTGTTCTCCCCGGGACTATCAACTACCTCAGGACTCCACCTGTCCTTTCCAGTCCAAGAGGGGACACCCACCGGAGGAAAACAGGGTTCCTGCTGCTACTCTCGGGCTCCTTCCTGCCTTACCAGCCCCTGACACAGAGAGTCCTCAGTGCTGTCCCCTCTCTGTGCCAGCATTCACCCATGTCCTAACCTGTCCCTTCCCTCTGCTATCATAGGTTTTCCTTGGTGGCTTCTTGACTGCCATCATATTTCAGGGACCCTTCACAGATTCAAGGCTGAGAGTACATGGTGTGGTTTATGAGGGTGACTACTTTTAAAAATGTTCTATTATTTATATGGAATCTGTGGATAGGCAGGGGATGGCAGTGCCATGTTAGCACCACTGAAACAGTCTTCACAGCAGTGTTCTTAAAGGACAGTTTATGCCTAAACATCTTATTTAAATAACATGTTTTTAGCTCTTTCTTTGTGCCTTTGGGCAAATATCTCACCTCTCTGATTCCATTTTTCTCACCTGTAAAATGGAGAATCTGGGCAAGATAACCTTTAAATTTCTTTCCAGTCTGCAGTCTTACGGCTCTACTCTAAACGCAGCTGTGTGTGATGAGCACAGCACAGCTTCCTCCTTCTTGGTTCCCATAAACAACTCATAGCCTGTCCATCCCTTATCTCCAAGGAGAATCATATGATTAATTCTTCCCCGTCCCAGTCTCTGCACTTGCACTTGACATCACAGTGAAATCTCATTAACTTGGATCATACTAATTTAAAATGTACGGCAATTCCATGCCTGGACCAAGTTTATCTTTGCTTCATAAAAAAGTGACTTCATGGAAAGTACAGATAAACAGTGGCAACAGCACTGCCAAACTCATGTTCAAAATCCCTTAAAGAGTGGCTATTTTGCAAGTCCTTGGAAACATTTTCAACACATGCTTTTACACCTACCAGGAAGTGGTTTTTAACCCAGAGCATCAGACCAGATTGCCTAGTGGTTGGGACTCTGGACTGCTCAAAGCCCTGAATCTTTCCCTTCAGCCCTGCTGTGTGAGTTTGCTCCATACTGTACATGTGGAAGGGTTAGTGAGGGTTAGTCATTGCAGTGAGAATGAAACAGTAAAACAGGGAAACTCTTGCCCTGCACACAGAGGATTTCTAACTACAGCTGCTGCAGCCTAATGGAAAGGATGCAGGGAAGCTGATGGAAGACACAGGAAATGGGCCAAGGAGGAGCTCTCCAATTAACAAAGGAGGAAGCCCTTCCAGGTGCCATTTCCATCCAAAATCAGACACTAACGAGCCATTTCAGTAGGAAGCCTTGCAGTTTTGGAGAAGTAGCCTGTATTCAGAATCCATGTATTTTATAGGTGACATGGATAATTTCTAAGGCCATCCCTAGTTGAGAAATACTGAGCTGATAAGAGATTATTAACTGTAGTTAATAAGACTTACCCTGCCTGGAACTATCAGCAATTTAACAGACAGATGCTTACACTAACAGTTTCCTGATCTGTGTATCTATGTTCTTGCAATTGCTAAGGAGATTTAGTTGAACACATGGACCTAGCAGTGTTTGCAACTCAAATCCTAAAGTGCGAAGTGGACAGAAAAGATAAAAGCAGCCCCTGCTAAGAAGTGAACTTGGAGGAAGCACCTGGCTGCACTGGAGTGCAGTCAACCCTCTCTGCAGGAGGATAATGCCAGAGGAGCTCAGAGTTACCTGTGCCACAAACGTGATGCCTGGAAGCTGTTCCCCTAAAGGAAAACATTACAATCTCTGGGAAGGTGTAGATTTTCCAAATTTCCTGGGAAAGAGCTCATTGCCATGTCCAGATGGGTAGGGTGATGATGCTGAGGGAAGAGAGTCACACTAGACAGTAAAGGTTTCGCTTACCATATGAAGATCGGAGTCGACATTCTTAGAGGCTAGGATTCTTGCGAGATAAGGAGGTAGACCCTCCATGTCACTGAGCCAGCCGCCATGCCCACAGCCTGTCTTGCTGACTACTGTGAATGTGTGGCAGTCAGGTGTCTGTTGTTAAATTTATTCTCATTTTTCCCATTTGCTATTCTTTCCTTTCCTTTTTTTTTTTTTAAGAGACATAGTCTCACTTTGTCACCCTTGGTAGAGTGACATGGCATCACATCACAGCTCACAGCAACCTCCAGCTCTTAGGCTTAGGTGATTCTCCTGCCTCAGTCTCCCGAGTAGCTGGGACTACAGATGCTCGCCACAATGCTCAGCTATTTTTTTGTTGCAGTTTGGCCCAGGGCTGGGTTTGAACCTGGCATCCTTGGTATATGAGGCCAGCGCCCTTAGCCACTGAGCCACAGGCACTACCATCCCCATTTGCTATTCTAACTTCCTTCAGTATCTTGCATTATTTCCATAATAGGTTTCCCTCTCACCCCTCTATTTCCCTTGAAAAGATCAGACTCCACTAGATGTTTGGAGATCTCTATGGTAACATGAAGCTGAAGGAAAGGGCCCCATCAGACTACGTCACCATTATTAATGAAATGATTCTGTCTTGTTACGATGAGATTTATGACCTCTGGAAAAGGATCACAGAGCTGGCAAGATGGGAATTTCTCATAATGGGCAGCTGATTCTGGCCTGCCAAGATTTTTGGCCAAGAAATCTGTTCTATCTCAACTCAACCCCTCCTTTCCGGATATGCCAGGCAAGAACCTTGCCAGATACTTGAAATTTCAGTACCAGTTGCCAATTTGGGGCTGAACTGAGAATGTTAATACTGATTTATAAAAAAAAAAAAAAGAGTAGGAATCCAAGAAAGACATTTTTCCAAAAGTGCTGCACCATGACATCTATGGCAGCCTTAGCTGCAATAGGAAAAGTTATCACTGTTAAGGGAAGGATTCTGAAAAGATGATATGTTCTTTAGATACTAAATAAAATTAATAACTGAAAGAGAAACAAGGTTTTTTGTTTGTTTGTTTTTGAGATAGAGTCTTACTATGTTGTTGTGGTGTCCCAGCTCACAGCAACCTCAAACTCTTGGGTTTAAGTGATTCTCTTGCCTCAGCCTCCCAAGTAGCTGGGACTACAGGTGCCCACCACAACGCCCAGCTACTTTTTTGCTGCAGTTGTCATTGTTGTTTAGCAGGCCCAGGCATGGTTCTAACCAGCAGCCCAGGTGTATGTGGCTGGCACCATAACCACTGAGCTACAGGTGCCGAGCCAAGGTTTTTTTTTTTTTTGAGAAACAAGTTTATGATAAGCTATGTTTTAAAAAATGACAAAAGGAATCATGTTCTGTACATTACCACTGCAGCAAATAAAATACTTCTTAATATGGACAAAGATATTCCTCACCTTATTGCACAGGCTAAGGAGCAAAGCATTCAATATTTCACCTTTAAGTGTGACAGTTAACTCTAGGTTTTATTTTTTAATTTACTTTTTATTTCAAAATATCAATTGAAGGGATTGACATAAGTGTTTTTGTTACATGGATACTTTGTATAATGCTTAAGTCAGGGCTCTTGATGCGTCTGTTTCCAGAATAGTATTCATTGTACCCAATAGGTAAGTTCTTATCCCACATCTTCCCTCACATTCACCCCCTTCTCCCCCTTTCCTGGTTTCTCATGTTCTTTATATCACTTTGTGCCTGTGTGTACCTGTAGTTCAGCTCCCACTTATTGTTTTTTTTATTCCTGAAATATTTCTCTTAAAAGAATGGTCTCCAGCTTCTTGCAAGTTGCTGCAAAAGACATTATTTCATTGCTTTTTATGGCTGAATACTCCACTGTATGTGTGTGTGTATGTATTAAGAAAATGTGGTATATATGCATATATATGTGTGTGTGTATATATACGCATATATACCACATTTTTTTAATCCACTTATGAATTGATGGGCACTTGGGTTGATTCCACATTTTTGCAATAGTGAATTGTGCTGTAATATATATTCAAGTATGGGTGTATTTTTTATAAAATGCCTTCATTTCCTTGAGGCACCTGTGGCCTTAAGGAAACTTGTGGCCTTCCTGGTCTTTTTGTGCAGCCTTCTGACTGAACACAAATTTTGCATAACAAATCCTTTCACTGAATGGGGTCAAGCAGAGAAAGACTGCTTTTCTTGCCTCCTTTGGAGCTTAAAAATACGGAGGATCTTGAAATTCCCTCATCCCTGGTACCAAGCAGAGAGACTGTTAGATCAAATAGTAGGTCTACATTTACTTCTTTGAGGAATCTCCATGCTGTTTTCCACAAAGATTTTACTAAATTCTAGTCTCACCAACCGTGTTTATACATTCTTTTCTCTCTGCATCCATGTCAGCATCAATGTTTTTTGACATTTTAATAACAGTCATGCCAACAAGGATAAAGAGGGGTTTGTTTAATCAATAAAGATGCTATATTTTGATCTGCAGTTCCTTGATAATTAGCAATGCAAAGCACTTTTTCATATGTTTCATCTCCATTTGTCTACCTTCTTTCAAAAGTCCTCTGTTCATATCTTTTGCCCACTTTTTACTGAGGTTGTTGGGGTTTTTTTATGACTTGTTTGAGTTCTTTGAAGATTCTAGATATTACTCCTTTGTTAGATGTAGAGTTTGCAAATATTTTTCTCCCATTCTGTAGCCTGCCTATTCAGCCTCTTGATCATTTCCTTTGCTGTGCAGAATCTTTTTAATTTAATCAAGTCCCGTTTCTTTTTGTTTCTTGTGGCTATATTTGCCCTTCAGATCTTAGTTATAAATTCTTTGCCTACGACCAATGTCTCTAAGAGTTTTTCCTGCATTTTCTTGTTTGGTTTCAGGCTTACATTTAGATCTGTTATCCATCTTTAATTTTTGCATATGACTAGAGATAGGAGCCCTGTGTCATTCTTCTGCATGTGCTAATCTTCCCAGCACCATTTACAGGCCTTCCCTTCCCCAGAGTGTGTTGTTGTCTGCCTTGTTGATGATCAGCTGGTGGTAGGTAGATGGTTTTATTTATTTTATTTTTGTATTCTGTTTCATTGTTTTTGTTTCTACTTTTAACTGGTACCATAATCTTTTGGTTACTATAGCTATATATTATGTTTGAAGTCAGACAATGTTTGTGTCTCCAGATTTGTCTTTTTTGCTTGTGATTACTTTGGCTATTTAGGCTTTTTTGTTCTTGTTCTAAATGAAGCTTAGATATGTGAGACATGATGTTGTCATTTCGATGGGGATTGCACTGAATCTGTGAATCACTTTGGACAGTATAGACATTTAAATAATATGTATTCTATCAATCTATGAGCAAGGAATATTTTCCATTTGTTTGTATCATCTGTAAGTTTCTTTTATCATAGTTTTGCTGAAGAGAACTAGGTGGTCTTTGTTTTTACTTGTGCTTATGTGGTGAATTATGTTCATCAATTTGCCTATGTTAAACTACCCTTATTTCCCTGTGACGAAACCCACTTGATCATGGTGAAGTATCTTTTTTTATTATTATTAATATTAAATCATAGCTGTGTACATTAATGAGATCATGGGGCACCATACATTGGTTTTATAAACAGTTTGACACATTTTCATCACACTGGTTAATATAGCCTTCCTGGCATTTTCTTAGTTATTGTGTTAAGACAATTATATTCTACATTTACTAAGTTTCATATGTACCCTTGTAAGATGCACTGCAGGTGTAATCCCACCTATCACCCTCCCTCTGCCCAGAGATGGTGAAGTATCTTTTTGATGTGCTGTTCAATTTAGTTTGCTGGTATTTTGTTGAGAATTTTTACATCTGTGTTCATACAAATACTGGTCTATAGTTTTCTTTTTTGGTTGAGTCCTTTTCTGGCTTTGGGATCAGGGTGATAATGATTTCACAGAATGAGTTAGGGAGGTTCCCTCCTTCTTGATATTATGGAATAGTTCCTATACCAGTTCTTTGTAGGTCTGGTAGAATTTGAGAGTGAATCTGTCTGGTTCAAGCCTTTTTTATGTTGGTAGATTTTTTAAATTTTTATTACAAATTAATATAAGGGTACAGATGTTTATGTTACATTCTTTTAAATTCTAAGGTAAAGTTCAAGTTGTATTTGAGCCCTCCAACCAGGGCTTATGCTGAACACCCTCACATTATGCACCTTAGGTGAGATCTTGCCAGTCACCCTCCCTCCCCTCTCCCTTCTCTCCTCTTCTCCCATGCAAGACTATATCCATGCATCAATCTCACTGCTCATTATTAGTCTATTCAGGATTTCTATTTCTTCCAAATTTAAGTTAGGAGGTTGTTTGTTCCCAAGAATTAATCCAATTCCTCTAGGCTTTCTAGTTTGTTTATATAGAGGTATTCTTAGTAGTCATGAGTGATATTTCCTACTTCTGTGGTAGCAGGTGTAACCTCTTTTTTTTTTCATTTCTGGTTGAGGTTATTTGATTAATTTCTCTTATATTTCTGATTAATCTGGCTAGTGGTCTATTGATTTTGTTTATATTTTCAAATAACCAACTTTTTTTCATTGATCCTTTGTAATTTTGGTTATAATTATTGTTGTTATTATTTGTTTCCATTTCATTTAGTTCTGCTCTGAGCTTTATTATTTTTTTTCTCTGCTGGCTTTGAGTTTTTTTTTATTAAATCATAGCTGTGTACATTGATATGATCATGGGGCATCATTCACTAGCTTCACAGACTGTTTACCAAGTTTCACATATACCCTTGTAAGATGCACCGCTGGTGTAATCCCACCAATCCCCTTCCCTCCAACCACCTCGCCCCTCCCTCCCCTCCCTTTCCCCCTTCCTCCTATTCTTAGGTTGTAACTGGGTTATAGCTGTCATGTGAAAACCCTAAATTAGTTTCATACTAGGGCTGAGTACATTGGGTACTTTTTCTTCCATTCTTGAGATACTTTACTAAGAAGAATATGTTCCAGGTCCATCCACGTAAACATGAAAGAGGTAAAGTCTCCATCTTTCTTTAAGGCTGCATGATATTCCATGGTGTACATATACCACAATTCATTAATCCATTCGTGGATCGATGGGCACCTGGACTTCTTCCATGACTTAGCAATTATGAATTGAGCTGCAATAAACATTCTGGTACAAATATCTTTGTTATGATGTGATTTTTGGTCTTCTGGGTATATGCCCAGTAGAGGAATTACAGGATTGAATGGCAGATCTATTCTTAGATCTCTAAGTGTTCTCCATATCTCTTTCCAAAAGGAGTGTATTAATTTGCATTCCCACCAGCAGTGCAAAAGTGTTCCCTTTTCTCCATATCTGCACCAACATCTCTGGTCTTGGGATTTTGTGATATAGGCTAGTCTCACTGGAGTTAGATGGTATCTCAAAGTAGTTTTTGATTTGCATTTCTCTGATGATTAAAGATGATGAGCATTTTTTCATATGTCTGAAGGCCATGCGCCTGTTTTCTTCAGAGAAGTTTCTTTTCCAGTCCCTTGCCCAGCCTGCGATGGGATCCCTTGTTCTATTCTTGCTAATGCGTTTGAGTTCTCTGTGCATTCTGGTCATTAAACCTTTGTCGGAGACATAACCTGCAAATATCTTCTCCCATTCTGAGGGCTGTTTGCTTGCTTTACTTACTGTGTTCTTGGCTGTGCAGAAGCTTTTTAGTTTGATCAAGTCCCAGTAGTGTATTTTTTTAAGCTGCTTCAATTGCCCGGGCAGTCCTCCTCATAAAATACTCGCCCAGCCTGATTTTTTCAAGGGTTTTCCCTGCACTCTCCTCTAGTATTTTGACAGTTTCATGTATTAAGTTTAAATCTTTGATCCAGTGAGAGTCTATCTTAGTTAATGGTGAAAGGTGTGGGTCCACTTTCAGTCTTTTACAGGTTGCCAGTCAATTCACCCAGCACCATTTGTTAAATAGGGAATCTTTTCCCCACTGAATGTTTTTAGTTGGCTTGTCAAAGATTAAATAACGGTAAGTAGCTGGATTCATCTCTTGGTTCTCTATTCTGTTCCATACATCTGCTTCTCTGTTTTTGTGCCAATACCATGCTGTTTTGATCACTATTGATTTGTAGTATAGTCTGAGGTCTGGTAGTGTAATTCCTCCTGCTTTGTTTTTATTTCTGAGTAATGTCTTGGCTTTTCGAGGTTTTTTCTGATTCCATATAAAACAAAGTATTGTTTTTCCGAGATCTTTAAAGTATGACAGTGGAGCTTTAATAGGGATTGCACTGAAATTATATATTGCTTTGGATAGTATGGACATTTTAACAATGTTGATTCTTCCCAGCCATGAGCATGGTATGTTTTTCCATTTGTTAATGTTTTCAGATATTTCTTTTCTTAGAGTTTCACAGTTCTCTTTATAGAGACCTTTCACATCTTTTGTTAGATAAATTCCCAAATATGTCATCTTCTTTGGCACTACTGTGAATGGGATAGAGTCCTTAACTGCTTTTTCAACTTGACTGTTGTTGGTATATATAAAGGCTTACCGATTTATGAATGTCGATTTTGTAACCTGAGTCACTGCTGTATTCCTTGATCACTTCTAAGAGTTTTGTAGTAGAGTCCCTAGAGTTTTCCAGATATACTATCATATCATCTGCGAAGAGCGAAAGTTTGATCTCTTCTGACCCTATATGGATACCCTTGATCGCCTTTTCTTCCCTAATTGTGGTGGCTAAAACTTCCATTACAATGTTGAAAAGCAACGGAGACAATGGGCAGCCTTGTCTGGTTCCTGATCTGAGTGGAAATGATTCCAATTTAACTCCATTCAATATGATATTGGCTGTGGGTTTGCTGTAGATGGTCTCTATCAGTTTAAGAAATGTCCCTTCTATACCAATTTTCTTAAGTGTTCTGATCATGAAGGGATGCTGGATATTATCAAAAGCTTTTTCTGCATCGATTGAGAGAATCATATGGTCTTTGTTTTTTAATTTGTTTATGTGCTGGATTACATTTATAGCTTTATGTATATTGAACCAGCCTTGAGATCCTGGGATAAAACCAATTTGGTCATGATGTATAATTTGTTTGATGTATTGCTGGATTCTGTTAGAATCTTGTTGAATATTTTGCATCTATTGATTAGTGATATCAGTCTATTATTTTCTTTTCTTGTTGGGTCTTTTCCTGGTTTGGGGATCAGGGTGATGTTTGCTTCACAGAACGTGTTGGGTAGTCTTCCTCCTTTTTCTACCTTTTGGAACACGTTGAGTAATATAGGTACTAATTCCTCTTTAAAGGTTTGGTAGAATTCTGATGTGAAACCATCTGGTCCCGGGCTTTTCTTTTTAGGGAGTTTTTGTATGCTTGATGCTATTTCCAAACTTGTTATGGGCCTGTTCAACATTTCCACTTGATTCTGGCTAAGTCTTGGAAGGTGACGTGCTTCCAAGTATTGGTCAATTTCCTTCAGATTTTCATATTTCTGAGAATAAAGTTTCTTGTAATATTCATTAAGGATTTTTTGGATTTCGGAGGAGTATGTGGTTATTTCATCTTTGTTGTTTCTGACTGATGAAATTAGAGATTTTACTCTTTTTTTCCTGATTAGGTTGGCAAAAGGTTTATCTATTTAATTGTCCTTTTCAAAAAACCAGCTTTTTGATTTATTGATCTGTTGTATCCTTTTACTTTCAATTTCATTTAGTTCTGCTCAGATTTTGGTTATTTCTTTTCTTCTACTGGATTTGGGGTTGGAGTGTTCTTCCATTTCCAGTCTCTTGAGATGTCCCATTATGTTGCTTACTTCCTTTCTTTCTATTCTCCTGAGGAAGGCTTGCAGTGCTATAAATTTCCCACTTAGAACTGCCTTTGCAGTGTCCCAGAGGTTCTGATAGTTCGTGTCTTCATTGTCGTTTTGTTCAAAAAATTTGGCAATTTCCTTTTTGATCTCATCTCTGACCCAGCTATCATTCAGCATAAGGTTATTTAACTTCCATGTTTTTGTATGAGTATGCAGATTCCTGCTGTTACTCATCTCAAGTTTTATTCCATGATGTTCCGAGAAGATGCATGGAACAATTTCTATTCCTTTAAATTTGCTGAGGTTAGACTTGTGACCTAAGATGTGATTGATTTTGGAGTAAGTTCCGTGGGCTGATGAGAAGTATGTGTATTCAGTTTTGTTGGGATGAAATGATCTGTAAATGTCTGCTAAATGCAAATGCTGGATGGCTAGATTTAAATCTAGAATTTCTTTACTCAGCTTTTGTTGGAGGATCGATCCATCACTGCCAAAGGAGTGTTAAAATCTCCAACTATTATGGAGATGGAGGAAATCAAGTTGCTCATGTCTGTTAGATTTTCTCTTATAAATTGAGGTGCATTCTGGTTGGGTGCATAGATACTAATCATTGAAATCTCGTCATATTGAGTCTTACCCTTAACAAGTATGTAGTTACCATTCTTGTCCTTCCTTACTTTTGTTGGTTTAAAGCCTATTGTATCCGCAAATAAAATTGTAACTCCTGCTTTTTCTGGTTACCATTTGCCTGAAATATGGATGACCATCCTTTCACCCTGTGTCTGTATTTGTCTTTTAAGTTAAGATGTGACTCTTGTATGCAACAAATGTCTGGCCTGAGTTTTTGTATCCAGTCAGCTAACCTATGTCTCTTTAGAGGGCAGTTTAAGCCATTCACATTAATGGAAAGTATTGATAAGTTTGGTGAAATTTTTAGTATTGAGTTTTTTGAAAGTCCAGTGGGCATTTTTAATCCTTTTGCCATTGCGGAAGTTGGAGTTTGATCAGAAGTTTCTGAGTGAGTTTACTTTTGTAGTAGAGGATTGGGTTGGTTATTATGGAGGATAGGTCTGAGAATATCCTGAAGAGCTGGTTTGATTATGGCAAATTTCTTTAGCATATGAATGTCGTTAAAGTATGTAATTTCTCCATCATAAATGAAACTCAGTTTAGCTGGGTACAAGATCCGGGGTTGAAAGGTATTTTGCTTTAGGAGATTCGACATTGATTACCACCCTCTTCTGGCTTGAAAATTTTCCGCAGAGAGATGCAGTTATTCTAATGTTCTTCCCTTTGAAGGTAATAGATTTCTTTCTCCTGGCAGCTTTGAGAATTTTCTCCTTCATATTAAGTTTAGTGAAGTTAATTATGATATTCCTGGGGGATGTCTTATTGGTGTTGAGTTGTGCTGGGGTTCTGAAGCTATCTGCTGTCTGAATTTCAGGTTCTCTAGGCATGTCTGGAAAATTCTCTTTCATAATTTCATGCAGAAGGGCCTCTGCGCCCAATGAGGCCACTTCATCTGTTGCAGGAATTCCTATGAGTCGGATATTTGCCTTCTTCTAGTTATCCCAGAGTTCTCTGAGAGAATGATCCATTTTTGCTCTCCATTTCTCTTCCTCTTTGAGCGTTTGGGAGCGTTCAAAGGCTTTATCTTCAATGTCGGAAATCCTTTCTTCTGCTTGGTCCATTCTGTTGCTGAGGGATTCTACTGTATTTTTCATATCTTTGAGGGCTGCAAATTATTGCTTCAGTGTGTCTAAGTCTTTGGTGGTTTTGTCTTTAAATTCGTTAAATTCTTCAGACAGCATTTGAATTTCTGCACGAATTCCTAGTTCCATTTTGTTAATCTTGTTTGCCATCCAAATTCTGAATTCTATTTCTGACATCTCAGCCAGTTGTTTGTGAATGGGATCTTCAATTACATCTGCCATATCTTTCCTTTGGGGGGCATTGATCTATTCTAGTTATTCATGTTACCAGAGTTTTTCCACTGATTCCGCCCCCTGATTGTTTTACTCCCTTTGATTTCTCCTGTGGTGTTTTGTCGAGAACCCGTACAGTGTTGTGGCCTGAGAAACTGGGGTGCTTTTTGGTGTAGAGGGGCTAAGTGGTTCTGTCTTGTTTTCAGCTGGTTTCTATGTGACCCTAGTGAAACAGTTACTCTGGGTTGAAGTCTCAGCTGTGGAGAAATACCAGCAATTAAGTCACCCCACCCACCACAGGCAACACATGGAAAAGGAAAATCAAACCTTCCTACAACCACACACCCAGGGCACCACCCGGATAGTCCCCAAGTGAGTTGCTCAGTTCAAAAGGTCCAAATCAATTCTCTCAGTCAGCAGCTGCCTCGGGTGGGTGAGTTCAAGAGGTCCCTGGGAACTGGATCCCAGGGGTCTGGTGACTGCTCTAATATGGCTTGCTCCAGTGCTGTGTGGAGTCAGGAAGAGCCACCTAGTAAATAGATCAGTCTGCAAAGATTGATGCCTCCCTCCCCACCTTGCAGCTCTGTCACACCCAGTCGCTGCTAGCCCTACAGGGCTGTGACCCAGTCAGTTGCCTGCAATAAGCAGATACTCCAGGGTTTGCACCTGCCTAAGTCACAGCATAGTCTGTGTCTGCTCATCTAGGCCACTACGCTCCGTCTTTATCCAGCAGGGGGTGGTGTGGCCTGTCAACTTCAGGCACTTGATGGAGGCTGGAGGTGTTCACTCGGTTCCAGCCCCACCCTTAGTTTATGTTACTGGGTGAACGGAACAACCCTATGGGAGTTTGTTTCTGACCCTGCTAGATTCCTCTGCAGAGGAGAGGCTGATTTGAGTTGCCAGAACCTGTGCCTCAGACCCTGTCTTTAGTCCTGCGGGTTTGTATTTGCAGCACGATCAGTTGTTGGCTGTAGCCTCTTGGCCTCCTTTGTCTATAGGCTGGTGATCCCCTGAGGGCCAGGTGCATCTTAGGCTCATTAAAGCGGTCCTCTGGATCAGCCCCACCCTGGGAGTTTCCCGGCTCTGCGGGTGTGTTTTCTAGTCCCCATGTTCCACCCAGGTCAGTGCCACCTCAGGCAAACCCTTTACTCTCAGGGCCTGTTTTCAGTCCCAGGTCTGTTCCATGGTGGTTGCCATCTGAGAAGATGCTCGGCCTCATCTGGTTGCCCAGGAAGACAGAAGGAGAGGCTATGGGATATCTGGGGCTGGGCCTTGTTATTACTGAAGACGGCTGTTGCTCTGCACCTCGGGGCACCACCACTCCAGTGTAATTCTCTCTTAACCAACCATCGTCTTCTTGCTCTTTTGCTACAGAGTCAGCACTGGCCAGCTGCAGTCCAGGTTCTGTCTGTACCTCTCGAGAGTTCACCCAAGAATCTGGACTCCTGCGGGGGCAGTTCTCCAGATCACAGAGTGAGAGTGGAGGGGAGTGCTAGGAGCTCAGAGTTGCAGGTCGTAACACCAAGCTCATTGAGACCAAATGAAGAAATAAACAGATACAAAGGTTACCAAGCACACGGGCCCATAGATACAGAGACAGACGGAAACACATAGACATACAGGTAACAGCCACAACAACAGCAATATAAGAACAACTGCAATAAAAATAGTGATAATCATAAAATAATTGAAAGAAAGGAAAAAAAGAGAGAAAAAAGTGGTGTTAGTAGGAATGTTAAAAGAGAAGAAAGAAGAAATTAAAATTAGAAGACATAGAAATAAAAAATATATCTATATAAAAAGTAATAATAAAAAATTATCAAAATCTCCTCTAAGAAAATGGTGAGGAAAAAACAGACAAAAACAAAACAAACAAAAAAACCCCCACCAAACCAAACCAAACCAAAACAAAACAAAACAAAAAAAAGGCACCAACTACAAAAATATTCTTGCGTGTAGAAATATACCTACATATATGTCTGCTGTAGGGATCAACTTTCGTAGGAATATATTCATACTGCAATATACTTTCCAGACAGCAGGTGGAGCTGTGAGTGGTTCCGAGGCTTATACCTGATTTACAGTTTATACTGTTACCATGGTAACCACCTTCCAGGGCCAATTGCCATTTTGGAATTTCTGTAAAAGTTTGTCGCCTAAGAATTGTGTAACCTCGGCTGTTCTTTTCCAGACAGCACTTGCAACCCACCTTCCCACTCAATGGAGGTGTCCATGTTTCTTAAGTCTTTCCACTCTGTTCCCAGGTTCTCCTGCAAACTGGTGACTGCAATGGGTTGTAGGGGGAGTGTTGCTGAGTTTGGGCCGTCGTTGCCGGGTTTGCGGTTTCAGCTGCTGTAGCTGGCTCCCGGGGCTGAAGCCAAGTTTGCAGCTTTAGCATCTAAAGCCGGGTCCGCGGCTTCAGTAGCTGTAGCCGGTTCCCGTGGTTGGAGCATTTGGGGGACTTATTCTGAGTTTTATGGTTCAGAGTTTCCCTTTTAGATCAGCGCCCGCCAGTTCGCCTCGCAGCCTGAATGGCCAGCCCCCTCCAACACCTGGGGGAAAGGTGCCTGCCCTTTTGGGTAGTTCAAAATGTCTGTTTCCCAAGCTGGATCCCTTCCCTTCAATTGTCCAACAGTTTACCCAGCTCCCTGTGGTTTTGAGTAGCTCTCCTTTTGGATGCCTCCGTCAGTTCAGGAATAATTATTTGTCAATTGGGTTTTGTCAGCATTTACAAGCTGCTGACCTCTGTAGGGGATAGGCCTGCTGGCCGGCATGGCCGAGCAGGGAAGAATCTCTACAACAGAGTCTGTGGTTTTAAATTACCCCTCATATATAGCAATCCGCCAGTTCACTGATCGTCTCCAGCTGTCTGTCCACTCCAATAATCCACACACAGGGAAGGTCCAGACTGCCTTTCCTCTCACCTGATGGCTTGGGAGAGGTGGGCTACACGTCCCCGTCCTGTCTGCCATCATGCTCTGCCCCCCTCATATGTCTTCTTAAACCATAGTGCAATAAAAATAGAAATTAATCTAATAGAAAAATAAAATCATGAAAATTAAAATGCCTGCTGCTGAGTGATCTTTGGGTCAATGATGAAATTAAGATGGAAATCAAAAGATTTCTCAAACTGAAGAAGAAAGGAGACACCACTTATCAAAATTGATAGGATACAACAAAAGCCTTAAATGCCTACATCAAAAACACAGAAAGATTGCAAATTACCAAACTAATGTTAATTCTCAAGGAACTAGAAAAGAAAGAGCAAACCAAACATAAAGTCAGCAGAAGAAAAGAAATAATAAAGCTCAGAACAGAACTAAACAAATGGAAACCAAAAAACAATACAAAAAATTACAAAAAAACGTTCCTTCTTTAAAAAAATAAACAAAATTGATAGACCTGTAACCAGATTAACCAGAAATGAAAAAGACACAAATAAGCTCATCAGAAATGAATAAGAAGATATAATTCATACCACAAAAATATTAAACATCATCTGTAAATACTATGAAAACCTCTATGCACATAAACTATTATAGAAATGGATAAATTCCTATAAACACACACCCTCCCAAGATTCAATGAAGAAAAGGCAGAAATCCTGAACAGACCAATAATGAGTATCAAGAATGAAGGAGTAACAAAGAAAAATCTCCCAATGACAACAACAACAAAAAGCCCTGGACCTGAATTCTCTCAGACCTACAAAGAAGAACTTGTATCCATCCTACAGAAATTATTCCATAGCCTCAAGAAGAAAGGAATTCTACCTAATGCATCCTATAAAACTATTATCACCTTGAGACCAAGGCCACGAAAGGACACAGCAAAAAGCAAAAAACATAGACAAGTATCTGTTATGAACAGATGTGAAAATCCTCAATAAACTACTATCGAACCAATTCAATAAGACATGAAAAAAAAAAAATTCAACAGGACCTTGGGTTTCATCTCAAGGATGCAAGGGTCAATGTATATAAATCCATAAATGTGATTCACCACACAAACAAAAGTGAAAACAAAGACCTATGATCATCTTAATAGTTGCAGAAAAAGCATTCAATAAAAAACCCACATCCTTTCATGATAAAAACCCTCAAGAAAAGTAGGTGTAGAAGGATCATATCTTAAAATTATAAAATTTTAAAAGCCATATAAAATAACCCACAGTCAAAGGCTTATAAATAAATAAATGTTAAAAGTTGAAAGCATGCGAGTGCCTGTAATACCAATGGCTTCCGGAGGCTGAGGCAGCCGATGCCCGCAGCCCGAGTCTGAGGTTGCAGCGAGCTACCACGCCCACTGCACTCGGCTCAGGGGCATAGGGTGGGACTCTTTCTCAACAACAACAAAAAAGGTTGAAACCATTCCCCCTAAGAACTAAAACAAGACAAGAGTGCTCACTGTTACCACTTCCATTCAATATAGTACTAGAAGCCCAAACCAGAGAAATCAGAAAAGAGAAAGATATAAAGCATATCCATATCAAGAAAGAAGAGGTTAAATACATCTTTTTGTTCATAATATGATCTCATATCTAGAAAATTGCAAAGACTCCTGAAATAGATAAATTCATCAACGTCTCAGTTCACAAAATTAAAGAAAATAAATCAGTATAATTTCTGTATACAAATAACAATCAAGCTGAGAGTTAAAGCAAAGACTCCATACCATCTTTTATACAACAGCTACAAAGAAAATAAAATACTTATGAATATAATTAGCCAAGGAGGTGAAAGATCTCTCCAAGGAGAACTATCAAACACTAAGGAAAGAAATTGAAGATGACAAACAAATGAAGAAACATTCCTTGATCATGGATAGACAGAATCAACATCATTAAAATGTCCATACTTCCCAAAGTGAGTTACAGATTCAAATCAATATCCATCAAAATACCAATGTCATATTTCACAGATCTAGAAAAAGTAATTTTATATTTCATTTGGAGCGAAAAAATAGCCCAAATAGAGCAATCTTGATCAAAATGAATATATTTGGAGGCATCATATTACCAGACTTCAAATTATACTACAAGCCTATAGTAACCATAATACTGACATAAAAGTGGAGACATAGATCAATGGGAATAACCAATAACCCAGATATAAAACCATCCACCTACAACCAACCAATCTTCAACAAGGCAGATAATAACATACACTGAGGAAAGAAAGTTCTATTGAATAAATTGTGCTGGGAAAACTGGGCAGAAGAATGAAACAAAACCCCTATCTCACCATATACAAAAATTAAGATGGATAAAAGACTTAATTGTACGGCATGAAACCATAAAAATTCTTTAAGAAAATGTAGGAAAAACTCTTCTAGACATCAGCCTAGACAAATAATTTATGGCTAAGATTCCCAGAAGGCAAATACAGCAATGGCAAAAATAAATAAATGGGACTCCATTAAGTTAAAAAGATTCTAACAGCAAAGGAAATTATCAATATGTAAACAAACAACCTACAGAGTTGGAGAAAATATTTGCAAACTATCCATCTGATAAAAGGCTAATATGCAGAATCTACCAAGAATTCAAATAAATTAGCAAGAATAAAACCAACAACCCAAATATTTCATCTTCTTTGGCACTACTGTGAATGGAATAGAGTCCTCGACTGTTTTTTCAGCTTGACTATTGTTGGTATATGTAAAGGCTACAGATTTATGAGTGTTGATTTTGTAACCTGAGACACTGCTGTATTCCTTGATCACTTCTAAGAGTTTTGTAGTAGAATCCCTAGTGTTTTCCAGATATACAATCACATCATCTGTGAAGAGTGAAAGTTTGATCTCATCTGACCCTATATGTATACCCTTGATCACCTTTTCTTCCCTAATTGCTATGGCTAAGACTTCCATTACAATGTTAAAAAGCAGTGGAGACAATGGGCAACCTTGCTTGGTTCCTGATCTGAGTGGAAATTATTTCAATTTAACCATTCAATATGGTATTGGCTGTGGGTTTGCTGTAAATGGCCTCTATCAGTTTAAGAAATGTCCCTTCTATACCAATTTTCTTAAGTGTTCTGATCATTAAAATTAAAAACTTCTCAGTGATAAATAATGCCAAGAGGATGAGGACAAAAGACACACAGTTACACAATATTTGCAGAATACACATCCCATAATGGAATGTTATCCAAAATATACAAAGATCTCTTAAAATTCAACAAGAATATGAATAATCTGATTAAAAATTGGCAAAAGACCTAAATAGAACCTGACCAGAGAAGATATGCAGAAGGCAAATAAGCAAATAGAAAGATGCTCAACACAATAGGAAATTGCAAAATAAAACTTCTTTCCAAAAAGGCTGTATTATTTTGCAATCCCACCAGCAGTGTAGAAGTGTTTCTTTCACACCACATCCACACCAACATCTGCAGTTTGGGGGTTTTGTGATGTGGGCTAGTCTTACTGGAGGTAGGTGATATCCCGAAGTGGTTTTGATTTGCATTTCTCTGATGATTAAGATGATGAGCATTTTTTCGTGTGTCTGTAGGCCAGGTGCCTGTCTTCTTCAGAGAAGCTTCTGTTCAAGTCTCTTGCCCACAATGAAATGGGATCACTTGTTCTTTTCTTATTAATAAGTTTGAGTTATCTGTGCATTCTAGTTATCAAACCTTTGTCAGAAACATAACCTGCAACTATCTTCTCCCATTCTTAGGGCTGTCTTCTTGCTTTATTTACTATGTTCTTGGCTGTACAGAAGCTTTTTAGTTTGATCATATTCCGGTAAAATATTTTTGGTGTTGCTTCGATTGCCTGGGGGGAGAGGGGGATCCAGGCAATTTCCCAGGCCAATTTCTTCAAGTGTTTCCCCTGCACTCTCTCCAAGTATCTTTATAGTTTCATGTCTTAAGTTTAAATCTTTTATCCAGTGAGAGTCAATTGTTGTTGAATGTTGAAAGGTGTAGGTCCAGTTTCAGTCTTCTACAAGTGCCCAGCCAATTCACCCAGAACCATTTGTTAAATAGAGAATCTTTTCCCCCAATTTATGTTTTTGATAGACTTATCAAAGATCAAATGACGATAAGTGTCTGGGTTCATCTCTTGGTTCATCCATACATCTACCTCTCTATTTTTGTGCCAGTACCATGCCGATTTGATCACTAGAGATTTATAGTATAGCCTGAAGTCTGGTAGCATGATTCCTACTGATTTATTTTTATTTCTGAATGATGTAGAAATCAAATACTTTAATGACATACACATGTTGAAGAAATTTGTCATAAACAAACGAACTCGCCAGGATATTCTCAGAATCCTCCACAATGACCAGCACAATGCTCTACCACAAAGTAAACTCATTGAGAATTTTTTGAACAAAACCAACTTCCACAGTGGTAAAAGGATTAAAAATGTCCACTGGACATTTGAAAACCATGATACCCAAAAAACTACCAGGCTTATCAATTCTCTCAATTAATGTGAATGGTTTAAATTGTCCTCCAAAGAGGCACAGGTTGGCGGACTGGATACATAAACTTAGACCAGATATCTGCTGAATACAAGAATCTCATCTTATCTTAAAGGATAAAAATAGATTCAGGGTGAAGGGATGGACATCTATAATTCAGGCAAATGGAAGTCAGAAAAAACCAGGGGTTGCAATTTTATTCACAGATACAATAGGCTTTAAACCAACAAAAGTAAGGAAAAATAAGGATGGTCACTTCATATTTGTCAAGAGAAACACTCAACATGAAGAGATTTCAGTTATTAACATTTATGCACCAAACCAGAATGCTCCTCAATTTATAAAGGAAACCCTAACCAACATGAACAATTTGATATCTTCCTGCACCATAATAGTCAGAAATTTTAACACCTCTTTCAGTGTTGGATAGATCCTCCAAAAATAAACTAAACAAATAAATATTGGACTTAAACTTGATCCTTCAAAAAATGAACTTAACAGACATCCATAGGACATTTCATCCTAATAAAACTTAATACACATTCTTCTCATCAGCCCATGAAACATCTTCCAAAATTGATCACATCTTAAGTCACAAGTCTAACCTCAGCAAATTTAAAAGAATAGAAATTATTTCTTGTATTTTCTCAGACCATCACAGAATAAAAGTTGAACTCAACAACAAAAGAAATCTTCATACTCAAACAAAGTCTTGAAACTAAATAACCTTATCCTGAATGATAGCTGGGTCATAGATGAGATTAAGAAGGAAATTGCCAAATTTTTGTTACAAAACGACAATGAAGACCTGAATTATCAGAACCTGGGGGATAGTGCAAAGGCAGTCCTAAAAGGGAAATTTAAAGCATTGCAAGCCTTCCTCAAGAGAATGGAAAGAGAGGAAGTCATCAACTTAATGGGACATCTCAAGTAATAGGAAAAGAAAGAATATCCCAACCCCAAACCCAGCAGAAGAAAAGAAATAACCAAAATTACAGAATAATTAAATGAAATTGAAAACAAAAGAAGCATTCAAAAGATCAACAACTCAAAAAGTTGGTTTTTTGAAAAAATTAACAAAATTGATGAACCTTTAGCTAATCTAACCAGAAACAGAAAAGTAAAATCCCTAATATAATCAATCAGAAATGGTAAAGGAGAAATAACAACAGACACCTCAGAAATTCAATGAATTTCAATTTATACTTAATGAATACTGTAAAAAACTCTATTCTCAGAAATATGAAAATATGGAGGAAATAGACCAATACCCAGAAGCACACCACCTTCCTAGACTCAGCCAGAAAGAATTGAGAATGTTGAATAGACCTGTATCAAGTTCTGAACTAGCATCAACTATATGAAATCTCCTAAAAAAGAAAAGACTGGGACCAAATGGCTTCCCATCAGAATTCTACCACATCTTTAAAGAGGAACTAGTACCTATATTGTATAACCTTTTCCAAGATATAGAAAAAGAAGGATAATTCCCTACTCATTCTACAAAGCAAATATCACCCTGATCCACAAACCAGGAAAAGGCCCAACAATGAAAGAAAACTATAGACCAATATTATTAATGAATATAAATGCAAAACTATTCAATAAGATCCTAGCAAACGGAATCCAGCATCACATTAAACAACTTATACACCATGACCAAGTTGGTTTCATCCCAGGGTCTCAAGGTTAGTTCAACATACTTAAATCTATAAATATAATACATCACATAAAATAAAAAAAAAACAAAGACCCTATGATTCTCTTAATTGATGCAGAAAAGCTTTTTGACAACATCCAGCATCCTTTCATGATCAGAACACTTAAGAAAATAGGTTTAGATGGGTCTTTTCTTAAACTGATAGAGGCTATCTACAGCAAATCCATAGCCAATATCATATTGAATGGAGTAAAATTGAAAACTCAGATCAGGAAATAGGCAAGGATGCCCTTTGTCTCCAATGCTATTCAACATAGTAATGGAAGTCTTAGCCACCACAATTGGGCAAGAGAAAGGTATCTAAATAGTGTCAGAGGAGATCAAACTCTCACTCTTTGCTGATGATATGATACTATACCTGGAAAATCCTAGGGACTCAACTACAAAACTCTTAGAAGAGATCAAGGGATATAGCAGTGTCTCAGGATACAAAATCAATAGACTTTATATATACTTTATATATACTTTATAAATATATATATATAAATAGTCAAGCTGAAAAAATAGTCAAGGACTCTTCTTTTTACAGTTGTGCCAAAGAAGATGAAATATTTGGGAATTTACCTAACAAATGACTGTGAGAAAAGAAATAGCTGAAGATGTTAACAAATGGAAAAACATACCATGCTCATGGCTGGGAAGAATCAACATTATTAAAATGTCCATACTACCCAAACAATATACAAATTTCATGCAATCCCTATTAAAGCACCACTGCCATACCTTAAAGATTTGGAAAGAATAGTACTTCAGAGAAGTTTCTGTTCAAGTCTGTTGCCCACAAAGAAATGTTTTTTTTTTGTTCTTTTCTCATTGATTAGTTTGAGTTCTCCGTGGATACTAGTTATCAGGCCTTTTTCAGAAATGTAACCTGCAAAAATCCTCTCCCATTCTGTAGGCTGTCTGTTTGCTTTACCTACAGTTCCCTTAACTGTGCAGAAGATTTTTAGCTTGATCAGATCTCAGTAATATATTGTTGGTGTGGTTTCATTTGCTGCCCCCAATAATTTTGCCTTTTGATGCTCCCTTTCTATCACCTCTATACCTCAGTTGTTGTAGACAGTAGCCAGGCCGACTTACCAAGGTCAACTTCTGGAGCTTCCTATAAATACCAGAGTCAGAGTTGTTAATGAAATGAGTATTTATTACTATTTCTGTCTCTGCTGACATGAGGTATACTTTTTGATACTTCAGTGATTCTTTCTCTAAATGTTGCTGGGCTTTCCTCCTTCCCTGAACCACCTCTGTTAATTTGGAAAAGTTGACTGGTTTTACTTGCATAGCTTTTAGGCTCCCATAAGACACACTAGCATGTGGTTGTGCAGGTCAGGTCCTCTTTGATCTCGTTTGGTGATTCCACCCTGGATTCCCCCTAAGGAAATGCCTGATTTCTAGGTGGAAGCGGTTGACTTAGGGCATGGAGTTGGTCTCCATTGACCCAATCAGCTGCCAAAATCCTGTTTCTTTCATCTAGTGAACAGCAATGTGAGAGTAAGACCCACACATCTCTTCAGGTTAAATCAAAAACAATAGACAGGTGTTCAAATGCCACTATGAATATCCTGAGGTTGGGAGAGAAGCTTCCTAACTTTACACATCTTGAGATTCCCCATTGAGAATGGAATGTGAACCTGCACAGGCTGCCCTGTGGGTCCTGATATTTCCTGCAAAGGACATAAAGGAGGCAAGTTAATATCCAGAAGAGAGGGATAAAGAGAATTGGTTAGATCGTATGTCAGTGGGGCCTGAGGCTCCTCTGGGGCTAAAGCAACAGACACGATTCCTCTGTGTTCTCCTGATCCTTGCCTTAAAGCATGAGGTTTGTCTGGAGTCAAAGACCTACTGAGACCTTTACCTATCCCTGTGAGTTGACACTTTTCCATACAAAATTCACAATATTGGGGATCATCTCTGAGTTAAACAAAAGCCTGAACATAGGGAACCTCTGACCACCTTCCCTCTCTTCCACAAAGGGGGTGTAACTGAAGGATGGTGTTTGGGTCAAAGCTCCCAATATTAGGCCAGGATTCTCCACCCAACAGCTGGTATTGGGCATAGGCTGTGTTGTAGAAAAATACTAGTTTCTTTCTGCCAAGACTGATGAGTCTAGGGACTTCCAATTTTCTAAAAAACATCCCAGAGAAGAATTGGTGGAGAATGAGGCTTTCTGTCCCATGATTTCTATGATGAAAAAGAGTAGGCTTCCTGTCAGACCAGTAGTCCCTGTGACCGGCAGAACAGGGTTGATCAGAGGTGGCTTCATAAGGCCCTACACTAATTTCTCTGTTATTTGAGGCAAAGGCCACATTGTAAGGCCCTGCCCTTGCCTCCCTGCCTGGCCACCAGGCCAGGCACCCCTTGCCCCAGTGCACCATCCCTGACTATGGGGATGTTCCAGTCCATCACCCCACAGCCAGTTCCCCTTGTCTGCATGTCCTGTGACAAACATAGGGAAATTCCTGCCCTTGGCTCCTAAATCCTCCCTCTGGTCTCTCTAGGGAAGAATTCTAAGGTCAGGAAGGCCCCAAATTATCAAGAGTTGGTAAGGAGGAAAAGTAAGGAAAGGAATGTCTGCCCTAGGCCAGAACCTGTGGCAATCTTTAACTTAGAACACTGAGGTTCTTATTCTTGGACTTCAAATGATCTACCACCTCTTCAACCTTTTAATTATGTTGTGGCTCTTTTCTAGGCCAGATCTAAAATTTCTACTTAATGAGACTGGGGGAAAGTTACAGAAAATGAGACTTCCATTTACATTCTCCACCCTTATTACACTGTTATCAGAGCTGGCCGTTCCCATTAACCTTGAGTTCTGTAATGCCACTCAGGCCTTTGTAACTTCTGATTCAAAGCAAGCAGGAGATAACAGCCAGAGTTTAACAGACTTTCCATGTTTTCCACACAAATTTCTTTGTAAATTTCCTTTCACAAGCCTTATTACAATTTACACAGACCATCTGCAAATACCTGGACTATCTCTGCCTTTGTCCCAAACTTTCCTTTTCTTAAAACATCAGTTAGTTTAGGACAAAATCTCTCATATAAAATCCTTTTTATACAGTATTATTATTCTCTTTCCTTTTTACTTTCCTTTTCAAAAATACATCTTCTTATCCTTGATTTTCTTCTTATCTCTCTCTCTCCTACTTACTGTTTCCTTTTCCCACACAAAACCATTTCTCTCTGTTCAATCCTTTCTTTGCAATAAAACATATTTCCACATTCATAGACTTTTTTACATTCCCTTTTTATCTTTTTTTTCAAATCCATACATTGAATCAACTTTAAAACAACCTCTGACTTAGATGAAATTTCACATGTAAATATTTTCTCAGTGAGTACACAATTTACGCCTTTTTCATGACACATCCTACTCCCTGATATATCCACATACAGAACTACATGCATTGACCAGACTTCCAGAATTTCCATCTCTAGTAACATTAAATTTTAGTGAAGAACATAAACAGGAAACTCTGAACTATTTGTGATAAGGATATATTTGTATCTATTCACACTAGTAAGACCTCCAAAATTAAACACAAGAGCATTTTTGCCAATAAACCAGAAGACCTGGCTGTTCTCATCGAACTCACAATACCAGAAATTAGTCCTGCTTATCAAAATCAAAAAGCATATATCCAATTTTTTCTCCAAATTACAGTTATGAGGCATACAAAAAAATAAGCTTTTTTTCTTTTCAGATTCTCCAACTTAGCCATTCCAGTTGCTGAGGCTGCATCCCAGCAGGGAGTCCCCTGGGATTCCCCCCCCCATTTCCCCATCTTGAACAGACATGGAGGTGGGAATCCCCTAATAAGTACAATGTTCTACAATTGAACTAATAAGTATAATGTTCAACCCTCATCCCCCCCACCACCAGAAAGTTAGTGAATCTATAACTGCAAACCCCAGCAAAGTCAGAGTTAGTACAGCTGGAAAAAAAATCAAAACACAAAGACTAGCAAAGGAAAGATAGAACATAGTGGAACAAACGTTGTAATATACAGATTACAGCTTTTCAGGAGGGGGTAGAGCCACTGGGAAGCTGAGTAATACACAAGGGTAGGGAGAGGAGAGAGAAACAGAGGTTCTGCAAACTTAGGGATCAAACACAGGAAAATGGAACTCCATGAAGACAGTGCTGGTAAGCAGCCTCCAACAAATACTCATCACTCATTCAGTTTACCTTACCAGAGCCAGAAAGAAGTCCCCCAAATCAAAAGGAGGTCCCAGGTTTCAGCACCAAAACGTTAGGCCCATCAGGCTGTCCCCTGGTCCCCCAGCTCCCAATGTCAGGAGAGCACTGGTATCCAGGTGAGCTGATGATGGAGTGACTACAACACAAAGTGATCTTATACAAACATGAAAGAAAGAATGAACATAAAGAATGAAGCTACACAAAGTGAAAATATGCTCCAGAGAGGGTGACAGATCAGACCCCACCCGCGGAGAAAGACTCAGAGTCTAGGCACACTAGTTTGTCCCACTTTTCTCCTGGCAAGAATGGTTTTATTTCCCATCCTTTGGGGTGATTGACAGATTAAGGTTACACAATAAACTCCTTATTACCCTTGATGTCTTCTCCAAACCTTCCTGAAGGACACACAAGGTTGAAATTTGCAGTGTTAATTATATGGTAACAAGCTCTAGGACAGTTATAGGGACTTTCTACTATTGTTACCACCAGGGAACAGTTCCTAGCTGCAATTGGGCTCCTAGGTACTATTTAATTCCCACTCTCCACGCTCAGTCTTCAGGCCACCTCTTGCCACCTCTTGCCACCTCTTTAACCCTTGACCCACCCTAACACAAAGTCTTTGAAACCCAGAGTGTGTTTTATACTTATAGCTTGTCTCAGCTCAAACTAGCCACAGTTCAAGTACTCATAGGCACATACGACCAGTGTCAACCATACTGGGCAGTGCAAGTTTTCACCAATACAGTATGGTAAAAGAGATGCCATGAGACTCTCAAAGCTAGATCATAAGTGGCCATACACTGGAACCAGGACCAATGATGAGAGGGTATGGCCAAAAGGTGTGTTCTGGTGGACATTTCTATTGGCTGTGTTCATTGAGTCAACCTCACCAGGTAGCAGATGTGTGAGTGAAGACCCTAGCCCCCAGCCATGTAAGTCAGCTTCACCCATTCAAAGCTCTCCTACCAGGAGGCCCCAGACCTGCTGCAGTCACAACATGTCATTCCCCATGTGCCCTTTACAAATTCCTGACTCAGTACTAACACACAAAATGAAACATGTTTAAAGCATATTCTATTACATAGTACTATGTACAGTAATAAAAACTGTAAAATACAAATAAGCCATCAATTAACTCCACTAAAGTATTCATGAGAACTGGGTTGTTTGGCTGTATAAGCATCTGACATTTTGACAGTCTAAGAATATAAATTGGTCTTTATTTTCAAGATCCACTTAAAAGTCGTTCATATCATATAATTTTTTAAAAAACATCAGTACGGCCGGGAGGTGGAGCATGATGGCGGACAGGACGGACGTGTAGCCCACCTCTCCCAAGTCACCAGGTGAGAGGAAAGGTGGTCTGGACCTTCCCTGTGTGTGGATTATTGGAGTGGACAGACAGCTAGAGATGCCCAGCAAACTGGCGGTTTGCTATATATGAGGGGTAATTTAAAAATCACAGACTCTGTTGTAGAGATTCATCCCTGCTCCACCGTGCCGGCCAGCAGGCCCCTCCCCCACGGAGGTCAGCAGCTTGTAAATGCTGACATAATCCAATTGATAAGTAATTAATCCTGAACTGAGGGAGGCATCTGAAAGGAGAGCCACTCAAAACCACAGGGAGCTGGGCAAACTGTTGGACAATTGAAGGGAAGGGATCCTGCCCGGGAAACAAACAGACATTTTGAACTACCCAAAACGGTGGGCACCTTTCCCCCAGGTGTTGGAGGGGGCTGGTGGTTCAGGCTGCGCAGCGAACTGGCGGACGCCCATCCAAAACTCTGAACCATAAAACTCAGAATAAATCCCCCGAGTGCTCCAACCACAGGAACGGCTTGAAGCCTAGGACCCAGCTTTGGCTTCTGGGGCTGCGGAGCAACTGAAGCCGCGGACCAGCTTTGGCTGCTGAAGCCCCGGGAACCAACTACAGGAGATACGCGGGACGCAGCACCACTCCCCTTATGGCCGATTGCAGTCTCTAGTTTGCGGGGGAACCTGAGAGCAGAGTGGAGGGACTTAGGAAGCGTGGACACCTGCATTGAGTGGGAGGGTCGGTCGCCAGTGCTGTCGGGAGGAGAACAGCCGAGGTTGCACAATTCTTAGGCAACAAACTTTTACAGAAACTCCAAAATGGCGATAGGCCATGGAAGGTGGTTACCATGGTAACGGTACAAACTGTAAACCAGGTATAAGTCTCAAAATCACTCACAGTGCCACCTGGTGTCCATAAAGTATATTGCAGTATGAATATATTCCTAAGAAAGTTGATCCCTACAGCAGACATATAGACATTTATAGGTATATTTCTACCACAAGAATATTTTTGCAGTTGGTGCCTTTTTTTGTTTTGTTTTGTTTTGTTTTGTTTTTGGTTTTCGTGGGGTGTTTTTTTTTTTTTTTTTTGCTGTTGTTTTCTTTTTGTCTGATTTTTCCTCCTCATTTTCTTAGAGGAGATTTCGATAATTTTTTATTATTACATTTTATATAGATATATTTTTTATTTCTATGTCTTCTAATTTTAATTTCTTCTTCACACTTAACATTCCTTCTAACACCACTTTTTTCTCTTTTTTTCCTTTCTTTCAATTATTTTATGATTATCACTATTTTTATTGCAGTTGTTCTTATATTGCTATTGTCATGGCTATTGCATGTATGTTTATGTGTTCCGTCTATCTCTGTATCTATGGGTCCAGGGGCCTGGTAACCTTTGTATCTGTGTACTTGTTCATTTGGTCTCAATGAGCTTGGTGTTACGACCTGTAACCCTGAGCATCTAACACCCCCCTCCACTCTCACTCCGTGATCTGGAGACCTGCCCCCTCAGGAGTCCAGATTCTTGGCTGAACCCTCAAGAGGTATAGACAGGACCTGGACTGCAGCTGACCAGTGCTGACTCTGTAGCAAAGGAGCAAGAAGATGACGGTCAGCTGAGAGGGAATTACACTGGAGCGGTGGTGCCTGAGGTGCAGAGCAACAGCCATCTTCAGCAATAACAAGGCCCACCCCCAGATATCCCATAGCCTCTCCTCCTGTCTTCCTGGGCAACCAGATGAAGCCAAGCATCTTCTCAGATGGCAATCAACATGGAACAGACCTGGGAATGAAACACAGGCCCCGAGAGTAAAGGCTTTTCCTGAGACGGTACCGACTTGGGTGGAACACGGGGACTAGAAAACACACCCGCAGAGCCAGGAAACTCCTAGGGTGGGGCTGATCCAGAGAACCGCTCTACTGAGCATAAGATGCACCTGGCCCTTAGGGGATCACCAGCCTATAGACAAAGGAGGCCAAAAGGCTACAGCCAACAACTGATCGTGCTGCGAATACAAACCCGCACGACTAAAGACAGGGCCTGAGACACAGGTTCTGGGAACTCAAATCAGCCTCTCCTCTGCAGAGGAATCTGGCAAGGTCAGAAACAAACTCCCACAGGGTTGTTCCCTTCACCCAGTAACATAAACTAAGGGTGGGGCTGGAACTGAGTGAACACCTCCAGCCTCCATCAAGTGCCCGAGGTTGACAGGCTACACCACTCCCTACTGGATAAAGACAGAGAATAGCGGCCTAGTTGAGCAGACACAGACTACCCTGTGACTTAGGCAGGTGAAAACCCCTGGAGTATCTGCTTACTGCAGACAACTGACTGGGTCACAGCCCTGTGGGGCTAGCAGAGACTGGGTGCGACAGAGCTGCAAGGTGGGGAAGGAGGCATCATTCTTCCCAGACTGATCTATTTACTGGGTGGCTCTTCCTGACTCCACGCAGCACTGGAGCAAGCCATTTTAGAGCAGCCACCAGACACCTGTGACCCAGTTCCCAGGGACCTCTTGAACTCTCCCACCCAAGGCAGCTGCTGACTGAGACAATTGACTTGGACCTTTTGAACTGAGTCACTCACCTGGGGACTATCCAGGTGGTGCCCTGGAGGTGTGGTTGTAGGAAGGTTTGATTTTCTTTTTCCATTTGTTGTCTGTGGTGGGTGGGGTGACTTAATTGCTGGTATTTCTCCACAGCTGAGACTTCAACCCAGAGTAACTGTTTCACTAGGGTCACATAGAAACCAGCTGAAAACAAGTCAGAACCACTTAGCCCCTCTACACCAAACAGGGCCCCAGTTTCTCAGGCCACAGCACTATACGGGTCCTCGACAAAACACCAGAGGAAAATCAAAGGGAGTAAAACAATCATGGGGCGGAATCAGCAGAAAAACTCTGGTAACATGAATAACCAGAATAGATCAACACCCCCAAGGAAAGATACGGCACATGTAATTAAAGATCCCATTCACAAACAACTGGCTGAGATGTCAGAAATCGAATTCAGAATTTGGATGGCAAACAAGATTAACAAAATGGAATAAGGAATTCGTGGAGAAATTCAAAAGCTGTCTCAAGAATTTAACGAATTTAAAGACAAAACCATGAAAGACTTAGACACACTGAAACAAAAATTTACAGCCCTCAAAGATATGAAAAATACAGTGCAATCCCTCAGCAACAGAATGGACCAAGCAGAAGAAAGGATCTCTGACATCAAAGATAAAGCCTTTGAATGCTCCCAAACGCTCAAAGAGGAAGAGAAATGGAGAGCAAAAATGGATCACTCACTCAGAGAGCTCTGGGATAACTCGAAGAAGGCAAATATGCATCTCATAGGAATTCCTGAAACAGATGAAGTGGCCTCACTGGGCGCAGAGGCCCTTCTGCATGAAATTATGAAAGAGAATTTTCCAGACATGCCTAGAGAACCTGAAATTCAGATAGCAGGTAGCTTCAGAACCCCAGCACGACTCAACCCCAACAAGACATCCCCCAGGCATATCATAATTAACTTCATTAAAGTTAATATGAAGGAGAAAATTCTCAAAGCTGCCAGGAGAAAGAAATCTATTACCTTCAAAGGGAAGAACATTAGAATGACTGCAGATCTCTCTGCTGACACTTTTCAAGCCAGAAGAGGGTGGTCATCAATGTTTAATCTCCTCAAGCAAAATAACTTTCAACCCCGGATCTTGTACGCAGCTAAACTGAGTTTCATTTATGATGGAGAAATTAAATACTTTAATGACATACATATGCTAAAGAAATTTTCCATAACTAAACCAGCTCTTCAGGATATTCCCAGACCTATCCTCCATAATAACCAACCCAATCCTCTACTACAAAAGTAAACTCACTCAGAAATTTCTGATCAAACTCCAACTTCCACAATGGCAAAAGGATTAAAAATGCCCACTGGACTTTCAAAAAACTTAATACCCCAAATTTCACCAAACTTATCAATGCTCTCCATTAATGTGAATGGCTTAAACTGCCCTCTAAAGAGACATAGGTTAGCTGACTGGATACAAAAACTCAGGCCAGACATTTGTTGCATACAAGAGTCACATCTTAACTTAAAAGACAAATACAGACTCAGGGTGAAAGGATGGTCATCCATATTTCAGGCAAATGGTATCCAGAAAAAAGCAGGAGTTGCAATTTTATTTGCAGACACAATAGGCTTTAAACCAACAAAAGTAAGGAAGGACAAAAATGGTCACTTCATATTTGTTAAGGGTAAGACTCAATATGATGAGATTTCAATTATTAATATCTATGCACCCAACCAGAATGCACCTCAATTTATAAGAGAAACTCTAACAGACATGAGCAACTTGATTTCCTCCAACTCTACAATAGTTGGAGATTTTAGCACTCCTTTGGCAGTGCTGGATCGATCCTCCAACAAAAAGCTGAGTAAAGAAATTCTAGATTTAAATCTAACCATCCAGCATTTAGATTTAGCTGACATCTACAGAACATTTCATCCCAACAAAACTGAATACACATATTTCTCATCAGCCCACGGAACTTACTCCAGAATCGATCACATCTTAGGTCACAAGTCTAACCTCAGTAAATTTAAAGGAATAGAAATTATTCCATGCATCTTCTCGGACCATCATGGAATAAAACTTGAGATGAGTAACAACAGGAATCTGCATACACATACAAAAACATGGAAGTTAAATAACCTTATGCTGAATGATAGCTGGGTCAGAGATGAGATCAAGAAGGAAACTGCCAAATTTCTGGAACAAAACGACAATGAAGACACGAACTATCAGAACCTCTGGGACACAGCAAAGGCAGATCTAAGAGGGAAATTTCTAGCACTGCAAGCCTTCCTCAGGAGAACAGAAAAAGAGGAAGTAAGCAACTTAATGGGACATCTCAAGAGACCTGAAATGGAAGAACAATCCAACCCCAAATCCAGTAAAAGAAAAGAAATAACCAAAATCAGAGCAGAACTAAATGAAATTGAAAACAAAATAATAATACAACAGATCAATAAACAAAAAAGCTGGTTTTTTGAAAAGGTCAACAAAATAGATAAACCTTTGGCCAACCTAATCAGGAAAAAAAGTAAAATCTCTAATCTCATCAATCAAAAATGACAAAGACGAAATAACAACAGACTCCTCAGAAATCCAAAAAATCCTTAATGAATATTACAAGAAACTATACTCTCAGAAATACGAAAATCTGAAGGAAATCAACCGTTACTTGGAAACACGTCACCTTCCAATACTTAATCAAAAACAAGTGGAAATGTTGAACAGGCCCATATCAAGTTCAGAAATATCATCAACCATACAAAATCTCCCCAAAAAGAAAAGCCCGGGACCACATGGCTTCACGTCAGAATTCTACCAAACCTTTAAAGAGGAATTAGTATCTATACTACTCAACCTGTTCCAAAAGGTAGAAAAAGAAGGAAGACTACACAACACATTCTATGAAGCAAACATCACCGTGATCCCCAAACCAGGAAATGACCCAACAAGAAAAGAAAATTATAGACCAATATCACTAATGAATATAGATGCAAAAATATTCAACAAGATCCTAACAAACAGAATCCAGCAACATATCAAACAAATCATACATCGTGACCAAGTCAGTTTTATCCCAGGATCTCAAGGCTGGTTCAATATACGTAAATCTATAAATGTAATCCAGCACATAAACAAATTAAAAAACAAAGACCATATGATTCTCTCAATTGATGCAGAAAAAGCTTTTGATAACATCCAACATCCATTCATGATTAGAACACTTAAGAAAATTGGTATAGAAGGGACATTTCTTAAACTGATAGAGGCCATCTACAGCAAACCCACAGCCAATATCACATTGAATGGAGTTAAACTGGAATCATTTCCACTTAGATCTGGAACCAGACAAGGCTGCCCATTGTCTCCATTGCTCTTTAACATTGTAATGGAAGTTTTAGCCACCGCAATTAGGGAAGAAAAGGCAATCAAGGGTATCCACATAGGGTCAGAAGAGATCAAACTTTCGCTCTTCACAGATGATATGATTGTATATCTGGAAAATCCTAGGGACTCTACTACAAAACTCTTAGAAGTGATTAAGGAATACAGCAGTGTCTCAGGTTACAAAATCAACATTCATAAATCGGTAGCCTTTATATATGCCAACAATAGTCAAGTTGAAAAAACAATTAAGGACTCTATCCCATTCACAGTAGTGCCAAAGAAGATGAAATACTTGGGAGTTTATCTAACAAAGGACGTGAAAGATCTATATAAAGAGAACTATGAAACTCTAAGAGAAGAGATAGCTGAGAATGTTAACAAATGGAATAATATACCATGCTCATGGTTGGGAAGAATCAACATTGTTAAAATGTCCATACTACCCCAATATAAAATTTCAACGCAATCCCCATTAAAGCTCCACTGTCATACTTTAAAGATCTTGAAAAAATAATTCTTCGTTTTATATGGAATCAGAAAAAACCTCGAATAGCCAAGACATTACTCAAAAATAAAAACAAAGCAGGAGGAATCAGGCTACCAGACCTCAGACTATACTACAAATCGATAGTGATCAAAACAGCATGGTACTGGCACAAAAACAGAGAAGTGGATGTCTGGAACAGAATGAGAACCAAGAGATGAATCCAGCTACTTACCGGTATTTAATCTTTGACAAGCCAATTAAAAACATTCAGTGGGGAAAAGATTCCCTATTTAACAAATGGTGCTGGGTGAACTGGCTGGCAACCTGTAGAAGACTGAAACTGGACCCACACCTCTCACTATTAACTAAGATAGACTCACTGGATTAAAGATTTAAACCTAAGGCATGAAACTATAAAAATACTAGAAGAGAGTGTAGGGAAAACCCTTGAAGAAATTGGGTTGGGCGAGTTTTTTATGAGAAGGACCCCCCAGGCAATTGAAGCTGCTTCAAAAATACACTACTGGGACTTGATCAAACTAAAAAGCTTCTGCACAGCCAAGAACACAGTAAGTAAAGCAAGCAAACAGCCCTCAGAATGGGAGAAGATATTTGCAGGTTATGTCTCCGACAAAGGTTTAATAACCAGAATCCACAGAGAACTCAAACGCATTAGCAAGAAAAGAACAAGGGATCCCATTGCAGGCTGGGTAAGGTACTGGAAGAGAAAATTCTCTGAAGAAGACAGGCGCATGGCCTTCAGACATATGAAAAAATGCTCATGATCTTTAATCATCAGAGAAATGCAAATCAAAACTACTTTGATATATCACCTAACTCCAGTGAGACTAGCCTATATCACAAAATCCCAAGACCAGAGATGTTGGCGTGGATGTGGAGAAAAGGGAACACTTTTGCACTGCTGGTGGGAATGCAAATTAATACATTCCTTTTGGAAAGAGATATGGAGAACACTTAGAGATCTAAAAATAGATCTGCCTTTCAATCCTGTAATCCCCCTACTGGGCATATACCCAGAAGACCAAAAATAACGCCATAACAAAGATATTTGTATGAGAATATTTATTGCAGCCCTATTCATAATTGCTAAGTCATGGAAAAAGCCCAAGTGCTCATCGATCCACGAATGGATCAATAAATAGTGGTATATGTACACCATGGAATATTATTCAGCCTTAAAGAAAGATGGAGACTTTACCCCTTTCATGTTGACATGGATGGAGCTGGAACATATTCTTCTTAGTAAAGTGTCTCAAGAATGGAAGAAAAAGTACCCAATGTACTCACCCTTATTATGAAACTAATGTAGGACCTTCACATGAAAGCTATATCCCAGTTATAACCTAAGAATAGGGAGAAAGGGGAAAGGGAGGGGAGGGAGGGTGCAGGGAGGGGGAAGGAGGGGGATTAATGGGATTACACCTGTGGTGCATCTTACAAGGGTATATGTGAATCCTAGTAAATGTGGAATGTAAAGGTCTCAGCAAAATAACTAAGAAAATGCTACAAAAGCTATGTTAACTAATGTGATGAAAATGTGTCAAACGATCTATGAACTAAGTGTATGGTGCCCCACGATCATACTAATGTACACAGCTATGGTTTAATAAAAATAAATTAAAAAAAAATCAATACATGTTATCATGATATTTTCCAAAGTATCATGATTTATACTTTATTAATTAGCAGATTCTAAGTAGATTTCCTGTAAAAAAGCATCCAGATTCCAATTCAGTAGCACCTGGAAATAAAAAGAAAGAATCATATCCTTTACCTAAAATATTTCATTGGAACTAAGTGTTAAGTCAGTAAAAAAAAAAAAAAAAGAACTTTATTATTGTTAATAAGAATGAAATGTATGTATATATAACAACATTGAATTATTAAATTTAATTTGCCCTTAAAAAGTAAAACCAAGGGCTGCACCTTGGTTTTACTGAGGTTTTACTGTGCCAGCTCCATATACTGAGGGTGGCGGGTTCTAACCCGGTCCCAGCCAGCTAAAACAGCAGTGGCAACTGCAACAAAAATAGCTGGGCATTGTGGCAGGCACCTGTAGTCCCAGCTACTCAAGAGGCTGAGGCAAGAGAATCACTTAAGCCCCTGAGTTGGAGGTTGCTGTGAGCTGTGATGTCACAGCACCCTACCAAGGGGAACAGAGTGAGACTCTGTCTCAAAGGAAAAAAAAAAGTAAAATAAATAAATTCCTGACTTACAGAATAGAATAGTCATTGTTTTATACCACCACATTTGGGGGTGACTTGTTATATGGCAATAGATGCCTGTAACCCCAAAATAAAAGTTATCAGCCCAATATAAGGAGTTAAAGAGAAGAATTGATGGAAGCAGACATTGCTATACAGGGCAAATTTTAGAATCTGTTCTGGAATTCAGAGGAAATGCAAAATGGGATGAAGCAATAAAAAGATATTAGACATGGAAGTCAGAAGGTGGAGAGACAATTTTCTTCTCTCTCCTGGCAGAGTTGCTGAAATTGAAGCAACTTTAAAGGAACTCTAAAAGAAATACTTTCCAAGCAGTTAAACTGATATTTAGACCGACCATAACTTCTTATCAGCAACAACTAAGCCAGAAGAAAACTAAGTAATATATTCAAAGTATCCCTCTAAAATTTCATAGTATCTTTTGGGGAAAAAGACAAAATAAAGACATTTAAACATTCAAAGACTGAGTCTATTATATACACACTTTCACTAAAAAGTGTATTGAAGAATGTATTTAAACACAATGGAAAACATGAAATAGAACAAACAATAGTGAAACACACAGAAATTAGTAAAATATATAAGTAAATTTTATCAACAATTTAGAATCTGATATTTTTATATTAAAAAGGAAACTAAAACTGCAAATACTAATAGCAAAAAGTAGTAGGTGTTCTATGAATATCTCAATTCATAAAACCCTTATCCATGTTTGGTGGAGGAAAGGAAATGTCATTATTTTTTGAAAGTATTTATTTATTTTTGAGACAGTCTCACTTTGTTGCCCTCAGTAGAATGCTGTGGCATCATAGCTCACGGCAACCTCAAACTCTTGGGCTCAAGCAATTCTCTTGCCTCGGCTTCCCGAGTAGCTGGGACTACAAGGCATCTGCCACAATGCCCAGCTATTTTTAGAGACAGGGTCTTGCTCTTACTCAGGCTGGTCTTGAACCTGTGAGCTTAGGCAATCCCCCCACCTTGGCCTCCCAGAGTGCTAGAATTATAGGCATGAGCCACTAAGTGTGAGCATTTAAAGACCAGACACCTTAGCTATAGTTTCCAAATCAAGTTTCCTAACCCTAACCCTAATTAAAAAAAATTCTGAAGACACTATTAAGCCAATAGAAGGCAGAGAAGAGAGTAAGAAAAGAGAGAGAACAAAAAGGGAAGAAGGGAAATGATAAATAAGTACAATTATATCAGTAACATTATTCCACTTATATAGCTTAAGTGTCTATAACAGTGCTTCATAATATTTATGAAAAGTATGAAACAACATATACATATGAAACAACATACATGGAAATGACCTTCAAAGTCATGATGGTATTAACCTCTGGGGAAGAAGAGAGGGTACTGGTGTTAGCTGCTGGTACAAAGCAGGGTCTTGAATTCTCTGGAGGCTCAATTATGTAATCCCAGCACTTGGAAGGCCTAGGCTAGAGGATTGCTTGGAGCCAGGAGCTTGAGAGCAGCCTGAGAAACATGGTGAGGCCCTTGTTTCTACAAAAGAAATTTTTTTTAATTAGCTGGGTGTGGTGGCACACAACTGTAGTCACAACTACTCAGGAGGCTGAGACAGGAGGATCATGTGAGCCCAGGGGTATGAGGGTGCAATGTGCTGTGATCACACCAGTGCCCTTCAAACTGGGCAACAGAGTCAGACCCACTATCCAAAAAAAAAAAAGAAAAGAAAGGAAGCTCAATCAAATATAAAACTATGTTAAAATTTGACAAAAATTTGACTCAGGTAGTAGGTATAGCAGTATTATTGTATTGTATAGCAGTATTATTGTATTATTCTCTATTCTTAGCCTTGTGCTTGAATATGCTCAATAAAGTAAATGTAGTGAAAGAAAAAAGAACCCCTTCTCCATTTGTAGCTTCATCTTTGTACTCTCTAGAGGCTGAAACTAAATTGCTGGCATTTCACTAGAATAATGAAGTGCCAGGCTGGAATGTCAGCCTACAGATCTAAGAACTACTGCTCCACTAACAATTAGACTTCAAATTGCAAAATCTGTTTGCAAACTTCCCTCCTCATGTGTATTTTTCAGGATATCTTGGGTTGTCAACAGAAGGCTGAATCAGTCTTTCAGGCTTCCTAGCCAGAGACGCAACTAGAGCCAAGAGAAAAGTATCACAGCACACACATGGGAATGGTGGGTGTACTTTAAGACCCACAAAGCTGGTTTTCTAACAGTCTAAGGGAAAGATAAAACCTTTTGAAGTATGCTCATTTGTGAACGAGTTTTTATTTATTAATTTTTTTATTAAATCATAACTGTGTACATTGATATAATCATGGTGCATCATTCACTAGCTTCACAGACCGTTTACCAAGTTTCACATATACCCTTGTAAGATGTACTGCTGGTGTAATCCCACCAATCCACTTCGAACCCCTCCCTTTCCCCCTGCCCCCTATTCTTAGGTTGTAACTGGGTTATAGCTTTCATGTGAAAACCCTAAATTAGTTTCATAGGGCTAATTCCAGGGCTGAGTACATTGGGTACTTTTTCTTCCATTCTTGAGATACTTTACTAAGAAGAATATGTTCCAGCTCCATCCGTGTAAACATGAAAGAGGTAAAGTCTCCATCTTTCTTTAAGACTGCATAATATTCCATGGTGTACATATACCACAATTTATTAATCCATTCGTGGATCCATGGGCACTTGGGCTTCTTCCATGACTTAGCAATTATGAATTGGGCTGCAATAAACATTCTGGTACAGATATACCACAATTTATTAATCCATTCGTGGATCCATGGGCACTTGGGCTTCTTCCATGACTTAGCAATTATGAATTGGGCTGCAATAAACATTCTGGTACAGATATCTTTGTTATGATGTGATTTTTGGTCTTCTGGGTATACGCCCAGTAGAGGGATTACAGGATTGAATGGCAGATCTATTCTTAGTTCTCTAAGTGTTCTCCATATCTCTTTCCAAAAGGAATGTATTAATTTGCATTCCCACCAGCAGTGCAAAAGTATTCCCTTTTCTCCATATCCACGCCAACATCTCTGGTCTTGGTATTTTGTGATGTAGGCTAGTCTCACTAGAGTTAGATGGTATCTCAAAGTAGTTTTGATTTGCATTTCTCTGATGATTAAAGATGATGAGCATTTTTTCATATGTCTGAAGGCCGTGCGCCTGTCTTCTTCAGAGAAGTTTCTCTTCAAGTCCCATGCCCAGCCTGCGATGGAATCCCTTGTTCTATTCTTGCTAATGCGTTTGAGTTCTCTGTGGATTCTGGTTATTAAACCTTTGTTGGAGACATAACATGCAAATATCTTCTCCCATTCTGAGGGCTGTTTGTTTGCTTTACTTACTGTGTTCTTGGCTGTGCAGAAGCTTTTTAGTTTGATCAAGTCCCAGTAGTGTATTTTTTGAAGCTGTTTCAATTGCCTGGGGGGTCCTCCTCATAAAATACTCGCCCAGACCGATTTCTTCAAGGGTTTTCCCTGCACTCTCCTCTAGTATTTTTATAGTTTCATGTCTTAAGTTTAAATCTTTGATCCAGTGAGAGTCTATCTTAGTTAATGGTGAAAGGTGTGGGTCCAGTTTCAGACTTCTACAGGTTGCCAGCCAGTTTACCCAGCACCATTTGTTAAATAGGGAATCTTTTCCCCCACTGAATGTTTTTAATTGGCTTGTCAAAGATTAAATAACGGAAATTAGCTGGATTCATCTCTTGGTTCTCTATTCCGTTCCAGACATCTACTTCTCTGTTTTTGTGCCAATACCATGCTGTTTTGATCACTATCGATTTGTAGTATAGTCTGAGGTCTGGTAGCGTAATTCCTCCTGCTTTGTTTTTATTTCTGAGTAATGTCTTGGCTTTTCGAGGTTTTTTCTGATTCCATATAAAATGAAGTATTGTTTTTCCAAGATCTTTAAAGTATGACAGTGGAGCTTTAATAGGGATTGCATTGAAATTATATATTGCTTTGGGTAGTATGGACATTTTAACAATGTTGATTCTTCCCAGCCATGAGCATGGTATGTTTTTCCATTTGTTAATATTTTCAGCTATTTCTTTTCTTAGAGTTTCATAGTTCTCTTTATAGAGATATTTCACGTCCTTTGTTAGATAAATTCCTAAATATTTTATCTTCTTTGGCACTACTGTGACTGGGATAGAGTCCTTAACTGTTTTTTCAAATTGACTATTGTTGGTATATATAAAGGCTACTGACTTATGAATGTTGATTTTGTAACCTCAGATGCTGGTGTATTCCTTGATCACCTCTAAGAGTTTCGTAGTAGAGTCCCTAGTGTTTTCCAGATATACTATCATATCATCTGCGAAGAGCGAAAGTTTGATCTCTTCTGACCCTATATGGATACCCTTGATTGCCTTTTCTTCCCTAATTGTGGTGGCTAAAACTTCCATTAAAATGTTAAAAAGCAATGGAGACAATGGACAGCCTTGTCTGGTTCCTGATTTGGTGGAAATGATTCCAATTTAACTCCATTCAATATGATATTGGCTGTGGGTTTGCTGTAGATGGTCTCTATCAGTTTAAGAAATGTCCCTACTATACCGATTTTCTTAAGTGTTCTGATCATGAAAGGATGCTGGATATTATCAAAAGCTTTTTCTGCATCGATTGAGAGAATCATGTTGTCTTTGTTTTTTAATTTGTTTCTGTGCTGGATTACATTTATAGATTTACGTATATTGAACCAGCCTTGAGATCCTGGGATAAAACCAATTTGGTCATGATGTAATTTGTTTGATGTTTTCCTGGATTCTGTTTGTTAGGATCTTGTTGAATATTTTTGCATCTATTTTCATTAGTGATATTGGTCCATAATTTTCTTTTCTTGTTGGGTCTTTTCCTGGTTTGGGGATCAGGGTGATGTTTGCTTCATAGAATGTGTTAGGTAGTCTTCCTTCTTTTTCTACCTTTTAGAACAGGTTGAGTAATATAGGTACTAATTCCTCTTCAAAAGTTTGGTACAGCTCTGACGTGAAACCATCTGGTCCTGGGCTTTTCTCTTTAGGGACGTTTTGCATGGTTGATGCTAGTTCTGAACTTGATATGGGCCTGTTCAACATTTACACTTGATTCTGGCTAAGTCTTCGAAGGTGGACATGCTTCCAAGTATCTGTCAATTTCCTTCAGATTTCCATATTTATGAGAATACAGTTTCTTATAATATTCATTAAGGATTTTTTTTTTTTACTCTATACCCACTAGAAGTCACTTCCCATTTCCCCCATCCAACCAAGCCCTGCCAAACATTAATCTCTGTAGATTTGATGATCTTAGACATTTAATATAAAGGACATCTTGCAGTATATGATTTTTTTCATATATTCTTTTTTTTTATTAAATCATAACTGTATACAATGATATGATTATGGGGCATCATACACTCACTTCATAAACCATTTGACACATTTTTATCACAGTGGTTAACATAGCCTTTCCGGCGTTATCTCAGTTACTGTGCCAAAACATTTACATTCTACATTTACCAAGTTTCGCAAATATCCCTGTAATATGCACCACAGGTGTGATCCCACCGATTCCCCTCCCTCTACCCACCCCCCCTTCCCACTTCCCCCTATTCTTAAGTTCTAGCTGGGTTATAGCTTTCATATGAGAGTCCCAAATTAGTTTTATAGTAGGCTGTGTACATTGGGTATTTTTTCTTCCATTCTTGGGATACTTTACTAAGAAGAATATGTTTCAGCTCCATCCATGTAAACATGAAAGAGGTAAAGTCTCCATCTTTCTTTAAGGCTGCATAGTATTCCATGGTATACATATACCACAATTTATTAATCCATTCGTGGATCGATGGGCACTTGGGCTTTTTCCATGACTTAGCTATTATGAATTGGGCTGCAATAAACATTCTGGTACAAATATCTTTGTTATGTTGTGATTTTTGGTCTTCTGGGTATATGCCCAGCAGAGGAATTACAGGATTGAATGGCAGATTTATTTTTAGATTTCTGAGTGTTCCCCATATATCTTTCCAAAAGGAATGTGTTAATTTGCATTCCCACCAGCAGTGCAGAAGTGTTCCCTTTTCTCCGCATCCACACCAACATCTCTGGTCTTGAGATTTTGTGATATAGGCTAGTCTCATTGGAGTTAGATGATATCTCAAAGTAGTTTTGATTTGCATTTCTCTGATGATTAAAGATGATGAGCATTTTTTCATATGTCTGAAGGCCGTGCGCCTGTCTTCTTCAGAGAAGTTTCTCTTCAAATCCCTTGCCCAGCCTGCGGTGGGATCCCTTGTTTTTTTCTTGCTGATGCGTTTGAGTTCTCTGTGGATTCTGGTTATTAAACCTTTGTCAGAGATATACCCTGCAAATATCTTCTCCCATTCTGAGGGCTGTCTGCTTGCTTTGCTTACTGTGTTCTTAGCTGTGCAGAAGCTTTTTAGTTTGATAAAGTCCCAGGAGTGTATTTTTGAAGCTGCTTCAATTGCCCGGGGGGTTCTCCTCATTAAATACTCACCCAGACCAATTTCTTCAAGGGTTTTCCCTGCATTCTCCTCTAGTATTTTTATAGTTTCATGTTTTAAGTTTAAATCTTTAATCCAATGAGAGTCTATCTTAGTTAATGGTGAAAGGTGTGGGTCCAATTTCAGTCTTCTGCAGGTTGCCAGCCAGTTCACCCAGCACCATTTGTTAAATAGGGAATCTTTTCCCCACTGAATGTTTTTAATTGGCTTGTCAAAAATCAAATAGCGGTAAGTAGCTGGATTCATCTCTTGGTTCTCTATTCTGTTCCAGATATCTACTTCTCTGTTTTTGTGCCAATACCATGCTGTTTTGATCACTATCGATTTGTAGTAAAGTCTGAGGTCTGGTAGTGTGATTCCTCCTGTTTTGTTTTTATTTCTGAGTAATGTCTTGGCTATTCGAGGTTTTTTCTGATTCCATATAAAACGAAGTAATGTTTTTTCAAGATCTTTAAAATATGACAGTGGAGCTTTAATAGGGAGTGCGTTGAAATTATATATTGCTTTGGGTAGTATGGACATTTTGATAATGTTGATTCTTCCTAGCCATGAGCATGGTATGTTTTTCCATTTGTTAACATTTTCAGCTATTTCTTTTCTTAGAGTTTCATAGTTCTCTTTATAGAGATATTTCACGTCTTTTGTTAGGTAAATTCCCAAATATTTCATCTTCTTTGGCACTACTGTGAATGGGATAGAGTCCTTAACTGCTTTTTCAATTTGACTGTTGTTGGTGTATATAAAGGCTACCGATTTATGAATGTTGATTTTGTAACCTGAGACGCTGCTGTATTCCTGATCACTTCTAGGAGTTTTGTAGTAGAGTCCCTAGTGTTTTCCAGATACACAATCATATCATCTGCCAAGAGCGAGAGTTTGATCTCTTCTGACCCTATATGGATACCCTTGATCGCCTTTTCTTCCCTAATTGCGGTGGCTAAAACTTTCATTACAATGTTGAAAAGCAATGGAGACAATGGGCAGCCTTGTCTGGTTCCTGATCTGAGTGGAAATGATTCCAATTTAACTCCATTCAATATGATATTGGCTGTGGGTCTGCTGTAGATAGCCTCTATCATTTTAAGAAAAGTCCCTTCTAGGCCAATTTTCTTGAGTGTTCTGATCATGAAGGGATGCTGGATGTTATCAAAAGATTTTTCTGCATCAATTGAGAGAATCATATGGTCTTTGTTTTTTAATTTGTTTATGTGCTGAATTACATTTATAGATTTACGTACATTGAACCAGCCTTGAGACCCTGGGATAAAACCAACTTGGTCATGATGTATAATTTGTTTGATGTGTTGCTGGATTCTGTTTGTTAGTATCTTGTTGAATATTTTTGCATCTATATTCATTAGTGATATTGGTCTATAATTTTCTTTTCTTGTTGGGTCTTTTCCTGGTTTGGGGATCAGGGTGATGTTTGCTTCATAGAACGTGTTGGGTAGTCTTCCTTCTTTTTCTACATTTTGGAACAGGTTGAGTAATATAGGTACTAATTCCTCTTTAAATGTTTGGTAGAATTCTGACGTGAAACCATCTGTTCCCGGGCTTTTCTTTTTAGGGAGGTTTTGTGTAGTTGATGCTATTTCTGAACTTGATATGGGTCTGTTCAACATTTCCTACTTGATTCTGGTTAAGTCTTAGAAGGTGGCGTGCTTCCAAGTATCGGTCTATTTCCTTCAGATTTCATATTTCTGAGAATAAAGTTTCTTGTAATATTCATTAAGGATTTTTTGGATTTCTGATGAGTCTGTGGTTATTTCGTTTTTGTTGTTTCTGATTGATGATATTAGAGATTTTACTCTTTTTTTCCTGATTAGGTTGGCCAGAGGTTTATCTATTTTATTGACCTTTTCAAAAAACCAGCTTTTTGATTTATTGATCTGTTGTATTACTCTTTTCTTTTCAATTTCATTTAATTCTGCTCTAATTTTGGTTATTTCTTTTCTTCTACTGGGTTTGGGGTTGGAATGTTCTTCCTTTTCCAGTTGCGTGAGACGTCCCATTAAGTTGTTAACTTCCTCTCTTTCCGTTCTCTTGAGGAAGGCTTGCAGTGCTACAAATTTCTCTCTTAGAACTGCCTTGGCAGTGTCCCAGAGGTTCTGATAGTTTGTGTCTTCATTGTCGTTTTGTTCCAAAAAATTGGCGATTTCTTTCTTAATCTCATCTCTGACCCAGCTATCATTCAGCATAAGGTTATTTAACTTCCATGTTTTTGTATGGGTATGCAGATTCCTGTTGTTACTCAATTCAAGTTTTATTCCATGATGGTCCGAGAAGATGCATGGAATAATTTCTATTCCTTTAAATTTACTGAGGTTAGACTTGTGACCTAAAATGTGATCAATTTTGGAGTAAGTTCCGTGGGCTGATGAGAAGTATGTGTATTCAGTTTTGTTGGGATGAAATGTTCTGTAGATGTCTGCTAAATCTAAATATTGGATGGTTAGGTTTAAATCTAAGATTTCTTTGCTCAGCTTCTTTCTGGAGGATCGATCCGACACTGCCAAGGGAGTGTTGAAATCTCCAACGATTATGGAGCTGGAGGAAATCAAGTTACTCATGTCTGTTAGAGTTTCTCTTATAAATTGAGGTGCATTCTGGTTGGGTGCATAGATATTAATAATTGAGATCTCATCATATTGAGTATTACCCTTAACAAATATGAAGTGACCATTCTTGTCCTTCCTTACTTTTGATGGTTTAAAGCCCACTGTATCTGCAAATAAAATTGCAACACCTGCTTTTTTCTGATTACCATTTGCCTGAAATATGGATGACCATCCTTTCACCCTGAGTCTGTATTTGTCTTTTAAGTTGAGATGTGACTCTTGTATGCAACGAATATCTGGCCTGAGTTTTTGTATCCAGTCAGCTAACCTATGCCTCTTTAGAGGACAGTTTAAGCCATTCACATTGATGGAGAGTATTGATAAGTCTGGTGGAATTTTGGGTATCGAGTTTTTCAAAGGTCCAGTGGACATTTTTAATCCTTTCGCCAGTGTGGAAGTTGGAGTTTGATCCGAAGTTTCTGAGTGAGTTTACTTTTGTGGTATAGGATTGGGTTGGTCATTGTGGAGGATAGGTCTGAGAACATCCTGAAGAGCTGGTTTACTTATGGCAAATTTTTTCAACATATGAATGTCATTGAAGTATTTAATTTCTCCATCATAGATGAAACTCAGTTTAGCTGGATACAAGATCCTGGGTTGAAAGTTTTTTTGCTTTAGGAGATTAAAAGTTGATGACCAGCCTCTTCTTGCTTGAAACGTTTCAGCAGAGAGATCTGCAGTTATTCTAATATTCTTACCTTTGTACGTTGTAGTTTTCTTTCGCCGGGCTGCTTTGAGAATCTTCTCTTTCATGTTAACTTTAGTGAAGCTAATTATGATATGTCTGGGAGATGGCTTATTGGGGTTGAATCGTGCTGGGGTTCTGAAGCTGTCTGCTATCTGAATTTCAGATTCTCTAGGCATGTCTGGAAAATTTTCTTTCATAATTTCATGTAGAAGGGCCTCTGTGCCCTTGGCAGCCACTTCATCATTCTCCGAAATTCCTATAACCTTATGTTGTTTTTTTTCGAATTATCTGAGAGTTCTCTGAGTGAGTGATCCGTTTTTGCTCTCCATTTCTCTTCCTCTTTGAGAGACTGGGAGCGTTCGAAGACTTTATCTTCAATGTCAGAAATCCTTTCTTCTGCTTGCTCCATTCTGTTACTGAGGGATTCTACTGTATTTTTCATATCTTTGAGGGCTGTAAGTTCTTGTTTCAGTGTGTCTATGTGTTTGGTGGTTTTGTCTTTAAATTCGTTAAATTCTTGAGACAATTTTTGAATTTCTCCTCGAATTCCTAATTCCATTTTATTAATCTTGTCTGCAAACCAAATTCTGAATTCGACTTCTGACATCTCAGCCAGTTGTTTATGAATGGGATCTTCAATCACATCTGCCGTATCTTTTCTTGGGGGGGTTGATCTATTCTGGTTATTCATGTTACCAGAGTTTTTCCGCTGATTCCGCCCCATGGTTTACTCCCTTTGGTTTTTCCCCTGGGGTTTTATCGAGGGCCCGTACAGTGTTGTGGCCTGAGAAACTGGGGCCCTGTCTGGTGTGGTGGAGCAAAGTGGTTCTGTCTTGTTTTCAGCTGGTTTCTGTTTGATCCTATTGCAACTTCTACTCTGGCTTGAAGTCTCAGCTGTGTGGAAAAATCAGCAATTAAGTCACCCCGCCTGCCCACCTCTGGCCCCAGTTGGAAAAGGAGAATCAAACCTTCCTACAATCGCACACCCAGGGCACCACCTGAAAAGTCCTCAGTCTATTAGCCCAGTTCAAAAGGTCCGAATCAACTGTCTCAATCGGCACTTGTCTTGGGTGGAAGGGTTCAAGAGGTCTCTGGGAACTGGATCACAGGGGCCTGGTGACTCTTCTGACACAGCTCACCCCAGTGCAGCGTGGAGTCAGGAGGAGCCACCCAGCAAACAGAGCAGTCTGGGAAGGTTGACGTCTCCTTCCCCACTTTTCCCCTCCGTCGGACCCAGTCACTGGTATCTCTGCAGATGGCTAACCCAGTTGCCTGCAGTGAACAGACACTCCAGGGGTTTGCACCTGCCTGAATCGCAAGGAAGTCTGCCAGGCACCCGCAGACTGCCGCTATCTAGCAGGAGGAGATGGGGCCTGACATCTTTGAGTGTTTGATGCAGGTGATGGGAAGGAGGTGTTCACTCAGGCTTAGCCCCGCCCTGATGGATGCTGCTAACAGAACAGAACAGAACAAACAACTTTGTGAGGTTCTGTCTCTGTTCCTGTCGTCGCCTACAGAAGACGGGCTGTTTTGAGTTCAAACGTCTTTGCTGCTGGAGAATTGCGTCTGAACACCTCTCTGGGTCGGCCCCGCCCTGGAAGCTTCCCGGGTTTGTGAGCCGTGTCACCGGTGGCCTCCTCTGGTTGCCCAGGGAGACAGGGGGTGTGGCCTCAGAATATCCAGAAGTGAGTGTTCTGCCGTTAAAGAAAAAACGGCTGTTGATCTACCTCCAGGGAACTGCTGCTCTGGTGTGGGCACTCAGGCGACCCTTTTCTCCTCTGTCCCACGCCCCAGAGTCAGCACTGAGCGGCCGCAGTTTGTGCTGGGTCCACACCCCTTAAGAGATCCCCCAAGAATCAGAACTGTTGAGGGATGGGCCCCCAGACCCCGATTGGGAGTGGGGGGGGAAGCTAGAGTTTCATTCAGTTTTAAGCAATACTACGGTCCGGGGAGGGCTCCTGCACTGCACCGCAGGGAAGTGCCGCCAAGGCTTGATTTCCCCTCAGCAGAGTGCCCTCTCCTCGCTCACGTATCCCAGAGTCAGCGCTGACCTGACGCAGCTCAGGCACTGTGCACTCCCCTCGAGAAATCACCCAAGGAGCCGAACTCCTGGGGGATAGGCCCTCAGACCCCGAGTGAGAGTAGGGGTTCTCAGCTCTCAACGGGGAGGCCAGAGTCTTATTCAGTCTTGGGCCCTGTATGCCTGGGGAGGGTTGGTGCACTGCATCGCAGGGAAGTGCCGCGAGGTGTGACTCCCCCTCAGCCCGGTGCCCTCTCCTCACTTGCGCGCCTCAGAGTCAATGCTGACCAGTCGCAACTCGGGGACTGTCCACTCCCCTTGAGAAATCACCCAAGGATCCGAAGTCCTGGAGGACAGTCCTCCAGACCTCAGTGGGCGGGAGGGGAGCGCCGGGGATTCAGGGTTGCCGGCAAAGGATTCCCAAAGTTTTATTCAGTCCTATGTCTGGCAGGAGAACGCCACGGCACCCCAGTAGGGGAGGTAGGTCCAGTTTTTAGAAGGTCTCTCCCGTGGAGTGTAGTGGGAGGGCCTTTAATTTCTGCCCGCTTGTTCAATTGTGGGGCTCTTGAGCCGGTCTCATGGGGGAGGGGGAGTCCCGTCCGCTTGGTGGTGGATTTTGTACCTTTTATTTGCGTCCTTGTGATCACAACTTGCCTCAGCGGTGTTGATGTGCGTTCTTCAGCCTTCTCTCTTGGTGAGGCTCAAGTCCACCAGGATACTTACCAAATTCCTGTCCCTTCACTCTCCTTCTGGACGGGAGCCTTTGTTGAAAGCTGGCTTCAGTCCGCCATCTTGTCTCAGCATCACTTTTCATATATTCTTATGGTCACTTCATGACTGGTTTTTTCACTGAGCATGCTTGATTTTTTGGATTTCTGAGGAGTCTGTCATTATTTCGTCTTTGTTGTTTCTGATTGATGAGATTAGAGATTATACTCTTATTTTCCTGATTAGGTTGTCCAAATGTTTATCTATTTTATTGACCTTTTCAAAAAACCAGCTTTTTGATTTATCGATCTGTTGTATTATTCTTTTGTTTTCAATTTCATTTAGTTCTGCTCTAATTTTGGTTATTTCTTTTCTTCTACTGGGTTTGGGGTTGGAATCTTCGTCCTTTTCCAGTTGCTTGAGATGTCAAATTAAGTTGTTAACTTCCTCTCTTTCCGTTCTCTTGAGGAAGGCTTGCAGTGCTACAAATTTCCCTATTAGAACTGCCTTTGCGGTGTCCCAGAGGTTCTGACAGTTCGTGTTTCATTGTTGTTTTGTTCAAAAAATTGGCAATTTCTTTCTTAATCTCATCTCTAACCCAGCTGTCATTCAGCATAAGGTTATTTAAGTTCCATGTTTTTGTATGAGTATGCAGATTCCTGTTGTTACTCAGCTCACGTTTTATTCCATGGTGGTCCGAGAAGATGAATGGAATAATTTCTATTCCTTTAAATTTACTGAGGTTAGACTTGTGACCTAAGATGTGATCGATTTTTGAGTAAGTTCCATGGGCTGATGAGAAGTATGTGTATTCAGTTTTATTGGGATGAAATGTTCTGTAGATGTCTGCTAAATCCAAATGTTGGATGGTTATGTTTAAATCTAAGATTTCTTTGCTCAGCTTCTTGTTGGAGGTTCGATCCAGCACTACCAAAGGAGTGTTGAAATCTCTGACTATTATGGAGCTGGAGGAAATCAAGTTGCTCATGTCTGTTAGAGTTTCTCTTATAAATTGAGGTGCATTCTGGTTGGGTGCATAGATATTAATAATTGAAATCTCGTCATATTTAGTCTTACCCTTAACAAGTATGAAGTTACCATTCTTGTCCTTCCTTACTTTTGTTGGTTTAAAGCCTATTGTATCTGCAAATAAAATTGCAACACCTGCTTTTTTCTGATTACCATTTACCTGAAATATGGATGACCATCCTTTCGCCCTGAGTCTGTATTTGTCTTTTAAGTTAAGATGTGACTCTTGTATGCAACAAATATCTGGCCTGAGTTTTTGTATCCAGTCAGCTAACCTATGCCTCTTTAGAGGACAGTTTAAGCCATTCACATTAATGGAGAATATTGATAAGTCTGGTGAAGTTTTGGGTATCGAGTTTTTCAAAAGTCCAGTGGGCATTTTTAATCCTTTCGCCAGTGTGGAAATTGGTGTTTCATCTGAAGATTCTGAGTGAGTTTACTTTTGTGGTATAGGATTGGGTTGGTCATTATGTAGGATAGGTCTGAGAATATCCTGAAGAGCTGGTTTGGTTATGGCAAATTTCTTCAACATATGAATGTCATTAAAGTATTTAATTTCTCCATCAGAAATGAAACTTAGTTTAGCTGGATACAAGATCTGGGGTTGAAAGTTATTTTGCTTTAGGAGATTAAGAGTCGGTGACCACCCTCTTCTGGCTTTAAAAGTGTCAGCAGAGAGATCTGCAGTCATTCTAATGTTCTTCCCTTTGAAGGTAATAGTTTTCTTTCTCCTGGCAGCTTTGAGGATTTTCTCCCTCATATTAACTTTAGTGAAGTTAATTATGATATGCCTGGGGGATGTCTTATTGGGGTTGAGTCGTGCTGGGGTTCTGAAGCTGTCCGCTATCTGAATTTCAGAATCTCTAGGCATGTCTGGAAAATTCTCTTTCAAAATTTCATGCAGAAGGTCCTCTGTGCCGAGCGAGGCCACTTCATCTGTTTCTGGAACTCCTATGATTCGGATATTTGCCTTCTTCGAATTATCCCAGAGCTCTTGGAGAGAATAATCCGTTTTTGCTCTCCATTTCTCTTCCTCTTTGAGAGTTTCGAGCATTCACAGGCTTTATCTTCAATGTCAGAAATCCTTTCTTCTGCTTGCTCCATTCTGTTGCTGAGGGATTCTACTGTATTTTTCATATCTTTGAGGGCTGCAAATTCTTGCTTCAGTGAGTCTAAGTCTTTGGTGGTTTTATCTTTAAATTCATTAAATTCTTGAGACAACTTTTGAATTTCTCCTCGAATTCCTAATTCCACTTTGTTAATCTTGTCTGCAATCCAAATTCTGAATTTGATTTCTAACATCTCAGCCAGTTGTTTATGAATATGATCTTCAATTACATCTGCCATATCTTTCCTTGGGGGGGTGTTTGATCTATTCTGGTTACTCATGTTACCAGAGTTTTCCCGCTGATTCCGCCCCATGGTTGTTTTTCTCCCTCTGATTTTTTTCCCCTGGTGCTTTGTCGAGGGCTTGTACTGTGTTGTGGCCTGAGGAAGTGGGGCCCTGTCTGGTGTTGTGGGGCTAAGTGGTTCTGTCTTGTTTTCAGCTGGTTTCTGTTCCACCCTATTGAAAAAGATACTGTGGATTGAAGTTTCAGCTGTGGAGAAATATCAGCAATTAAGTCACCCCACCCCCCACTGGCAAACAATTGGAAAAGAAAAATCAAACCTTCCTACCACCGTGCACCCAGGGCACCACCTGATTTGTCCTCAAGCGATTGGTTCAGTTCAAAAGGTCCAAATCAATTGTCTCTGTCTGCACCTATCTCGGGTGAGAGAGTTTAAGAGGTCTCTGGGAACTGGATCACAGGGGTCTGGTGACTACTCTGGTGTGGCTTGCTCCAGTGCTACGTGGAGTCAGGAGGAGCCACCCAGCCAATAGATCAGTCTGGGAAGGTTGATGCCTCCTTCCCCACCTTGCACCACTCTCACACCGAGTCACTGATAGCCCTGCAGTTGCTGACCCAGTTACCTGTATTGAATCGGTACTCTAGGAGTTTGCACCTGCCTGAATCACAAGGAAGTCTGCCAGGCTGCTGCGTTCTGCCTCTCTCTAGCAGGAGGAGGTGAAGCCTGACAATCTTGGGTGCTTGATGAAGGTTGGGGGGTTTTCACTCAGGTCCATTCTCGCCCCTGATTAATGTTACTGACAGACCAGAACAGAACAACTCTGCGGTTCCCCTGCAGAAGAGAAGCTGAATTGAGTTCCAAATCAGCTTGTCTTTGCTCTTGTATTGTGTATAGGCTGACGATCCCCTGAGGGCCAGGTGTGTCTTAGGTTTAGTAGAGCGGACTTCTGGGTCAGCCCCGCCCTGGGAGTTTCCCTGGTTTGCAAGTTGGAGTAGCCTCAGGCAAATCCTATACTCAGAGTCTCTGGTTGCCCAGGGAGACAGGGGGTGTGGCTTCAGAATATTCGGTAGTGAGCCGTATTGCTAGCAAAAGAGGGCTGCTGTTTTATGGCTCAGATAACTGCTGGTCTGGTGTAGCTCCCTTCCGGCCAACTGTCCACTCTCTGTTCCCGTAGCCTAGAGTCTGCACTGACTGGCTGCAGCCCAGCACTGTCTACACCCCTCGAGCAATTGCCCAAGAGTCTGGACCCCTGGGGGACAGGCCTCCAGACCTTGGAGCGAGAGCAGAGGGGAGCTCAGGGAGCCCTGGGAGCCTGGTGTTGTGGCCAGAGAACACACACAGCTCTACACCATTTTATGCCTGGCCGTATTGTCACCAAAAGATGGCTGTCGCACTGTGCCTCATGGAACTGCCACTCTGGTGCAGACCGGGACTGGTCTCCAGACCTCAGTGTGAGTGAAGGGGAGTGCTGGGAGCTCAGAATTCCAGGTAGAGACTATATACAATTTGTACAGTTTTATTCCTGATAGGAGGACGCCGTGGCACCCCAGTAGGGGAGGTAGGTCCAGTTTTTAGAGGTTCTCTCCCGTGGAGTATAGTGGGAGGACCTTTGAACTCTGCCCGGTTGTTTGTGGGGCACTCTGAGACGTTCTCATGGGGGAGGGGACTCCTGTCCGCTTGGTGATGGATTTTGTACCTTTTGTTTGTGTCCTTGTGGTCGCAGCTCGCCTCAGCGGGGTTGACGTGCATTCTTCAACCTTCTCCCTTAGTGCAGCTCAAATCCACCAGGTTACTTGCTGAATTTTTATCCTTTACCTCTCCTACTGGATGGGAGCCTCTGTGGAAAGCTGGCTTCAGTCAGCCATTTTGTCAGAATGAGCTTTTTAGAGACTTTGAGCAGGCTTTTCAATCTATTACACAAATGTCATTTGATACTAATGCACGCTGGTCCATGCACAGGCACCAACATCCCTCGTTCTCCTCCCATGTCCAGACCCTCCCCAGCACTCACAATTTCAACAGCACAGTCCAGTCCACTTTGGTGTGAGAGCTCCCTCAGAAACATACTATACTCTGTACTATTAAACATTTGAGGCAGAAAGGGAGCAGGAGATTACAAAGTACCAGAATGAACCAAATGGGACTCTTCTGCTTCCCTCAAGGCATTCATCCTCTGCTGACCATTGGCCTTTGTGTCTCCAATCTGACCATTGGTCTTTGGGTCTCCTATCATATCCATCCTTCAAAATTCAGCTTAAAAATCACTTCTGCTTGAAGCTTTCCCTAATTTCACCTGTCAGAAGTGAGATTGCACAGAACTTTCTCTCCATATACCTTTTAGAACAGCGGTTCTCAACCTGTGGGTCGAACAATGCTTTCACAGGGATCATCTAAGACTATTGGAAAACTCATATTTCCAATGGTCTTAGGAACCGAGACCCTGCTCTTCTATCTGTCTCCAGGCAGGTCTGCCCACATGCAGGTACCCCCACATACGAGTACCCAGCATGGACATCATTGTGCCAACCCCATCACATACACCCCATACAAATACAGGTATATGCGACAGGGTTGGTACCGTAATGTACATATGCAGACCAGTCACACATGTGTAGAGAGCAGCTACTGTGTAGAGAGTAGCTACTATGTAGGTAGCAGCTGCTGTGTTGAAAGCAGCTACTCTGTTAAAAGCAGCTACTGTGTTGATGGCAGCAGTATGGAAGGTAAATAAATCATGAATTATAATTACCGGGTAAATGTAAAATCATGTACTGTAAAATCATTAACTACTGCAAAAAGAAAAAAAAAATCTGTATCATGGGAACTTAATCTGGATACTGATGGGTCTTTTTATATTCAGCTGTGGTTGATGTGAATACTGCCCCCTTGTGATAGTAACAGGTATGTAAAAAAACAACACAGAGAATGGTAAATCAAAGGAAACTTTAATGAATTGTATTGGCTAAGCTATGCCATGTATCATCTTTTGTATATATATATATATATTTTTTTTTTGGTAAGAAAAGATTTTTGGTATATTTAAGTGACACTTCATTCACACACACATATATATAAAAGCTAATTATACATTGGGAATATAAGAAAGGGTTCTTTTTTTTTTTTTGGTTGTTTTTTATTGTAGAGGGAATGAATGTGCTACGGTTCCTTTTAAAATGATTTTCTTAAGTAAAGATATGCTTTCATGACAGTAGAAAATAAATCGATTCAGTTACCTACCAAAGAAATAAAATATTGATGTTACCTCCTAAGTTAAACATACCTGGCAATTTTTAACTACTTTCCAAAAAGACTAAGGAACAAGGTAAAAAAGTGAGGATTTTCCATCTTCCAAATGATCAGGCAGAAAATACAACCCATCAGCTACAGAATTAATAATAGCAAACTCCTATGCTTTTCCATACTAGGTACTGTACATAATTTATACACCACAATTCCATGTTTAACCAATAAATGAGTTCCATTTAACCCTTATAAACTATGAGGTCATACCTACTATTCTTTTTAATGGATTTAGGCAAGTAATTGCAGATACAACAATATAAATGCTGATTTCCTAAATGTGACAACTGCTAAAAAGAGTTTTCAGAACTACATTAGATACTAATGATAGACCTACAGAGGCTAATTTCAAAGTGCCTATCAGGGCATAATAAATCCTACAGAAGTCTCAGCCTCTGCAATATCATCACAGGTTAATAGCTTTACAAATCATAAACATTAATATGGGACAATCTAAGAAAAAAACCGTTCAGGTGGCATCCAGTTTCTTATAGGCTTCTTCAATGAGCATTAACATGTTCTTAATCTGGGAGGAATTATGAAGAACATCCAAGTCCTTTAGAAGAGCATTCTGGTTTGGAATTAGTGTCAAAATTTCTTTCTGAAGTGTGGGTTCTTTGAGACTTTTCTGAGAAAGTTCTGGAAGAGACAGCACACTACTACTATCCATTTGAAGTGCTTGTTTTAGTGTCTTCTCTTCCTCTTCTACCTCACTTTCCAGAATTTCAATTTTGTTCTTTAGGCTCTGAATATCCTCAGTCATCAATTCTGCAGTCTCTACCATTTTTTCTATTTCTCCTGCAATAATGCCAGACCTTCTTTATTAGCTTGCTCCCGTGCCCTTTCCACATCCAGTAGACTTGACACATGAGTTCAATCCTTCAGCTTTTCAGGAGGGACTTGCAGGGTTTCACAAAGTTGTAGCAATCTTTTTCTCAGTAAATTGAGATGATATTGTATTTCTTCTTTTTCTCAACTACTATTACTCAAAATTGTTATTATTATTGACTCCATTATTGTTTGAAAATGCTCTCTGCTACTCTTTGAAAGTTGTTGCCAGGTTTTCCTTTTGTTGGGTGCTATCTTTATCTGTTTTATATTAGTATGCTTTGTTTGTCCTTCAGAAGACAGATGGTTTGAATGACTTTTATTTCTTTTTCCTGTGTTTCTAACCTTTTTCTCTGACAACTCTTCATCATCATCAGTTTTTCTTTTTGAATTTCTTTTTAACTGTTTAGACTTTTTCTTGGAAACATGTGGTTTACCAGGCATCTTGATCACTAATTTCTCAGAAACCCTTCCAGGAACCATGATCAGGATAATTTGCCATCTTTTGTATTATTAAAGCTATTGTTATATATTATTTTCATTAGCAAAGCATTCCATTACAATGGATCATGTACAGAAGAATTTTAAGAAAAGAAAATATAGTGAGGGTTTTTTACAGTATGGTTTTACCTCAACAATTATAGCAGGAATTGAGATACCGCAACTTGTTATTTGTTGTGAAGTTCTATCAGCCGAATCTATGAAGCCAAACAAACCAAAATGCCATTTTGATAGCAAGCATCTGAGCTTTTCTGGCAAGGATATCAACTATTTTAGAAGCAACGCTGATGGACTCAAGAAAGCCAGACTTGACACTAGTGGCAAGTACCACAAACAATACGTAGCAGCTGTTGAAGCTTCATATTTGGTGGCACTCAGAATTGCCAGAGCTGTGAAACCTCACACCATTGCTGAGGATTTATTGTTGCCAGTGGCCAAAGACATTGTTTGAGTTAAGATCAGAGATGAATTTGTTATGAAATTGAGTGCAATTTCTTTATCTAAGGACACTGTCTGCAGAAGAATAGATGACATGTCTGCTGATATTCTTGATCGGGTAATCCAGAAAATTAAATCTGCTCCACTTCTAATATTTAGTATCCAGCTTGATGAATCTACAGACATTGCAAACTGTTCACAGTTACTGGTTTAAATGAAGTATATTAATGATGGTGACTTTACAGATGAGTCCTTTTCTGCAAACCTCTTGAAATGACAACTACTGCACATTATGTATTTGACACAGTTGTTTCATTTTTGAAAAAGCATAAGATCTCTTGGGAAAGGTTTGTGGTGTTTGTGCAGATGGTGCTCCAGCTATGCTAGGATGTTGATCTGGATTTCAATATTTGGTACTGAATGAGTTGCCAAAAGTCATTAGAACTCACTGTATGATTCATCGGCAAATATTAGCAACAAAGATGCTGCCACAAGATTTACAAGAAGTAAGGAAAAGCATCATAAGTTCTGTCAATTTTGTAAAGGCGAGCACTTTAAATAGTCAACTGTTTTTGCAACTGTGCAACAATTAGGATGCCCTGAACAATGCTTTGCTATTTTACGCTGAAGTGAAATGGTTGTCGAGAGGAAAAGTTTTAAAACGTGTTTTGGAGCTTCATGATGAACTCAAAATGTTTTTAAATCAGAAAGCAAGACCACAGTTCGAAGCACTTTTCAGCGATAAAAGTGAACTGCAGAAAATAGCTTACTTGGTTGACATCTTTGCCATCTTGAATGAGTTAAATTTATTACTGCAAGGACCAAATGCAACATGCCTCAATTTGTCTGAAAAGATCCGAACATTCCAAATGACACTTCAGCTTTGGCAAAAAAAAAAAAAAAAAAAAAAAAATTGGATGAAAATAAAATTTATATGGTGCCTACCTTATCTACTTTCTTTGAGAAACATGGCATTGAACTAAAGGATTATGATGACAATTTCTGTGAAAGAACACTTGCACATGCTTGCAGATGAAATTTCATTGTACTTTCCAAATCTACCTGGCACCTCATTTACACTTGCCAGAAGCCCATTCACAGTCAAAGTTGAAGATGAGACAGCACGAGAGGAGTTCATTGAACTTATTAACAGCAATGCAGCGAGAACTGGCTTCTCTACAATGCCATTTACACAATTCTGGATCAAGTGTTTGCAGTCATATCCTGTTCTGTCTGAGACTGTGTTGTGCCTTCTTCCATTTCCAACAACATATCTTTGTGAAACAGGGTTTTCCAGCTTGTTGGCTATCAAGTCTAAATACAGAAGTAGACTTATTGTGGAAGATGATCTTCATTGTGCTCTTACAAAAACTGCCCCGAGAATTTCTGATCTGGTGAGAAAGATGCAATCTCAACCTTCGCACTGACACTGGCTTTTTACTCATTCTGTCGCAAAATGTAGTAATGCTACTGTTATTATATTAAGATTGTTACCCATGCTACACAATGCTTCAAGACTAAATTTCATTTATTTGTAATTAGAAATAAATATTTCACAATATATAGTTTTTGTGATTAATCACTATGCTTTAATTATGTTCAATTTGTAGCAATGAAAATACATCCTGCATATCAGATGTTTACATTACAATTCATAACCATAGCAAAATTATAGTTATGAAGTAGCAACGAAAATAATTTTATGGTTGGGGGTCCCCACAACAACTGTATTAAAGGGTCATGGCATTAGGAAAGTTGAGAACCACTATTTTAGAATATCTTGCTGTATATGCAACTTTATGCTCTTGTGTCTATAGAGTCTTTCAGACCCACTGCAGAGTGCCTTGAGGGCAAGTACTGTAGCTGATTCATTGCAGTACCCCCAGCACTTAGCAGAGGCACCTGCATGTGGTAGCTACTCATTTTCATTGTCTTACTGACAAGACTCAGCTCTAGTCCCTATAAGAACACTGTAATACCAGTAATGCCCCAGTTTCTTTTCCTGGAATCCAGGCTTAGCAATACTTAGATCCCAATTCTAGATAATGTGGAATTTGGAATAAAACTTCCAAAAAGGCTGCTCAAAATCTAACTAACTTCTCTTTTAAAGGATCGAAAAATAAAGTAGCAATGGGAAATTACTGGGCTTAAACCTTAGGAGAAAATTAAAAGCCAGAAGAGGCAAGTCTAGCATTTAAGGAGGTTATTTGTTAACTGTCTAGAGGAAAGGGAAGAAAACAGCTTCAAAACTGAGCTTTACCTTTCAAGATTCCCTGAAGCCAAAACAACAAGGATCGTAATTTAAATTAGGATTCCAACAGTCTGCAACCTCAGAGAAAGGATAAACCAGAAGAACCAACTCTTGCACAGCATTTAGCTTTATGTCATTGGAGGGCTCAAGGTAACCTTGAACTTTGAATTTTGAACTTAGATGTATAGTGCCATGTGCCTTTCAGAGGCAAACAAAATCTTATCTGAAGGCTTCAAATTATTTCTCCAAACAATTTTTCAAATAAAAAATACAAATTAACCAAGCACCCTACCAAACAAGACCCCATGAACAAAAACTCAGCCGAAATGACAAACAGTAGAAAGGCCAGCATGATTATTTGAAATACTGGGACCAACCCCAGACTATAATATTCAAAAAAATACAAGCCAAGGGTGAACATTTTGGTAAGAAAGAAAAACAATAAAAATAAAAAATAAAACAATAAAAAGTGACCTAATAAATTTTTAATGAAGCAAATATAAACTCCAAAACTGAAATCTTTTTTTTTTTTAGTAGGAACTCAATAATTTGTTTTTTATAGCAAAGTAGCATATACAAAAATGAAGGACGCAGTACTAACTGGAAGACAGATCAGAAGTAATTTGAATAAAGTAATCATAATAATGAAGAAAATAAAAACAAAATAATTAAAAATATGGAAGAGTTTCTAAAGACAAAGGTGACATGATACAAGGGTCCAACATAAATTAATAGCACATCCTAAAGGACAAAAGAAAGAAATGGACAAAGAGAATATTTGAAGAGATAATGATTTTTCAGAACTAATAAAGATACCAACTACAGGTCTAAGGAAGCCCAGTGATTGACAAGCAAGATAAATAAAAAGAAATTCATACGTAAACATATTATAGTCAAACTACAGTAAACCAAAGAAAAAGGGAAAAAATATTAAATCTGCCAATGACAAAAACCAGATACCTTTCAAAAGAATGAAAGTTAAAAAGATAGCTGACTTCTTAAAATAAAAGACAAAAAGTAATAGAACAATATAGCCACAAGCAGAAGGAAATAATTATCATCCTAGATTTCTAATCCATCAAAAAAGATATATACATAAAAAATGAAAGTGAAATATAAAAAAAAAGAAAGAACGTGAAATAAAGGTATTTGTTAGACCAAAAAAAGACCATAATTGAAGGAAATTATAAATGATATTAATAAATTTAAATAATCATTCATTCTACATACAAAAATAATAATCTCATTCAGATTTCAAAATACATGGAGTTAAATACAAGGCAATAATTGAAGATAACTCAAAGTGGGTAAACTGATTTAGAATTCCAAGACTCTTACATTTCCTGGGAAGAAAGAAATAGTGCTGTTAATGTTAGATTTTGACAATAACGGATCCATGTTGTAATTTCTATATTAACCACAAAAGAATAGAAAAAAACTTGAATAAAATTTAAACTAGCAAAGAAATAAAAGGGAATAATAAAAACTGGCCATGTATAAAAGGACAATAATAAAGAGAAAAATCATCATAAAATAGGTAGGACATATATAAAGCATGATACAAAATGATAGGTTTAACCTTAAATATATCAGTATTTATAGTAAATATAAATGGAATGAACTTTTTGATTAAAACATAAAGATCATCAGTATGGATTAAAACAAAGCACAATTAAATAATGCCTAAGAGAGACAGAAACAGAAATACAGAAAGGTATATATATATATATATATATATATATATATATATATATATATAATATGTGTGACAGAAAGGTATACATATAAATATAAAATGATGTATCATACAGCTATTAACCAAAAGGAAGTTTGTTTTGCTTTCCTTAATTAAGAAAAGTAGATTTAAAGTCAAAAAATTTACTTTACTAATACAAAATACCACACTCCATAATGATGAAAGCTTCAATTCAACAGGAAAACATAGTAATCTTATACTTGGGTGTATCTAACAAAGTGGCCTCAAAAATATTAAACCAAAAATGATCTCCAAAGAAAAATACATGTATCTGCAATCATATTTGAAAATATTAAAACAGCTAATACAGTAAATACAAAAGGGTGTTGAATTTTGTCAAATGCTTTTTCTGCATCAATTGAAAGGATCACAATTTTCTTTATAGAGGTCCTTCACCTCCTTCGTTAGGTATATTCCTAGGTATTTCATTTTTTTGAAACTATGGTGAAAGGAGTTGTGTCCTTAATTAGCTTCTCATCTTGTCTGTTATTGGTGTATACAAAGGCTACTGACTTGTGGACATTGATTTTATGTCCTGAAACATTACTGTATTTTTTGATGACTTCTAGGAGTCTTGTGGTTGAGTCTTTGGGGTTCTCTAAGTATAAGATCATGTCTTCAGCAAAGTGGGAGAGTTTGACCTCCTCTGCTCCCTTTTGGATTCCCTTTATTTCCTTGTCTTGCCTAATTGTATTGGCTAGAACTTCCAGCACTACGTTGAATAGTAAAGGTGACAGAGGACAACCTTGTCTGGTTCCAGTTCTAAGAGGAAAAGCTTTCAGTTTTACTCCATTCAGTAAAATATTAGCTGTGGGTTTGTCATAGATAGCTTCAATCAGTTTTAGAAATGTGCCACCTATGCCTATACTCTTCAGTGTTCTAATTAGAAAAGGATGCTGGATTTTATCAAATGCTTTTCCTGCATCTATTGAGAAGATCATGTGATCTTTATTTTTGCCTCTGTTAATATGGTGGATAACTATCCCTGGGATGAAGCCTACTTGACCATGATGAATGACTTTTTTGATGATAACCTGTAATCTATTGGCTAGGATTTTGTTGAGAATTTTTGCATCTATATTCATGAGTGAGATTGGTCTGAAATTCTGCTTTTTGGTTGGGTCTTTTCCTGGTTTTGGTATCAGGGTGATGTTTGCTTCATAGAATGTGTTGGGGAAGATTCCTTCTTCCTCAATTTTTTGGAATAATTTCTGCAGTACAGGAATAAGCTCTTCCTTGAAGGTTTGATAGAATTCTGGTGTGAAGCCATCTGGACCAGGGCATTTTTTGGTTGGAAGCTTTTTTATTGTTTCTTTAATCTCAGTGCTTGAAATTGGTCTGTTCAGGAGCTCTATTTCTTCCTGGCTAAGTCTAGGGAGAGGGTGTGATTCCAAATATTGATCCGTTTCTTTCACATTGTCAAATTTCTGGGCATAGAGTTTCTGGTAGTATTCAGAGATGATCTCTTGTATCTCTGTGGGATCAGTTGTTATTTCCCCTTTATCATTTCTGATTGAGGTTACTAGAGATTTTACTTTTCTATTTCTCGTTAGTCTGGCCAATGGTTTATCTATTTTATTTATTTTATCAAAAAACCAACTTCTTGTTTCATTAATTTTCTGAATGATTCTTTTGTTTTCAATTGCATTGATCTCTGATTTGATTTTGGATATTTCTTTTCTTCTACTGAGTTTAGGCTTACATTGTTCTTCTTTTTCCAATTCCATAAGATGGCTTGTGAGATTGTTGATGTGCTCTCTTTCTGTTTTTTGAATGTAGGCATCTAAAGTGATGAATTTTCCTCTCAAAACTGCTTTTGCAGTATCCCACAGGTTTTGGTAGCTTGTGTCTGCATTGTTGTTATGCTCAAGGAAGTTAATGATTTCCTGTTTTATTTCTTCCTGCACCCCTCAGTTATTCAACAGAAGAGTGTTTAATTTCCATGCCTTTGGGTGGGGTTGAGCGTTTTTGTTGGAGTTGAGTTCCTTTAGTGCCTTATGGTCTGAGAAGACACAAGGTAAAATTTCAATTCTTTTGATTCTGTTGATATTTGTTTTGTGTCCCAGGTATGATCAGTTTTGGAATATACCTAACGAAGGAGGTGAAGGACCTCTATAAAGAAAATTATGAAATCCTCAGAAAGGAAATAGCAGAGGATATTAACAAATGGAAGAACATACCATGCTCATGGCTGGGAAGAATCAACATTGTTAAAATGTCTATACTTCCCAAAGCAATCTACCTGTTCAATGCCATTCCTATCAAAATACCAACATCGTACTTTCAAGATTTGGAGAAAATGTTTCTGCGTTTTGTATGGAACTGGAAAAAACCCCATACAGCTAAGGCAGTTCTTAGTAATAAAAATAAAGCTGGGGGCATCACCATATAAGATTTTAGTCAGTATACAAAGCCATAGTGGTCAAGACAGCATGGTACTGGCACAAAAACAGAGACATAGACACTTGGAATCGAATTGAAAATCAAGAAATGAAACTAACATCTTACAACCACCTAATCTTTGATAAACCAAACAAGAACATACCTTGGGGGAAAGATTCCCTATTCAGTAAATGGTCTTGGGAGAACTGGATGTCTACATGTAAAAGACTGAAACTGGACCCACACCTTTCCCCACTCACAAAAATTGATTCAAAATGGATAAAGGACTTAAATTTAAGGCATGAAACAATAAAAATCCTCAAAGAAAGCATAGGAAAAACACTGGAAGGTATTGGCCTGGGGAAAGACTTCAAGAAGAAGACTGTCATGGCAATTGCAACAACAAAAATAAACAAATGGGACTTCATTAAACTGAAAAGCTTCTGTACAGCTAAGGAGACAACAACCAAAGCAAATAGACAATCTACACAATGGGAAAGAATATTTGCATATTTTGAATCAGACGAAAGCTTGATAACTAGGATCTATAGGGAACTAAAATTAATCCACATGAAAAAAGCCAACGATCCCATATATCAATGGGCAAGAGACATGAATAGAACCTTCTCTAAAGATGACAGATGTATGGCTAACAAACACATGAAAAAATGTTCATCATCTCTATATATTGAGAAATGCAAATCAAAACAACCCTGAGATATCATCTAACCCCAGTGAGAATGGCCCACATCACAAATCTCAAAACTGCAGATGCTGGCATGGATGTGGAGAGAAAGGAACACTTTTACACTGCTGGTGAGACTGCAAACTAGTACAACCTTTCTGGCAGGAAGTATGGAGAAACCTCAAAGCACTCAAGCTAGACCTCCCATTTGATCCTGCAATCCCATTACTGGGCATCTACCCAGAAGGAAAAAAATCCTTTTATTATAAGGACACTTGTACTAGACTGTTTATTGCAGCTCAATTTACAATTGCCAAAATGTGAAACAGCCTAAATGCCCACCAACCCAGGAATGGATTAACAAGCTGTGGTATATGTATACCATGGAATACTATTCAGCTATTAAAAAAAATGGAGACTTTACATCCTTCGTATTAACCTGGATGGAAGTGGAAGACATTATTCTTAGTAAAGCATCACAAGAATGGAGAAGTATGAATCCTATGTACTCAATTTTGATATGAGGACCATTAATGACAATTAAGGTTATGGGGGGGGAGCAGAAAGAGGGACAAAGGGAGGGGGGTGGGGCCTTGATGTGTGTCACACTTTATGGGGGCAAGACATGATTGCAAGAGGGACTTTACCTAACAATTTCAATCAGTGTAACCTGGCTTATTGTACCCTCAATGAATCCCCAACAATAAAAAAAATAAATAAAAAAAAATTAACCAGTACTGGATGGAGTTGAAACACATTCTTCTCAGTAAAGTATCACAAGAAAGGAAAAACAAATATCCGATGTACTCAATACTAATATGAAGCCAGTAGATGATCCAATGCATGCCCAAATAGGAGAAAAATTCATTTCAATTCAAGTTTGGGGGAGGGGTACTGTAGGAGGGGGAAGGGTTGGGGTGCTCTCACTGAATGGGCATGGGGTGGTGGGGTGGCACACCTTTTGTGTGTGGGACAGAACCACAAGAAGAACTCTACCTAACAAAATCAAATATTTTGACCTGGTTGCTTGTACCCTCATATTAACCTGAAATACATTTATGTAAAAAAATAAATAAACCAGTAGTTTTTAAAAAGCAAAAAAAAAAAAAGTGCCCACAAGTGCAAGCTGAGTGGTTCTAGTCTATTAGCTCTGAACTCGCACTTCACAGAATGCTGGCCTTGAATTTGTGGACATCCTCAGGTCTACTTCATCACTTACTGCTACAGTAAACCTTGATCCTCTTACAGTTGGACATAAAACCTTGATTCAATCAATTGTAATGATTTAAATTTGTCACTTTGGTTTAGCTTTATTCTTTTCTGTAAATTATCATGCCATCATTTTATCTTCTATGAATTATCATGCCATCATTTTATCTTGCACTCTTTTCCCTATAATTTCATTTTTTATTTTGGAAAGGTCAAAGATGCATTAGGGCAGTTATTATTTATAGCTTTTCTCTTGTTAAAAAAAAAATGGATACCTTTTTGTATTAACCACTTCAATAGAGACACATGTGTCCTCTATAGATCTTTCCATCTGTCCCCAAATCATATTCTTAAATTGTAAATCCCATTGTCTTAATCTTTGAAAGAAGACAGAATGCATAGATGTATTACTGGAATTTAATTTATAATTGACTCTCATGGAAATAAATGTATAGTATGCTGTCTGACCTATCATAAGACGTTAATAAATGTATTATCTGACTTAAAAAAAAAAAGGATAAGATTGTCTTTATTTTTGCATCTATTTAGGTGGTGAATTACATTTATAGATTTGTATATGTTGAACCAGCCTTGCATCTCTGGAATGAAGCCCACTTGGTCATGGTGAATTACTTTTTTGATAGGCTACTGAATTCGATTTGCTAAAATTGTATTGAGAATTTTTACAATTATATTCATAAGGGATATTGGTCTCTATTTTTCGTTTTTAGCTGGGCCCTTACCTGGCTTTTGTATCAGAGTAATGCTGGTTTAAAAAAAACCAGCATTACTCTGATACAAAAGCAAAGAAAAAAGGTTTGACACCCCTGATAGAACTACACAAATTAACAATATCACCTATTTGGCACATGTTAAACCCTATACTCACCATTTGCAAAATACACATAGATTTGAAGTGCATATGAAACAACTACCAAAACTGATAGAACCATAAATTAAAAATAGTTGAAAACAGGAGGGAGAGGGATGAGGGGGTCATGGTATGTGACATACCTCTTAGAGGTGGGACAGTTATAAAAGGGACTTTACCTAATAAATGCAATCAGTGTAAAGAAAAGAAAGAAAGAAAGAATCCTTAATTGTCATTAATTGTCCTCATATCAAAGGATTGAGTACATAGGATTCATGCTTCTCCATTCTTGTGATGCTTTACTAAGAATAATGTCTTCCACTTCCATCCAGGTTAATACAAAGGATGTAAAGTCTCCATTTTTTTTTAAATGGCTGAATAGTATTCCATGGTATACATATATCACAGCTTGTTAATCTATTCCTGGGTTGGTGAGCATTTAGGCTGTTTCCACATTTTGGCGATTGTAAATTGAGCTGCAATAAATAGTCTAGTGCAAGTGTCCTTATGATAAAAGGATTTTTTCCTTCTGGGTAGATGCCCAGTAATGGGATTGCAGGATCAAATGGGAGATCTAGCTTGAGTGCTTTGAGGTTTCCCCATATTTCCTTCCAAAAAGGTTGTACCAGTTTGCAGTCCCACCAGCAGTGTAAAAGTGTTCCCTTCTCTCCATATCCATGCCAGCATCTGTAGTTTTGAGATTTGTGATGTGGGCCATTCTCCCTGGGGTTAGATGGTATCTCAGGGTAGTTTTGATTTGCATTTCTCTAATAGATAGGAATGATGGACATTTTTTCATATGTTTGTTAGTCATTTGGCTATCTTCTTTAGAGAAAGTTCTATTCATGTCTCTTGCCCATTGATATATGGGATTGTTGGCTTTATTCAGGAGGATTAATTTGAGTTCTCTATAGATCCTAGTTATCAAGCTTTCGTCTGATTCAAAATATGCAAATATTCTTTCACATTGTGTAGATTGTCTATTTCCTTTGGTTGTTGTCTCCTTAGCTGTACAGAAGCTTTTCAGTTTAATGAAGTCCCATTTGTTTATTTTTGTTGTTGCAATTGCCATGACAGTCTTCTTCTTGAAGTCTTTCTCCAGGCCGATATCTTCCAGTGTTTTTCCTATGCTTTCTTTGAGTCCTTTATCCATCTTGAACCTTTTTTTTTTTTTTTGCAGTTTTTGACCAGGGCTGGGTTTGAACCCGCCACCTCCAGCATATGGGGCGGGTGCCCTACCGCTTTGAGCCACAGGCACTGACCTTGAATCTATTTTTGTGAGTGGAGAAAGGTGTGGGTCCAGTTTCAGTCTTTTATATGTGGATATCCAGTTCTTCCAATACCATTTATTGAATAGAGATTCTTTCCCCCAAGGTATGTTCTTGTTTGGTTTATCAAAGATTAGGTGATTGTAAGATGTTAGTTTCATTTCCTGGTTTTCTATTCAATTCCAAGTGTCTATGTCTCTATTTTTATGCCAGTACCATGCTGTCTAGACTACTAAGGCTTTATAGTACAGCCTAAAATCTTATATGGTGATGCCCCCAGCTTTATTTTTATTACTAAGAACTGCCTTAGCTATACGGGGTTTTTTCCGGTTCCATACAAAACACAGAATCATTTTCTCCAAATCTTGAAAGTACAATGTTGGTATTTTAATAGGAATTGAGTTGAATATGTAGATTGCTTTGGGAAGTATAGACATTTTAACAATGTTGATTCTTCCCAGCCATGAGCATGGTATGTTCTTCTATTTGTTAATATCCTCTGCTATTTCCTTTCTGAGGATTTCATAATTTTCTTTATAGAGGTCCTTCACTTCCTTTGTTAGGTATATTCCTAGGTATTTCATTTTCTTTGAAACTATGGTGAAGGGAGTTGTGTCCTTAATTAGCTTCTCATCTTGACTGTTATTGGCGTATACAAAGGCTACTGACTTGTGGACATTGATTTTATATCCTGAGACATTACTGTATTTTTTGATAATCTCCAGGAGTCTTGTGGTTGAGTCTTTGGGATTCTCTAAGTATAAGATCATGTCAGCAAAGAGGGAGAGTTTGACCTCCTGTGCTCCCATTTGGATTCCCTTTATTTCCTTGTCTTGCCTAATTGTATTGGCTAGAACCTCCAGCACTATGTTGAATAGTAAAGATGACAGAGGACAACCTTGTCTGGTTCCAGTTCTAAGAGGAAAAGCTTTCAGTTTTACTCCATTCAGTAAAATATTAGCTGTGGGTCTGTCATAGATGGCTTCAATCAGTTTCAGAAATGTGCCACCTATGCCTAGACTCTTCAGTGTTCTAGTTAGAAAAGGATGCTGGATTTTATCGAATGCTTTTTCTGCATTTATTGAGAGGATCATATGGTCTTTATGTTTGCCTCTGTTAATATGGTGAATAACATTTATGGACTTGAGTATGTTAAACCAGCTTTGCATCCCTGGGATGAAACCTACTTGATCATGATGTATGACTTTTTTGATGATAAACTGTAATCTATTGGCTAGGATTTTGTTGAGAATTTTTGCATCTATATTCATGAGTGAAATTGGGCTGACCCTTTTTGTTGGGTCTTTTCCTGCTTTTGGTATCAGGGTGATGTTTGCTTTGTAGAACATGTTGGGGAAAATTCCTTCCTCCTCAATTTTTTGGAATATTTCATTAATTTTTCTTAATAATTCTTTTGTTTTCAATTTCACTTACTTTTGATTTAATTTTGGTTATTTCTTTCCTTCGGCCTGGTTTGGGATTAGAGTGCTCTTTCTTTTCCATTTCCTCAAGAAGATTCATTAGGTTGCTGTGGGTGCTCTCTTTGTTTTTTGGATATAGGCATTTAATGTGATAAATTTTCCTCTTAGGTCTGCTTTTGCAGTATCCCATAGGTTTGGGTAACTTGTAGCTTCGTTGTTGCTATGTTGGAGGAATTTAACAGTTTCCTCCTTTATCTCTTCCTTGACTCAACTGTCATTCAGCCTAAGGTTCTTTAGTTTCCATGCCTTTGTGTGGGGATGAAAATTTTTGTTGGAGTTGAGTTCCACCTTATTGCCTTGTGGTCTGAGAAGATAAAAAGTATAATTTCGATTTGTATGCTAAGATATGATCTATTTTGGAGTATGTTCCATGGCTAATGAGAAGAACATATATTCCTTAGCTTTAGGATGGTGCGTTCTGTATTTGTCTGTTAAACCCATTTGTTCCAGGGTCATGTTTAAGTCCTTTGTATCTTTGTTTTCATTTCTGCCAAAGGGGTGTCTTTCCTAGTTTTAGTTGCTTTAAATCTACTTGTATCTGAAAATAAAATTGCAACCACTCCTTTCTTCTGATTTCCATTTGCCTAAAATACTGTTTTCCATCCCTTTATGCTGAGTGTAGATTAGTCTGTCAAGGTTAGGTGTGTTTCCTGGAGACAGCATATGGATGGCTTGTGCTTTTTTATCTGATCAGCCAGCTTGTGCCTCTTCAGTTGGTTATTCAACCCATTAATATGTGTCTATGAGTCTAGTCTGCAATCTTGCTCTGCCCTTCAATATTGCTTATCTTGAAGCCGGTGCTTATTAAGCCTCCAGAGCAGTGTTTTTCAAACTTTTTTTTATCTCACAGCACACTTTCACCTATAGTTAAACTTCCGTGGCATGCTTAAATTATGTTGGTCAAAAAAAAAAATAGGAAAAAAAAAAAAAGAATATACTTACCATGCTTTGAACTACTTTAGAAAATAACTTAGTGATCTTCAAAATATTTTGCAGCACACCTAAGACCGCATCATGACATACCAGTGTGCCATGACACACAGGTTAAAAATCACTGCCCCTAGAGAAAAAGGAAAATTTTGTGGCAGTTAAAAACAGTTTATTCTTTAAGTGTAGGAGTGTGTGCATTAATTCTTATCTGGCATAGTCTCAGGTCTTATTTATGATTTGGTTATCTTGTTGCCGTAGAGTTCATTCTGTCAGTCTTACTATTGTCATTTTAACACATTTTAACCATTCTTAAATCTATAGTTGAAATGGTAGGAGGTGTATTCACATTGTAGAACTCTAGAACTTTTCATCCTGGTGGAACTACTATACCCATTAAACACTAATTTCTCCTCCCTCTAGCCCCTACCCCTTGACAAACACAAGTCATTTTTAATTTATTCAGTTTTTTTAAGCCTGTCTTCTCTATCCTGCTGTCTCTGATTCCCAGCCCCTATTGTCTTTTGTATGCAAATTTCCATCCTGGGCTGGTTCTGTACAGTTAAGAGCAAGACTGTTTTATCATTCCTGTGGGTGTGTAGTTGTTTATATGTTGGTTTCATATTTAAGGGCTCAACTACAATTTAAAGTTTACCTTAGAATTGAAAACATTGTAACCTAAAAATTTGTACCCTCATATAATTTGCAATTAAAAAATAATCAAAATAAGTTAAAAAAAAAAAAAAAGCAAGACTATGGACCCAGGTGGAGCTGGGAACCCTGGTGAATTTGAGTTGAAATCTGACAGCTCTATGTACTCTCTCAACTTGTTTCCACATCTGTAAAATGGAGATCATAAATAGTGCCTATGTCACAAAGATTGTTGTGAGGATTAAATGTGCATCTTACATTCAGAGAAGCCACTAGGCACAAAATAAGCACTAATTACAAGATGCATGGAGGGGGACAGTTAAGACAGGGTTCAGTCACTAAAGAAGTGCTTACAAATTTATAGTTTGTCTCAGGAAAAGGACACACTATAGCAGGAATCAACCAAACTGCCTGTCTTGATATAGTCCAAGAATTAAGAATGGGTTTTACATTTTTTAATGTAAAACTCAAAAAGGACTTTTTAGCCATTCAACAAGAACAGTTGCTTAAAGGATGGAGGACATTGCCTTTTGGTCTGTAAAGCCCAAAATATTCCTATCTGGGTTATACAGAAGTTTGCCTACTTCTGTAACAAAGAAATTGCATTAAAGAGAGTTTATGGGTCACAGCTAATGGTAGCCTCACAACAAGGACACAGGGCAGTAAGGGACAAGCCTGACTGTCCTCCTTCTGTGAGTTCCAGACTCCACACACTTTTCTCAGGACAGAATGTGGAACCCACAAAATGAGTCCCAGCAGGGTTTTTTTATAGGGTCCCGGACATGGAGGCACATTCATGTGACATTCCTGATCCCAAAGATAGAACTTGGCAAGATACTCTCTGGGAGCAGGTACAAATCATCAATCTCATTATTATCAATAAGCAATGTGATAACTGGCAGAAACCTCCTAAAATGCCTCAGAACCATGGACAAAAAGCAATACTGGTCTATCAGAATTTTTCTTGCTGGCCCAGGGCTCTGTGACACAGCTTCATTAAAACAGCTCAGGACCATTCTGGGCCTGCCAGCACTGATCCTCATGACATACCACAAAACAAGTATATAATGCAACAATGATAAAATAATAGCCCACTTTATCACCACTCAGGTAGGAAACTGAACATTGCCAACCCCCAGATCCCTTTTGTGTATCATTTTATATCAGAATACCCTGACTTTTGCTGCAGTCACTGCTTGCTTTAATGTATTTTTACCACCCAACTCTGCAGTGTTACGCGTGTAGTTCAGTAGGGTCTGTTTATAAACGTAGCCTTTTATACGTTAGTATAAAAAAATTACTTAATGTAAGTATAAAAAAATATTTTCTTTTACTCAAGATTGTATTTTCAAGATCCATCACTACATAGAGTTCCACTGTAAAAAGACAGATCAATGTATTTATCCACTTTACAGTTTGTTAGACACTGGAGTCATTTTCATTTTGGGGGCTATTGTGAACAATTCTGCAATGAACATTTGTCCTGTGTACAGAACACACATACCTGTACTAGCTGGGAAGTGCTTAGTCTCCAACTTTACTAAATAATGTGAAACTTTTCTCCAAGGTGGCTATACTAGTTTCTATTCCTCCAAGGAATGAGTATTCTTATTAATTTGTAGCAGTTCTTTCTATATTCTGGATATAAATCAGTTTTGCAAGATGAAAAAGCTTTAGCAATCTATTGCACAAAAAATTGTGAATATACTAATGCCACTGAACTGTACATTTAAAAATGATTAAGAAGGTAAATTTAATATACATTTTTTACCACAATAAAGAAAATAAGACAAAATGATTCGTGTTCATTTTCTGCAGGTCAGGGGCCATTTTTCAAGGGCCACTTTCCACATTTCTGCCTCACCAGGGCTTTGCAACAAGGTGTCTGTCTGGCCCATTTGTGCTGCCACACACTACTCTGCTCTGCTGTCGTGTGCAGCATTGCTTCTTGCTGGGTTCGTGCTTCTCATCTGAAGATATGTTCTCCCACTAAAGGGGGGGTCTTCTGATGAACAGCAGTCCTTAATTTTAATGTAGTCTAATTTATGATTTTTTCCTTCATGGCATTTTTTTTTTTTTTTTTTTGAGATAGAGTCTCACTATGTGACCCTTGGTAGAGTGCCTTGGCATCACAGCTCACAGCAACCTCCAGCTCTTGGGCTTAAGTGATTCTCTTGGCTCAGCCTCCCAAGTTAAGCTGTGACTACAGGTGCCTGCCACAGTGCCCGGCTATTTTTTTGTTATGGCATGTTTTTTATTTTTTTTTTTAAGACCCATTCCCTGCCCCAAAGTTAGGAAGGGATTTTCTTTTATTTCCACTAAAAGCTATGTAATTTTTCCACTTATATTTAAGTCTATAATCCACCTGAGTTGATTTTAGGATATTTCAAAATGTACGGGTCAAATTTTATTTGATTTCTTCATGTGGCTACCCAATTATTTGCCACTATATGCTACATTCTCCCCACAAGCTCATCACTGAACACAGTGTATACCTGGTAAATGAGAGGAAACCCTATGAGCTTGATTTTTCTTTGCTCTACCAGGCACACTGTCAGGGAATTGCAGGATAAAGTCCTTGGCCCTAAGCATTGCATATAAAGCCCTTTGAGATCTGGCTCCTGCCACATTTCCAGCCGCAAATCTGATGAACAGATTCCCCCATCTGCACAAAGCCTTTCACCATTCTCAGAAGTGCACACCCTCTCTTATCTCCACAGTGATGGACATGTCTCGGCCTTGATGCATTTACATGTCTATTGACTTTAAGACCCTACTCAAATACTCCTCTAGGCTACCAAAATCCCAGACTAATGCATTTCTACTCTGCTCAGAGTTCCCACACACCCATAAGTCTTTCATTTAGTACTGATCACACTCTTCTGTAATTATTCATCTGCATTTCTGGGTTTCCCGCTGCATAGTCCCTCAAGGGAAGGGGATTTGTCTTCCTGAGAATTACTCTCCTGGTACCTTACAGGGCTTTGCAGCAAGGTGTCTGTCTATTTACAGCAAAATAATATAGATTAAAATCAACAATAGACTAAGGCACAAAGGGCAAAGTATAGGAGAAACCAGGCACGAGGCTTCCACTCGTCTGCGCTCAGTGGAGTCATGCAGATAGTGCTTACCTCTCCCTATAAGGGTGTGTGGCTGATATGGCTCCTGCCACATTTATAGCCTCAAATATGACCACTGGGAAATTTACTCTGTAAAATAAGTACATATAAAAGGAAATAGAACAATGGGCACTATGTTCTGAACAAAAGAAATAAGATTCAGTCTGGAGAGAGTCTCTGAGTCTTTGCCCTGTTAGAGGAATGGGGAAATGTACTTCAGTGGGTATCTCCAACCTTACCAGTGACCTATTAGAACCTCAAGGCCAGTGTGGATCACACCACCATCTCTATATAAACATTGAAATTTTTTCCACAGCGTTGCATAATGAAACATCCAGGGGATCTTTTATGATAGAAGTTGTGTTTCTACAATTTTTGCTCCAGCCTAAATCATTCCCAGGAAATGGGATCATGAATTATTAGGATTTTAGAGCTTATACAGTAAAGGACAAACCTTAACCAAAGAAAGTTTTGGCCACCCTTTGCCTCCAGCTCCTGAAAGGTAACCTTTAAAACCTTGGGAGGTCTTGCCTTTTAAGAGTGTCTTTGTATATCTGGACCCTTTGGATATGCCAGATAGTCTATACTAACAGTGAAAGAGATGGTGGGGACCTTGGAGCATACAACATAGACTTGACCTCTGTAGAGGATAGAGGTAGTCGGCCACATCTATGTGACTGATCCTCCAGAAAGAACTCTGGATACCAAGACACAGGTGAGCTTTTCTAGTTGATGTTACTCCATGGACACTGCCACACACCCTTGCAGGGAAAGGTAAGCACTGTCTGCATGCGTCCACTGAGAGCAGACAAGTGAAAGCCCCATGCCTGGTCTCTCCTATACTTGGCCCTTTGTGCCTTACTCTATTGATTTTAATCCATATTATTTTGCTGTAAAAAACCATAACCGTGAGTAAAATGGCTTTGTTCAGTTCTGTGACTTTTTCTAGTGAATCATTGGACCTGATGATGGTCTTGGAGACCTCCCAAATTTGCAGAGCTCCTGCTCAATATATTTCTTTTCTCTATCTAAGGGTACCATGAGTCAAATAGATACAATCTTCAACAGCCTTGAAAATACCAGGAACCATGGTACATTTCAAAACTATTAAGACATGAGTATGATTGTGATGGATGTGTTACTTAGTTCAATGTACACATTTCACATTGTATATTGAAGCAGTATCCTGAACCCCATAAATGCATCAATGTACAAAGTTATGATTTAATAAAAAATAATTACAAAAAAAAAAAAAAAAGAAAATACCAGGAACCAAATTGTCCACCAAATTGCATAAAGTGGCTGAATGGTCCCTGGAGACAGGTGATTGTACTAATTACCAGGAAAGCAATGACTAGTGCATGTGCGGGTGGACAAGGGAAAGAGTAAGTGTACCATGGCAGTAAAGCTGTTTGCGACCTGGTGATCTATGAGATCAGACAATTAAGTTTGTGAACTCATCCTAGAAAAAGTGCTACATCCCTCATTGCTGTGCTGAATATCACTACAGTTACTTTTGAAGTACTCCCTTTGGGAAGCTTTGCACCAATGCCAGACCTAGTCCACCCTTCAAAGAAATTTTGCAACTCTTTCTGGAATGGCCATGGGAGCTGCCGTTACACAAGGTCAGACAATTAAGTTCATGAACTCAGCCTAGGAAAAAGTGCTTTTTAACTGTCCAACCTTGTATTCTCAGAAAACCACATGGAAGGTCAACAGCAGTTTGAACAGGTTAATCCCAGATGTTGATCCCTGGAGCCCTTCATAGCAGTCTTGGCATTGCTGAAGCACTGGGATTCTTGGAGAGGAAGTAAAGCAGATTGATGCCCTTATAGTTGAAGGGCATAGCCTTTTCTTGTTAGTGGAAAGAAAGAATATATTAATTTGATAGGAACAAGAGTATCAGGTACCCATAAAAGAGAAGCTCCTCTGTCCCTTTGTCTGAAAACACTACTCTATAAGCAGATGATCTGACCAAAATTCAAGCTAGTGGGTGGCTAGAAATACCATTAGCAATGCAGGTAGAAGTTCAGAGTGAAATGGAGTGGAGGACACAGGGAAGTAGGGAGAAAAGTTTCCTGCCAGCAGCTGAGCGGGGTAGAGATAGTCAACTTCTAAGCCGAAACAGTTGACTCCCCAAAGGAACTGTGCTATGCATAGCAGGCACACCTTCTGGCAGCTTGGGGGATGCCAGCCAGCCACCACCAGCCAGGTACTGCCAGTCCAGGCCAGGCATCGCTGCCATGACGACCCTCCCCTTGAACAGCAGGTGAGCTGTGCATTCTGACATGAGATGGCCATCAGCAGGCAGCAACTCCAAGCAGGTACTGCTGTCAGCCAAGAGAAGGGCTAAATTCCAGCTAGCTGGCTTACAGCCTGCCTAGAAATAAGTTCTTTTCAGAAGTAATCCCACCAAGCTGCTTCTTTCATTCTGGCTCCGAGCCCATCACTGAGCCCATGGCCTACTCAGGATGGACCTTGTACTGTAGCCTTGGTGTCTACCTCTTCCTAAGCCGGCCTGCCAGGAGGTTTGAGTGGTCTTCATGTTCCCAGCTGCAGAACACAAAACCAGAAAGGAAGGAGACTTCTTCTTGCCCTGGTCCTAGGGGAGGATTGGAGAATAAAGGTCCTCTCAAGCAGCTGCTTTGGATACAATGCAAATGATTTTACAGGTGGAGAAACTGAAGCCCAGAAAATTTATGACTCTTCTAGGTGAGTGGCAGAGCTGGTCTCCTTAACTCCACGTGCTGCCTCTGACCTCATCAAGAGCCCAGTGAGCTCTGGGAGGGAGGAGGAGTGTGCCCCGGGGATAGGAAGGGCAGCTCTCATGGTGGGAAGTCAAGATTCTGGGCTGACAGATCACACCCTGCAGGGAGCCCTTTATATCGGTAAAGGGATCCGGCAAAGGAACTGTTTCTCAGCCCTCCTGAGTAGCAGGTGGCTCTGGCAAAGCAGAGCCAGGTGAGAGCAGCCACAGCATCACGCATCTTCTCTTGACCTTGTTCTGATGAGGCGCCCAACCTGGCCGCCCAACCTAGGCATCCTCGGGCAGGGGAACAAACCCCCATGACATTCAGCACTAAAGTTACCCAAAGTCCCCAGGAGAGAAAACTTGGGAGTATCCTACAGATCACCGCTGTCTCCTTATTTCTCCAAGGACCTTTTAACCTTCATCCTGTTCTGCTAAGTTTGCATCTCCGGGCTGAAGTGAGCAGAAAACAATGCTAAGAGACCTTCACCTGTCTGTTGCCGGTTTTCTCTTTTTCTTTCATGAGGTGCACTTGGCCTTGGCTCAGCCGGGTTTGCTGTCCAGGTTTCTGCCTCGCCGTGAAGCGCACCAACAACTAGGGAATGCTGCCACCTGGTGGTAGGAATGGCCTTGCATGGGAATTTTGAACCAGTAAATTCAAATTGCACTAACTACAAGACTACAAGGTTATCTCCTTGCACAAAGTTGAAAGAGAATCAATTTCTAGATGCTTCCACTGCCATTCCTAAAAACTGCCTGAGAACAAATAATCACGTAAATTCTCCTTCCCACCTTGCCTTTCACAATGGCCTTTTAAAGAAAACAGAGAGGCACTCCTCATTCCTAAGCTGCAGGGTGCCAAACAAAGGGACAATTTGAAATACTGTGGGACAACACTTTCACTGATGAATCAAAGCACCGTAGGCTTGTCTAGGACTTGTCTCTGTGTTCAATTCTTGGAGATATTTCTGTGAGGATAAAGTGTAGCATGAGGACCTAAGTGTGCTGGCTACATTAGGATGGTCTGAATTTGAACATCACCTATTTCATACCCAGATATTCTCAAACAAAGCATCACTTTTAAGGGAGCATCTCCTGAAAATAGATAATGGGCCCCAGATAATGTGTCTTCCTTCAATATTTAGAAATGAGTCTTTGCATATATGTTTATACCAAGGACCTAAATAGCTTAGTGATGCTAATTTTTTTTTTTTTTTTTGACAGAGTCTCACTATGTCACCCGTGGTAAAGTGCCCTGGTGTCACAGAGCACAGCAACTAAAACTCTTGGGCCAAGTGATTCTCTTGCCTCAGCCTCCCAGGTAGCTGGGACTACAGGTCTCAGCCACAATGCGGGGCTATTTTTGTTGCAGTTGTCATTGCTGATTAGCTGGCACGGGCTGGGTTCAAACCCACCAGCTTCAGTGTATGTGGCTGGCACCATAACCACTGTGCTGTGCTACGGGCACCAAGCCAATGATGCTAATTCTTTTAAGCATGATTAGAATGTTTTCTAAGCTACCAGATTTCTGCAATATACACTGGCTCATTTCCGCAGATAAAAACCTTTTGGAATCTTTCAGATTTGGCATACTTCTTTCAATAAGGTAATTGAAGCCTATTTTAACACATCATGTAATGAAATATTTATTCTAATCAAAGTCTGCCATTATTTTATTTTATTTCTTAAAATGTCTAAATTTTTCTATCTCATTTTAACAAAAAGCAAAACATGATAGTTGTCAGAGTGATTCCTTTTTATACTTTCATTAGATACATAGGAAAAGTTGACTATGATATTCAATGTAATTAATCATTTCTGATTTTTACACATAATTCTTATTTCCAAAAGCTAGTCACCAGTGTCCAATACACAAATACATACACATTTTCCAAATTCCATGCTTCATGTGCTTCTTAAGTAACAACACTTCAGCTGCACAGTACATTGCATTATTACTAAAGAGCAATAATTATATTAGATATACATCACTTAATTATTGATGGCTTTTAGTAATAATGGTATGTGTTATTTAAGTTATATGTGTGTTTTTTTAAATAACATTCTGAAATATATATTGAAAAATAAAATAGTTCTTTCAAATTTTATTCAATAAAGTAAACCTGATGTAACTGACTGATTTGCCAGTAAGAACTCTGGCTTTGGTAATTGTATTATATGGCAGCCATTTCTTCTCAACTGAGTAAGCTAAATCTGCAGCTCCAAGGTTTCAACCAAAATAAAAATATTCATAAATCAAGTAAAACAATGAAGCCACCTTCTAAAATAATAGTTTGTGGGAAAAGGTATACTGAAAATAAAATTTCAATTTTCCCAGCCCTCATTGATTAAATATAGTACCTGTAAGTTAAGGGGTAGCAGGTATAATTAACAGTCACTTCATACACTTAGTACGCAGTGCTGAAGTGTTTTTCGTTATACTTCTCATAAATATAAGTAATTTCCATAAATTAAAATAAGGAGTAACTTTTATGAATGAGTAACACTATTTGCAAATAAGGTGGCTTATAATACTTTGGTTTCAATAACATTGCAAAAAGATCTAATTAAGTCATCAGCTGACCATCAATTTAAAAATTGTTGATGAAGGGCTTACTTGCAACTTGAACTTTACCTTAGAATTGAAAACAATGTAACCTAAATCTTTGTACCCTCATATTAATTTGAAATTTAAAAAAAAATTAAAATTGAGAGGGCATCAAAAAGCAAAAAAAGATGATAGATATCACTTTTGACATATTACTCAGAAGAAATTCGAAGAACTGAGTGCTAATTCTATGGCATAATTTCTATTCCTACCTACATATTTCTGAGAAGAAAATTTCTCAATATTTGTATCTTTAACAATGAAAAACAGAAGTAGTTAGATGCTAAATCATGTCACAGTTTAGCAACAAGTAAAATTCATCAATGAAATGTGATAGAATGCTTTAAAAACCATTCATCGCATTAAAAGATGTATCCTCAACAAGCTTTGGTTTTCTGTTGTTGTTACCTGCCTGCCCACGTGTGAGCTCCCATGCCTTATCCTACAATATGAAGTTGTCCCGCAGAAGCAGCGCACACCCAGTCAGCTCATGCAGGTCATGTGGTCATGTGACCATTTCTCACCCGTGGAAAGAGAGCAGCCACTGTTTGTAACCTCTATACCCAGGCTTTCAAAAAGTGGGGTTGGGGCGCTTACTATACTGTCTTCTTCCTTCCCCAGCTGGATTCTATGAGATGATGAGGCCCTTGATAATGTAAAGAAGCCCCAGTCTCTGAATCACTGGACAGAGAGCCACACATCAGCTAGAACACTCACCTAAGATTGACAAAGGAGCAAACGGTGAACTTCCAGTATGGTCGGCCATTGAAATTTGGGGATTGGAAATGGGCATAAATGTATTTATGATCTATGTACAAAAGTCTTAATAAAAAAATAAAATTAAAAAAAAAGAAATTTGGGGATTTGTTTAAACAGCCATTGTTACCTTAAATCACAAAAAGCTTAATAATCATTTACCAATACTTTTAACACATTTATGTGGCTTTTACCAAATATGTACTAGTAATAAGTCGTGTTAACAACTCAATCCAGAGGAATTTTAACACTTAAGAGACTTGTGGTTCATAGGAAAGTGGTTAAAAGTTTAATTTACATTTCTACACATAATTTTTATATAGACACATTTAATGGGGATATCAATATAAAAATGTATTATAGCAGGCTAAAATTATGTAAAGCTATAGAAGGGTTGGGGCAAAATGAATTCAAGGAAATAAAAGGATGATATAAAATCTTTTAAAGAAGAGTTTGTTTGTACATAATTGTTAAAGATGATGGTTTACCATAAAGTGCTACTGGAGTCTCCTCTGCAACTTTAAAATTTTTTGAGATTTTTAAACATTGTTGTACTATAATAGATGTAAAACATGGTTGTGAAAGCATGAATTAGTAAGGGTAGTTCTGTATCTGAAGTTTGAGATAGCTTTACAATCATTTACTATGTGTGAATATATCGATTATTCTCTAATCAGAGATGCCAGATGCTGTGTTAGAGACTTTCTAAAAGTACAAAAGTAAGCTGCATCTACACTCCAGCATCCATCCATATCTCTCTCTCTCTCTCTCTCTCTCACGCACATGCACACGCACACGCACACGTTCCGCTTGGAGTTTGCTATTTTGAATCCCCAGGAAGGCACAATCCACCTTACCCTAGAAAATGGGCTTATGAGACCAGAAAAAAATAGCTCAACCCAAAATTGTAAAGAAAAGAGCTATGTCATTCATCTGGACAGTCTATTGTTTTTTACAATACTTATAATCTTTCTCCCTAGCATCTCCCTACTTTTCCCCAGAGAATGCCAACAGCCAATCTTGGGTCTCCTCACTTCATGAAGACCCACCCACCTGGCTCATTAACTGCAGCAGAACTGAGCACGACACCTTGGCCAAGTGACCTGAGGCTGTCTGAATGGGAATCATGGAGTTCTGCAAAACTATAAAACTGACCGGAAGCTAGGCCAACTAGTCGATGCCAGGAAGGGGGACAAACTGGGTACATATTAAAAACAATAAAACAAACAACCACAATGAAAATGCTTAACAAAAGATACTTTGATGTTCTGGTCAGAACTATAATAACTCAGTATGTCATCAGTCCATGCTATTTCAGAGGCATTAATGAAAGACTTGGTACTTGGTCCAGAACAAAGGACAGGTAGTTGTTAATCTCTGGGAGCTGGTCTGGTGATGATTGCCACTTTTGCTCTGTCCTGGGTGCCACACTTTGTAAGTAGCTCTAACAAACTGCCTCTCCCTCAACCACCTCTAAGGACATGAGTAGCTATGGGATTGTGCAGGAGTGTGGACCAAGTGGGCGGGACAGGGGGTCTTATTGTAATTCTGGAGTATAAAGTCTTTGGACATTGCCTAATCCCCTGACACACGATTTCCATAATGACCCATCATATCTCTGTCTGCAAATGGCCTCTTTCTCTACTATGATTTAAGTTACCCAAGACCCCCAAAAGCTGTGAAGTACAGAATCTTGCTCTACTTTTCTTTCTTTCTTTCTTTCTTTCTTTCTTTCTTTCTTTCTTTCTTTCTTTCTTTCTTTCTTTCTTTCTTTCTTTCTTTCTTTCTTTCTTTCTTTCTTTCTTTCTTTCTTTCTTTCTTTCTTTCTTTCTTTCTTATTAAATCATAGCTGTGTACATTAATGCAATCATGGGGCACCTTACACTGGTTTTATATACCATTTCACATATTTTCATCACACTGGTTAACATAGTCTTCCTGGCATTTTCTTAGTTATTGTGTTAAGATATTTACATTCTACATTGAGTAAGTTTCACATGTACTCTTGTAAGATGCACCACAGGTGTAATCCCACCAAGCATCCTCCCTCCGCCCATCCTCCCCACTCCCCTCTCCTTCCTCTCCCCTTTCCCCATATTCTTAGGTTATAACCAGGTAAGAGCTTTAATATGAAAGCCATAAATTAGTTTCATAGTAGGGCTCAGTACATTGGATACGTTTTCTTTCATTCTTGAGATACTTTACTAAGAAGAATATGTTCCAGCTCCATTCATGTAAACATGAAAGAGGTAAAGTCTCCATCTTTCTTTAAGGCTGCATAATTTTCCATGGTGCACATATATCACAATTTATAAATCCATTTTTATGGATGGGCACTTGGGCTTTTTCCATGACTTAGCATTTATGAATTGGGCTGCAATAAATATTCTGGTACAAATATCTTTGTTATCATGTGATCTTTGGTCTTCTGGGTATATACCTAGTAGAGGAATTATAGGATTGAATGGCAGGTCTATTTTTAGATCTCTAAGTGTTCTCCAAACATCTTTCCAAAAGGAATGTATTAATTTGCATTCCCACCAGCAGTGTAGAAGTGATCCCTTTTCTCCACATCCACGCCAACATCTCTGGTCTTGGGATTTTGTCATATGGGCTAATCTTACTGGAGTTAGAGGATATCTCAGAGTACTTTTGATTTGCATTTCACTGATGATTACGGATGATGAGCATTTTTTTCATATGTCTGTAGGCCGTGCACCTGTCTTCTTCAGAGATGTTTCTCTTCAAGTCCCTTGCCCAGCCTGAGATGGGATCACTTGTTCTTTTCATGCTTATACATTTGAGTTCTCTGTGGATTCTAGTCATTAAACCTTTGTTGGAGACATAACCTGCAAATGTCTTCTCCCATTCTGAGGGCTGTCTGCTTGCTTTACTTACTGTGTTTTTGGCTGTGCAGAAGCTTCTTAGTTTGATCGGGTCCCAGTAGTATATTTTTGAAGCTGCCTCAATTGCCCGGGGGGTCCTCCTCATAAAATATTCGCCCAGACCGATGGCTTCAAGAGTTTTCCCTGTACTCTCTTCTAGTATTTTTATCACTTCATGTCTTAAGTTTACATCTTTAATCCAGTGAGAGTCTATCTTAATAATGGTGAAAGGTGTGGGTCCATTTTCAGTCTTCACAGGTCGCCAGCCAGTTTACCCAGCACCATTTGTTAAATAGGGAATCTTTTCCCCACTGAATGTTTTTAATTGGCTTGTCAAAGATCAAATAATGGTAAGTAACTGGGTTCATCTCTTGGTTCTCCATTCTCTTCCATACATCTACCTCTCTGTTTTTGTGCCAGTACCAAGCTGTTTTGATCACTATCAATTTATAGTATAGTCTGAGGTCTCATAGCGTGATTCCTCCTGCTTTGTTTTTATTTCTGAGTAATGTCTTGGCTATTCAAGGTTTTTCTGATTCCATATAAAATGAAGTATTATTTTTTCAAGACAGTGGAGTTTTAATAGGGATGGCATTAAAATTGTATATTGCTTTGGGTAGTACGGACATTTTAACAATGTTGATTCTTCCCAGCCATGAGTATGGTATGTTTTTCCATTTGTTAACATTTTCAGCTATTTCTTTTCCTAGAGTTTCATAGTTCTCTTTATAAAGAACTTTCACGTCCTTTGTTAGATAAATGCCCAAATATTTCATCATCTTTGACACTACTGGTAATGGAATAGAGTCCTGAACTGTTTTTTCAGCTTGAGTATTATTGGTATATATAAAGGCTACCGATTTATGAATATTGATTTTTTTTTATTAAATCATAGCTGTGTACATCAATATGATCATAGGGCACCATACACTTGTTTCATAGAATATTTGACACATTTTCATCTCATTAGTTGACATAGCCTTCCTGGCATTTTCTTAGTTACTTTGCCAAAACATTTACATTCCACATTTGCCAAGGCTCACATGTACCCTTGTAAGATGCACCACAGGTGTGATCCTTTCAATCCTCCTCCCTCTACCCACCTCCCCCCTCCCTCCCCACGCTTTCCCCCTTCCCCCTGTTCTTAGGTTGTAACTTTGTTATAGCTTTCATGTGAAGGTCCTAAGTTAGTTTCATAGTAGGGGTGAATACATTGGATATTTTTTCTTCCATTCTTGAGACACTTTACTGAGAAGAATATGTTCCAGCTCCATCCATGTAAACATGAAAGAGGTAAAGTCTCCATCTTTCTTCAAGGCTGCATAGTATTCCATGGTGTACATATACCACAATTTGTTAATCCATTCGTGGATCGATGGGCACTTGTGTTTTTTCCATGACTTAGCAATTATGAATAGGGCTGCAATAAAAATTCTGGTACAAATATCTTTATTATGATGTGGTTTTTGGTCTTCTGGGTATATGCCCAGCAGAGGAATTACAGGATTGAATGGCAGATCTATTTTTAGATCTCTAAGTGTTCTCCATGTCTCTTTCCAAAAGGAATGTATTAATTTGCATTCCCACCAGCAGTGCAGAAGTGTTCTCTTTTCTCCACATCCACGACAACATCTCTGGTCTTGAGATTTTGTGATATAGGCTAGTCTCATTGGAGTTAGATGATATCTCAAAGTAGTTTTGATTTGCATTTCTCTGATGATTAAAGATGATGAGCATTTTTTCATATGTCTGAAGGCCATACGCCTGTCTTCTTCAGAGAAGTTTCTTTTCAATTCTCTTGCCCAGCCTGTGATGGTATCCCTCGTTCTTTTCTTGCTAATGCATTTGAGTTCTCTGTGGATTCTGGTTAATAAACCTTTGTCAGAGACATAACCAGCAAATATCTTCTCCCATTCTGTGGGCTGTTTGCTAGCTTTACTTACTGTGTTCTTGGCTGTGCAGAAGCTTTTTAGTTTGATCAAGTCCCAAAAGTATATTTTTGAAGCTGCTTCAATCGCCCGGGGGTCCTTCTCATAAAAAACTCACCCAACCCAATTTCTTCAAGGGTTTTCCCTGAAATACTCTCTTCTAGTATTTTTATAGTTTCATGTCTTAAGTCTTTAATCCAGTAAGAGTCTATCTTGGTTAGTGGTGAAAGGTGTGGATCCAGTTTCAGTCTTCTACAGGTTGCCAGCCAGTTCACCCAGCACCATTTGTTAAATAGGGAATCTTTTCCCCCACTGGATGTTTTTAATTGGCTTGTCAAAGATTAAATAACGGTAAGTAGCTGGGTTCATCTCTTGGTTCTCAATTCTGTTCCAGACATCTACCTCTCTGTTTTTGTGCCAATACCATGCTGTTTTGATCACTATCGATTTGTAGTATAGTCTGAGGTCTGGTAGTGTAATTCCTCCTGCTTTGTTTTTATTTTTGAATAATGTCTTGGCTATTCGAAGTTTTTTCTGATTCCATATAAAATGAAGTATTGTTTTTTCAAGATTGTTAAAGTATGACAGTGGAACTGTTATAGGGATTGCGTTGAAGGTATATATTGCTTTGGGTAGTGTGGACATTTTAACAATGTTGATTCTTCCCAGCCACGAGCATGGTATGTTTTTCCATTTATTAACATTTTCAGCTATCTCTTTTCTTAGAGTTTCATAGTTCTCTTTATATAGATCTCTCACATCCTTTGTTAGATAAACTCTCAAATATTTCATTTTCTTTGGCATTACTGTGAATGGGATTAGAGTCCTTAATTGTTTTTTCAGCTTGACTATTGTTGGTATATATAAAGGCTACTGATTTATGAATGTTGATTTTGTAACCTGAGACGTTGCTGTATTCCTTGATCACTTCTAAGAGTTCTGTAGTAGAGTCCCTAGTGTTTTCCAGATATACAATCATATCATCTGCAAAGAGGGAAAGTTTGATCTCTTCTGACCCTATGTGGATGCCCTTGATCGCCTTTTCTTCCCTAATTGCGGTGGCTAAAACTTCCATTACAATGTTAAAAAGCAATGAGACAATGGGCAGCCTTGTCTGGTTCCTGATCTGAGTGGAAATGCTTTCCATTTAACTCCATTCAATATGATATTGGCTGTGGGTTTGCTGTAGATGGTCTCTATCAGTTTAAGAAATGTCCCTTCTATACCGATTTTCTTAAATGTTCTGATCATGAAGGGATGCTGGATATTATCAAAAGATTTTTCTGCATTGATTGAGAGAATCATATGGTCTTTGTTTTTTCATTTGTTTATGTGCTGTATTACATTTATAGATTTACGGATATTGAACCAGCCTTGAGACCCTGGGATAAAACCAACTTGGTCATGATGTATAATTTGTTTGATGTGTTGCTGGATTCTGTTTGTTAGGATCTTGTTGAATATTTTTGCGTCTATATTCATTAGTGATATTGGTCTATAATTTTCTTTTTTTGTTGGATCTTTTCCTGGTTTGGGGATCAGGGTGATGTTTGCTTCATAGAACGTGTTGGGGAGTCTTCCTACTTTTTCTGCATTTTGGAACAGTTTGAGTAATATAGGTACCAATTCCTCTTTAAAGGTTTGCTAGAATTCTGATGTGAAACCATCTGGTCCCGGACTTTTCTTTTTGGGGAGGTTTTGTATGGTTGATGTTATTTCTGAACTTGAAATGGGCCTGTTCAACATTTCCACTTGATTCTGGTTAAGCCTTGGAAGGTGAAAAACTTCCAAGTATCAGTTCATTTCCTTCACATTTTCATATTTCTGAGAGTAAATTTTCTTGTAATATTCATTAAGGATTTTTTGGATTTCTGAGGAGTCTGTTGTTATTTCGTCTTTGTCATTTCTGATTGATAAGATTAGAGATTTTACTCTTTTTTTCCTGATTTATTTGGCCAACGGTTTATCTATTTTGTTGACCTTTTCAAAAAACTAGCTTTTTGATTTATTGATCTGTTGTATTGTCCTTTTGTTTTCAATTTCATTTAGTTCTGCTCTGATTTTGGTTATTTCTTTTCTTCGACTGGGTTTGGAGTTGGACTGTTCTTCCTTTTCCAGTTGCTTGAGATGTCCCATTAAGTTGCTAACTTCCTCTCTTTCCATTCTCCTGAGGAAGGCTTGCAGCGCTATAAATTTCCCTCTTAGAACTGCCTTTGTGGTGTCCCAGAGGTTCTGATAGTTCATGTCTTCATTGTAGTTTTGTTCCAAAAATTTGGCAATTTCCTTCTTGATCTCATCTCTGACCCAGCTATCATTCAGCATGAGGTTATTTAACTTCCATGTTTTTGTATGAGTATGTAGATTCCTGTTGTTACTCAGCTCAAGTTTTATTCCATGATGGTCCGAGAAGATGCATGGAATAACTTCTATTCCTTTAAATTTACTGAGGTTAGATTTGTGACCTAAGATGTGATCGATTTTGGAGTAAGTTCTGTGGGCTGATGAGAAGTATGTGTATTCAGTTTTGTTGGGATGAAATGTTCTGTAGATGTCTGCTAGATCTAAATGCTGGATGGTTAGATTTAAATCTAAAATTTCTTTACTCAGCTTTTTGTTGGAGGATCGATCCAGCACTGCCAAAGGAGTGTTAAAATCTCCGACTATTATGGAGCTGGAGGAAATCAAGTTGCTCATGTCTGTTAGAGTTTCTCTTATGAATTGAGGTGCATTCTGATTGGGTGCATAGATGTTAATAATTGAAATCTTATCATATTGAGTATTACCCTTAACAAATATGAAGTGACCATTCTTGTCCTTCCTTGCTTTTGTTGGCTTAAAGCCTATTGTGTCTGCAAATAAAATTGCAACACCTGCTTCTTTCTGGTTACCATTTGCCTGAAATATGGATGACCATCCTTTCACCCTGAGTCTGTATTTGTCTTTTAAGTTAAGATGTGACTCTTGTAAGCAACAGATATCTGTTCTGTGTTTTTGTATCCAGTCAGCTAACCTATGTTTCTTTAGAGGACAGTTTAAGCCATTCACATTAATGGAGATTATTGATAAGTTTGGTGAAATTTTGGGTATCGAGTTTTTCAAAAATCCAGTGGACATTTTTAATTTTTTCACCATTGTAGAAGTTGGAGTTTGATCAGGAGTTTCTGAGTGAGTTTATGTTTGTAGTAGAGGATTAGGTTGGTCATTATGGAGGATAGGTCTGAGAATATCCTGAAGAGCTGGTTTGGTTGTGGCAAATTTCTTCAACATATGAATTTCGTTAAAGTTTTTAATTTCTCCATCATAGATGAAACTCAGTTTAGCTGGGTACAAGATCTGGGGTTGAAAGTTATTTTGCTTTAGGAGATTAAAAGTCGATGACCACCCTCTTCTGGCTTGAAAAGTTTCAGCAGAGAGATCTGCAATCATTCTAATGTTCTTACCTTTGTAGGTAATGGCTTTCTTTAGCCTGAAAACCTTGAGAATTTTCTCCTTCATGTTGACTTTAGTGAAGCTAATTATGATATGCCTGGGGGATGACTTATTGGGGTTGAATCGTGCTGGAGTTCTGAAACTGTCTGCATCTGAATTTCAGAATCTCTAGGCATGTCTGGGAAATTCTCTTTCATAATTTCATGCTGAAGGGCCTCTGTGCCCAGTGAGACCACTTCATCTGTTACTGGAACTCCAGTGATTCAGATATTCGCCTTCTTCGAATTATCCCAGAGCTCTCTAAGAGAAAGATCCATTTTTGCTCTCCATTTCTCTTCCTCTTTGAGAGTTTGGGAGCGTTCGAAGGCTTTATCTTCGATGTCAGAAATCCTTTCTTCTGCTTGGTCCATTCTGTTGCTGAGGGATTCTACTGTATTTTTCATATCTTTAGGGGCTGCAAATTCTTGCTTCAGTGTGTCTAAGTCTTTGGTGGTTTTGTCTTTAAATTTGTTAAATTCTTGAGACAACTTTTGAATTTCTCCTCGGATTCCTAATTCCATTTATCAATCTTGTATGCAATCCAAATTCTGAATTTGATTTCTGACATGTCTGCCAGTTGTTTATGAATGGGATCTTCAATTACATCCACCATTTCTTTCCTTGGGGGCGTTGATCTATTCTGGTCATTCATGTTACTGGAGATTTTCTGCTGATTCCACCCCATGGTTGTTTTACTCTCTTTGATTTTTCCCTTAGGGTTTTGTTGAGGGCCCGTTCAGTGTTGTAGCCTGAGAGACTGGGGCCCTGTCTGGTGTGGTGGGGCTGAGTGCTTCTGACTTATTGTCAGCTGGCTTCTGTTTGACCTCAGTGAAGCATTTACTCTGGGTTGAAGTCTCAGTTCTCTGAGTTGGCCCTACCCTGGATGTTTCCGGGGTCTGTGAGTCACCTTGGGCAAATCCTATACTCAGGGGTGGCCTCCTCTGCTTGCCCATGGAGGCAGGGGGTATGGCTTCAGCTGCCTCAGGGAACTGCCGCTCTCATGGGGGTCTCCGCCAGCCTCACTCCTGTGTCCAGAGTCAGGACCGACCAGCCACATTCGGGCACTGTCCATGCCCTGACAAATCCCTCAAGAATCCGGACTCCCGGGATACAGGCCTCCAGATCCTAGAGTGAGGGTGGGGTGAGGTACTGGGAGCTCAGAGCCACTGGCAGGAAGCTCACTCAATTCCTCCCAATTCTTGGCTCCAACGCACTGCCACAGCCTAAGCCTCTGGGCTTCAGAGTGAGGGCAGGGTGGGGGGAGCGGCTGGAGCCCAGAACCGCTGGGCAGCGAACAGACTCAGCTCCACCCAGTTCCTTGCCCAGCCACACGGCATGCGCTCAGGTCTCCAGACCACAGAGCGAGGGTGGGGGGGAGCACTAGGAGCTCAGAGCCAGCAGGGGCTCCGAGCCGCAGGGAGCCCGGTCGACAGCAAGCAAATTCAGTTCCTCCCACTCTCTCGCCCGGTTGTACCATTGCAGCACAAACCTTCAGGCTTCAGAGTGGGGGTGGGGTGGAGGGAGCAGCTGGAGCCCAGAACAGCTGGGCAGCGAAAAACAGACTCAGCTCCACCCAGTTCCCTGCCCGGTCACACGGCAGGTGCCCAGGTCTCCGGACCACAGAGCGAGGGCGGGGGGAGCACCAGGAGCTCAGAGCAGCAGGGAGCTCAGAGCAGCTGGTAGCAAGTTGGATTCAGTTATGTGCCTGGTTGTATTGTTGCCCAAGGAGGGCTCCTGCTCACCTCGGGGAAGTGCCGCCGTGGTTAGGTTCTCCCTCACTGACTGTCCTCACCTCTCCCCTGTGCCCCAGAATCAGTGCTGACCAGCCACAGCTTGGGGACTGTCCTCTCCCCTTTAGGAGTCACCCAAGAATCTGAACTCCTGGGGGACAGGCTTTCAGACCTCAGAGAGAGTGGAGGGAAGTGCTGGGTGCTCAGAGTTGCCGGCAAAGGATATTTACAGATTTATACAGTTTTATGTCTGGCAGGAGAACGCCTAGGCATCCCAGTAAGGGAGGTAGGTCCAGTTTGTAGTAGGTCTCTCCCGTGAAGTGTAGTGGGATGGCCTTTGATTTCTGCCCTTTTGTTTGTGGGGCCCTTAACCCGATCAGGTGGGGGAGGAGGGACTCCCGTCCACTTGGTGATGGGTTTTGTACCTTTTGTTTGCTTCCTTGTGGTCGCAGCTCTCCTCAGCGGGGTTGATGTGCGTTCTTCAACTTTCTTGCTTGGTGTTGCTCGAATCCATCAGGTTACTTGCTAAATTTTCGTCCCCTAACTCTCCTTCAGGATGGGAGCCTCTGTGGAAAGCTGGCTTCAGTCCACCATCTTCCCATCATCTCCTGAATATTGATTTTGTAACGTGAGATGCTGCTGTATTCCTTCATCATTTCTAAGAGTTTTGTAGTAGAATCCCTCGTGTTTTCCAGATATACAAGCATATCATCTGTGAAGAGCAAATTTTGATCTCTTCTGATGCTATATGGATACCCTTGATCACCTTTTCTTCCCTAATTGCTATGGCTAAGATTTCCATTACAATGGTAAAGAGCAGTGGAGATAATGGGCAGCCTTGTCTGGTTCCTGATCTGAGTGGAAATGCTTTCCATTTAACTCCATTCAATATGATATTGGCTGTGGGTTTGCTATAGATGGCCTCTATCAGTTTAAAAAATGTCCCTTCTATACCAATTTTCTTAAGTGTTCTGATCATGAAGGATGCTGTATATTATCAAAAGCTTTTTCTGCATCAATTGAGAGAATCATATGGTCTTTGTTTTTAATTTGTTTATGTGCTGAATTATACTTATAGATTTCCGTATATTGAACCAGCCTTGAGACCCTGGGATAAAACTGACTTGGTCATGATGTATAATTTGTTTGATGTGTTGCTGGATTCTGTTTGTTAGGATCTGGTTGAATATTTTTGCATCTATATTCATTAGTGATATTGGTCTATAATTTTCTTTTCTTGTTGGGTCTTTTCCTGGTTTGGGGATCAAGGTGATGTTTGCTTCATAGAACATGTTGGGTAGTATTCCTTCTTTTTATATGTTTTGGAACAGGTTGAGTAATAAAGGTACTAGTTCCTTTTTAAAGGTTTGGGAGATTTCTGACGTGAAGCCATTTGGTTCCGGGCTTTTCATTTTAGGGAGATTTTGTATGGTTGATGCTGTTTCAGAATTTGTTATAGGCCTGTTCAACATGTCCACTTGATTCTGGCTAAGTCTTGGAAGGTGACGTACTTCCAACTATTCATCAATTTCCTTCAGATTTTCATATTTCTGAGAATAAAGTTTCTTGTGATATTCATTAAGGATTTTTTTAATTTCTGAGGAGTCTGTTGTTATTTAGCCTTTGTCATTTCTGATTGATGAAATTAGATATTTCCCTCTTTTTTCCTGGTTAGGTTAGCCACAGGTTTATCTATTTTATTGACCTTTTCAAAAAAAAATTTTTGATTTATTGATCTGTTGTATAATTCTTTTGTTTTCAATTTATTTAATTCTGCTCTAATTTTGTTTTTTTCTTTTCTTCTACTGGGTTTGGGGTTGTAATGTTCTTCCTTTTCCAGTCGCTTGAGATGTCCCATTAAGTTGTTAACTTTCTCTTTTCTCGTTCTCTTGAGAAAGTCTTGTAGTGCTATAAATTTCCCTTTTAGGACTGCCTTTGCAGTATCCCACATGTTCTGATAATTTGTGTATTCATTGTCATTTTGTTCCAAAAATTTGGTAATTTCCTTCTTAATCTTATCTATGACCCAACTATCATTCAGCATAAGGTTATTTAACTTCCATGTTTTTGTATGTATATGCAGATTCCTGTTGCTACTGAGTTCCGCTTTTATTCCATTGTGGTCAGAGAAGATGCAAGGAATAATTTCTATTCCTTTAAATTTACTGAGGTTAGACTTGTGACTTACGATGTGATCAATTTTGGAATATGTTCCGTGGAACATTTTGGAATATGTTCCATACTTCCGTGAGAAGTATGTGTATTCAGTTTTGTTGGGATGAAATGTTCTGATGATGTCTGTTAAATCTAAACGTTGGATGGTTAGGTTTAAATCTAAAATTTCTTTGCTCAGCTTCTTCTTGGAGGATCTATCCAACACTGCCAAAGGAGTGTTAAAATCTCTGACTATTTTGCAGCTGGAGGAAATCAAGTTGCTCATGTCTGTTAGTTTCTCTTAAAATTGAGTGCATTTTGGTTGGATGCATAAATATTAATAATTGAAATCTCATCATATTGAGTATTACCCTTAACAAATATGAAGTGACCATTCTTATCCTTCCTTACTTTTGTTGGTTTAAAGCCTATTGTATCTGCAAATAGAATTCCAACACCTGCTTTTTTATGATTTGCATTTGCCTAAAATATGAACGACCATCCTTTCACCCTGAGTCTATATTTATCTTTTAAGGTAAGATGAGATTCTTGTATGCAGCAAATATCTGGCCTGAGTTTTTGTGTCCAGTCAGCCAACCTGTGCCTCTTTAGAGGACAGTTTAAGCTGTTCACATTAATGGAGAATATTGATAAGCCTGGTAAAATTTTGGGTATCGAGTTTTTCGAAAGTCCAGTGGACATTTTTAATCCTTTCACCACTATAGAAGTTGGAGTTTGATCAGGAGTTTCTGAGGGAGTTTACGTTTGTAGTAGAGGATTGGGTTGGTCATTATGGAAGATAGGTCTGAGAATATCCTGAAGATCTTGTTTGGTTATGGCAAATTTCTTCAACATGTGAATGTTATTAAAGTATTTAATTTCTCCATCATAAAATAAACTCAGTTTAGCTGCATACAGGATCCTGGGCTAAAAGTTATTTTGTTTTAGGAGATTGAAAGTCAATGACCACCCTCTTCTGGCTTGAAAAGTTTCAGCAGAGAGATCTGCAGTCATTCTAATATTCTTCCCTTTGTAGGTTATGGTTTTCTTATGTCTGGCAGCTTTCAGAATTTTCTCCTTCATATTAACTTTGGTGAAGTTAATTATGATGTGCCTGGGGGATGTCTTATTCGGGTTGAGTCATGCTGGGATTCTGAAACTGTCTGCTATCTGAATTTTAGAATCTCTTGGCATGTCTGAAAAATTCTCTTTCATAAATTCATGGACAAGAGCCTCTGTGCCTTGCGAAGCCACTTCATTGCTTTCAGGGATTCCAATGAGGCAGGGATTCCAATGAGGCAGATATTAGCTTTATTCAAATTATCCCAGAGCTCTGTGAGAGAATGATCCATTTTTCCTCTCCATTTCTCTTCCTCTTTGAGAGTTCGGGAGCATTCAAAAGCTTTGTCTTCAATGTCAGAAATCCTTTCTTCTGCTTGCTCCACTCTTTTACTGAGGGATTCTTCTGTATTTTTCAGATCTTTGAGGGCTGCAAATTCTTGCTTCAATGTGTCAAAATCTTTGGTGATTTTGTCTTTAAATTCATTGAATTCTTGAGACAACTTTTGAATTGCTCCTTAAGATTTTAATTCCAACTTTTCCTCCATTCTATTAATCTTGTTTGCGATCCAAATTCTGAATTCGATTTCTGACATCTCAGCCATCTATTTATGAATGGGATCTTCAGTTATGTCTGCCATATCTTTCAGTGGAGGGGATTAATCTACTCTGGTTATTCATGTTACCAGAGTTTTTCCACTGATTCTGCCCCATGATTATTTTACACGTTTTGACTAGATGAGTGGATAAACAAAAGTTGAGTTCAGGGCTCCAGGAGTAGTGATTAATCAGCCCTTTGCCCAAAATCTGGGACTGGTGTCTGTACCTTTTCCTCTCAAGCTTTGCCAAGGACCCATACAGTGCAATGGCCTGAGAAACTGGGGACCTGCTTGGTGTGTTGGGGCTAAGTGGCTCTGTCTTGTTTTTAGCTGGTCTTTGTCTGACCCTAGTGAATCAGTTACTCTGGGTTGAAGTCTCAGATGTGGAGAAATACCAGCAATTAAGTCACCCCACCCCCCACAGGCAACAATTGGAAACGGAAAATTGAACCTTCCTACAACCACACACCCAGGGTACCACTTGGATAGTCCTTGGGCGATTGACCCAGTTCAAGAGCTCCAAATCAATTGTTTCAGTCAGCACCTGTCTCAGGTGGGAGAGTTTAAAAGGTCTGGCAACTAGATCGCAGGGGTCTGCTGACAACTCAAATATGACTTGCTCCAGTGCTCCGTGAGGTCAGGAGGACCCACCCAGCAAATAGATTAGTCTGGGAAGGTTGATGCCTCCTTCCCCACCTTGCACTTCTGTCACACCCAGTCACGGATAACCCTGCAGGGTTGTTACCCAGTTGCCTCCAATGAGCATATACTCCAGGGGTTTGTACCTGCCTGAATCACAGGGAGATCTATGTCTCCTCAGCCAGGCCACTGCTCTCTGCCACTATCCGGAAGGGGGAGGTGAGGCCTGACAACCTCGGGTGCTTAATGGAAGCTGGGGCTGTTCACTCAGTTCCAGTCCTGCCCCTGATAGATGTTACTGCCAGAACAGAACAACTTCACAGAATTTGTTTCTGTCCCTCTATTTTCCCCTGCAGAAGAGAGGCTGTTAGAGTTCACAGAACCTGCACCTCAGGCCCTGTCTGTGGTGCTGCCTGGTCTCAGTGCCATTTGTATTCTAATGGCACATGGTTAGTTGTCAGTTCCAGCCTTGGCTGCCCTCCTTTGTCTGGGCTAATGATCCCCTGAAGGCTGGGTGCATCCAGGCTCAGTAAAGCGGTCCTCTGTGTCAGCCCCACCCTGGAAATCTGCCAGCTTTTCACGTGTGTTTTCTAGTTCCCTTGCTCCACCCAGGCCGGTATAGCCTCAGGCAAACCCTTTACTCACGGGGCCTGCGTTTCAGTCCCACATTTGTTCTGTCAGTGGCTGCCACTGGTTAAGTTGCCCAGCCTCCTCTGGTTGCCCAGAGAGACAAGGGATGTGACTTCGTAATTTCCAGGGGTGAGTCCTATTGTTGCCAAAAATGGCTGCTGCTCTGCGTCTCAGGGCACCACTGCTCCTATGTGGTTCCCTCTCAGCCAACCATCCTCTCCTCACGCCTGTGCCACAGAATCAGCACTGACCAGCAGCAGTCCATGCCCTGTCCACACCTCTTGAGAAAATACCCAAGAATCTGGACTCCTAGTGGACAGGCTTCCAGACCTCAGAGTGAGAGTGGAGGGGAGTGCTGGGAGCTCAGAATTGCAGGTAGAGAATATATACAGTTTTATAGTTTTATGCCTGGTAGGAGATTGCCATGGCACCCTAGTAGGGGAAGTAGGTCCAGTTTTTAGAGGGTCTCTCCCATTGGATATAATGGGAGGACTTTTGAACTCTGTTCATTTGTTTATGGGGTACTCCAAGCCATTCTCATGGGAGAGGGGACTCCCATCCACTTGGCGATGGATTTTGTACCTTTTGTTTGTATCCTTGGGGTCGCAGCTCACCTCAACAGGGTTTATGTGCGTTCTTCAACCTTCTCTCTTGGCACAGCTCTAATCCACCAGGTTATTTACTAAATTTCTGTCCTTCAACTCTCCTTCTGGATGGGACCCTCTGTGGAAAGCTGGCTTCAGTGAGCCATGTTGCCTCTGCCCCCACTCTGCTATACTTTAACATGAGGAAAGCTTTTCTATTAAACAGGGGAAATGATTCTTGAGATTGTGAGTCTCCTAATTTGGAAGTGTTAACCAGAGGAGGTACAGCAGCAGGGTGAAGAGCTGATTAGGGAGGCCCAATGCTAGCTTTGTCTCAGCTGGGGTGGCTGCACTGCTGCCTGTGACCTGGGATACAGGGGTGAGAGAAGCACAGGTCTGACCACCACTTGCCTTCTGTCCCTGAATACTGCTGATACCACATAAAAGCATGCATCCCAAGGGCTCTGATAGCAGGGGGCTTTGGCCCCTCAACCATCACAAAGGCCCTGGAATTAACCAAGAAATAAACATGCAAATACAGGGAATTTCAGCAGCTATCTAGGCAGAAGAAGACTGAGCAGAGGTGGGACACTGAGCCAGTCAGAGGCCTGGGGAGCATGGGACAAGCAGCCTCTCTCCTCCTCCCAGGTTAAGGCTCAACATCAGACAACTGGGAGGCTGCATCTGGCATAACAAGAATTAAAAGACCAGAGGTATGTCAGTGTAACTGCATATATGTGCTGCTAATATGGGCCCATTAGATGGTCCTTTTGATGCTTTCAAGATGAGACACTTTTACAAGAATACACAGAACTCTGAAGGTCATAAAAATCTGTGGGTAGGTCCAGCACTGTGGAGACATAGGATTGTCACATTAGGAATTGCTGTAGTGGGAAAGCTTAAGGGAAGAGAAAAGAGACTTCAGAGATCTGCTTGGCTGCCCTGCTTAGTGACCAGGTCAGGGAGTAACGAGCAGGGCAGTGGATAGAATGCTCTCTCTCTCCAGGAACAAAGTGCACTGTCTGTCTGCATCTCTTACACTGTGTTTCATGGGGCCCAAAGTCCAACAGGCAACTTGGAAAAGGAGTTATGGCCCAACGAAGGGTTAATCTAATCCACCTGTTTTCCTTGGTCCATTTATGAATCAGCCTAGATAAGAAGGCTCTCAGAATTAGCCACGTTACATTCTGAAATATCCCTGAACTCCCAGATTCTTATTAAGCAGGTAAATAATTGGGCAGGCATATGGCAAAGAGAGGTGGGAAATAGGAGAGAATGTATTTGCATTTCATCAGTTTCCACCTTGGTTTTATTCAATTTTCCATGTGGGAATTTTTAATTGAATATATACTAACTGTCAAGCAATTTCCAACTGCCCAACAGATCCTAAAAGGTCATTTGCTTCATACCAACACTACAGCACACGAAACCCAAAGCAACAGCAGCTCAGAGAAGCTGCCTCCTCTTGCTTTGTATGGGGAGTTCATCCTGGCAACAGTACTTAATCTTCTGTTCGTTTGCAGCAGTGAAGGGGATAGATGATTAACTATTGTTTGGAGGGATGGGAAATTCATTGGAAAATAGGCTTGCTCACATTAAACTGTATTTATAACCTTTTGCAGTTGAAGACAATTGAACAGCCAAGGACAATAGCCCAAGAGGGAAACAAAAAGATTTAAGATGCCTTGAAGGAAGTTTTCTGACAAAGCTTCCAGACTACTGGTATAATCTCATTGAAAATGCAGCCCTTTCCATCCTTTCCCTTTCCCCACAGAAAGAAAGTTTCTGTGAGTAAATGAGAAAACAGTCCATGGCTGCTCTTATCTGCATGATTAGTGGTGTTTGCAAAACACTGACTCATTGCATAGCAAGGGAGTATCTAGTACAAACATGTTTGCAGGTATAAAAATAAAAGAGAATCTGCTAAAATCAGATACATAAGAGCTTCATTCTCTTCCATCTCTATTCAGAGGTGGGCCCTTAAGAAATCCATCTACATAAACCAAGAAATGGCTGATTAGACTAACAAGGAGAAAGCTCATTTCTCACAGACAACCTGAAATTTGACTTGAAAAGACTAGAACACATTATGGGTGTAGTAGAGGCACAGATAAGAAAGGGGAATCCTAAAGGGTTCTATTCAACTTTAATTGCTCAGCTAGAAAACTGAACTGGCAGAGTCAGGTTAGGGAGGATGAGAAGGGGTAGATGTCCTAGAAGTGTGGAAGATTACAAGAAAGCTCACAGAGGGCCTTCAGAGCAGTGAGCCAACATAACTGAACTCCAGCCTCTCCACCAAGATCATGCCACACAACAAATCCCCCAAGCTGGCCAAGACCTCCACCGCTGCTAGCCTTCCCCATGTCCTCTGGGCCAATAAGCCTTCTGCTTACTTCGCAACCTCCTTACCTATGCTGGGGTCCACGGTGCTGCATCACCATGACTTTCCACTGTCACCCCATGAGTGGTCAGCCCCTGGCCCTCACCAAAAGAAGCCATTTCATAAGGATTTCATTACTATAGCCATGCCTCTAAAGATTCACATATAAAAGGCATTTGTAAACATCATGTCATCTTCTGAACCTACTTGGGGAGTGCAGCTTTAAAACATACAATCTAAATTAATCTTTCTAAGTTTACACATTTTTCACGTGTTTGCTTCTCCTGAAATAGGATCTGCTTGGCAGGGTGTTGGTAAATTTAGAGATATATTCTGGAATATTTTAGAGTTCAGAATCTAAGGCAGTCTCAAGACAGGAAGATGATTATTCTTTCCATGTAATCATTGTCAAACTGTAAACAGTTTGCCTCCTGCCTGGAGGGGTTGGCTGAGACAACTTTACAGGTGCCTTTTACACACCCTGTACTGAGCTCAGAGCAGTGCAGTGCTGCATGTGTAAGCAGGCAACACCAAAGGAGAAGTGCCAGGTGTGTGTTTGTGCCCAGCATAGCAACACACACAGAAGGTGTTTGTGAGAAGGGCTATTTCACCCACAGACGCAGGAGAAGCCTAAGAACCACACCAACACTCCTCCCTCCGCGAACTCACAGATTCAAGCAGATGTCCTCAGGTTCCACAGCCTCAGTGGGAGAGATGCTGCACTGACAGTGAAATTCTGTCACTCAGGAGGTCATGAAGTCAGACACAGACATTGATGTTAAATCACAGGACTGGTTATAAAGAGACTTCACCAATCCATGACCGTTTATGAAAGCACTCCAGGTATTTAAGAGTGTTAGACGGAATAAAGGAGCAAAAGGGGGGCGGCGCCTGTGGCTCAGTGAGTAGGGTGCCAGCCCCATATGCCGAGGGTGGCGGGTTCAAACCCAGCCCCGGCCAAACTGCAACAACAACAACAAAAAAAAGGAGCAAAAGGGAAGGTTGAGGTTATACTCATATGACTGTGTAACAAAATGAAAAATGTTGCCCTGAACCCAACGCTGAGGCTGATGGAGCCCTTGCCTCTGCCTGCATCCATTTGCAGGATGCCAGAGTCTGCTCTCCCAGGCAGCTGCAGCAGCCCCAAAGCCTATACAGTCACCAGGTACTACTCCTGCTGGAGCCAGAGTCCAAATCCCAGCTGCTGCAGCTGCTGCTTTTGCAAACTGCCCTGCTCAAGCAGAACCCAGGAGCCAGGCAGCTGCTGGAGGTGACTTCAGATGCAGGAGGGGGGAAAAGGCATCTCCCTTTCTTCAGAGAAATGTCAAAACAGCCCCTAACAGTCAGAAGCTGGCCTGGCACATCTGGCCGTGGTGTTCTGTTGGAAATTAACCAGAACAACCACATCAGACAAGGCCACACAAGACAAAAAAGAAGACCACCCTGTAATTACGTGCACGGTTCAAACCCTTCTTAACATAACCACACCCCCAATTCTAGCTAATACGACTGGCTCCTCCTTCTTTAACTATTACAGTTTTGGCCTTACCTAATATTCCCGTCTCTAGATTAGAATTATGAAGATACCCATAAAATTACCCCCCAATTCCTGGCAACATCTAACACTCTTCCTTAAACTCTCCAAGGCCCAAATCCTATAGTTGGTCCTCACTGAGGCACCCACAGATCCAGGGAGAGTGAAAGCTCCCTCACTGCAACCAGCAACAAGCCCCACCTGTTCAGCTCAGGTGCTCTTGCAGGTCTTTGACTAGACAGCACTGACATTTCCAACATCCAGTCTGCTGCCAGTGAGAGACACCAGACTCTGAGCATCAGTTGGGAAGGATGATAAAAAAGAAACATACTCAAAGACTCCTGTGGTCACGTGTATGTGCTGTGGTCCAGACAATTGAACAAGCATTGGACAAGAACCAAGGTTAAGTAATTTATTGATGTGTTACCAGCACACCACAAAAATGGGGGTAGGCACGTAGGTGATTTATGTAATGCCTACTTTAAATTGCCTGTATCTGCCCTCCCAGTCTCTCCTCTTGCTCTCATCCATGTTCCTCATTTTTATTTCTTTATCCTTTACACCTGAGTACTGGAATAATTTTCACTTCACTAATTCAATTTATTATAGCATCCAGTGAATTGCTGATGGCTTGGTTTTAGTTCTTGCATTATATTGGACTTTTTCAGGTACCAGGTTGAGAGGCATTTGATTAAAGGTGCCTCTAGGTCTCCACCCAAATCCTTTCCCTGGAAAGAAGAATGTGAAGCTCTGTGTCACAGTTCTAAGGACCCATTCAGGAATTGCGAAATGGACATTGGACAACACAATCAGCTTTGCTTGAACCACATGGACTGACGGGGTGAAAGGGAGTTCCCAGGACAAGCTAGAGGTGCTACAATTAATGTTAGGGAAAGGGACCTAAGCAGGCAAAACAACAACGTCTGCCACAGCGCTGTTAGTTGCTGTTGTCATTTTCACACCCTTAGTAGCAGAACCTGAGTATTTCCTGGATTCTTCCTCAATGATATGACACTTGCCAGACAAAGACCTTTCCCTCTCAACCTTGTCAGGGACATCAGCACTGAGCCAGGTCATGGTTATTAACATTTTCCAAAAACTGCTGAAGCAACCCTTGCCTCTCCAATGTATAAGTAAAAGTGAGGCCTGGCTCTATATGTGTTTTACTTTTGAGCATTGAAGATTTGGGCTTATAATTCAGAATAAGGAAATGAATTACAGAACTCTAGGATGACCCTAGAAACTTGAGGACTAATGAGGACTTTTATCCCCAGACATATGGCAACTTTAAAATTCCCTCCCAGCTATCCAGACCAGGCAATAGAAGCCAGGAGGCCATACTAAATGATCTGCCCAGGAACCCAACAACCCGGAAGAGTTTTTGTGCACAAACACAAAAACAAAAGCCATAGTAACATTTGTTTGTTATCAAATATCATTAAGACTCATGAATATGCTCCCTATTTCTGTCTCTAAGACAAGAGCATGGAGCCTGTGAACTAAAAGATGCAAACCACTTAGAGGAGGTGGCTCAGAATGTTGAGGGTGCCTGATCCTCCTTGGTAATGAATTAAATGAACTTACAGAGGGTCACTCCTGTGAAGAGGTGAATGAGGCCAAACAACACCCTGTCACTCAGAGTGGGTATAAGGAACTGGTTTGGCCAGCTGTGCTGGCTTATACCTGTAATCCTAGCACTCTGGGAAGCCAAGGAGGATGGATTGCCCTGAGCTCAGAGGATCAAGACTACCCTGGGCCAGAGTGAGACCTCAACTCTACAAAAAAAAAAAAAAAAAAAAGCAAGAGTTGTGGCAGGCACCTGTAGTCCCAGGTACTTGGGAGGCAGAGGCAAGAGAATCGCTTCAGCAGAACAGATGGAGGTTACTGTGAGCTATGATGCCATAGCACACTACTGAGGGTGATGTAGTGAAACTTTGTCTCAAAAAAAAAATTAAAAATATAAAAAATAACAGGTTTGATTGGGGAAACACAAAGTCAAAGAGGCAGCCTGGTAGGAAACCAGCATCCTGTCCTTTCTCATGATGAGGCACCAGCACCCCGTCCTTTCTCATGGTGAGGCACCAGCATCCTTTCCTTTCTCAATGTGAGGTTCCAGCATCCTGTCCTTTCTAAATGTGAGGCACACGGCATCCTGACCTTCTTATGGTGAGGCAGCAGCATCCTGTCCTTTCTCATGGTGAGGCACCAGCATCCTGTCTTTTCTCCTGGTAAGGCTTCAGCATCCTCTCCTTTCTCCTGGTGAGGGGCACAGCATCCTGTACTTTCCCATGGTGAGACACACAGCGTCCTGTCCTTTCTCATGGTGAGGTACTAGCATCCTCTCCTTTCTCATGGTGAGACACCAGATCCTGTCCTTTCTCATGGTGAGGCACACAGCGTCATTTCCTTTCTCATGGTGAGGCACACAGCGTCGTTTCCTTTCTCATGGTGAGGCAAACAGCATTGTTTCCTTTCTCATGGTGAGGCACACAGCATCCTGTCCTTTCTCATGGTGAGGCACATAGCGTCCTGTCCTTTCTCATGGTGAGGCATACAGCACCCTGTCCTTTCTCAAGGTGAGGCACAGAGTACTGTCCTTTCTCATGGTGAGGCACCAGCATCTTTTCCTTTTCCATGTTGAAGGGCACAGCATGCTATCCTTTTCATGGTGAGACACACAGCGTCCTGTCCTTTCCCTTGTGAGATGCACAGCATCCTGTCCTTTCTCATGTTGAGGCACCAGCATCCTGTCCTTTCTCATGTTGAGGCACCAGCATCCTGTCCTTTTCAATGTGAGGCACCAGCACCCTGTCCTGTCTCATGGTGAGGCACACAGCATCCTGTCCTTTCTCAATGTGAGGCACACAGCATCCTTTCCTTTCTCATGGTGAGGCACACAGCATCCTCTTCTCTTTTGTCCATGAAGAAGTGCAAAGGGGCAAGGGCACATTTGGGTGAACCATGGTTGTCCCCCTGGGGAAGGCTCTCCCTATCTCCTGGGCTCTTCCTATTGTCAGTGTGAGAAGAGCCTACACTGGCGTGCAGAGATTGAAGCCAGGACTCAGTGGACATGCAGTCTGACCTTAGACACCAATGCTAGGACTCCACAATATTGTGGGGAGTGGGATTCCAGCTACCGGTTATTGCAGCCCATGTTATTTCCACGGGAAACTGTGAGCACGCTGACCTAAAAGGTAACATTCGGTCCCAGAGAGTCCACTTCCAGGCAAACTGAGCAGGGCTCACTTGGAAGTGATCAAGAAATATGCTAACACCTCAGGAGATAAAAATCAATGCTCACAAATCAGTAACCTTCATATATGCCAACCACAGTCAAGCTAATAATCATATTAAAGATATAATTCCCTTCAGAGTAGTATCAAAGAAAATAAAATACCTTGGAATATACACCAAAGACATGAAGTATCTCTGTAGACAGAACTGTGAAGACCTGAAAAATGAAATAGGAGAGGATATTAACAGATGGAAGAACATACCATGCTCGTGGCTAGGAAGAATCAACATTGTTAAAATATCTATACTACCTAAAGCAATCTACGGATTTAATGCAATCCCCATTAAAATAGCAACATAATAATTTGAAGATCTTGAAAAATTTGTTCTATGTTTCATATGGAACCAAACAAAAACCTTGACTAGGTTTCAATTCAAACCTCCAATTCTATGAAATAAGAACAATTCTGGAGGCATCATGTTACCAGACTTCAGATTATACTGCACGTCTATAGTGATCAAAACAGCATGGTACTGACACACAAATAGGAACATAGATCCATGGAATGGAATAGAGAACTTGGGGATGAAACCAGCCTCATATTGCCATCTGATCTTTGATAAAGTAAACAATGGATACACAGAGAAAAGAATTCCTATTCCACTGGCAATTGCCACAACAACAAAAATAAATAAATGGAACCTGATAAAGTTAAAAAAGTTTCTGCACAGCTAAGGACACAATCAACAAAGCAATGAGACAATCTTCATAATGGGAGAAGATATTTGTATGTTACAAATCTGACAAAGGGGGAATAACCAGAATCCATAAAGAACTCAAGCAAATCAACAAGAAATGAACAAACAACCACATTAATAAATAAGCAAGGAACATGAAGAATCTTTTCTCATGAGGGCAGATGAGTGGCCAACAAACACATAAAATAGTACTCATCATCTGGATCGACACCCGTAGATCATTGATTAGGGCACCAGCGACATATACTGGGGCTGGTGGGTTCAAACCTGGCCCGGGCCTGCTAAAACAACAACGACAACAAAAACAACAACAAAATAGCCAGGTGGTGTGGTGGGTACCTGTAGCTACTTGGGAGCCTGAGGCAAGGGAATCACTTAAGCCCAAGAGTTTGAGGTTGCTGTGAGCTATGATGCCATGGCACTGTACCAAGGGCAACATACTCTGTTGATAGGGATGTAAAACAGTATGAAGATTTCTCAAAGAACTAAAAGTAGATCTAACATTTGATCAAGCAACCCCACTACTTGGAATCTTCCCAAAGGAAAAGAAGTCATTCTGTGAAAAAGGCACCTATGTTTATTGCACAGAATTCACAATTACAAAGATGTGGAAACAATATTAAGTGTCCAACAACAGAAGAGTAGATAAAGAAAATGTGGGATGGATAGAGATAGATAGATAGATAGATAGATAGATAGATAGATAGATAGATAGACAGACAGATATAGATATCATGCAATATTACTCAGCTATAAAAAAATATCTTTTATGGCAATTTGAATGTAACTGGGAGCCATTATTCTAAGTGAAGTAACTCAAGGGGAAAAAAACAAATAATTCATGTTTTAACTTGTAAGTTGGGAGCTAGCAATAGGTACATATGATGTACATTGGAGAATCAGAAGGGAGAGAGTGAGAGGATGGTGAAGATGAAAAATTATTTATTAGTTACAATGTACACCGTTCAGATGATAAATATATTAAAAGCCTAGACTTCTCTTCTATGCAACTGGGCCATGTAATAAAAAACCACTTGTACCCCTAAAGTCTAAGTTTTAAAAGACAAAAAGAATACTTTTTATATATTAAAAAAAATTAAGTATTTAATTAAAAATTTTGAGTCAGCAAGGAGGAATGTTCTTGTTATCCATCACGTTGTAGGAGGAAAGGAAAAACGAATGAATTAATGACCTGTTTAAGTAGATTTTATGGGTTGTAAGGTATAACTTACCCCAGGCCTGGCATGGCCTTGCATCTGGTTTATAATGTGGTATCTATTGCCAAAAACAGTCTGTCTTGTCAGTCTAATGATCTCTCTTTTAATATGAATGTTGGTGAATTGTTATGTTTGAACTCCAAACAGAAGGGGATATAATGAGGCATGTCCAACCTCTATTCCTATCATCCATCATGACAGGGAACTCAGTTTTAAGGTTTTTCTGGGGTTTACTTGCTCCAGAGAGGGCCAGTCAGTTGGTGGGGGGTTTATTAGCTTACAGGAGATACTGCTGTGTTCGCTCCCTCATTCCAGCCACTGCACTTCTGGTAAATGCAGGGATGGCCTGCTGTCCAGACAGGGCAAGAAGAAAATCCCCCTCCCTCCCCCCCCACCCTTCCTCAGTTTTCCACAGATTCATCCATATGAAATTCAAGAACCTTGTCCAGATCACAACTCTCCTGCCCCTGCTATCTCCTACTCACTAAAATGGGAAGTTCATACAAACTGCTCTTTCAAGGAGCAAACAGACCTGGCCACTTCACCCAGGGAAAACTGTGTAGAAGTCGTCTACTTCCCACGAAGTTTCATCACGAGCATCAAGCATATAAGGAAATGTTGAAGTCTCACAAAGTAATTCTTCTTTGCTGAATGTAAGTCCCACCGATGGAAATACCGTTGACTGGGAGGCAGTGGTCAGAAGGACCAGGGTGGACCCAGGACCTCCTCCTGGACCAGACTAGAAGTGCCTTTGTTCTTGACCTCTCAACCTTGAAGATGCATCCTACAGGTGTCCATCATAGAGAGAGCCTCTTCCCAAACAGTCTTCCTCACCACCTTCCAAACCAGTCAGGCACTGGTCACTCTCAGCCTGCTCATGCTGCAATTCACAGCCTTTTCCCTCCCCCTCACCACCAAAAAAAAGACCTTCTTCAGTTGGCCCTCCTCCTGGACCACTTGCTTGCACACGCCCAGTAGGTGTGATGCCCAAAATCCCAGAAATAGTGGGTCACATGAGGTTTTGTACTTTGAAGCAGCAAAAGAGACATCACACTTGAAGGTCCTGGAGTCAAGTTCCGGCTTTGGAGGTCACCTCTTCTCCTGGATGTTCACAGGGTTCTGAAACCAGCAGGCCCCCAGAACATTCCTCTGACACAGCCCCCTCCCAGCTTGCCTATGAAGCACAGTGGGCAGGCCGGTTCTCCCAGTCTGTCCTCAACATTCTGGTCTTCTCATCAAGGCATAAACTGTTACCTTTCCATAGCCCATCCCATTAGGATATCTGGTTTGTCTGACAAATGAACCTGTGTTCACATGGTAGCTGGGACCTGTGTGTTAATGTTTTATAGCTCCCAGGGAGATTGCTGATATGGAATTTTCAAACAGGGCGGTTTCAACTTACATTCATAGGACTAAAGAATCCTAGGGTATGACATGCAGGGACTGACCAAGGCATCCATTACTTGGATGGGTAAGATGAGCCTCAGAAAAGGGAAATGACTTTTGCAATACTTTGTAACTATTGAAAACTAGAGCCTCGTCCTCTGCAATCTCTTCGGAGTATAAAATCAGAGGCATATATCAATGGAACAAAATAAAGAACCTAAGTATAAAATCATCTGTCTAAGCCAATTGATCTTTGACAAAGCACACTACAATGTACATGGGGAAAAAGAATCCTTATTCAATAAGTGGTGCTAAGAAAATTGGAGAGTAACATGCAGAAGAATGATACAAGACCACCATCACTCACCAGTCACAAAAATTAATTCAAGATGGATAAAACACTTAAATGTAAGGCATGAAACCATAAGATTTCTAGAAGAAAATGTGGCAAAAGTTCTTCTAGATGTTGGTCTAGGCAAAGAATGTATAACTAAGACTCCAGTGGCAATTACAGTTGCAATGAAAATAAATAAGTGGGACTTTATTAAATTAAAAAGCTTCTGAATGGCTAAGAAAATAATCAACAGGGTGGCACCTGTGGCTCAAAGGAGTAGGGTGCCAGCCCCATATGCCGCAGGTGGTAGGTTCAAACCCAGCCCCAGCCAAAAACTGCAAAAAAATAAAGAAAGAAAGAAAAGAATCAACAGAGAAAATGACAATCTACTGAATTAGAGAAAATATGTGCAAACTATATATCCAGTAAAGGACTAATAATCAGAATCTATAAATAATGTAAACAGATTAGCAAGAAAAAAGCAACCCTATTAAAAAGTGGGGAAAAAACATGAACAGAAGATTTTTGAAAGAAGACAGACAAATGGCCAACAAACATATGGGTAAAAATGCTCAATATCACTAATCATCAGGAAAATGCAAATTAAAACCACGATGCAATATCACTTTACCCCTGTTAGAATGGCTTTTTAAAAAAATTCAAAAATAATAGATGTTGGCATGGATGCAGAGAGAAAGATATGCTTATACACTGCTGGAGGGACTGTAAATTAATACAACCTCTGTGGAAAACAGTCTGGATATTCCTCCAAGAACTAAATGTAGACCTACCATTTGATCCAGCAATCCCACTACTGGGAATCTACCCAAAGGAAAAGAAGTCATTTTATCAGAAAAACACCTATACTTGAATGTTTATTGTAGCACAACTCACAATTGCAAAGATGTGTAATCAATCCAAGTGCCCTTCAATTCACGAGTGGACTGACAAAATACAGCATATGTATGCTCAGCCATAATAAAAGGATGAATTAATGCTTTCTGGAGCAATTTGGAAGGAATTGGGGTCCATTATCCTAAGCAAAGTATCTCAAGAATGGAAAAACAAGTACAAATGCACTCACTATTAAAGTGCAACTATCCAGTGAGCACCACATGTACAGAGTGAAGGAAAACTCAGTGCAGGTCAAGCAGGGAGGATGGGGGAGGAGGGGATGGTAGAAAACCTACCATTGTACTCTGGGTACAATGAACACTATTTGGGTGATGGGCACACTAACAGCCCAGATTCAAGCATTACAAAAGCAATCCATGCAACCAAAAACATTTCTACTTCCTTAATATTTTGAAATTTTAAGAAAACTTCTAAAAAATAAAAAAGGGGGAAAATGTCCCAGTTGGCAACTCAGTAAAGTTTCAGAACCTTAGCGATCAGTGACTCACAGCTGTGTTCACGTCATGGTGGTGTCTTGCTGATTAGCACCCATTGTTGTTGCATATTTTTGTGTACTGTACAATGATAGCTCTGATGGTCACTCCAGAAAAGAGCTACAAAATTACTTTGAAGAGCAGACTAGGTGCTGGCATCGATGCATAGCTTCCCAACAGGAGTACTTCAAAGGTGACTGTGGTGATATTCAGCAATAAGGTATGTAGCACTTTTCCTAGAATGCATTCATGAACTTAATTGTCAGACCTTGCATGTTGCCTACCAGAAACTCAACTTAAAGATACATGTAAATTGATGGGGGAAAATATACTATGCTAATTGTAACAAAGGAGGCAAGAGTATCTGTATTATTAATGGGTAAAAAAATAAAGTTAATAGTTAGAATGAACAATATTTCATAGCACAACAAAGCAACTATAACCAACAATAAGTTAAGGTATACTTTAAAATAACCAAAAAAGTAGAACTGCAATGTTCTTAAAACAAAGAAATGATAAAATCTTGAGATAATGGTGATGAATATTCCAATTACCCTTTGAATGATATACATTATAAACCTCTATCAAAACATCACATATACCCTATAAATATATGCAACTGTTATGTACCCATAAGGATGAAAAATGAAAATTTTAAAATGTTGAAATGAAAAAAATCATTTGCAATCCCTTTAGACACTATCATAAGAATTATGAGGTATATAAATCCTATTAATTTTATTTAAGAACTATCATTTACACAGTTCTCTAATCTCTAACTTTGTCCATGTATCATATTCTATCTAAACAATAACACTGGCCAACTAGATTGTTTCAAATGTTTCCCTATCATAAATAATATTCTAATAAGTATTACTCTATATAAAAATAATACTGATATTTGCAATGAATATCTGATGAAGAACTCACTTCCATACTATATAAAGAATTTCTACATATCAATAAGAAAAACACATACAACTCTAAACGACACTGGGCAAAAACATAAACACTTCACAAATAGGATATTCAAATGTCCAACAAACATACAAAAAGGTAGCAAATCTCATTCATTAGTCATCAGGGAAATGCAAATTAAAAACACAGTGAGATACCACTACACACCCAGCAGAATGGCTAAAATGAAGGTCAGACAATATCAATTGTTGAGTAGGATGGAGAGAAAATGCAATCTCCATATGTGCCGCTGATGAGAGTGTATACTGGTAGAACCATGTTTAAAAATTTGTTTTACTTAGGCAGACTATGAGCCTATCTCATGACGCAGCAGTTTCACTCCTGGGGTCCACTGTACAAAAATGCACACATACATTCACCAGGAGACCCATGCAAGAATATTCATAGCTACAAACGAGAAACTGCCTGAATGTCCACTCAGTGGTAAAGTGGATAAATAAGTTGTGGTATATTCACAATGAGTTAGCAAAATGAGAATGACAAAACTACAACCACACATAACAATGTGGATATCTCCCACAAAGGTCATGCGGAATGATAGAAGGCAGACATGAAAAAGGACATTTACATCAAGCTCAAAAGCAGGCAAAATGGGCTGGGGAGGGCGTGGTGGCTCACACTATAATCCTAGCACCCTGGGACTCCAAAGAAGGAGGATAATGAAAGGAGGATCGTTTGAGTCCAGGAGTTTGAGACCAGCCTGAGCAATAGTGAGACCCTGCCTCTACTACATATAAAATATAAAAGTTAGCCAAGAGTAGTGGTGGGCACCTGTAGACCCAGCTACTGAGGAGGCTGAAGCAGGAGTCTATGAGCTATGGCACCATGGCACGGTACCCAGAGCAACAGAGTGAGACTCTGTCTTGAAAAAATAAAAATAAACAAGCAAAATTAACAATATCACCTTAGAAGTCAGGATGGTGGTATGGTGGTTTTTTTCTGCAAGATTTTAACTAAAACAGGATGCTGGAGTGCTAAAATGTTCTTTGAATTTTGGAGTTTTGTGCTGATTACATGAAGAGGTCCAATTTGAGTTAATCATCAAGCTGGACACTTACAATTTGTACATAACACTGAACATATGATTTATGCCTAAAATAAAATTTCACTGTAAGGTTTTTTTATATTTTTCAGTTTGTTTTTGATTAGATTTAGACAGGCAAATTTTACATGATAGTTTCAAACCAACCATTGTACATTAACCAAATTTTGCACAAGCCATTTGAAAAAAGATCTAAAAATGTGCTTAGTTATTGGTATCATATAACATTTATCAAGCACCAAGAGTGTGCTGAGAGCTGTACAGAACAAACACAGAGAAGACACAGTCCCTGCCTCCAGAATACCCCCCTCCTTTAGGCTCTTGCACATAAAACTTCACCGGACATTCCACACTCTTTTATTCATAAGGCATAAAAAAAGAAGTTTGTTGCGTTTCTTATTGTTACTTAATGAATATCTTAACCCTTTCCCCAATTACACCAACAATTACTCATATCTTTGCCTTTAAATACAAATTTCCATAGTACAGTATACACTGATTTGGAATTCACACAATTGACCACAATATTCTTGTGGATTGGTTATAATATGAAGCATGTTAAATTTCAACATTCACAACTTTGCATACCATTTAACGGCATCATTTACTGTTGGCAAAGCTTTTTCTGTTTTCTTTTAAAATAAAGACAAACCAATAAGTGGGTGCCATATCTGTTATCTTAATAAATTGTGAACAAAACCAGCCCTGCCTTCATTCCAATAAGGCTATCAGAACTACAGCCCAGATATTCAGAACAGTGATTTTTAGCACATCTATCAAACTAGCCTTGCAGATACCAATCACATAGCTGCATGCCCTAAAATACTAACAATTTGTGATTGGCTAGTAATGGATGATGTAAGTGCAATGTGCTTTGAGGTATTTGTGATTTGAAGAAGGAAGGACTGGTGTGAAATGTTGAAAAACACACACCCTGGAGTATTACTCAGCCAGAAAAAGAACAGAGAAGCAACTTGCAGCAACTTGGATGGAACCAGAGGTCAAGTCAGGAACAGAAAACCAAATACCACATGTTCTTACTTGTAAGTGGGAACTGAAAAATGGGTACATAATGGACACTGGAGACTCACAAAGGAGGCAGAAGGTGGCAAAAGGGTATGACGGCTGGAAAAGCCCCTACTGGGTGCAATGCACCCTATCTGGGTGGTGGGTACATTAAAAGCACAGACTTATCTTATATACAATATGTCCAGGTAACAAAATTTGAATTATAACCCCTGAATTGACAGAAAAAAAAAAAAAAAGTAAAGGATCGTAACTTGTGATGCGTGCACATCCTTTTGTGTGCCCAAAAGAGGCTTACAATGACACAGGCCTGGGGAGGACTTGTAGTTACGGCAGCAGTAGCGGTAAGTTTTAGGAGGAGAGTAGTAGTATAATTAAATTAAATTTTATTTTGTTAAAAAAAATTATTTTGTTTTACTGAATAGTGTAACATGCAATTGGTTCAAAATTCACAGGATAAAAAGGGGCACAAATCAGAAGTATTTCTCCCTCCGAGGCTACTTCAAGCTATCTTCCCGGGATGCAACCCCCATTACCAGAGAATGTACATATATACTTTTAAAAAAAATTAAGCATACATATAACATTCTTTTTTTATTATGTATAACACAAAGTTTTGAAGTACAGAGACATTGATTGAATCATTGACAATGATTAAATCTAGCTAATTAAGAAATGCAGTATCAGGGCAGCGCCTGTGGCTCAAAGGAGTAGGGCACCGGCCCCATATGCAGGAGGTGGCAGGTTCAAACCTAGCCCTGGCCAAAAACTGCAAAAAAAAAAAAAAAAATACTGTGGTAAAAATAATTAAAAAAAAAAGAAAGAAAAGAAAAAGAAATGCAGTATCTCACATAGTTATCATTTTGTGGTGAGAGCACATAAATTAAAACCCCAATGAGATATCACCTTACCCCAGTTAGAATGGCTATTACCAAAAAGACAAAAGATACCAGTGTTGGCAAGGATGTGGAGAAAAGGCAACCCTTACACACTACCAATGGGAATGTAAATTACTACAGCCATTATGGAAAAATGGGTTCCATCATGAAGGTTCCTTGAAAAATTAAAAATAGGACTATCATATGATCAAGCAATCCCACCTCTGAGCACATTTACACCTTTTACACAGACAGGAGCATTCCACATACAATGGTCTGTGTCCTTTGTTTTTTGCGTTAATGATGCATCTTGGAGATTGATTTATTTCACTCCACAGATCACTATTCAAAATAGATTCTTAATATTTCATTGTAGAAATATGTCATCATTTGCTAATGAGGCTTCTGTTGGTTTCTGTTCCTATGTGAGCATTTCCAGTATCATTCCTACATGTAAGTTCATTTCCAGTTTTTGACTATTGCAAACTATATGGTAACGACTATCTTTATACATATAAATTTGACAAGCATGTATGTGCTATATAGTTATTAGAAAAATTCCTAGAATTACAACTGTTGAATCAAATGTTACATATTTTCATGTTGATAAATGTTACCATCTTGCCCTTTGAAGGATGCTGTAGGTTACTATCAGTGTGACAAGTGACTTGTCATCCATGCTGGATAAATAGCTTAACCTTGAAGTTTCTTCAGAGTGGATTGTGGTAACAGTGCCCCTCTTCCTGGGTTAAAATGAGGGTTAATGATTTAATGCATGTAACTCATTGAAAATATTGCCCAGCAATAGACTAAGTACTCAATAAAGGTTAGCCTTTTTTTCTTTTTTTATTATGAAAGTTTTACCAATTTACTCTTTCCAAACAGTGTATCTTGGACAACCTAGCTGTTCTAACATTAAATATTTTGGTTTTGTTTGGAACAGAGTCTGACTCCATCATCCTAGGTACAGTGCCATGACGTCATAGCTCATAGCAACCTCAAACTCTTGGGCCCAGGCAATCCTCTTGCCTCAACCTCCCGAGTAGCTAGGACTACAGGTGCCTGCCACAATGCTGGCTACTTTTTTTTTTTCTGTTTTTAGTAGACACAGGGTCTCGCTCTTGCTCTCAAACTCCTGAGCTTAGGTGATCCACCTGCCTCAGCCTCCCAAAGTGCTAGGATTACAAGTGCGAGCCACCACACCTGGCTAATATAAAATATTTTGACCTGAGTAAAATGAGTGATTTTTTTTTAACTTGCAAAAAGATGTGCATTTTTTTATGTTTAAGAGATTTTTCTATTTGCACGTCTTAAATTCCCCCTTTTATTCTCTCTCATGAGCGTTTCCACGAGATTTCCATATACTGCACTGTCTTTCACAGCTTCTGACTACTGTTTAAACACAGCGAAGCTTTAAAGTTTAAAGCAAAGCTCCTATAAAACGTTGTCTTCCCTCCACGCTGCCTCATCTCATTTGGCTTACTAAGGAGAGGTCAAGGCCTCCAACATTTCATGGGCTCTGCTCTTGTCACCAATGGCCCAGACCTTGCCAGATGCAAAGCTCTCTTCTTGCTGGACCTCTGGGTTGCATGCAGTCTCCCCAAATTTATGTCTCCCTACAACCTGGGAATGTGACCTTGAAAGAAAATGGATCTTTGCAGATGTAATTAATGTGAGGATCTCAAGATAATGTCATCTTTCAATAAAGGACTCTAAATCTGATGCCAAGTCCTCATAACAGAAAAGATAATGTGAAATGGAGTCAGAGATTAGAATGATGTGTCTACCTGGAGCGTCCAGAAGCCAGGACAGAGGCCTAGAATGAGTTCCCCCTCCAGGCCTCTACAAGTAACCAACCCACCAACCCTGCCAACACCTCGATTTTGGAATTATGGTCCAGTCTCAATAATACCTTTCCCACTCTGTCTCACTCTTTAGACTTATGCCAAACCTAATTTGTCTTCATAGCACTTACCACTACCTAACATTCCACATACTTACTGGCTTTTCTGTCTATTGCCTGACTGTTCCATAGAATGTAAGTTTCATAAAAGCAGGAACTTTGTTTTATGTTATTATCTGCCCAGTGTAGGGCCCAGCACAAAGAAGACACTCAATAAATGGTTACTAAATTATTTAGTGAATTAATATGAGTAACCTTTTGAACAGTATGACTTTCCCCCAGGCTATCTTTTGTCTTGGTCTTGTTTACAGTGTGTACACATGTATGATTGCATATGTGTACCATGTTTTATCATGGAACAATTTTAGATTTATCATTTTTTTTTTTTAATATGGAACGCTTCACGAATTTGCGTGTCATCCTTGCGCAGGGGCCATGCTAATCTTCTCTGTATCGTTCCAATTTTAGTATATGTGCTGCCGAAGCGAGCACAGATTTATCAGTTTTAAATGATCTTGTATCATACTTTAAAAGACCTCCCCAGGCCAAGATGATTTCTAAATATTTTCCTGTAGTATTTAAATGTTTTTTCTTTTTAACATTTAACTTTTTAAATATATCTGGAAATTATTTTGGCATAAAGTATGAAACAGAGATTAACCTTTTCTGATATTAAATTGTGACCAGTGCTTGTTTTCTTTTCTTTTCGTTTTGTTTTGTTCACATGATATACCTTTGCCAACCCTTCTATTTTAAAACCTGCTGGATAATTTTGTATTGGTTGTGATTCTTGTACACAACATAACAGCATCTTATGTGTGTCATATACAACATGAAATTAGGGTTTGCATTTCTCTTCTAATAGTCTAGCCCATTTTCCCTTTACCTGTGTGTTGGATATGTTTGGAGTTGGTTTCTATCCTACTTTTATAGCTTACATCTCTGCTTCAAACTCTTATTTTGTAAGCACAAATAATTGTTTTTTAAATTGATAAGGACAAATTTGGTCACGATTTTCATCTACCCCATGCCAATATTTTTTGCTAAGTGTTTTTCATCTTTAACATGTTTTTTCCAGTCTTTCCTCCTTTTTGTCATGTCTTTGTCCAGACGGTTTCTCAACCTAGGCACTATTAAGTCATTTGGGCTCTTACACTTCTTTGTTGGGGAAGGTTATCCTGTGTATTGTAAGGATGTTCACAGCTTCCCTACACTCTACCCAGCAGATATATCGTCCACCACAGCTATGACAACTGAAAGTGCCTCCAGACATTGTCAAATATTCCCTGAGGGACAAAGTCACTTCTGCTTTAGAACCACTGGTAGAAATCATGTGTTCCTTCCTTTCAGTTACTCATCTGTGCAAGAGAAAAACTTTTCTGGTTTGGGGATGAGCCCACACTCCAATGAAGCAAAAATTTTCCTTAATGCACAGGGCCGGCGAATAAATGGATTCCTGTAAACCTGACAGTTCCCCAGCTGCTTGGGCTTGGCAGTGGGTAAGCGACTCATGGTGCAGCCTCTCTCCTCCATCTGCCTCACTAACAGCAGCCACAATGATCTTCTGAAGACCTACACCTGGCCACATGCTCACCTACCTAAAACCCTTCAAAGATGAAGCTCAAGCTCCCTGTTATGGGAATCTCTTTGTGTAGCATAGTAAAACTCTTCAGCCAGCTTGCCACCTCTCCACCTTCATAGTTGATTACATGTGCATTCCTATCCCGCCTTCCTCTCCCTCCGTTCAGCCCTACCAAAATCCTAGCCTCCCGTGAGCACTCAAGGTTGAGTGAAACCTTGGTGCCTTTGCTCACACTGCTTCCCATCTCCCACTCTCTTCCTTACCTGCTGGCTTTCAAGCTTCAGCCCAGGAATGACCTCTTCTTACAAGCTTTCTCAATTGGCCACACTCTGCCTTGAGCCAGGACACACACTTGATGAACAGATGGATGTATGGATTTGTGAATGATTTGTTTTTCTTATTGATGTCATTCTAGCCAGTAGTTTGGCTTATTAGAAAATGAATGTATGAATGGATACCACCTCCAAGTTGTATCATAATTGAGATAAATGGGGAATAACAATTGTACTTAATGAGAAAAATCTGGAAAAATAACTTCTTTGCATTTAACAGTCACCTGACTAACAATTACAGCTAACACTCATTAACTGTACTACATACCAGGTGTATTAGTGATCTTTTATTGCATAAAAAATTATCTCCAATTTTTTTCACACTTCACAACCACAAACATGGGTTATTGCAGTTTCACTGGGTCAGGAATTCAAGACAGAATTAGCTGGGTGCTTCTGGCTCAGGGTTTCTCATGAAATTGCAGTCAAGATGTTGGCTGGGGTTGAGGAGGTTAAACTAAATGGCTCTCAACAACTCAAATTCCCCTGCACTCTGTGATCCATTGACCAGCCCTGAAATCCTGAGTTTCTGGCAGAAACCCTGGTTCCTGGTTTGTGCCTGGAGGGAAAGTTGAGATTTATTGTGTTTCTCTAGTGCCCTCTTGTGGTCATTACTCATATTGCTACAGTTCCAAGAAAAAGATGAAATTCACAAAGTATTTACAGAAAAAGCTAATTACAGTACTAGTACTGTACTTTGAACAGTGTTTACTAGGAGCAGTGGGAAATACCCATTAGTAATTTTAACAGTGTTTACTAGGAGCAGTGGGAAATACACATTAATGCAGTTTGTCTTTGGAAGGTTTAGCCTTACTATCAGGGAAATACTCTACCTCAAAAGTGTATTATATTATGTGGCAGCATATGGTACAGAGCTCAATGAGAGATATATATAACCTTGCTCCCTACACATATCACTTTCACCACCACCACCATCACTGCCACTATCACTGCCACTGCCACCATTACAACCATCATCACCATGACCATCATCACCACCAACAACACTATCAGCAACACCATCACTACCACCACCACCATCATCACCATCACCACCACCACCATCACTATCACCACCACCACCATCACTATCACCACCACCATCACCATGACCACCAACTGCCTTATCCTCACTACCCACTAGCAGCAAGAAGTGCCAACATCCTCACTCCCACCCCATCCTGACCTCATCCATGAGTACTGCCAACAGTACCCCAAATATGGCACTTTATGACAATGTAGAGTTTTAAAATGAAAATTAATAGAATCAACAGAAAATGGAATATATTATCTTAAAACCTAATATTTGTACAGAGCTTTTCATTTTATAAGACCTTTCACAAATATTTTAGTGTTGAAACTTTGTAATAGCCTTAAGAAGTAAAGCAAGTGCTATTATCATCCTTTTACTTACTTTGACTTTGAGATATTTCATACAGAAAAGTACAAAAAGTAATATAACAAACACCCACATATCTGCCACCCAGAACTAACAAATTGTCATATAACAGATTTAAAAAAGAAAAAGGGAATACCCTACAGGAAGTCCCTTTGTACCCCTCCCTTTCCCATTTCCCATCTTCCTTTCCCAGAAGTAATCTCCTTTTACAACTTGTGTACAATCTCTGTTTTTATTATTTTACTATAAATAATACAAACATACATTTTTCCCCATAAACTATACAAAATAATGTTTTCTATATATTTTTAGTGATATACAAATAGTATTATACTGGAACATTTTGCAACTTTTTTCACTCAGTATGTTTTCAGTATTATTTCATGTTTCTGCATAGGGAGCTATTCCATTTATTTCCACTGTTATAAAGTATTCCCACATATAAGCATACCATATTTTGTTTACTCACTCCCCTGTCAATGGACATTTGAGTTATAATCTAGAGTTTTATTACCATACACAAAGCTGCAGTGAATATCATTATGGATGTCCCTTAATGCCACATTTTATTACAAATGAGGAAACTGGCCTTTAGAGGGAAGAAACCACATAATTTTCTCCTCCTCACATAGTTCCCAGGTGTCAGAAACAGGATTTCATCACTACTAAACTGCTGTGTACTCCAGGCATCTTCTGTGCATCCCTGCTGATGCTGAGGTATGACCAATAGCTCATAAAAAAGATCACACTGTAAAATGTACCTAATGTTGACAAAATGATGATTCTAGATAGAACAAAATTTGAATTTTTTAAAGAAGCCTAGGTTGAAAGAGTTGGATGGCTGGCTCGGTGCCTGTAACCCAAGTGGCTAGGGCGTCAGCCACATACACTGGAGCTGGAGGGTTCAAATCCAGTCCGGGCCTGCCAAACAACAATGACAACTACAACCAAAAACAAAAACAAAAAAAATAGCTGGGCGTTGTGGTGGGCACCTGGAGGCTGAGGCAAGAGAATCACTTGAGCCCAAGAGTTTGGGATTGCTATGAGCTGTGACATCATGGCACTCTACCCAGGGCAACAGATTGAGACTCTGTCTAAAAAAAAAAAAAAAAGTTGGATGGCATTTATCTAAGACCATCTGTTATGGAATGAACTGTATCTCAGAATATGACTGCATTTGGAGATAAGGCCTGTAGTGGTGTCATTAGTGTGGACCCTAATCCAATAGGACTGGTGTTCTTGTATGAAGAGGAGATTAGGGCATAGACAGGCACAGAGAAAAGACCATGTGAGGTCACAAGGAGAAGACAGCCACCTACAGGCCAAGAAGAAAGGCTTCAGGAGAAACCAACCCAGCCACACTCTGATCACTGGCTTCCAGGCTCTTGAACTGTAGGAGAACTCATTTCTATTATTTAAGCCACCCAATCTCTGCACAGTAAGATTTGCTGTGCATCAGCAGCACTTTCAGTACCTGTCAGAACTTCCAGAAACCACTGAACAGAATATGCTTTGTTTTCTTGTTGTTCCCGTAACCAATGTTGGGCATCAAGTCTGGCCCTTGAATCTTCTCTGAACCCTGTTGTCAGTACCTCTGGGTTTCCACCAGTTGTGCTTAACTTTGACATATCAGTCTGGTGCCAGATAAACTTCTTGGTCCTCTTTTTGATGATTTTCAGCTTCACAAGGGGTCTGAGGGTGGCCATGATGCTGAATAGAATATGGCTGCCACCTCCGTAGGTAGTGCCAAGGAAGAGCCCCAGTTGTATCTTTTAATGGATAAAAAGTTTACTCATCACCTGCCTCTTTTATGATGGTTTCTTTCCTTTCCTGGCTTGGTAGAGTTTTTTCCAGGTAGCTTATTCAAGGATTCATGGGTTCTCTCTTCCCTGAATTCCTTCCAGTTTTAGAATGGCCTTTGTACCTGAATGACAAGTCAGCAGTTCATCATTTCCCTTGGTCTACACTCTCTTTCCCTAGGTTCCTTGTAGACACTATTCTGCTGTCTTATCCCAGTCATGTGACTTACTCCTCTGGTAAATTACCTGCTTTTAGAGGGGAGGGTTCTTGTTGTTGTTTGTTTGTCTGCTTGTTTAGTAATAGCAACCACAGCTCAGTTTAGCCTTGACCTCAGTTTAGCCTTGACCTCAGCTCAAGAGATCCTCCCTCCTTAGTCTGCTGAGTAGCTGGGACTATAGGCACATGCCACCATGCCTGGCTAATTTTTTTTTTTTTTTGGATGAGGTCTTGCTATGTTGCCCAGGCTGGTTTTGAACTTTTGGCCTCAAGCAAATCCTCCCACCTTGACCTTCTAGAGTGCTGGGATCACAGGAGTTATCCATGGTATTTGGCCTTTGTCTTTGTTGTTTTTGGAAGTAACATCAATGTTGACTTTCTTTATCTTTACTGGAAATGCAGTAACTACACCAATATATACCTATGTTATTCATTCTGCTTAAACTTTTCCTGAAATGTAAGATACCTTTCTAGACTGAGGATATAAGTCTTCCTTTAGTTTTTATGTCTTTGAATCTGCTGTTGTTCTATTTTCTTCTTCTTGAACACCAAATATCTGTGTGATGGATATCCTTTGTTGGACAAATCTCTGAGGCTTTCCCTAGTAACTTTCATCTCTTTGTTCCTTTTCTATTTTATTGGGTATAGTTCTTTCAAGCCTTTCTTTCATGTTCTTACCTGTAATCCCAGCACTACTTGTTCTCACTTTGGCATCTTCAAGTTGACTATCATTTCTGTAATGGTTTTTTTCTCTTCCACATATTCCCTGAGATTTGATAGCTCCATCTCATCTCTTTTGGTGTATTTTAAACTCTTCTACAATTTCTTATAACCCTTTCCAAAGTCTTGTTGCCTTTTTTTTCCTCTTATAAAGATGATGGAAAAAAATATTTGCACTGTTCAGCCTCCTAGAGTAATTCTCCTGAAATACATTCTCCTGTATACTTTGTTTGCTGCTTTGCTCTTATCCTTGTCCAAATTGTCAGCCATCCTTTTGTCACCCAGATCACGATTTGCTGAGTCATGGTGCACCACCAGGAGAAGGTGGGTGGTAGGGAGCTGAAAGAGTCAGGTGGGCTCTCTCCTGTGCTTTCTCATCAGCTTTCCTGAAGGTTAGGTCTACAAAGCCCCCACATCCCTTCTTCACCTGCCACATCTCCTGGGTACCTGCCTAAAATGCTTCCCCTCCAACATCACTGGCCCTGCCACTCTGAGATGGTCACCCCTGATGCTCATATTGTCCCTGCTGTCACCATTGCAAGCTCTATTGATTGGCCATTCAGGACCAAATCTCCTTTTAGAAAGGTCTTAAGTTTCTAGAACTGTCCTAGGCCTCTCCCTCTCTCTGGTTCAAATATCATCACCTTTGATGGTCACTCCCTATAGCTAGCTTGTGACCATGGCTTTTCTTACTCTTATGTGCTTGCACTGATTTTAAGGAAACAGGGAGAAGGGGATCTTGCTTCTCACATCAGAAATCCAAGATAATTATTTTTAGAAAAGTTACTATTAAGCTACTTGTGCTACAAGAGTTTACTATTCTCTGTGAGACTATTCCGGATTTATAATAATGATACCAAACCACAGATGTTTAGGAGGATATATTTTCTCCAATTTCTTAGAACCAAGGTAAATGTATATACATTAAACAAATCAGTTTCTATTCAAACCATGTTTGAAGAAGCTTTCCAAGTAGGACTCCGTTTTACTTATTTTGAAAATGTTATATTGCCAGTCGGGGCCCTTTCCTACCAATTCCCATTCTTACAGTAGATTTAAGCAAAGGGCATGTGAGCCTCAGTAACCAAGAGGCTGTGGTGATCAAAGGCAGCTGGGCACTACTGTTTCCTGTGCACTGTTGAAAGCACAAAAGGGACACACAGAAGATGTAAATGGACTTATCAAGTTCTTGAGTAATTTCTCCAGGATGTGATAGAAAGTATGAAAGTAGTTACTGGTGAAGAAGCTGTATGTGAAGATTATTTTCTCCTCCAGTTGAATATTGGACTAAGAAACACAAACCTGCAGAAGGAAAACAGCATAAAACTACACTGGCATCTCCACAGATGTAATGGCTAGGTAGTTTTGATGGTATAAAAATGCTTATGCTTTGAGTTACATTAAGACAAGATGCTTGCTTTCCACATAACCCAGAAGTTGCAGTTTATAGGTCAGTCATGAACAGACAGGAGTTAAGGGCAGCCTAATCTCACTGCCACCAGAGCTGGAAAAACAGGTTCACCCCAAACTTGCTCCACAGCCTGTCATTCAATGGTTAGATTTCGCTTGCCTGTGAGTTTGGCCAAGACTGTTCTGTTAGCATTCTTATAATGTTGCCTAAATAAACATCACAGCGGAATATCTAGTATATCTGGTCTCCAGTCTATCTGCTCCAAGTAAAGTTCTAGTACCTATGTACCTGGCTTTTGGCTCTCCAGAGATGACTATCCTAGAACACAGAGAGTTTAAAGACTGTCATCACCCAACCAATAGAGAATGCAGGAATAGGAGGTATCCAAATGTCAAAACCCAGAGAATGGAAATCAACCAGGAGGGAACACAGGGCAGTCAGTGGCATTCATCCCAGTGCAGACTGGAATAAAGTGGCTATGGACTTTACCTCAGACATGTTTTTCCTCTCTGGCCAAAAAGGGGAAAGTTTTTGGAAATGAGACTTTTATTTATTTATTTTTTTTGGTGGGGGGGGGAAGCTATTTACTGAGCACAGGATAGTACAAAAAATGAAAATTCTCTTGTGAGAAACTGCAGGAACACAGAACACCAGGTTTGCTGGGCAAAGGGGTTAGTACTCAGTTGTTTGGGGGAAGAGGAGGTATATTCCCAGGACCTTCAGAGGGGAGTGGAGGTCTCAGTATTAGAGGCATGGGAGTTGGAGGGTGTGCCCTGGGATTTGAGGGGTGTACCTCAGGGGGCTGAGGGTGGACCCCAGTAGCTGGAGGATGGACACCAGGAGCTGAGGGGTGGACCCCCAGGGGCTGAGGGTGGATCCCCGGGGTTGGGGGGTGGACCCTCAGGATCTGGGGGTGAACTGCAGTAGTTGATAGATGTACTCCAGGGGCCTGGGGATGAACCCCAGCTGATGGAGGAGGGTAGACTCCTGGGGCCAGTGGGTGGACCCTGTAACTGGGGGATGGACCCTGGGAGCTGGAAGGTGGACCCCAGATGCTAGTGGGTGGACCACTGGTGCTGAGGGGTGGACCCCAGGTGGGGATGTCCTGGGGGGCATGAAGGGTAGGGGCAGGCCTCCAGGCAGGGGTAGTGGCAAAGACTCAGGCAACCCATTCATCAGCACGGGTGGAGGCCACTTCACCCCAGGAGGCCCAGCAGGAAGGCTGGGTAGAGCTGGGGGCTTCTCCATCTTAAAGTGGAACTGGAGGAAAAATTGCTTGGTTTCCCTGTTCCAGTGAGTCCAAAACTTACCTTCAGACTTGTCAATCTCTCTGCTAGGTACCTTGAAGGCGATGGTCTCATAGGGCTCTATGGCCATTAGCAAATATTGCCAGCACCATTCGGGGAGCTTGATTCTCTGCTCATAGGCAGACATGAATTGGTGGCAGGGCATGGTGCCCTCAGCAATCTCAGGGTAGTTGATCTGGAAGAGAAGGTTCTGCTGGCCCATCTCTGAGTCCCTCTGCTTAGTCACTTTGTAGCCTGGGCGGCCAATCTTCACAAACTTCTTCACCTCCACCTTGACCTTCTCAGACACAGGTTGGGCAGGGGCCTCATTCACCTCCTTGGCTGCTCGCTGGGCCAAGTTGGTTTGGTGCTTCTTTCCTTGGGTATGTGCAAGATAGCTTCCCTCACTGTTGTGAAGCATCGGGCAGAGTTTGCATTCATATGAACCCAGGTGGTTTTTCATAATACGGGTCCTTGTTGATGTTGATGGTTTCCAAACCTGAAACTCTGGAAATGAGAAAATTAAATTGCTAGACTTCATGAATGTCTCATGCCATACAATATTAAAGTGCAGACTGCAACACCATAAATACTAGATTAAACTGCCTTTGTTGAGAATCTCACCCAAATGCATGCCAGGAGAAAGATACAAGATCTGACAATTTGTGAACTTGCCACCATGTGCTTATGCTGGCAGCACTGTACAAACACTTTGGTAAGGTTCCACAACCTTGGTGTATCAGTGTCTCACAGCTGTGTTCATGTCTACATGTGGCAATGTCTTGCTGAGTGGCATTCATTATTGTTGTTGTGTGTTTTTGTGTGCCATCACGAGAATGTCAGAGCTTGAATTAAAGCAATGAATAAACATTAAATTTCTTGTTGAATTTGGCAAGAGAAGAAGTGAAATTGGGAATGTGTTATTTCAAGTTTATGGAGATAACGTTATGAAGAAAATGGCAGTGTACAAATGGATTCAACGGTTTCCTGAGGGGACAGAAAGAGGCAATAATGAAAAGAGGTCAGGACAGCAAGTAATGAGTAGAACTAACAAAAACATTGCAAAAATTTGTCATATTGTGTATCAAAATTATTGGCTGACTGATAGAAATATAGCAGACCAAGTAAACATCTAAAGAGAAACAGGAAAATCTTAACTGAAAATCGTGGCAGTAGAAAGTTTTGTGCAAAATGGTCCTGGAAGCGCTCACAATGAATACTGCCTGTGAGTGAGTTTTTAGCTAGTAAGCAAATAACTGTATTGGAATACCCACTCTAGTCACCTGATCTAACCCCCAGTGAATTTTTTTCACCTGAGATAAAATAAATATTGAAAGAAAGATATTTTGATGACATTTAGAACATCGAGGATAATAAAGCAACAGCTCTGATGGCTATTCAGAAAGAGGTCTAAAATTGCTTTGAAGGGTGGACTAGGTGCTGACATCAGTGCACAGCTTCCCAAGGGGAGTACATCACAAGTGACCATAGTGATACTCAGCAATGAGATATGTAGCACTTTTTCTAGGATGAGTTCATAAACTTAATTATCAGGCCTCTTCACATAAATCCATGGGAAATCACAACCAGATCCCCAGGCCTGGAAAGCGGCACTATGAGACTCTTACAGCTCAGTGATAAATAAGGATGGGCTTGCAGGTTTTAACTTGCCCCAACATACCAGCCTAGCTTCTCAGAGGCCAATGTATTCCTGATCACAATAAACTATTGAACTATTACTGTCTATATTTGTGCATGACAATTGAAAGCCATCCTTAAAAGAAAAACCAACCCTTTAAATGTCTTAGAGGATGGAAAATTCTGGTAAATTGATAGCTTGAATGTACCTCAACTCCTCTCCACTCCCCTTTCTAACTCATCCAATCACTAAACTGAAAATTTTGCACTGGCCAGTCTTGCATGAGGGAAGTGAGACCTCACAATGTCTGAGGGTTCTGGCAGCAATTATGCAGGATTTTCTTCTGAGCCTGATGAACAATTCTGTCTGTTGCTCTATGTACTTTCATACTGTTTTAAACTGCATCCATCCATGATAGTGATAATTACCTGCTCAATAGCTCATTTCATTAGTTCCTTTAACATCACTATGTAGTATTACTGTTTAGTAAGCTAATTTACCTTGAATTCTATTTTAGCAGGTCCTATGACTACTACCTGATTTTTCATTTGGTTAATGTTTTCCTAGAAAATGTTTTTTTCATCTTTTATTTTCAATGTTTGTGTGTGTTTTATTTTCAATATTCATCTTTTTATTTTCAATGTTTGTGCATGTTTCTTCCCTTAAAGAAAACATATTATTGGATCTTATACATTTATCTCATTTGAGAGTCTTTGCCATTTAATTGGTTATGTTCGTTGTAATTGTTCTTTTATTAGAATTATACACATATATTTCTACCATTTGGTTTCCTATTTTTATTTATTATGCTGTCTTTTTTGCTTCTTTTAAGTATTTCATATTTTTTTATTAATTTCAAAATTATTTATTCTAATTTTGTTCTTATGGTTGAAGAACCATGTGAACTTACTTTGCTTGCTCTTAAATGTAGGTCAAATCCACATTTACTTGCTCCTATTCATTCCTTAAACTCTCAGTTTTTCCTAACTGAGACAAGTACTTTAAACTATCTTTATACCCTTGGGATATCCTACCCCATTGGTACACTTTGTTGACCTTACTCAGAATGGTAGTTTGGGGTTGTCATGTATTTTCTTACTTCCTTTTCTCTCATCCTAGATTTTTAAGACAACAATGAACATTATTAAGATACAAGGTAACTGCTAGTTCTCATATTTCTAAAGAAGTCTCCTCAATTTATTTCTCTTCTCCAATCACCTCCTTCCCCCACCTCCTCCATACCTCCTCTGTAGTGTTTGGGAAGAGTTGTAAGGTGTATTCTGCAGCTGTTGGGTGAAGTATTATGTAAATTTGATCCATAAATTTGATCCATGTAGCAGTTTAAATCCAATGTTTCTTTGTTTATTTTCTGTCTAGATAATCTGTCCAATGCTGAAAGTAGGTGTTGAAGTCCCTAACAATTATTGTATTGTAGTCTATCTTTCTCTTTACATGTAATATTTGTTTTATATATTGGTGCTTTGGTGTTGGATGCATATATGTTTCAAGTGTTATGGTCTTTTGTTGGGTGCATATATATTACAGTTGTTAGTCTTTTGCTAAATTGCTCCCTTTATTATATAATGTCCTTCTTTGTCTCTTTCTACAACTTCTGACTTGAAGTATGTTTTGTCTAATATAAGTATATCTATTCCTGCTTGATTTTGGTTTTTCTTTGTGTGGAATATCTTTTCCATCCCTTCACTTTTGGTCTTATCTGTGTCTTTATGGGTGAGGTGAGTTTCCTATAGATAGCATATATTTGGTTCTTTGGGGTTCCCCCTTGCCCTCCAATAGTCTATATCTTTTAAATGGTGGATTTAATCTATTTGCTTTCAGGATTATTATTGATAGGTGAAGATTTACTCTTTTCATTTGTTGATTGTTTTCTTGTTTTGTATATACTTTTTTCTTCCTCTTTTGTTGTTTATTTTTGTGGTTGGGTGGTTTCATGCAGTTATAAGGTTTTACTCCTTTCTCTTTCTCCTTTGTGTACCAGCTCTACAAGTGAGTTTTATATTAATAGTTCCCCATTTTTTCATGATAGTGCTTGCTATCTTTTTCCTTCCAGATGTAAATAAGGCTCCCTTGAGCATTTCTTGTAAGGCTGGTCTAGTGGTGATGAATTCCCTTAGATTTTTCTTGTTTGCAAAAGATTTTATTTCCCTTTAATTTCTGAAGTATAGCTTTGCTGGGTATAATATTCTTGGATGAAAAAGTGTTTTTCTTTTCTTTTCTTTTTTTTCTTTCAGTACTTTAAATATATTACCCATTCTCTCCTGGAGGTTTTTACTGATAAATCCACAGTTAGTCTAATGAGGTTTCCCTTATGTGTGACTTTCTTCTTTTAGAATTCTTTGTCTTTTGACAATTTACTTATAATATGCCTTAGAGAGGACCTGCTTGGGTTTGATCTGTTTAGGCTTTTCTGAGTTTCCTGGATCTGTACATGTATCTCTTTCCCAAGACTTAAGACTTAGTTGAAAACTATTATTTTGTTAAATATGTCTAAATAGATCATCTACTTCTTTTCCATTCTCTTCTCTTTCCAGATTACCCATACATAAGATGAATATTTATTCACTTAATGACATCTCATAAGTCGTGTAGGTGTTCTTCATTCTTTTTTAATCTTTTGTCTTTTTCTTTTCTTTTCTTTCTTTTCTTCATTGTTTGTTTGTTTGCCTGTGTTATTTCAAAACACTTGACTTCAAGTTCAGAAATTTCTTCTTCTACTTGGTCTAGTCTGTTGTCAAAATTCTTGATTGAATTTTTTTTCATTCATCAAATTCTTCAGCTGCAGGAGTTCTATTTGGCTCTATTTATGATATGTGTTTGTTGAAATTCTCATTTATCATCATAAAAGATTTTCCTAATTTCATTGTTTATATATATTTTCTTGTATCTCACTGAGTTTCCTTTAAATTATTAAAGAATTGAATTCTTTATGAGGGCTCACTCCAAAGGTGGCTCTGGTCTCAAGATGGCACTATCCTGCAACAGCTTGGCTCACAGTCTGGGTGGGAAGAGGGGTGTGCATGCCTTGTGCTCCTCAACTGGAGCAGTGCAGCTGTTTGAATATCTGGCAGCTCTTCAAACTGGGCTCAAGACTTATGAGGACCATGAGTTTCTCCTACAGAAAGGACTAGGTATTTGTGGTGGCACTCATGGTCAGTGGACTCTTCTGCTCGCTTTTTGCCTACAATTGGAAGTTCTTCCTGTCTCCAGGTCAATCTAATCCAGGTAAGGGAGATAAGGCTGCACAGGCTGGGTACCTCTGCATTTTCCTCCTAGGTTTCCCATCACCAGAGGTGCCTCTCCACTCCTCTGCTGCACTCTAGTGCTCTCCCTCCTGTACTCTGGGCACATCTCAGCTGTTTATTCATCACCTTTGTCCTGTCTTGTGAGAAAGTCAAGCACCAGGCACTTCTAGACAGCCACCTTGCTGCCACACTATCAACATTCTACTTCATATTTTTCATGTGAAATATTTCCACTTCATTTTTATGACTTCTTTTTACTTCAAGTTAATATGAGGGTACAAATGATTAGGTTCCATCTTTTGCATTTTTCAGGCAAAGTCCAAGTTGTGGTTGAGCCCTCAACCAAGGGTGCTATATACCTTTATCAGGTGAGAGCACATCAATCCCCCTCCTTTCTCTTCTTCCCTCCACTTGAATTTAATTATGTGTTTCTTTCATGCAGGCATGTAGTTGTTTGTTGCAGTTGTTTGTTGTTTGGTTTCATATTAGTATTGAGTACATTGAATACTTGCTTTTCCATTCTTGTGATACTTTACTAAAGAGAATGTTCTTCAACTCTATCACTTGTTATAGGAAAATATTATTAAAATCTTCTCTTTTAGAGTATACTTATGTTATTTAAGAATGGTAGTCAACATTCCAATCATTGATTCTGCTTCCAAGTTTATATGTTAACTGTTTTTTGTTTCTTTTCTGGTATCCTCAAAGGGGTGGGGAACCTGTGGCCTTCTGATATCAAGATTGTTCTTTTTGTTAAGCACTAAAGAAGACAAGAAAAGCTTCATCTTTCTCTGTTGCACCCCTTTTAGTAAAAAGATTTGTTATGTAAAATTTAAATTTAATCAAAACGCTTAAGGACTGGGAAGACCAAAGTTTCTTTAAGTGGACAACCTGAATGGGATCTAGTTGTTTGGGGCTGTGAGTTGTGTTCCCCATAGGGTGCAGTGATGTGTACTGAGAAGGACTAAAGGCCAGACTGTGACTGATGTCTCTTCTGAGTTTAAGGAAATAGGAGGGAGTGATCCCCAGAACAGAGAATACCTACTTGTGAATATTTGGAAACTTTATTAAAAGTTCACATTAAACTCTTAGATAGAACAACTTTGAAATAAGACAGTGGCCTTTGTTTTCAATCCATCACCCCTGGGCATTAGGGTGGAGAGGAGAAGGAGGACTGGAAATCCTGTGTTCATCAAATGCACACTCACCTAACAGGGCCTTTGATCTGCCTGATACAGCTCCATACAGATACCTGCAGCTTGGGCTATGTCCCTGAATTCATGGCAAAGGGGAAGGCACATTTTACTTTCTGCACCTATGTCTCCCGTATGCTGGAAGCAACACATAGGAGACACAGGCTCAGAATATAAATGTTCTTCCTCAAACCTGACTTCTTAGTACTGGCCAGGGGTGTCTGTCCTTGACTATAGCACCCTCCTGCCCTTCTCCACACCTTTGTTCCAGAGCTCACAGCTCTGTGTACAGACATTCCTCAGATGCAACCTTCTCTCTTGCTTCTGTGGTTTCTCCAGGCCTAATCTGGAGGATAGTCATGTTACCAGGTCACCGCCTGAAGATGGCATAGGGTCTTTGTACTCTTACCCTCCCCCCAACACACACACATATGCATGTATATATACACACATACACACACTCCACCGTTCTAAAGCTTCCAGCTACATGTCCCCCAGGTTCAGTATAAACCCAGCACATTTTTGAGTGTTGGCTATGAGCATGGATAAACCAAAGGTCATTTCTCAGGTGCAGCCAACCCAAGCTTTACATCTGTGTAAAGCCCAGTTGCCTTGCATGGAAGTCGGGGGAAAAGGATAAGTTTTAGTTAACAGTTAATATTTTAATTGCCTGAAAGATGACTTCATAAATTTAAAGTGAAAATGTGGCTTTTAATTTTTAACAATTTTATACTTTCTCCTTCAAGGAAAATGATATGAGAAGACAGATTATCATCTGAGGGTTGCTTGATGATCCTAGAAGAAAAGCTATAACCTTTTCCTATATCACACAAGCCACCTGGCTCCCTTGTGCCTCTTTACTTTTCCAATGGACAAAGTTAGCAAGAAAGCTGTTTTTTAAAAAATCAATAATGAATCATATTCCAAGAGAAAGTAACATACATTGACTGATATTCACTAGAGAGCTTAAGCAGTAAGAACTTCATTTTCTATGAGTGGAACATCTCCAACAGTTTATATACCATTTAGGAGTTTATAACGGTATTTATTTTTATAGCTTTTAGAATTCTTACACAAGCTCCCAAACACAAAGGAAAAATATGGCCATTAGCTGGGTGCTGACACCCTAACCCCAAATAAGCAACTACTTTTTATTTTGAAAGGCTCGTGATCAGATAAAATGAACTATCTCTCAAACAAGTATAGCACATAACACAAACTCTAGTGAAAAGCACATAAAAATTGTTGAGTTTCCAGTTGCAGCAAGGAATAGCATGAATGTCTGACTATAAATTCTCATAGGTGGACTTAGTCAAAACCCTCCCAGGTACCATTACATCTGGTTTATTTATTAGTGTTTTGTTTGGCAAGTGAGTACACAGCAGGAGATTAGCATTTGCTTTCAGCCAGGCATGTTCACATACAGAATCAAACAGCAGGGCCGAGAGAAAGTCACTGAGTGCACAGAACTTCATGCTCTAGAGATCCACCTACACACTGAGAAGAACATCCAGCCTTTTCCCAGAGTTGCCCATCTTGGGGTTAATTATATAGGTGTTTGCATTTTTGTTCTAATTTTCTTTCCTAGTGTTTTAGTTTATTTGGGATGCATTCACAGAAAAACCACAGTCTGGGCTAGGTGCAGGGGTGGGGGCCTGTAGTCCCAGCTACTCAGGAGGCTGCTTGAGGATTGCTTGAGTCCAGGAGTGCAACACCAGCTGGGTCATATAGTAAGTTGTCATCTTTAAGAAGGAAAATGCACCATGGTCTAGGTGACTTGAAAACATCAGAAGTTTCTCTTTCACAATTCTGGAGGCTGGGGTGTCCAAGATTAAGGCACCAGCAGATTCATTGTTTAGTGGGGTCCTACCTTCTGGATCATGGATGGGTGTCTCCTTATTGCTTCCTCATGTATCAGAAGGAGCAAAGGATATCCCTTAGCCCTCTCATATGAAAGCCCCAAACCTATTTTGGAGGGCTCTAGCCTCATGACCTCATCACTTCCTAAAGGTCCCACCTCCTGACCCCATAACCTTTGGGGGGAGTAAATCCACAAATAAATTGAGAGGGAGAGGGTCTATTCAATCTATAGCATCTATAATTTTCAACAGTTGATTCTTTCTTCCTTCTTCCCTCCTTTCTATTTCAAGTTGAGGACAGTTTAATGGAGGGGCTATTTAAAAGGTAGGGCAGGGGTAAGAGAAGCAACAATAAAAGACTGAAGTGAAGTCCCAAGACTAGCAATAGCTAAAAGACTTTTCCACTCCAGGCCTGAAGAGGCCAGGCAATGAGCCTCTGTGGAACCAGGAACAGCTGGTCGTACTGTTAATTAAAATGGAATCAAGGCCACTGCCTAGGTGGTAGGACAGCTCAGCAGTCCCTTCAGAAGTTGTGAAAAAAAGTTTTAATAAAAAAGTACACATTTCTAGACATCCTCCAGGCCATCTGAGTCTTAGTTTTGTCTTTGAGCTATTTTTGCAACTGTGTTTTCTCCACATAGCACTTCCTTTGGAGTTACTGATGCTAGCCTGGCTCCATGTCTTTAAGCTATTTTACAATTCTGTATAAATATGTCAGTTCTTTGGATTCTCTTTTGAACCACTATGACATCTGCCTGGTTCCCTCACTGGTTAATGAGTAAAAGACAATCTTTAGTACATGTTCATTTTGTATCTGTACGAGACTTTTGATTATACCCTCTCTTGGAAAATTATCTTTTAACAAAGAAAATGTCCTTTTAACAAACCAAATGTCCTTGTGGTTATCCAGTAGAGAGTGTCCTGCAGCAAGGCTGCCTGGACGAGCATTGAAGCTCTTTCAGACACAGGCATTTTACTGGCAGACGGACAGCACAAGGCACTCATAAGCAGCACCACTCACCAACTCAGTCTCTGGCGCCATGGCCAGCTGGCACATCCAGATTCACAATTACCTTATGGGGGATCTTGTAACAGAAGCTCCGCTGTCTTTCTTGAAATCTATAGTGTGGAGCACACCGTACTCCAAAATCTCTTAATAATTCACCACAACTTCAGTAATAGTTGGAGCTCCTCTTTTTCCTGAGGAACTCTCAATTTCCTATGCAAGCTAGTACAAGTGTCTCCAAATCCCAAAGGTCAGTAGCATCCAGGCTTCGAATTCAAATGGATTTTACTGAGGAAAGTGAATCCTAATTCCACTCATCAGTGATACATAAGCCTCAAGTCCCTGTCCCTGCCCAGTAAAAATGCTCCCTGCATCCCTTCTACAGATGAACAAACAAAGGTTCAGAGAAGTTCAGTATCTTGACCAAGATGACACAATTAGAACATAGATCCAGATTCAAATCCATCAGGGTCAGACCTGACCTAATCCTCTTTCTACTCAAATACCGGTGCTGCTCCTTTTTTTCACCAAGGCATCCAGATGTCAGGGGGATCACATCAGGGAATCTGGATGCAGAGGAAAGCAGCATCTTCTACTTCTTTTTCTTGACTGTCTTCTAAGAGAACTTGAAACACTCTAAAGCCATTTATAGCTGACATCTAAAACTTTATGTGAATTTAAATAAAAAGGAGGTATTTTCTGGCATGTGTTAAACATTAATTTTTTCAAAGTTACATCACTATTTTAAGTATATCCAATGGATTTTAATTACCAAAATGATCTGATACCCTGTCATCCATAATCACATGCTCAGAAATTTTCCATCTTTTGGATGTGGGACACAACTACAAGAGGGACTCTACCTTGCAAATTCAAATTTTGCAACCTAGCTGCTTGTACCCTCACACTAACCTGAAATTTAAAAAAGGAAAAAAAAGAAAAAAGAAATTTTCCATATTTCCCTTTGCTTCTTAAAATTTACACTTCCATCTCATCTCTTACTCTATCCTCTTATCTTTGAAATGCTTATATTGAATACCCTGCTATATTTCTCTACAATCAAAAAATAATGTTTCATAGGCTGTAACTGTGAAGTGTGAAGCATTAATGAGTAGGGTAAGGTTTCTGTCCTCCCATGGAATCTACATATTTATAGAAGAATGATTACAAGGTTTAACAGGTGTCATGACCAATCCTACTGTTATCTTTTGGTCTTTTAAATTTGGAAGAACTTTGTTCTCATAAAAAAAAAAAAAAAAAAGGAAGGTGGCAAGGGTTTTAGTAAAGCTATGCCCCTCAATTCTTTGAACTTTTTTCTCAGGAAGGAGTTTGTTTTCAACTCCAGGCTGGTGTTTCCTTGGAGGCTGGGGAGGGGAAGGAGCTGGTGCAGGGAGCATCCTAGAGATGTGGGTCACATTCTGTTTTGCTTCTTACTCTACAGCAGTGGTTCTCAACCTTCCTAATGCCGCAACCCTTTAATACAGTTCCTCATGTTGTGGTGACTCCCAACCATAAAATTATTTTCATTGCTACTTCATAACTAATTTTTGCTACTGTTATGAATCATAATGTAAATATCTGATATTAGGTGACCCCTGTGAAAGGGTCGTTCGACCTGCAACCCACAGGTTAAGAACCACTGCTCTAGGTGGTAGAGACATGAGGACTTTTGCAGTTTTTCACTCTACACTACACATGTTCCGTAATATTTTACATATAGTAGTACTTAATTTTAAAATAAGAGGAAAATACTATCAAAAACATATAAAAGGTAAGCAGTATTTATCCTTTAACCAAGCTCAGTAAGGCTTTTGGGGTATCTTTATAAAGGAACTGTTTTGTTCCCTTTCCTGCAATGCATTATTAATACCTGCCAGACAGCTCAGGGTTTCAGATGTCACAGAAGGTTTCCTTTAGGACAAATATCCTATCTGCCTATCCCTGAGACTTGCCACACAGACACTCCAGTGTGCACTGACTGCTTTCTAATGGGCGAGGGGGCAGGTGAGGCGATGTCATCCTGAATAGAGTGGTTAGGGAAACTTAGCTGACATGTATGACATTTGGTCAGAAATGACGGAGCAGGTCATGCAGGGGTGAGAGAGAGGGTATCCTCACAAAGAGACCAGCATTTGCACAGATCCTTCACATAACCTGGTGTGTGATGGGAACAGCAAGGAGTCTTCTTACGTCACAGCTCTCACCTGGAAGGAGAGCCCTATCCTGTTCTCTCAGCATCTCTCTGCCCCATGCACCTCTTCAGCTTGCTCTATCACACCCTAATTATTTACGCACAGAGCCATGCTCTCTATAAGCTGAGAGCCCTATTAGCACAAGGAAATAAAGGCACACATCCCCAGGGTGCACAAACTTAGTTTTTATTAGCCACAGTTCCACCTCCTGGGAAACAGACAGCTACCCAAGGGCGCCCGTGACCAGCCTGGTCCAACTTGCATGGCTGACACTGTTGCTCACATGGAGGGGGGAGAGCTGTACAGTGCTTCAGAGACTGGTTTCCTCAGGTACACAGATCCCCATGGAGAAAATGCTAGAATTGAGAGCCCCTTTACACCCCGCATGGGTGAGGATACACAGGCAAATGAGTCAGGCATCATGGGACAGAGGGCAAGATCCTGAGCAGCCCCAGAGGCCTGGGCACTTGGGCTTTCTCCACCAGCCAGGCCACCAGATCTCTGTCTGGCCACCTTCCCATAGTGGCCACCCTCTGCCAGCTGTACACAAACTTTTGGTGTTGCACACATGATGCAATCAGATGTCTTCAAATTGCTGAGCTCTATGAACTTCAGTGCTGGGGTGCAAAGGTCAGGCATCAGCAGGGGAGGCAAGGTGCTGCCAGCGCCGCACATCACCCTGTGCCCTCCTGCTGTAGCTCTGCCTCCACCCTGGGCCGCACCTCCTAGCCCAGCACCCTGGGATCCAGGGGAGCTGCATACCCTGGGGCATGCAGAGCCCTGGAGCAGGATGCCTGGGCTAGGAGTGGACTGCCCTGCTAATGGGTCGCTTTTCTGTGAAGAAGCTTTTCAGCAGTAGCACCTGGCTGAAGCTGACCACAAACAGGGCAATCGTCTCGCCAATAGACCAGTAAGAGACCCGGCTATTGAGATCTTCAGCTCGGGCCCGGTCCTGGGCCTCCCGGAGCCGATAGTGGGTCTGGGAGTCGATCACTGTCTTCAGAGCTTCATGAATGGTCACACAGGCAGACTCCATCTGGGCAGAAAGAGAAAAGCAGGCACACTGCTAACACCAGAACACAAGGAGTAGAAGCAGCAGACAGCACAAGCACTGACCTGAGCATCCTCCGTAACACCTGCTGGGCACTGTGTCTGTGCTAAGGGTTTCATGGTGCTTTACTGAATCCTCATCATAAGCCTACCTGAGATTTGGAGTCACACAGCTTAGTGTGTAGCCCAGTGGGACTGGACTCAACTGTGTTGAATCCTGAGCCTCTGCTTCCACATACTGCTGCAGGCTGTCTTATCTCATCTTCCCAATGCTGCCCACAGGCACAGTTATCACCCTCACGGCTGAGGAGGGCTACGGACTGCTTACCCCATGCACTGGTGAAGAAACTGAAGCTCAAAGATGCTCCAGGAATTGACCAAGGGCACAGTGCTAATGCACAGCCCAGTGCAAACCAGACTCCTTCTGGTTCGGACTCTGCTGTTCAGTCTGTTATATACCCGCTGTCTACTGCTTTGTGTAGAGACACAAACGGGAAGATATGTGTCTCAGATACACGCGACTTCACAACTTTCTTTACCTGCTAAAACATTCAGTGTGGCAGGCAGCATTCTGAAAACTCATCCCCCCACCACCAAAAGTCCCTGCCCAAATCTCAGAAACCTGTGACTGTGATGAGCTGTCACTCCTGTCACTCTGCTGTGTTCTACAGCACAGTACACCTTAAGATAGGAAGATTATCCAGTGGCCTGAACTAATCACTCAAGCCCTTGAAAGCAGGGGCTATCTCCAGCTGGCCAAAGAAGGAGGATTTAGACAGATCTGCAGCATGAGGACACGTCAGTGTGCCACCACTGGCTTTGGAGGAGAAGGCAACCACCTGCCAGGACCAGGGCATAGTCCATAGCAACAAAACAGGAACCTTAGTCCCACAACCGCGGGAATTGAATTCCACCAACAACCAGAACGAGTGACAAGGCAGACTCTTCCCCAGAGCCTCTGGATGAGAGCTTTGCTTGAGACCTCAGCAAAGAACCCTGCTGTGCCTGCCCAGACTCACAGCACACACAGCTGTGAGAGGATGGATGGGTCCTGCATTAAGTCACTGCCAGAAGTGCTTTTTACTCAGAGGCAATCTCTAAAACAAAAGCACATCCAAGACCTTGAAAACTCTATCCCAACAGTGAGTTCTCAGGCTAGAGCAGTGCATAAAGCATGAGCCAGACACTTGCTTCAATTCCTGGAATCCAAACTACTCATAAAGCACAGCATGGAAGCTAGAAAAGACTGAATCACAACGCGACCTGCCTCTCCAAGAACCCTCATTTCTCTCTCATACTGAGCCATTCCCAGAGGGAGAATGTGTCAGCAATGGTGCCACTCTTACTTGCCTCACCCAGTGTTCTCTATTCCGAGCCACACTAGACACTAAACTAGACTATGTAAGAAAAAAATAAAAGCTTTCCTTTGGCCATTGCTTTTACAAGGCAGCATCTTCCACCAGCCTGGCAACTGGTCCTTCTCCCAAGGCTTGGGTTTCCTCTGCACTTGGTGACTGACCCCTCACCCTGATCCATGGGTAGAAGTGGTGAGGTCACATGGGCAAAGAGGTGAGATGTTCACTGCATATCACAAAGAACTGGTGGAGGTGGGCAAGGTGCCAGCTCAAGGAGAAGAATCCAGGGGAGAATAAGCCTGTTTGTGCTCCACTTTGTTTCCCACGGGTGCCTTTATCCTGCTGTCCTATAACATGTATCTCGAACTACAGATTCTTGTGGCTGGAATGTCGTCAACACAAGGCTGCTTCCTTGCTCTCCGGACATCTGTTAAGTAGGCTGTATATGCAGATGCTTGATATTGAAAAAGGGATAAATGATCCCAAGACAAGTTCCTGACGTCAAGAAGTTGGGTCCAAGGAAACTTACAGATGCCAATTGGCTTCATATGCCAACTACCAGAAGAGACCACTCAGGTGCAGACCCTGCACTGAGGCAATGGTGGTGTGTATGTGGTGGAATGCTACCATGGCTCACTTGAGCAGGCTGGTCACAGGGTGACAGCAGGCTAAGGACCAGGAGGCATTCCAGGTAGTAGAAGCAGCAAAGAGCTTGTGCAAGGTCCAGCCTGGGATCAGGGACCAATGCGGGGTGGGAAATGCATGCGGAAGACATGGGTAGGTGGAAGCTTGTGGTAAAGGGCCTCGAGGGTCAAGACATTATCACATGGCTCTATGCACCAAGGACCAGCAAGCTCAGAATCCCTCTTTAACAGAACCCACCTGGGGAGCCACTGTACAGAAAGGGGTGTAAGAGAATTGGACTGGTGGCATAGGTCACTATAATTCTGATGGCAAGAGAAGATGAGGATCTCAGTTAAGAAGGTCACCAAATCAGGGAAGAGTGGATTTGGGGGAGATTTACAGCAGTGAAATCAGAAGATTGGTAACAAAGTAGATCATTATTGAAATGAATGGGAGGGATGACAAGACATGCATATATGTGTACATGTATGTACACACACATACACATATGTATATACCCGTTTATATACAAAAATCCAGAGCCTTTGTTTTTAAGTGCTACGAATGGGCTCATTTGCTGTTCCAGGCTAGAATTCCATTCCCCAAGTTTATTTCTGCCACAGCTCCTTCAGAAACTCAAAATGTACACTGTACTCAGTTGACTGGGGGCTCCTTGGTCCCTGGGTTGAGAACATGGCAATGCTGGTCATCATCCCCAGCTTCTCCCAAGACTTCTTCTCAGAGTCAGGGGCAGAGGGAAGGCAGAAGGTTGAGGAAGAAAGAAAGAGAGAGGCCACAGCTTCCCAGGTGCAACACCCACCACGACAGAGACCAAGTCCGATGCTCACACGAGGCCTCA